>NC_062545.1:72443512-73088133 GCF_016906955.1 Phacochoerus africanus
CACACTAGCTGCATATGGAGGTTCCCAGGCTAGGGGTCTAATTGGAACTGTTGCTGCCAGCCTACACCAGAGCCGCAGCAACGCCAGATCCGAGCCGTGTCTGCGACCTACACCAAGCTCACAGCAACACCAGATTCTTAACCCACTGAGCGAGGCCAGGGATCAAACCCGCAACCTCATGGTTCCTAGTTGGATTCATTTCCACTGCACCATGACTGGAACTCCTGTCAAAAACATTTTTGCATCTATTCATCAAATCATGACTTTCCTAGTTTTTCCGCTAATGTGCTGAATTACATCGACATCTGAAAAGTTGAGTCATCCTTGTATTTCTGGGACAATCTCAACATGGTCATGGTGTAGTGTCCTTTTGACATGTTGCTGGATTTGATTTGATTGTATTTTCTTGAGAGTGTTTGCATCTAAGTTCATGAGAAACACTAATCTGCAATTTCTTTTTCTTTTTTTATTTTTTCCACACCCACAGCATGTGGAAGTTCTTGGGCCAGGGATCAAACTCACGCCACAGCAGTGACTCAAGCCATGGTAGTGACAATGCTGGATTCTTAACCCACTGAGACACCAGGGAACTCCCCCTTTAATATCTTCAGTAAGTTTTGGAATCAGTTATTTTGGCCTGTAAAAAAACTGGGAAATATTCCCTTCCTTTCTATTTTCTGGAAAAGTCTAAAGATTGATATTATTTATCCCTTAAATATTTGACAGAATTCACCAGTGAAACTCGGCAAGGACTTTTACTTTGTGAGCATTTTTAAAAATTACAAATCTAACTTCTTTATAAACTAAGAGGCTATTCATATATCTGCTACTTCTTTTTATTGAATTTGTCCATTTGTCAAAATGCTGGCATGAAGTTATTTGTAATATTTCCTACTCCTATTAACAGTTACACAATCTGTAAAACTATACCATTTTTCATTCCTGATACCAGAAATTGTTTTCCTACTACAGAAAGTTTTTAATTCCTTCTAGGCACTGCTTTAAATGACTCCCACAAACTTTAATATGTTTTGTTTCCATTACCATTCAGTTTGAAATATTTTAAAATTTCCCTTACGACTGCTCCTTTGACCCCTAGCTAATTTAGGGGATTTAGTAGCTTTATCTTTTAGACAAGTGGGACTTTTTTTTTTTTTGGTCTTTTTAGGGCTGCACCTGTGGCATATGGAAGTTCACAGGCTAGGGGTTGAATGGGAGCTGCAGCTGTCGGCCTAGGACAGAGCCACAGCAAAGGAGGATCTAAGCCATGTCTACGACCTATGCCACAGCTCATGGCAATGCCTGATCCTTAACCCACTGAGCGAGGCCAGGGACTGAACTGACATCCTCATGGATACCAGATGAGTACTTTACCACTGAGCCATGAGGGGAACTCTGTGGCATTTTTACTTACAGACACTATTAATCCTTGCTTAAAATTATATTATTCTTGCTTTAAACTGTCATTTTATAATCTTTTATAGTCATCATTTATTTACTATTTCTAGTGCTCTTCATTCCTGCCTGTAGCTTCTTTCACTGCTTTAAGATGCCATTCCATTGTCTTTTGATTTCCACTATCTGATGAGAAGCCAGTGATCATCATTCACTGTACTGTTCTCTCTTTTTAATGGCTGCAACCCACATACAGAAGTTCCTGGGCCAGGGACTGAATTCAAGCTGCGGCTGCCATCTGAGCCACAGTTGCAGCAATGCTGGATCCCTTAACACACTGCATCAAGCTGGAGATGGACCAGTACCCCCATATCGCGACCTGAGCCGCTGCAGTAGGATTCTTAACCCACTGTGCCATAGCAGGAACTCCTGTACTGTTCTTTTATGTGTCATTTTCCGTTGGCCACTTTTAAGATTTTCTGTTTATAACTGGTTTTCAGTAATGTGATTCTGACGTGCCTGGGTATAGTTTTCTATATATTTACTCGTTTTGGATCTGCTGAGCTTCTGTGACATACAGATTGTGCTTTCTTCTCCAAATTTGGAAAATTATTAACTATTTTTTATACTTAAGATATAATTCAGGAGTCCCCATCGTGGCGCAGTGGTTAACGAATCCAACTAGGAACCATGAGGTTGTGGGTTCGGTCCCTGCCCTTGCTCAGTGGGTTAAGGATCCGGCGTTGCCGTGAGCTGTGGTGTAGGTTGCAGACGCGGCTCGTATCCCACGTTGCTATGGCTCTGGCGTAGGCCAGTGGCTACAGCTCCGATTCAACCCCTAGCCTGGGAACCTCCATATGCCGCGGGAGCGGCCCAAAGAAATAGCAAAGACAAAAAAAAAAAAGATATAATTCATATACAAGTCACTTAAAATTGGCCATTTTTAAGACTACAACTCAGTAGTTTTTAGTATGCAATCTGTCCTCCATATCTTCAGGTTCTGCATTTGTGAATTCAACCAACTGTAAATCAAAGTGCAGATGGTTTTATTTGTGGATATGGAGCGCTGACTGTACTATACCATTTTATATAAAGGACTTAAGCATTTGGCAGATTTTTGTATTGGGGGTGTCATGAAAGTAAACCTTGCAGATACTGAGGGAAAACTATATTCACAAATTGTAGAACCATTACATAATACTGGTTATGTAAGTTATATATTATTTTCATCACCCAGTAACATAATACTTTCATCACACAGAAAGAAATCTCATATCTATAAGCAGTCACTCCCCATTCTGCCCTCCCTCCAACACTTGAAAACCACTACTTTTTACTTTCTGTCTCTGTAGTAATTTGCCTATTCTGGACGTTTCACATAAATGAATTATATAATATGCAGCCTTTTGTGTCTGCCTCCTTTTGCTCAGTATGACTGTTCAAGGTTCTTCTGTGCTGTGGCATGTATCAGTACTCCATTCCTTCTCATGGTCATTGTATAGACGGCTATATATTCCTTTGTATGGATAAACATTTTGTATATTCATTCATCAGTTGATAATCATCTGGACTGCTTCCACTTTTTGCTCTTATGACTAAAGCTGCTATAAACATACATGTACAAGTTGATGTGTGGACATATTTTGAACTCCCCCGGGAATATAACCATGAATGGAGTTGATGGGTCTTACTCCAAGTCTATATTTAATCATTTGAGGAACTGCTAAATTGTTTTCCAAAGTAGGTGCATTGTTTTACACTCCCAATAGTAACATGTAACATGAAAAGTACCAATTAGTCCACTCTCTCCAACACTTTTTATTGTCCAACATTTTGATTATATAGCTATCTTAGTAGGTATATAAGAGGTAACTCACTGAGGCCTTTGTAGTTCCCTATTAATTATACCGAGTTTCTTTATAATTTTTTAAAATTTTTATACAATTTTTAAAAGTTACTTTCCATTTAGAGTTGCTACAAAAGATTGGCTATACTCTCCATATTGTATAATGCATCCTTGGACCTATCTTGCACCCATTAGTTTGTACCTCCCAATTCCCCACCCTATTCTGTCCCTCTCCTGACCGGTAACTACTGGTTTATTCTCTGTGAGTGATTGATTTATGTTAGTCACTAGTCTGCTGTATTTTTTAGATTCCACACAGAAATGATTATCATACAACAGTATTTATCTTTCTCTGTCTGACTTACTTCACTTAGCATAATGCCCTCTAAGCATCTATATCACTGTAAATGGCAAAATTTCATTCTTTTTTATGGCTGAGTATTCCATTGTGTGTGCATGTGTGCATGCCTGTGCAAGCGCACACGCGCGCACACACACACACAAACATATATACCACATCTTCTTTCCCCATTTATCTGCTGATGGACACTTAGGTTGTTTCCATGTGTTGGTAATTGTAAGTAATTATGCTGAGTTTCTTTCCATGTGCTTACTAGCCATTTACGTATTTTCTTTGGAGAAATGTCCATTCAAATTCTTTGCCCATTTTTAATTGGGTTATTTACCTTTTTATTACCAAATTCTAAGAGTTCCTCATATATTTGGATGATAGACCATATTCAGTATATAATTTTGCAAATACATCCACCTATTCGGTTGTCTTCTCAATTCCTTTGAAACACAAAAGTATTTCATTCTGATGAAGTCCAATTTATCTACTTAAGTGTCATACTTAGAAAATCACTGCTTAATCCAAGGTCATAAAATTTACTCTTATGAGTTTCATACTTTTAGCTCTTACATTTAGGCCTCTGACCTATTCCTACTTATTTTTTTTACTGGGTTCAATTTCATTCTTTTGCATCTGGATATCTGGTTGTCCCAGCACTACCTCATGGACAAGGATTCTTCCCCTCACTGAATGATCTTGACACTCATAAAGAAAATCAACTATCCATAAATATATGTATTTATATCTCAACTCTTACTTCTATCACTCCATTGATCTCTATGTTTATCCTTATGCTGGTACCAAGCAATTTTGTTTACTCTTGCTTTGAAACCAAGAAATGTGAGTCAAATCATTTCTTAAAATTTTCCTTCTGTCCCACTCCCTCTTTCCTTTCGTTCTAGGACTCCAATTATATGTACGTTAGATTGCTTGATATCATCCTAGAGGTCACTGGGACTCTGTCCCACCTCCCTCCAATTTTCTTCTCTCAGTTCTTCATACTGGATAATTTCTATGACTGTGCCTTCAAGTTCACAGAACCTTTCTTAGGCCATATCCAATCCACTGTTAAGTCTATCCAGTGAGTTTTTTCATTTCAGATATTATTCTTCTCAGTTCTACAATTTTGGTATCTTAAAGCACTGAGTTTTCGATAGTTGTTTCAATTCATTTTTTGCCAACTCCAAATGTGGGTTATCTCAAGGTAAATTTCTATTGACAGCATTTTCCCCCTTGATATTCCCTTTCCTGTTTATTTGTATGTCTAGTAACAGTTGATTGTATGCTGGACATTGTAAATATGGTGTAAGGATTCTAGACTATACTGTATTCCTTGCTGAGTTTTGTTCTGCCTAGTGCCTCTTTGATCTTAAAAAGGCTCAATTTTTAGGCTTTATTAGGGCAGATTCAGAGCAATCCTTACTCTATAATAGGAGTTTAAACTTTTTATGTAAAACGCTAGACAATAAATGTATTAGATTTGTAGGCCATACAATGTCTACAACAAGCACTCAACTCTACTGCCGTAACCCAAAAGCGGTTTATAAATGAATTAGCATGGCTGGCTGCATCTATCCATTATTTATGGTCACCAGAATTTACATTCCACATAATTTTCATGTCATGAAATATTATTCTTTTGATTTTTTTTCAGCCACTAACAAATATAAAAACCATCCTTACAGTAGGCCCTATAAAAACAGTCAGTGAACCAGTCTGGACACACAGGCCACATTTTGCTAAATGTTTCCTGAGATACAATCCTTATTCCTAAAGTATAGTCTTTCAAGAAACTAAGATTAATTCCCAGTATGCAAAATATTTTTCCACTCTGGATGGGCTGAAATCCAACATCTCCAGGCATCACAGGATCTGTCCCACTTTTAACCACCCTGACATGCACTCTCTACTAGGCCTTGAGGAATATCTCCTATGTGTGTGTAGCCGGGGCTCCAGCCAACTCACTTATACTTCTGTTCCCTCTTCTCCAATTCCCTGATTAAGAAGTTCCAGCTGCCTCAGCAGCCCAACACTCCAATCTCTTCAACCTCAGCTCAATAGAACTTCCTTGCCCTACTTGAGTGTCAAGTGCCACTCCTCATGACGCAGTTAAGAAACTGTCCTGAAGCACAAAGATCGGCTGAATGTGGGGCTCACCTTATTTGTTCTCTTTCTCTCTAATGTCTAGTGCCTAAAAACAGCTCTACCATATACTGTGACGAGCTTTATAACCGCTTATGACTAGAGGGAAAAATCCAATCCATTTATTCTGTCATAGCTAAAAGCAGATGTTAACCTCAATAAATATTTGATAATTTAATGACTAAAAAACAGTATTTCATAAAGTTTTATGTAAGCATGATCCCTTGCCCCATGATCTCCACTGCCTAACACCTTTCCATAATCCCTTCCCCTAGAGTGTGGGTAGGACTTGCAATCTGTATTTAATCAAAAGAATATGGCAGAGGTTATGGTTACTCCTGTTATTAAGCTATGTTACATAACTGCAGTCTTGCTAACAGACCAGCTCTAGAGGCTCTTTTTGTTGACTCCATGAAGTAAGCTACCCTGTTAGGAAAATCCATATGGCAAAGAACTTCAAGCAGCTTTTAGGTACAGAGGACAGCCTGTAGTCAATAGTCAATAACATAGGGCCCTTAGTCCCACAATCACTAGGAAATGAACTCTGTCAGCACCCTGAGTGAGCTTGGAAACAGATTCTCAAGTCTACAGGCAAGAGACTTAGCTTAGATAAAACACTGACTATAGCCTTGTGATCTAGGTAGGCCTGACCCACAGACACTGTGAGATAATGAATGCATGTTGTTTAAGCTGCTACATTTGTGGTGATCTGTACCACGGTGACAGATGACTTACATAATACACTATTAATAAAATACTACAAAATAGCCATCGATATTTAGAGCTGAGAAGTACAGGCAGAGACATGGGAGAGACCATGAAGTACACTCGAGAACAAGGAAAGCTACTACCTCAGACCTAGTGGAAGATGCAGAGACATTTTAAATTACCTTAGAGAGACACAGTGGCTCTCAGCCTAACAAGAAAGAACTTGTCCATCAGAGAAAGGGTGTGGCCAGTAGTCCTACAAGTATACAGTCAGGACCAGGAGGAGTGCATTCTCAAGCACCACAGGAAAGACAGAATGCCTTGGTCCAAAAACCTAACTTCGGTCACAATCATTCAGCAGTGTTTTGCAGAGAAATACTTACCTTAATGCTGACCCTATTGTGCCTAGCAAATGTGAGCTCTGACCCCTAAGAATCACGGTTAAAATTCAAAATTAAAATTTCTGTTCTTATCAAAACCAAAATAAACCAAATGAGCACCATGTTATTAAGAGAGAAAGAAAAACAACAAAGTTATTGTTGGTTTTGTTTACTCCATTAACTTTTTTTTTTTTTTGTCTTTTTGCTATTTCTTTGGGCCGCTCCCGTGGCATATGGAAGTTCCCAGGCTGGGGGTCGAATGGGAGCTGTAGCCGCCAGCCTACGCCAGAGCCAGAGCAACGCGGGATCTGAGCTGCGTCTGCAACCTATACCACAGCTCACAGCAACGCCAGATCGTTAACCCACTGAGCAAGGCCAGGGACAACCTCATGGTTCCTAGTCGGATTCGTTAACCACTGTGCCACGACGGGAACTCCTCCATTAACTTTTTTTAGGATATACAAGAGAACTGGCCATTTTAAAAAGCCAGTAAATTTATCTGATGCTACTAAATTTCTAAATCATACTACTAACTTCCCTTTTTAAAAACTGAACACACTGTAAGCGACCTTTTGATTACAAAGTAGCTTTGAAAATAGCAGGCATATAAGAATAATGAAAATATCAGAGAAAAAAATCCAGAGACAGAGAAATAAAACAAAGGTAGCAAAATCTAGGTGAAATGCTGGTAAACTGACAAATCCAGGTGAAAGGTATGCGGTTATCTTAATTTTTCTAATTTAGGTTTAAATTTTTTTAAATAAAAAATTGAGGAAAGAGAAGATAATTTTCTCATTAGGCTAATCAAATTTAGGAATCAAAAATGTCCCTGAAGCTAATTAGAAAGTCCTAAAGAAGATACCATTTTCACTTCTGTTTTGGTAAACAGAGAAAGAAAGCAAATTTCCAGATTTTAAGGCAGTTAACACTTTACAATTACATATCTTTCTCTCTCAGAATTCAAAAAGTATAAAAATTCCTACAAAAACATTAATTTTCTGAATCATCCTTACAATGTCTTAGTTTTATTCACAATGCTAACTTTTAAATCTGCATTATTCTCTAAACTCTTATTATTCAAGAGTCTGGTGGAAACAGCACTGCATTACCTGTGAACTTATTAAAAATGCAGAGCCTCCTTGTGGGTTCAATCCCTGGCCTTGCTCAGTGGGTTAAGGATCTGGCGTTGCCATGAGCTGTGGTGTGGTTTGCAGACGCGGCTCAGATACCTCGTTGCTGTGGCTCTGGCGTAGGCTGGTGGCTACAGCTCCGATTGGACCCCTAGCCTGGGACCCCTTGCCCTGGGAGCGGCCCAAGAGATGGCAAAAAGACGAAAAAAAAAAAAAAAATTCAGAACCTCCACTCTCAACACACACCTACAGAATCAGATAAAAAACTGCACTTTAACAAGACACACAGGTGATTTTTATGTACTCTAAATTTTGAAAAGCACTGCTCTAGACATTAAAATTCATTTACTATATTGGGAGTTCCTGTGGTGGCTCAGTGGAAACAAATCCGACTAGGAACCATGAGGTTGTAGGTTTGACCCCTGACCCTGCTCAGTGGGTTAAGGATCCTGCATTGCTGTGGCTGTGGTGTAGGCTGGCAGCTGTAGCTCTGATTTGACCCTAGCCTGGGAACCTCCATATGCTGTGGTGCAGCCCCAAAAAGACAAAAAAAAAAAATTCTTCTACTATAAAAATTATAAATCTAATCAAAGGACAAGCATCAAAATCATCTAAAAGCTAGGGAAAATGTCCTTTTGAAAAAATTTTAACAGGTTTCCCCCCCAAGAATTCAGTATGAACCACAAACTGACCAAAATGTGTGTGGTGGAGGTGGCAGGAGGTTTGTGTGTGTGTGTGTGTGTGTGTGGGAGTGTGTGTGTATGGGGTGTCCTCTTGGAGACGTTAGTGTTGCACAATTAATTAAAATCAATTAGTATCCTTGAAAGCAAATGTAAAAGAAATAGATTCCAAGTAGTCTGGGTAAAGCAGAATAGACATCATTTGACACACTCAATACAAAATCATGAAAGATAAAATAAATACTGATACATCAACTGATAGAAAGTTGTTACTCCATAAATTTAATCTGTTTATGAGAAATTATTTTTTAGAAAGTTAAAAAAGTTAAAAAAAAAAAACCCTCTAGTCTAAAGGCACTGCTTTTCTACCTGCAAATTTAATGCTTACAGAGTTTCATTATAATCTATTGAAAGCCATAGGCAGTACATTGGGATGTGGGCCTGTGTCAATCCATATAAGCTATTAATTAAATACCTGAGGACAACCTTTGCAGTAAACTACATCTTACAACTCTAGAAAAAAGGAACTTAGTATAGAGAAAAAAATATGAGCAATAATTTTCCTCCAACACAGGCCACGATCCTAAAGAGCAAAAGCAGTTGATAGAAACACACTGGTAGTTTAAGCAAATTTAAAACATTCTCTAAAATTCTGCTTTCTATTTAATTTCTCTAATAAATTTTCCATCTGGGAAGAAAATATATATCCTACTAAGGATTTCAAAGAGCAATTCATTAAAAAATATCAACCCACCACACATTAACACAAAAATCCTATTTTCATGAAAAATAATTTATTTTCCAGAACAACAACAAAAATTAAGAAGACTGGCACTGTTTTGCAAATATCTTTAATGTCTGGCTTAATATAAAATAGATGAATTATCTGCTTTCACATTCAACATTATGAATTTGTTTTGGTTTAAGTACATAAATATACAGGTTTATAGAAATATGTAGTTGGAAAAAGGACTAATATTTTTAAGAGATTTTTCATATTTGTGGATGATACTCTTTTGATATTACTTCCAATTCAATAAGTACAGTTTATGACAACGTTAATGTGGAATCTGCAACCACATTAATAAACAGTTTGACATGTGTTACATTAAAATTCCTGATGCTGGAGTTCCCGTCGTGGCACAGTGGTTAACGAATCCGACTAGGAACCATGAGATTGAGGGTTCGGTCCCTGCCCTTGCTCAGCGGGTTAACGATCCGGCGTTGCCCTGAGCTGTGGTGTAGGTTGCAGACGCAGTTCGGATCGCGCGCGTTGCTGTGGCTCTGGCGTAGGCCGGCGGCTACAGCTCCGATTCGACCCCTAGCCTGGGAACCTCCATATGCCGCAGAAGCGGCCCAAAGAAATAGCAAAAAAAAAATAAATTAAAAAAAAATAAAATTCCTGATGCTAACCTTGCACTTTAAACAGAACTTTATACACGTGCATGATTATGCAACATCATTTATTGGTCAATTAGAAAATACTTGTTTACTGAGTTAAGGTAGGTCTTTTCCAAATGTTTTCACATTTCATTACATATAAAATTTTTTAAAATCAGATTTGTTATAATGACCACAAATCTTATCAGAAAATTCTGTAAGAATAATAAAGCTGTCAAGCTCATGGTGGCAGATAGGTGTTTTCCAAAATGCTAATTTTCACTTAAAAGTCCAAAACTTACCACTGGCAATAAACATTCTAAGTTGTTTTTCTTGCAACTAGAGGTTCACTTTATTTTCAAGAAACTGACAAATACCCAAGTCTAAATAAAGCACAGTTTGTCTGTCAATTACTCTTTCAAATTAAAAATGATATTTCATGAGAAAAGTGGTCATTTAGCTCACAAAGCAAACAAGTGCACAAGAGCACAAGTTCCTTTGCTTAAGACAACCATCATACTTGCCACACAGCAAAAGTGCTTTATACGTATTTCCTATTTTATCACACAGGAGATTACAAAGACATGTACTTAAGAGTCAAGATTAATAATGATTAATAATTTGTGCTGCTTCATCCACAACAGGCTTAGTGTGTGGTGATGAAGAATACAATGAACAATTCAGTCTAAGGTGCCAACAGTTTTGCCACCTTTGCTTTTGCAGATTAGTATAAATGTAAACCCATTGTGGAAAGGGCTAAAAGCATCTTAATGTTACTATGCAAATAGATTTACCGCATGGATCCCTTAAGAGGGTTTTAGGAAACCCCAGGATCTGGGTCCATCAAGTACTTTGAGAAACTTAACACTATACCAATCATAAGAATTCTTAGTCTTTTCTATCAATATTATAATCCATTAACTAATTCAATCAATAATTCCAGAAGGCTTAGTACGCAAACCAGCTAAGTACCATAAAATGTTTAAGTGTTTGAGTATCCTTTGTGTCGTTTACTCATGTATGCCTGGCTGGCAAACAGAAGGCTCTCAACATTTGTTGAATGAATAAATAAAAGGGTAGCTACAGTATATTTTAACCTAGATTTCCAAGTCTTCTAGAGTGCATCATACACACACACACAATCTAATTACTAGAATTACTTTTCAACATACTGGAAAAGACCTTTCAGGCAATATGGAACCTCTACATTTACCATACTTGGAGTAGTTTTATTACCTTCATGGTGTTCTAAATTTAAATTATTATACACAAAAGCACTCCTTGCTTTTCATGGTTAACCAAAACCCCTGCATATCAGAACCACGTACGCTGCACAGTCCCATGGTAACTAATATCTGTGGTAACATGGTAATGCGCAAAGCACGTTAGAGCAAAATAAATGCCAATGAGCTACAAATTCAATTTCAGTAAAATGGGAAGGAAAGCACCTCAGTGATATTGGATGAATCTTTGGGCAATGACTTTGAATGAGTGTCCCTAATGGGAAAGCAAATTGGACATCTAAATGACTTTTCAAACTCTCAACATGTCTCCCTCCCACAACAGCTCGCCATTTGAGAAGGAATGCCTACTAATCAATTAATAGAGGTGGTTCAGTCCTTCAGTGAGTGGTACCTGTGAACTGCTTATGGGATGGGGATGGAAAATCAGGGTAGTGAGGGAGAAAGAGGGACGAGATTTTTATAAAATATTGAGACAAAATTAGATTACAATAAATCTAGCCTGAATCCTTAAAAACAGAAATTAGTATTTCTCAAAACATATTTAGATCAAGTCTTTGAACTAACCCTTCTCTTCATTCAGTCAAAATAGAGTTACTCAGTGTTAGACTGCCTCCTTCCCCACTCCCAAGCCCTCATGTACTCAGGATTTTGTCCTTTCTATTAGAGACTTTAAAAAATGAATATAAATATTCCAAAATATTATAAATTTTAATCATAGGGTATCCACCTCCAACAAAAAAGACATTTACACATTAAATGTTTAAATTGTTCTGACAAAAGTTAAAGAAGAAATTGAAATGCATTTTATAGATAAACATGAATGGCAGCTTGGCAAATAAAAATTGTCATGGTAAAAGCAAGAAACAACTTAAAAAATTCTACTCTAACTTTACTTGCTAAGTAGTATAAGTGGGACAAATGGGAAATGATATTTAAACTATACCTTAAAATGCACTGTGATGTTCCAAGGAAGAGCTGAACTTGAGGCAAGAAGATCAAATAGCAAACCAATCGGATAATGCCTAAAAACGAAAGAGTACATTTTAAGAAAAAATAAATATTTAAAGTTATAAGTACAACTCCAAAATAAATTTCCATCATGTTTTAACATCAAATATCAGGGTGCTTTAACCACAAATTACAGGAAGGTAGTATTTTAAACAGTTTCTTGCCTGGGCTAGTATGGTATAGTTTTTAGGCATCAGGTGTTTTTTCCCTAACCATTTCATTCCCCAGGGAATCCTCAATACACACAATGAAACTGTACTAAGGTACCTCTCATTAGCCAAGAGCACTGTTATGTCACGGTACTGCGACGCCTAATTATCATCACAGTATCATATTGGGCAACCAGTTTTTTAAAGTTTATTTAAATACATTTAAAAATTTTTTAAAAAAACAACTTAAAATTTTAGATAATGTTAAGAACTGAGAAGAGTACCTAAAAGAGTATGCAACTGCCTATTTTGTAGGTATTACTGTTAACATTATAGCATATAAGTATCCAGTTTTTTATTTATGCATATGGATCTAAGTATAGATTAGATTTATCCTCTACAAACTGCTATAACCTGCTTTTTTCATAACAATATGTCAACATTTTCCAAGGTTACTGAATATTCTTCTGCAACCTAATCCTAAAGTTAAAAAAAAAAATTGGGAACTTCCTAAATAAGAGAACATTTCCTAATATAACCTTATTCACACTGAAGCAAAATTTAGTAACAAACAAAAGTTAATAATACGAACCTCACAGATTTTAATGGCCAAATCTTATTTGTTTTTACGTCTTTTAAAGAATAGTAAGATAGTACCTTAATTAGTGAATCAGAATTAAATAATAAGTGAATCAGAATTAAATAATACTTACTTGCAACAAAGGCAAAAACGATTATCTGGTGTTATGTAGTCTTCCTGTATAATATTCTAGTGAATTACCCCAAGATTTAAGAACTTAAAAATTTGAAAATAGATCTAGTTTTCTTCCAAATGAGTAACCAAAAACTTTAGGTACACTGAATGTGACCAAGATTCAAATATTAGCTAACACTATTCATGTTTCTTGCATCTACATAATTGTGCAAAAGTCATCAGTCATTAGAAATCATGTATTTATTCAGAATGAAGTAAAACAGTGGGTAGTTTTAGTCATTTATGTGTTGAATCTCTTAATAAAACCCTCAAACTTTCCTCTAATTCAAAGTCAGCATCTAACACAAGTCTTTCATAAATAGAAACGCGTATGAAGAAAATTTTGGATTAACTAAATTACAGAATGTTTCCCTCAGGAGATTCTGAAATCAGGGAAAAAACTCTAGCCTCAGTTAAAAATTTTTTTAAAAAAGTAATAAAAGACATACTGCACTACAGAAAAGCTACAGATTTTATCCTATTCTAGTCCTTCTCTCTGAACTCTTTAAAATTGTACAAGTTCTACATAATTAGGTAATTATGTAATGCCATGCACTTTTACAAAATAAGACCTTCTTTAGTCTTAATTCCTTTTTTTTTTTTTTAAATAATGTCCCTCTGAGGTATCTGCAAATAGATTAAGAATGAATGTAAACTAACAGAGTATACTGCTTTCCCAACTCTAAGCAGCACTGCAGGTATAATTATAGAATCCCTTTAGCAAATTATATAGTTGACCTACTGCATGGATTCACCAGTGACCGCATAAAATGACTAGCAATTCGGTGTTGTACACACTCTCAACCAATCACAAATGCAACTACATACAAATTCTAAAGTGCAATCAAATATTAAAGCAATCTATACTGCCATGTAAAATCAAATACAATTTTTAAAATAAATATTAAGTATATGGGTCAGAATACAAATTAAACATAATAAGACTCATATAATCAATTTTACCCTCAATATAAAAAAAATACTGTAATTGCACAGAATTTTGAACAAAGTAGATAAGTGTTGAATAAATAAATCAAAGATCCACAGAACAGTTAACCCTCAGTATGCCATAAAGGTCCAATGGGCCCAATTTTAGGTTCTGAATTTCTTTTCTAGGCAGCTATTTTAAGTTTAATACTTCATAACTTTTATTCTTTCTTAAAGGTCTTCCAAATAACTCACTTTAAAAAAAAGAATAAAGCTTGGAGTTCCCATCATGGCTCAGCGGAAACCAATCTGACTAGTATCCATGAGGACACAGGTTCGATCCCTGGCCTCACTTAGTAGGTTAAGTATCCAGCATTACCGTGAGCTGTGGTGTAGGTCAAGAACCCTGTGTTGCTGTGGCTGTGGTGTAGGCCTATAGCTACAGCTCAAATTCGACCCCTAGCCTGGGAACCTCCAAATGCTGTAGGTGCAGCCCTAAAAAAGAATAAATCTTATCGTATGTAGTAGCCACCATAACAATTCACTGGGTCTTTTTTATAAATCTAAGATATATCATTGGATTCTTTTTTTTTTCCTCTACCTTGAAATATTTTGCTATTTCATCATTCTAGGAATTATTTCATCATTACTTATCAACTATTCCTAACTAAAAAAAATTAAAATAAGAAAAATTTGGAAGAGTAATGGCATGCCTAGAAGGGTGACACAATAATGTATCCTTCTTCTATTTTCTTACTGTGTTGCCTAAAATGTTAAATCATACTTCCCTTTTTTTTTCTTGGCTGCACCCATGGCATATGGAAGTTCCCAGGCTAAGAGTCAAAATGGAGTTGCAGCTGCTGGCCTGCACCACAGCAATGTGGGATCCAAGCCGCATCTGTAACCTATGCTGCAGCTGGCGCAGCACCAGAACCTTAACCCACTGAGCGAGGCTAAGGATTGAACCTGCATCCTCATGGATACTAGTCAGGTTCTTAACCCACTGAGCCACAAGAGGAACTCCTTAAATCATATTTCAATAAAGCATAAAGTAAGACCCATCTTTGGAGTCTACTTTTAGATATCATTAATATAGTTGAAAATTCAAAATGTCTTATTTTCCACCTATAGTGGGAAAGAGAAGAAAACTGACAGAGGAAGATGTTACATAATTAGATAAATCAGAAGATTTTTGCAGAGAGAGGTAGTAGTACTTTGGACTTTAATGATAATGGAAAATTGATCATATGTAATCTCAAAACTGTGAGTCTTTAGATGATAATATAAAATTTTATAAAACTCAAAGAACTAATGAATAACTAATATATTTCCAAGGATACATGGCATTCTTACCCATTTAGCCATTTAACAGAAAGGATATCATCATACCATATTTTACACTAGAACCTAGACCATTCCATTGTGCTAAAAGGGTGTCTGTATTCTCTCTTCTTCAATGCCATCTGTACATTGCAATTTACTTGACAATAGGTGGGCAAATGTGAAAGGCAGATTTATATAGAAAGATGCCTGAAAGGAATTAGATGATGTAGAAATTTTCAAAAATTGGACTGCTCATCCAAATTGATGTTTACTTCAGTAAAAAATAAAACATTTCAAAACGAAATAGCAATCTGTCAAAGGCTTTTAAAATTTCTTAAAGCATTGCTGTAAGTGCAAGAAGAGTCAGAGTAATAGGCTAGAAACTCTTAGAGGTTTACTTGAATGTTTAATAACTAGTGAACAATTACTTGCACTGAGAATATTGCTCATTTCCAGTATATATAACTTCCAAATCAGGAAAACATGGAGTGAAAATCTGAACTTTTGAATTTATTTATCTATTTATTATCTTTTGGAGGCTGCACCTGAGGCATATGGAAGTTCCCAGGCTAGGGGTCTGACTGAAGCTGTAGCTGCCGGCCTCCACCACAGCCACAGCCACTCAAAGTCTGAGCCACATCTGTGATTTATACCACAGCTCATGGCAACGTCGGATCCCCACTGAGTGAGGCCAGGGATCCAACCTGGGTCCTTATGGATGCTAGCTGGATTCATTACCACTAAGCCACAAGGGGAACTCTTGTGAATTTCTGTATTTAAATGCTTACTAAAATTTCTAATAAAGTTGTTATAAGCCATTCTTTTATTCTTATTTCTCAGTTAATTATAAAGTGTCCTAAATACATATACTCTAAAGTTCACTGGTCTCAGATAGTAAATGATGATGACTCTTTCTCCTGATATACTAAAGACTAGGAGGGAAATTTAAATGTTATGATTTCTAGGTTTAGTATCCAAAATAAAATATAAAAATAAGAAAAATAACCCAGTAAAATAGTATTTTTAAAACTATAGTTGACCCTTAGAGTTCCCGTCATGGCTAAGTGGTTAACGAATCCAACTAGGAGCCATGAGGTTGCGGGTTCGATCCCTGGCCTTGCTCAGTGGGTTAAGGATTCGGCAATGCTGTGAGCTGTGGTGTAGGTTGCAGACTCAGCTTGGATCCGTGTTGCTGTGGCTCTGGCATAGGCCGGTGGCTACAGCTCTGATTAGACCCCTAGCCTAGGAACTTTCATAGGCCGCGGGAGCGGCACCAGAAAAGGCAAAAAAGACAAAAACAAAAAAAACTATAGTTGACCCATTAGCGAGCCCTGAAATCCATTTTGTGGCCTGTAGACTAGCATTCAATAATATAAAATTGACTAGATCAGAAAACATCTCAGTACACATCACACATTACAGACGTTACTTTGGGAAATTTTTGTTTCAGTTTACATCTGTATGTGTGTATACATGTGAATATACTATATTACAGTATAAAGCTCTGACAGGAGTTCCCATTGTGGCTCGGTGGTTAACAAACTCGACTAGTATCCATGGGGATGTGGGTTCGATCCCTGGCCCCGCTCAGTGGGTTAAGGATCTGGAGTTGCTGAGCCGTGGTGTAGCTCCAATTTGACCCCTAGCCTGGGAACCTCCACAGGCTGTGGGTGCGGCCCTAAAAAGACAAAAGACAAAGACAAAAAAAAAAAAGCTCTGACAATGGGTAACAGTTTTAAACACACTAAAATAGAAAATTAATAACATAAATAATCTGCAAAAAAGTTAGGATTTCTAAAAGGTATATTTAAATTTACAAACACTTAAAACATTAACATAAAAGCATTCTAAATAATAGCTAAAAGATATCCTCTAACAATCTATAAAAATAAAACTAAGCCAGAAAAATTGAGGAGTAAAATAACTATTCTACTTATATCTATTGTCAAAGTATATAGATCATACGTGGCTCAATGCAGATGTTTATGTCAGAATGATTTTTTTTTCTTTCCCTTTTTTTTTGGTCTTTTTGACATTTTTAGGGCCGCTCCCGAGGCATATGGAGGTTCCCAGGCTAGGGGTCTAATCGGAGCTGTAGCCGCTGGCCTACACCAGAGCCACAGCAACCCCGGATCTGAGCCGCGTCTGCAACCTACACCACAGCTCGTGGCAACGCTGTATCCTTAACCCACTAAGCAAGGTCAGGGATCGAACCTGCAACCCCATGGTTCATAGTCAGATTCGTTAACCACTGAGCCACGACGGGAACTCCATCCTTTTAATCTTTTTTTTTTTTTTTTTTGCTGCCCTAGGGCATATGGAGTTTCCAGGTCAGGGATAAGTGGCGACCTATACTGTAGCTGTGGCAATGCTGGATCCTTTAACCCACTGCACCAGAACAGGGATCAAACCTGCATCCTGGCACCGCAGAGATGCCCCTAAGCCTGTTGCACCACAAAAGGAACCCCTATGTCAGAATGATTTCAAGGCAAGGATAAAAACACCAAACAAATACATGGCCTGAATTAACTGGTTCCAAGATTACTAATTTCTGAGGAATCTATTACTATGCAAGAAAAATCTATAAAACAGAGCTGGCAAAAATGAAAAGCACTGACTTACATATTAATCCAATTTAGTAAAGATTTAAAACTACTAGTTTGCATAACTCCTCTAAACAGATATTCTATATAGTTTTGTTAGGAAGCTCCTAATCCATAACACAGAAACCACATAAGCCATCAGCATAAATAAACGGTTTAATCTATCAACCATTTGGCTGTTACACTGCTACTCCTGCCAGTCTAACCTAAATTTATCCCGGAAGATAAACCCAACTAATAAGAGGTCAACTTATTGCCCTATGATAATTGACTGCACCAGAATATTTAGTGTTAGGTCCATTTTCACATTTTGTTTGTTTTCTTTCTTTTTCTTAAATTGCTCTTTTTTTTTCTAAATTTAATTCTCAAAATGAATACTATTTTCTTTCTTTCCTTTTTTTTTTTTTTTGCCTAAGTTGTTTCTTCTTTACCCTCTCACTACTGCTAAAATACACATATACATAACTGTCACATAGTCTAACAATAACAGATACACTCTGAGGTCAGCCATGGGTGCTCATTCTGTCTGAACATCTGCAGTTAGACAGCACACCAGTATTTTAAGATGAGCATTGAAAGGAGTCTTCCCCATACACTACAGAACTATTGTCCCACTCTATTTTATTGAAATAAATGCATTCTATTCATAAGTTTGTTACAATGCTGATTCACTGAAATCAGGATTATACTTCAATGAGTAAAAAAAGAGTTTAACTCAAATGTAAATCAAAGAAATTTAAAGATTACTATCTATTTTGCCTACTCTGCCTATGATACAAACACAATTATAGGCTAGCACCATGTTTCACACTTTTCTAAGCCTATTCTTACCTATGAATAGTACAAAAATTAACAAAGGGATACTAAATGCATAAAATGCTAAGTAAACAACATTTCAAAAATAAAGTTTACAGAATAATTTATGAAATTATTAACCTAGAAGTTTACAACCTTAGAAAAATGACGAGGCAGAAGCCTACATAGTATTTGACCATTAAGAGATTAAAGTTATTTTGTTAAAATTAACTTTTGAAATCACATAGGTACATTATTAAATTCTGGGTCATTCAATTAAGTCTATGTTTAAGATCAACCTCAGGATTTACTGCTTTTTTAATTCAAAAGGGTCTTTCAACAACTTCTTACAACAAGCAATCCTGAAAGTAAATTAATTTACACAAAATAATAATATCCCATTAGATGCCTGCTTTAAAGTTGACAGAGAACTTTTTTCTGAATTTTATACCCAGAGGCCCAAGATCTAGCCAGCATTAGGGTATACTAACAAACTATTCTTCAAAAGAACCAAGAAATTTCCTCTTAAAATAAGTCTAATATAAAGTAACAAATACAAATTTTGAACACCTGAGTTATGGTAACAAGAAACTTTGCCCCTAAAATGCTATGTTAGAGCACCCTCTGCTGACTAATCAACTCAAATCACTGTTTTAAAAAGAGACCCTTAATTTGAATTAAGATCAGCACTTTCCATTTCCCATGTAGTTTTTTAAAGTTCAAGATAATAAAGGATGTAGAGGATTAAAACCTCCTTGGCATCTCTGTAAATCAACACTATAGTAAGCATTCATTATTATTGTTTTTAAATATTTTTCTATTCTAATATGGACAAATGACACAAGCAATTAGAGACATCATATAGAATTGGAGAAAACAACTAAGAGTTCAGCATATACAGCAGAAGGAGCCCTGAACTGAGAGCCTCTAAATATGGTCCTGCTTGTTCATTTGAGCAAGTTATTTTATTTATTTGAGCCTCAGTTTTCTCAATAAAAAGAAGATACTTAGATTCATTTATTCATTTAACATTTACTCAGCACTGCTTATGAAGTGCTAATGGTACAAAAGACCTACTCAAGCATCTCACACAGATTAAATATTTGTAATAAGAATAAATATAGGAGGTCCCGTCGTGGCGCAGTGGTTAACGAATCCGACTAGGAACCATGAAGTTGCGGATTCGATCCCTGGCCTTGCTCAGTGGGTTAAGGATCTGGCGTTGCCGTGAGCTATGGGGTAGGTCACAGACTTGGCTCGGATCCCGTGTTACTGTGGCTCTGGCGTAGGCCGGTGGCTACGGGTCCAATTAGACCCCTAGCCTGGGAACCTCCATATGCCATGAGAAGTGGCCCTAGAAAAGGCAAAAAGACCAAAAAATAAATAAATAAATAGGAGAAAGGGTTATATAGAGAGAAGGAATGTCAATTTATGCTTTCTTCTTTTATGAACTGTCTAAAACTGGTGTTTGATTTCCATTCTCACTTGAATTTATTTAAAACGCCAAAGAATCATGTATAAAACAGATGTTATCATCCTATTCAAAAAATTGCTCCTCTACTCTTAAGACACCTTCATGGTCACAAAAATCCAAGTCCTGCAAAGCTTTAGTGGTAGCTACTTCCCTATAATGATTATCCTATCCTATGAAGCTCACTGCTTAAATGCCAGGTAGAAATTGATAGCCTATCTCTAGGAAAATAATTATTTTCACATAAGTGAAAATGGCTATTGTTGGAAGCAAAGAGAGAAAAGATCAAAACAGAGGCCCTAGGTTACACTCATGCCTCTCTAAGTTATTCATTCCTCAAATATCTGGAGTACCTGACAATACCAAAGGAAAAGTTGTATCAAAAGACATTAAAGGAGTTCCCATTGTGGCTCAGCAGTAAAGAACCCGACTAGTATCCATGAGGACATGGGTTCGACCCCTGGCCTTGCTCAGTGGGTTAAGGATCTGGCGTTGCCGTAGGTGTGGTGTGAGTCACAGATGGCTTGGATACTGTGTGGCTGTGGCTGAGGCTGTGGCCAGCAGCTGCAGCTCCGATTTGACCCCTAGCCTGGGAACTTTTATATGCTGCAGGTGTGGCCCCAAAAAACAAATAAACAAAAGCCATTAAATATAATAAGTGTATACCAAGACAACTATGAAAGTAGTACCACGCATAAAAAGTTAACAACCCAAAAACTTAAGTGAAGATACATCAACACAACTGCTTTCACATAAGCTCTCTGAAAGGAAAAATAATTTCACACTTTAATAAAAGATATTCAGAAGAGATAAATACTGCCAAAGTAGGAACATAATTTTTTGAGGCCAAAATCATTACTCTGTAGTTAAGAGAGAAATGGGTCCAAACATTGTTTATTGATAGCATATATGTAAAATACAAACCTATCAAATACAATTCATATTGAATACAAAAATAATCACCACACAGATAATCATTACACAGTTGAAAGATGACTTAACAACCATTTACTATAAAAGTTTTTTTGTTTTGTTTTTGTTTTTTGTCTTTTTGCCTTTTTTAGGGCTGCTCCCGTGGCATATGGAGGTTCCCAGGCTAGGGGTCTAATCGGAGCTGTTGCCACCAGCCTACACCAGAGTGTGCCTCTGGTTCAACAAGGGATCTGAGCTGCATCTGCAACCTACACCACAGCTCAAGGCAACGCCGGATCCTTAACCCACTAAGCAAGGCCAGGGATCGAACCCGCAAACTCATGGTTCCTAGTCAGATTCGCTAACCACTGCGCCACGATGGGAACTCCTACTATAAAAGTTAATAACTTAGTTTTCCCATTGTTTCCAGAGTTTCTCAATTGGGGGTGCTATTGCACCCCTTACCCCAAGACATTTAGCAACATTTTTACCACAAATGAAGGGAGTACAACTGGCACTAGTGGGTACAGGCCAGGGTTGCTGCTAAAAACACTATAATGTACAGAGTTGCCCTCCCACAATAAAGAATTACCCGGGTCAAAATGTCAATAGGGCCCTGGTTGAGAACCCCTGCATTACAACGATAAAACTGAAAAGTCCACTGTCAGTCCCATGAATTCTTAAGGTAATCCGTAACTAATACATATAAAGCAATACAATTTCAATATCTAAGTATAACACAGAACTGTCAAGAACAGAGATATAGCCTATTGCTACTCACCCACAATCATTCCCCCTCCTTCCTTTCCCTCTACTCTCCTGATCCTTGCTTCTCTTACACTTCTTTTAAGCCTCCTTCCCATTCCAAAACCTCCAATTCTTCTGAGAAATAAAAAGAAACAGAAAGCATTGACTTATCTATGCTGCCCAAGGCCTAGAACTATTTAAGAGTCATAATGCCCCTGATAATGTGATGATGAAGCTCAATATTGTTTTGATTAAAAAATGAATACTATACAGGAGTTCCCGTCATGGCTCAGCAGAAACAAATCTGACTAGCATCCATGAGGACACAGGCATCTTGATCCCTGGCCTCGCTCAATGGGTTAAGGATCCAGCATTGCTGTGAGCTGTGGTGTAGGTTGGATCTGACATTGCTATGACTATGGTGTAAGCCAGCAGCTATAGCTCTGACTGGACTCCAAGTCTAGGAACTTCCATATGCTGTAGGTGCAGCCCTAAAAAGACAAAAAAACAAAACAAAACAAAATGAACACTATACTAAAAAAAAGAACACAATACAAAAAGGGGGGGGAGATTAGTGATGTTACCCATAACAATACAAGGTATCACCTCACATATCTCTAAACCATTAGGAGAAATCAACTTACTCTTGCAAATTCATCAGCACACCGTGAGTTCCAAAAGTTTATTCCTTCTAAGTAATCCTTACTTAAGTCAGCTGCACTCATTACATACCTACTAGTTTCCTTTCATTTGCTTTAAGTCTCTTTTAAAACTCTTCGTTTTTTACTATTCTCAGATTCAGAGAGCAGGTTCACTATTAAACTATTTATATTTCATATTTCATTTAAAGCTTGACCCAGTTTGTATCTTTTTTTTTACTCAACTACATCAACATAGCAGCATTTGAAGAACTATCCCAGCATATCCTGAGCCATTTTTAAATATTTTTCTCTCTGTAATTTCTTTAATTCCACTCAATATTTTTGAAACAATGATCAAAGCTCCCAGTAACACAGGTAGGACAAAAATAACATCTTCTGTACATGGATAAACCCAGTTAGGATTTACTTTCAATATGTTTTTTAAAAAAGGATATATATATATATTTTTAATGTTTTTGGAAAAAAATGGCATTTTGATATACTATCCAGATTACTTTTCACACACAAAAAAGGAAATCAATATATTTTAAATACTAAACCAAGGCTAAACAAGATGTGCTTATAGCACATGATTAACTATATGTGGACTACATGCGGCAATCAGTTTGAAAGATGACCCTTTAGGTAATCAGCTGTATATAAAGATCTTTTTATACAGATTTTAGAAACAGAAACAAACCTGAAAAGTGTCACAGAGTGACTTATTCATAAGGGCATTTTTAAAAAACAAACAAACCCCATAACCAATACGCTATTATTATGCCATATTAAAAAAATCCATTGATGAAAATATACATATCTGTCCAGTCTCCCATGCATCCAAATAGAAGCCAGGAATATTTCCAATAAAATAATCTAGTATTGGTTTAAAATTCATTGTATTACAGAGCTAGACCAGTGAGTTCTTATACAGAACTTCCAAAAACCTGCTTCCAGGCACCATATCTTCTTCTCACTCTCTTTTTTTTTTTGGCTTTTTAGGGCTACACATATGACTTTTTAGGGCTGAGGCATACAGAAGTTCCCAGGCTAGGGGTCGAATCAGAGATGTGGCTGCTGGCCTACACCACAGCCACAGCTATGTGGGATACGAGCCGCATGTGCAACTTACACCACAAACGCCGATCCTTAATCGACTGAGTGAGGCCAGGGATTGAACCCACATCCTCATGGAAATTTTAGTTGGGTTTGTAACCTGCTGAGCCACAACAGCAACTCCCGGGAGCTATATCTTCTTAGAGCTAGCACATACTCAACGCTTAATAATGCAGAAAATTTCACTCACCATTTCAGTGGTGTGCCTTCATATTCAAACCATATCTCACTAATGTCTTCTTGTCTCATAACCTTCTGAAAGTGCTTTTTCACTTTGTCAGTTACCAACGTCAAATAACTTACTCTTGGCAAAAGCAACTGAAATGAAAATTTGTAAAACCACATTTATTTACTATTTTTTCAAAAAGAAATATACTAAATAGGTTTTTGAATATTAAGGAAAAACAGCCATGTTCTTTGCACTACTTTGAACATTCCACACAAAGTCAACTACTTTTTATAGAAAATCAAAAGCTAAAGGCTGATGTTTTAAAATTTCTTATGCCATTACTTTATTACAGCTTCTAGAATAAATGCCTAGAGTAAAACAAGTCTATGCATACTCTTTCTGTAATACTTTTTTCCAAATAAAAATACAGTGCAACCAGATGTCATGCTATTTAGGATACTTATTAGTTCTATCACATTTAACTTAAACATCTGTTTGATTCACCTGAGTTAATTCGACGTTTAAGACAATCATCAACTCAATCTAATGTACACCTTGACTTATCAACTGGAACTTCTCAACTGGAACATCATGTTTTGATAATCTACTGTGTACTGTCTTAGTTGCAATGAAGGACAGCAAGATAATCTATCCTCTTCTATGAAGCTAAAATAAAGTGGAGGTTCAAAAAAAAAAAAAAAAACCCTCATAAAAAGTACTTATAAAAATACTTCATGGTGCCAAAAGAAAGGCCTTTAAAGGTCAAACAGAAATTTTCATTTGAAAAACAATAGGAGCCACTATGATACCATGAATAAAACGATGGTATGATGAGAGGAACAGTACTTGAGGAATATTCTAGCTGTTGTATATAAAAGACTGCAAGGAGATAAAAGATTCCAAACAAGGAAATCTGTTAAGGAAATACTATGAGACTGGAATGAAGGAAAAAAGCAGAAGAGGTCTGGAAATCAATCAGAACAGATAATGGTGATTACTAATGTTGAAGAAAACTAAAGGAGAGAGATAAGTTAGATGGCGGAGTTCTGAGCTACACATTTAAATCTTTAAATGCGGTAAAGCACAAGCTTGGGGTATAATGCTGGTGGGCTGGTGGTCCTGTTACTATCCATCAACTGCCTCAATCCTGCCCTTAGAGAGGCTGGACCTTTCTGGATTTTGGAGAGGGAAAAGTCTGGGAAGGAACATTGAGGTTGGTAAAGCCTCAACTAGATGGTATGAAGACCATCAGTGTTCTCCCCCAGGAAAGGCACCCAGAAAGAAAACATAAGACAGCATTTTGGAAAACTGGTTAAGAACTTACAAGGAGATAAAAGGAGCAAACTGGCAAAAATTAATTTATTTTCTTTCTTTGCAGCAGACGCTCTAGCCACTTCTTGCTTTCCTAAACTTCTGCTTGCTGGTAAAATTGTTTGTTACTCTCTTTTAGCTACTTTTGTGAGCCTAACCCTGCATCATTTTTCATACTGCTTATTCCAGGTTAACGTCTTTTGATCACTAAATCAAGTAGAATTACATTCTGGATAGGGGAAAATATACCAAGAAAAATACTCTGGTTAAAGGGACTGATACTTAATCACCAAAAATCCTTCTCAGGCCCCAATTAGCTAAGAGGATATGACAGTGGTCCTAGGGGATCCAGGATACAGGGGAGTGGGAGGGAGCTGGCATGCTGCACTAGAGATTAAAAAAAAGGTAGTAATACTAGGAACAAGCTGCTATATAGCATTGTGGATTCAACAGAACGTAAGTTCCTCTTTCATAATGAAACAAGTAGAATGTGATTAGGAAAGAAATGAAAAAGGAAACTAATACTTACTATCCATAAGAGAAAATACTAGTTGTTTTATAGGAAATATTATTATCACCTGCATTTTACATACAGCTTAAATAATTTGCCAAACTCATATTCTATTAAATAAATGTCAAAAAGGAATTAATTAAAATGACAGAATCAAATATAGATGTAACATGGATAGTCTCTACAAGAAATTAAAACAGCATGGTAAAGTAGTCATTTAAAAAAAAAAAAAAGTACAACCTACTAGTCCAATAGTTCCATGTTAGTAAGTTTAGGGCTTTACTTTAAAATGTCTGTTGGACATTACACAGTAACCTATTCTGTAGAGAATGATATCAACCCATGGAGATCATAAGAAGGAAGATGTATCAGGACTAATGAGTATGGATATCCGCTCCTGATTTACGAGAAGGTTGCACTTCATGCACAAGGTTCAACCAAAGTTGCTGAAAAATTCACAAATGACTTTCATGAGACAAAAATTACTTTTTACAATAAGAAATGAGGAACAGGAGGTGAGCTCCATTAAGACAGGGATTTTCATCTGTTTTGTTCACTGCTACACTCCCAATACACAAAATACTGCCTGCTTTATAGTAGGCATACAATAAACATTCACCTAATGAATCAGAGATGCCAAAGGTCAAGTGGGACAAGAAGTCAAATGTGATTACTTTATTTAAGTGAAAGAATGTTTATTTACAGAAATACACATTCCACAGACAGAAAGTGGTCCATCTCAGAAGGCAAGAGCAGCCCAAAGTGATAAATTTGAAAGAATGCCTATATTTAAGGTAGAATCTACACTGAGATGCAGTTGGAATCTTCTGTTCCAAATTGGCCTGCCGGAGTAATCTGTAACTAATATAAATATCTACAGTAGCATTAAGAAATAACTCTAAGATTAAAGAAAAAATATAGGAGAGTAGGTATAGATACAATTTATCTAGTAGATATTCAAATAGGTAAAAATGAAAAGGAAACAAGAGCAAAAAACACTGCCCTGCCTTCAACATCCAGACTGTATCACACAAGGTTTTTCCTAGGTTTATCTCATTGGTTTATTTCAAGTTCATTTTTTGAAACTGTGGTAAGATATACCTAGCATAAAATTTATCACGTTAACCATTTTAAACGTATAGTTCAGTGGCATTAAATACATTCACCTTGTTATTGTGCAACCATCACCACTATCAATCTGCAGTGTTTTTCATCATCCTGAACTCAAATTCTGTACCTATTTAACAGGAACTTCCCCATTCTTCTCTTCCTCTCACTCTTCGTAATGACTTTTCTACTTTGTTGCTTTGGGTTAGGCTATTCTAGGTACCTGATCTAAATGGAATCATAAAATGTTTGTCCTTTTGTGTTGGGCTTATTTCCCTTCAGGTAATGTCTTCAAGGTTCTTTAAGTTCTTTTAATACAAAAAGGATTAAACCCTCCAGGGAAACTGTCCACTGCATGGATTCTATCATTCTCTCATTCTTCATTTAGCACTGTCAAGTACTCAGTGCATATGACATAAGCGATTCTTTTTTTTTCTGTAAAACTTATAAGGAATACATGTTTAACACAGTTGTATAGATTAGTTATATTTCTGGGGGGGAAAAGTGCCTATAATATTATTTGCTTACACCAAATCCTATTTTGTCCAACAGTTTTCAATTATAAAATTAAAAGATTCACGTGTCTAGAATAAAAACAGAAATAAAACACTAGAATTGTGTTCCATTTTAATAAGTGAGGCATCACACTAGGTGATGAGGTTACAGCATTCAATGAGACAGAAAGAAAGAGTTCTTCCTCTCATGGAGCTTACAGGCTAGAGAGTAAGACAATAAGGACAAAATTACAAATATGATGAATGCAAAGAGGAAGTAAAGAATGTTGTAAGAGCAGATAATAAAGAATTTTACCTAATTTAGGGACTCAGGAAGGCTGTGACAGAGTCAAAAGGGAAAGAGGAATGAACCAGACATGGGTGGGTGTGGGTGTCTGGATATGAATAGTGGTGGGAGATAACTGTTGCTCATTCCAGACAGAGGAAACTGCAAGAAGGTGTGGAGTGAATACAGAAAGTCAAAGACAGGGACATGAGGAATCCTAAGAAGTGACAGGACTATGGAGGCTTGGGACAGAATAGTACCGAAGAAGCAAGGGACCAGATCATGAGGAACCTTGTAAACTGCATTAAGGATCCTGAAGACAATGAAAAGCCACTAAAGTTTCAAATGGGCAGGTGACAAGATCAGATATGTGTTTTGGAAAGATTATTCCAACTGTGGACTGGAAAAGAGGGCAAGACTGAAATCAGAGTAATTAGTTAATACCATACAATCCTCAGTTTTTAAATGGTGGTCTGAGCTAGGCTCAGTTAGTAACAGGTATAAAAGGAACTGGAAAAGTATGAAATAGCTGAGATATAAAATCAGATGAACTAAGTTATAACTGAATGTCAGGTATACATGAGAAGGAAGCATCAAAGGATGAGTCCCATGTTAATTAGTTGTAAGAGTGCTCAATTATCTGGATAATAAAACAGGAAAGGAACATGATAGATTACCAGGTCTTCTGAAGTAAAGATGATGAGTCCAACTTCAGACTCAGTTTGGGTTCCTTCAAGACATCTAAGTGAGGATATCCAGCAGAAAGACATAGAGTTCTGAAACTTAGGGGAAAAATCTTGGGGAGCTGTTGAGATAAAAATGCTTAACAAAGAATAAAAATGGATGAGAGCTCTAGGAGGAAAAAAGTGAAGGGGGCAGGGGAGAGACAAAGCACCAAGGAGTGCCAACACTGAGAAACAAGCAAAGGAGGGAGATCTACCAAAGGAGAACACAAAACCCCAGAAAGATAGAAGCCAAATCAGGAATGAGGCACTGCAGATTAAGAGAAAGTGCCACAAGATGGAGAAAACCAATAACATTAAATAGGGCTGAAAGATCAAGCAAATGAAAGTTCAAAAACAGACTCTAGCTCTGGCAAAGATGTCACTGGTGACTTTGACAAGAAAGTCCTATTTGCAAATGTGATCACAGTGAAGTTGTGGGAGGTGGGGAGACAAAGAGTATAGACCATCCTTGTTAATAAGTCTAATTGTGAAGGAAAAGTGAGAGGCTGAAAGGGGGATGGGGCCAACAGTGGGTTGTATTAGGATAGGAAGGACTTGAGACAATATAAATGCTGCAAAGAAAGAGCAGATAGACAAAGTTAAAAATAAAATAAATAGAGAAGGCAGGGGTGGAGGGTGGGAGAATATCAGAAATCACCAGCTTCCTGAGAAGGCAGGAGATGGGATCCAGAACACAGATGGAAGGCTGGGCCTGGTCTAGGAAGAAGGATGCCTCTTCCAGGAAAATAAGAAAGAGGAAGAAGTAAATGTGTGTGAGTGCAGATATGTTTTGCAGGCTTGGTGGTAGAAGGTTAAGGAAGGTCTTATCATGTGGTTAATTTTCTTTGTGAAGAAGGAAGTAAGGTCACCTGTCAAGAAAGATGAGGTGAGAGCTCAGAGAAATACTAATAGTGGAGAACAACGAGGGAGATAGGTGACTAAGGAAACATAAAAGGACTGCTGGGTTAATGTTTAGGGTCCACTCAGATTAATGACCATGTGTCTACGTGATTCCTCTGCTTAACAAGTCAAAAAATATGAATGCAATTTAGCATATATATTTCATATCAGATAACCTAAAGGAAGAGCAACAGTTCAAATGAATATAACAGAAATAACAAAAACTGTAAAGTTGCTTAGTTTCTAATAAATTTCCTTCCTAATATTCCCTGTAAAATGATATAATTCTCAATGATATAGGATGTTGGCTGAAAGATTTATGCAGAGGCAACAAATCAAAATGCAGAAATATACAAGAATGTATTTAATATTAATATGCTTTTCCAAACAGAAAAAAATTCCAGAAGACTCTCAATGATAATTATTTAATTTAATAATTATTATTAAATTAATAATGTTATTTGGTATCAGTAAATATTTTCAAATCTATTTTCTAAGAAATAAGCTACAAACATTAATTAAAATAAACTACATTCTCATTCACCCATCCTGACTTCACCTCCATCTGAACATGAATGGACTCTTCAGGCCATGGTGACAACCTGCTATGTCTCCTCACTTGAACTTTGAGAATGTCTGGGAAAGAGGTCTACTAGCGCTAAGGCTATGATATTTTTACCTCATTTCATCCAGAATCTTTAAAACATTATCTATATTATAACTCAAGGCAATTAAAAGTACTTTCAAGCTTAATTTATAACCAAGACACAAGTGAACTAAAAGCATGATGGCACTAAAATGCTTAGCTATAATAATTCTAAGAGTAACCACTTCTGGTAGTTTGTGTATTTTTTCCTATATATATTAAATATGTATTTAAGCAAAATCTGGAATATGCTCCTAACATGGTTTTAGAGCCCAATTCTTTAGGATTTATTCTTAATATTCTTCCAAAACATAATGACTATATGAGTTTCTGTTGGATGAAGAATTAGAAAGAATTCAAGAAAAAAAAAACCCAGTTACTATTAGACAAAACAATCCTCTTCCCCTCCCCCCAAAATAATTTCTCCAACAGTTACCCCCAATACTTTTTGCCATTTTTAATTCAATTAGAAACAAAACAACTTACCCTCTAGCTCTCGCAATGGTGTTTTCATATTTAAATAGATTTATATATAAAGAAGGGAAAATGTTGTACCATTTACTTGGTTTCTTTTTTTAAAACCGTAGGAAGTGTGTCAAACATTATATTCTTATTTAAAAGTTAACAGACTAAAATTACATACTTCTTAGTTTTGGACACATACACTCCTTTGTTATACAACAGAAAGCCATCCAAAGTTAAAATTTTTTAATTAAAATAGCAAAAGCTAGTTTGGGAACAAACATAAATGATATCCTAATCCATATTACAGAAGAAGAAGACGAACAACACATCTAACACATGAAATGTCTTTAAAAATAAACTATGACCACACTTTGTTTTTAACTATTGAAGTTTCTCTAAATGCAGGAAACTGTTGAGTTTTCCAACGTTAAAATGACTCAAATTTAGTTATGATTATGTGAATACTAGCACAAAAGACTACCTGATTTCTCTGAAATTATTATTCAGTAAAAAAAACCCAAAAAGACAATTTAAAACAAACACCCAACATGAATATAGGGAGGCTTTCATGCACTGAGTATCCACCATGTGCATTACCTATGTCAGATTCAAGATGCACTAAGAAAAATTAAACAGCTCCTGTACATAAAAACTTAGTGCCTGGGTTTTTAAGAAGCTTCCTCCAAAAGCCTGACCTCCCACAGCTGCAATAGGCTGAGGAGGAGTGCTCCTGCCTCTCCAACAGACGAGGGAAAAAGCAAAGGGCAAGCTTCACTAAAGTGAAACAAGAAACAGTCCAGCACCACAATACATTTCCACTTTCCCAAATCCTCCTGGGTAAACACTATTATGTGTACCTGAGACAAAATAAAAAACTAAGATAACTGAGTGTCTTGGCCTACTGAGAGCAATTCAGTAAGAAGGCAAGAGACTATTACCTCTGACTGACAGATGCCTAACTATGGATCATATATGCAAGTAGAAAAGAAAAAAAAAAAGCAGGCTAAAATCAGAAGACATTCAATACTCTTTATTTATTTATTTATTTATTTGTCTTTTTGCCTTTTCTAGGGCTGCTTCCTGCGGCATATGGAGGTTCCCAGGCTAGGGGTCTAATCAGAGCTGTAGACGCTGGCCTACACCAGAGCCACAGCAACGCGGGATCTGAGCCAGGTCTGCGACCTACACCACAGCTCACGGCAACGCCAGATCCAGTGAGCAAGGCCAGGGATCAAACCCACAATCTCATGGTTCCTAGCTGGATTCGTTTGCTACTGCGCCACGATGGGAACTCCAATACTCTTTTTTTAGAACAGATAATACACTAACTCAAACCTACAACTCTATATATAGCCTGTTTTGTTACTAAATAATATATTTTATATATAATATATATTAGTTCATGAATATATGAAAACACATACATCCTATGTACACTGAGCTATAAAAAATTTAAATTATTGCTTCAAACCACCTAAATACAAAAGAATCAAATCTGAACCTACTATATACAAAATACCTTCCTGTTAAAAAACAGCACATAACTTTATGATTAACATATATCATATATATGCATAAAAAAAAGAAAGTCAAGAAGGTCCCATATCAACAAGTCAACAGTGGCTTTTTTCCTCTGAATGGTAGGGTAAGAAGTTATTCTTAATTTCTTCTTTTTGCTGATCTGTGTCTTCTAATATTTTTCCCAAATGAGTCTTATTAATTGCATATAAAGAGTTATAAATAGCCTCCAGGTTCTTAGAGCTTTATTTACAAAAACAAAGATAACCCATGTGCCACCAGCAACATACTTACATAATACGGTTCTGCCTCCCGTTCAGTTATCTCATCCTGATACAGGGTGAAGCAAGTTGGAATTCGTCCAAACCACACATCTCGAAGCACATCTTTGTCATCTGTCATTCTTCCAGTGTTTAAAGCAGTACATATAGGCTAAATTCCTTTTCAACCAACTCCAAACTGAAAATAAAATGAAGACTGTCAGTCAGATCCTTGTAAAAATAAATGAACCTGCTCCAAACCAAGAAAGATTATAGGAAAAAATGAATGCCATAAAGACCATTCGTATCAAAAAACTATGTGATGGGCATTCTTTAGCATGAATGCAAAGATCAGTACAACAAATTCTAAATGTGGAGCTGTTTATTTAAAGGGATCATCAAAGTAACTATTTAAAAATTACATACACAACTGATGAACCACAGCCAAAGGTAAACAATACTGGCATCATTCTCTCGAGGCCCCAAAGAGTCTAAGGCTTATCTAAAGTGAACTCTTCACCTTTAACTCCTATCTCTTAGTCTTATCTGTAAAATGGGAATAATGGCCCTGACCACATAAGATAGATATGAAAATTAATACATGCAGGCCACTTAGAACTATGACTATATTACTATAAAGTATATCTATCCCAATTTACAGAACCAACAAGAACATGTCTCAAAAAATGTTTAAAAGTCAAAGACTTTAAGAACTTAGAATCATTAAAAGTATTATATGACATAAACAGAAATTATAACAGTTGAGGAAAATAACTAAAAAATTGTTTTGAACATTGCCAATAACACTTGATACAGAATCAATAAGCATTACATCAAGTAACAGGCCCAGCTCTGTGGCAAGTGCCAAGGGCATACAAGACAATGATGATGATGATGGTGATAACTTTTTTTAAAACCTCAGGCATTGCCTAGAAGGCATTATTTACAAATCTGCTGAACACATCGGGCACTTTCAGCTCCTTTCCGTGGCTTTGCTCATGCTGGTGGTTTCCTACTCTAACGTAGCATTCCCCACCTCATCTTCCAACTCAGACATTCTTCAGGACCCTGCTCAAAACAGCCTTTCTTCTATGCATGAAGCAAGCAGAACCTGTTTCCTCATTGCACCTTTTTAATCTCTGCTTTCCAATCTCATATTGTTTCCATCATACCACAACAACTGCCAAAGTTCCTTCCAACTCAAAAAAGCTCATGGTTATAATTAAAAGTTACTTTGTGAGAGCTTTCATAAGAGAGGAGGGGAAGAAGTTTAATATTAATAGAACCTATAGTGTTTTCAGGGGAGAATTTTAAAAGATATGAAACTTGAAGAATGGGTAGCATATGTACAAGCAAAAAGATGACAAGTATTCCAAGCAGGGCAAAGCATCAGCAAAAGCAAGAAGTGGGTAAGAATAGTATGTGTCAGCTTTTAGGAAACTTTGTGTTGGGAGGAGTACAAAATGTAAGAGCTGACATTGCTGCATGTTTTAAGATCACACATAATCCTAGGAAAGTCACTTTACTTCACTAAGTTTCTCTTCTAAACTACAGTTTCATATACACTATTGTACACTGACAATTCATTGGAAAATTTAGCGGGTGCAAAACTGAAAATGACTTCAGGCCTTCCTCTTTCCTTTATTACTCTGTGGTCTTCCCTAAATCACTATATTGTAACTCCATTCTTCAGCTGCTCAGGCCATAAACCCAGGAGGCATCCATGACCCCTCTTCACACCAGCTGGCGCTAGCTTAGACACAAATCTAGAATCTGGCCATTTCTTACCATCGCTATAATTAACACACTGATCCAAGTCACCCTGACCTTTAACCCTGATAAATACAATGACCTGCCAACAGAGGTCTCAACTTTCAAAACTCTAGTGAGGGAGTTCCTGTCGTGGCTCAGTGGTAATGAGCCCAACTAGAATGAGGATGAAGGTTCTATCCCTGGCCTCTCTCAGTGGGTTAAGAATCCGGCATTGCCGTGAGCTGTGGTGTAGGTTGCTTGGATCCTGCATGGCTGTGGCTGTAGTGTAAGCCAGTGGCTACACTTCTGATTTGATCCCTAGCCTAGGAACTTCCATATGCCATGGTTGCAGCCCTAAGAAGACAAAACAAACAAACAAAAAACAACCCTATTGAGACAGGACGGAAGGGGGCAGTACACCATTAAAAGAATGACACAGCCACTGGAGACACACAACAAAAACTGCTTAGAACCTACTACACCCAAGAAGGTGAAAGATTTGACTTCCTGTGGACCTTAAGCCTCAATATAGCTCGCTATAATACATCAGCATGCTAAATGACACACCCACAGGCACCATGATAGTTCCAAGGCCAACTGTAAAAGGCCAAAAAGTGGGCAGTGGCCCAATTCCTGGACATTCACACCCCTTCCCCAAAATAGTTGGAATAATCTTCCCACTTGTTAGCCAATGAAATTACCCAGTCCAAAAAAACTCAGGGTCACTCTCTCCATCTGAGACTGACCACATTCTATTGAATGTGTATGTAGCTCTCTAAATAAACCTGCGTTCACTTTACTATGACTCATTCTTGAATTCTTCCCTGAATGAAGCCAAGGACCCTCACTTGGTGGCGCATCCCAGGAACTCACCCAAGACCTGGGACATGTCATCCTCTTGCACCCCGTTTTCCTGCAACATGACCGTCTCATTCAAAGTAAAATCTAAAGTTCTTACAAAGTCCCACCAGCCCTGTATGACCTGGCCCCCACTCTGACTGAATTATCCACTTCTCTCCCTGCCTTGCTCCCCCATTTCCAGCCAAACTAGCTTATGTGCTCCTGCCTCAAGGACCTTGTGGGTGCTCTGATGGCCCTTTCCACTACATTCACATGACACCCTTATTTATTCATACTAGGTTTCTGCTCAAATGTCATCTTTTCTAAGTCCACCACCACAATTTCTTATGCATGGCACCAGCACTACCCATTCCCCTTCACTGTTTTATTTCTCCTCCAAAGGACTTTTCACCACCTGACACGCATTTTAATTATTTTATTTTTATTAAAGTATAGTTGATTTAAGGTGTAGTGTCAATTTCAGCTATACAGCATAGTGACCCAGTCATACATACATATATATTCTTTTTCTCGCACTGTCTTCCATCATGTTCTATCCCAAGAGACTGGATATACTTCCCTGTTCTGTACAGTAGGACCTCATTGATTTTCCATACTAAATGTAATAGTTTGCATCTACCAACCCCAAACTCCCTGTCCATCCCATTTCCTCCCTTAAATAATTTTTATATTAATGTCTCCCCCACACCCTCAAAGTGAACTTCATGATGGCAGGGATTTTTATTGTCTTGTTCACTGTCTATTGTTTTGTTTACTTTTTATTCAGTGCCTGGAACATAATGGGCACTTGATATCTGTTAAATTAATAAAGCAAACCTACACCTGAAATTTTTATTCTAAAAATTTATATCCATATAGTACCATTCTGCTCACTTTTCCCATTTTAATCAGCATACCTTCGAGGATTAAAGCACACGTTTAAACTCAGTGTAAAATTCTATAATTTCCCTCAACTTCTACTCTCAGCCCAACATCTTTACTTTCAAATTCAACCAATAACTCCCTTTATGGAAATCACAACATAATTCGGTTAAGATTCAAGTACCCATACTCCCAAAGGCTCTGAAATTTATCAAGCAAATTCTAGAAGGCCTTGGAAGTTTCAATGCTGCTTAATAGTCTCTGGGTTCTGATTCTTGCTGAAAACAGGCTGTGTCTCCCCACCCCTCAGAAAAATCTAGAAACAATCCAGTTTCCCTAGGTTCCTCAAGTTCAGGTGTGACTTGAAACTAATCCAAAGTATAATTAAAGTATGTCAAAGTGTTTTGCCAACAGAAAATGGCTTTGCTGGGACTAAATGTTACTATTAAAATGAGACTTAATGAGTGCCGTTGAGAAGATAAATTGGGAGAAATACCCATCGATTTCGGATAGAATCCAAGGGCTGTAAAATAACTATGATCTAAATTACTATCCCACGAAAAACGCAGGTCCTCAACAAAACTCTAGAGCCCGCAATGAGACCCTGGCTTCCTACGTTAGTAAGAAGCAGACCTATTCCCCAAGAGACCGCACAGACTACACCCTGCAGCCTGCACTAGGGCTCGGGGGCGGCGCCTGGCCAACGCCATCTCCCTCGGAGGAACACCTTCAGGCGCCACCACCGCCCGGAGGAGCGCTCCTCTCACCAGCCACACGCCCCTCCTTCTTACCACACCTACCCGGCACCTCCCCAACCCACTTCCTCACTCTGGGGTGACAGACACACATATACCCTACCAGAAGCGCCGGCTTCTCCTCCGGCTTCCCGCACTGGTAAGGACGCTCGGGTCCCGGGCACTGGCGGGGCGGCGGCGCAGAGCACCCGACACACTGTCCCGCAGCGGCTCCCCAGCTGGTAGCCCCCAGGGCCGGCACAGCCGCAGGAGGCACCCGCGCGGAGGTCGGAGCCAAGCCCTGCGGCACTTCCGCCCTCCGGTATCCAGCCAAGACAACCTGCAGCCGGGAAGCCCACCGCAAGTCCAGTCACTCTCGGCGCCCGGAGATGACGTCACGAAACCCACGTGGCCCGGCACTCCGCCCTCTGAGTTGGGCCCAACCCCGCAAGGAGGGCAGCGCTTGAGCATGCGCAGACTGAGCGGAGAGCGTGAATGTGAGACTAAACCTCTGGCAAGTTCAGAGCTTCGGCAGTTTCCAGAGTACTGTGCGTTTGGCATGGTCGTTGGTGTTTAGAGAGCTTAAGAGCAAAGAGTTTTACAAATGCTGAGACATCGTCTCGCTAGAGCTTGAGCGCGGCATCCCTCTCCTGGCTTCACAGAGTGATAGTAGTAAAAGGTTGGTTTTCAGAATATTTTTGAAGCCGTCCACCTCAGAATGGGACTTGAACCCACTGGCTGGGACTCAGACCCAGTCAAGACTCAGGGTGTGATTTGAACCCACTGTGTTTTACTTAAAACCACACACCTGGTCTCAGGACTTACTGGTAAGTTCAAGCTCAGTGTTTAAGCACAGAAGGAGTTCAGGGAGTCAAAGAGTCAAAGTAAGAAGTAGATTTATTGATAGAGTATGGGCCGCTCAGAAGGCAAGAGCAGCCTGGAAGATACACATTCCATAGACAGGATATGGCGCACCTTAAAAGGCCAGAGAGTGGCCTCAAAATGTGGAGTGGATAGTTTTTATGGGCTAGGTGATGTCATAGGCTAAAAAGTGGGAGAGTTATTCCAGCTATTTTGGAGAAAGGGCAGGGATTTCCAGGGCTACTGGAAAATGGGCTACTGCCCACTTTTTTGGCCTTTTATGATCTGCCACAGAACTGTCAAGGTGCCTGTGGGTGTGTCATTTAGCATGCTGATATAGGACAGTGAGCATATAATGAGGTTCAAGGTCTACTGGAAGTCAAATGTCCCTCCATCTTGGGCCTAGTAGGTTCTGATCAGTTTTTGTTGTGTCTTCAAGGGCTACGTCATTCTTCTAAAGGTTCTGCCCTGTCCACTTCTTTCCTGTTTCATTTTCATATCTATCTTCTCATTTTATCTTTCCCATGTTGTCAGAGCCACAGCAAGGGTTAATAGCCACATTTAACAGAAGACTAAATTATCTGAATATTAAAGCCCTTCCATCCATACAACTGTGCGTATCCATGTCTTCCTGTTGGTGAAAATAACAAGCAATTAATAAACTCACTTCTAGAGTGTTTGAATTGGATCTATCCAAAAGTCCTACCAGGTCTTTAACATTTTTCTCTTAATTACACATGCCATTCAACATAATGCCATGCATGCCAAGTAAACACTACTGTGTTGAGACTCATGATAGGTTCCTGATAATTGGGAGGATTAGGGAAATCCTAGTAGTAGCCATAGGATTCTTTTTAAAAGAAGGATCTTCTAGATTATCTAGCCCAGTGATTTTTCCAATGGTGAATCACAACTCATTGGTGGGTCATCAAATCAAGTTGGTGGGTCATGAGTAGCATTTGTTAAGTGGAAAAAAAAAAATAAGGGAAATACTGGTATGCTTTACATATGCTAAGGATAAATATTCTTTCCTGAAATTCATTAATACGTATGTGACATACATTGGATAGAAATGTGAAATACATTTTTTTTGGCATGTGAGGCAGTCAAAAAACTTTAAAAGCCACAAACCAGTCCACAGCACCTACTCAGTACAGAAATCTCTACAGCATCCCCACCAGACAGCCATTAGCCTCTGTAAAAAAAGCTCTTGGCATAAAGTTGCTCCACCTTCGCAATGATAGCAAGCAAAACTAAGTGGAATTTACTCTGAAATGTATGGAAAAAAATTAGATGGATCGATGAATGGGTAGAGGGATGGATAAATATGTGATAATGCAAGTACAGTAAAATGTTAATAGTAGAATCTAGGTGGTAAGCCTATGGATGTTCACTGAAATTCTTTCAGCTTTGCTATTATGTTTGAAAACTATGTATGGAGATAATCCTAATAGGTAGAAAGTGATTACACAGAGCTAAAATCCAGCTTCCTGTAACCTTTAAGAATTGAGTCTAGGGAATTCCTGTCTTGGCTCAGCGGAAACAAATCCAACTAGGAACCATGAGGTTGCAGGTTCAATCCCTGGCCTCGATCAGTGGGTTAAGGATCCAGTGTTGCTGTGAGCTGTGGTGTAGGTCACAGATGCAGCTCAGATCTGGTGTTGCTGTGACTGTGGGGTAAGCCAGCAGCTATAGCTGCAATTAGACCCCTAGCCTGGGAACCTCCATATGCCACAGATGCAGGCCTAAAAAGACAAAAAAAAAAAAAAGAATTGAGTCTAATTCCTTCCTCCCCTTGGCCCTCCTCTACCCCACTCCCTCACCAACCTACAGTAGAGATAGCTAACCCTTGTTCTAATAGATAGTACTTCAGCTATGAAAAGAGCTCTTGTGGAGTTCCCTTGTGGTGCAGTAGGTTAAGGATCTGGCATTGCCACCCCAGCAGCTCAGGTTGGTGTGGGTTTGATCCCTGGCGCAGGGAACTTCTACATGCCTTGGACAACCCCTCCCCCCAAGAAAAAGCTCTCATGCTCCATAACCCACTCAGGAGAACACTGTCAGTTCTTTGAGCCTGACATACCTCTCCTCTGGATATGATCCAGTTGCTAGTGTCCCTATTAAATAGTCTTCCCCAGCTCATGATTATGCCCCTTAAGTAAAGTTTTAGAAAAAAGAGGAAATCTGTATTTGTTGTCATTTCCATTTGTTAGGTCTTCTCTTTCAATCAGTGGGATTGCATCTTTGTGATTTTTTTTTTTCAATGAAAATAACTTTTAAGGAGTTCTTTTTGGTTCTCCTTACCTTGCCCTCCAAGCCTCAGCTCCTTCTGGGTGACTCTCAAGCAGCCATTTGTTTTGCGTGAATTTGCTTATGAAGTCTTCCTTTCACCAAAAGCAAATGCACACATCCTTCAAAAGTCTAGATTCAAAGGAGAGACCCAGAGAAATCTCTGTTAATGATACAATTTATTTTCTTCTCACTGTAACGGTTCGCAGTTGTCAAGTCTGACTTTTATTTTTGCGTGCTTATAACGTGTAAAACTCAAAACTATGAGATCCCAACTTTCTTTGCTCTAATTTTCTTAAATCTGCCTTCCTTCCTAACCTCTCAGGTGTCTCTGCTCCCCCCATGAACTCTAACATGCCATTACATTGACCCCTAGGTCCCATCTGTTCTCATCTCCAGCTTACTTGTGTCATGTAGTTAGTTAAGCCAAATTTAATTCTCATTCAATTCTAACTCCGCTGACTGTGCTCCAGCCAATTAACCTCTCTACTTCCCTCACTACTGGTTTCCTCCTTCAGCCTATAAATATGCTCAAGTGTTCTCCCATCCTATTAAAATCCTTCTTTCAAACTTCATCACTTCTTTCCTAGATTAATAGGATAGCCTCCTAACTGACCTCCGTGCCTCCAATCTTGCTCCACTTGCCACAGGAGTCAACTCTATTTGATTTAGATTTCAACCAGATTAAATTATCTATAATGTATTCTTACCATATCACTCTGCTACTTAACATGTTCTAGTGATTCCTTCTGGGCAAATTTCTTTTTTCTCAGCATAATCAACCAAGCCCTCTATGACTGGTTCCTTCCCTTTTTTAAGCCTCGTTTCCTGGTGCTCTCTGCCTTGCATGCCAAATTCCATTTGGCATCTCTCTCTGTAACATGATGCTGTTCCCACTCTCTCTGTTGCCCAAAATGCTATCTCCACCAGACCCATCCCTACATCCCTTCTTCACCATTTGGCTTACACCACTCACTCCGCAAGACTCAGTTCAGGTGTTAGAAAGTATTCCCTGATCCATCCAGTCTGGCTTAGGTGCTCTTCAAAGTGTGGTTTTTTTTGTTTTTTGTTTTTTGTTTTGAATCCCTGATGCCAGCACAATGCCTTGTGTAAATGTTTGTGGAAATAAACTAAGCTGAGCATGAACTTTTTTTTTTTAATTTGCCTTTTAGGGCCAAACCTGTGGCCTATGAAAGTTCCCAGGCTAGGAGTTGAATCAGAGCTACAGCTGCCAGCATACACCACAGCCACAGCATCGTCAGATCCCTGACCTACTGAACAAGGCCAGGGATCGAACTCTCATCCTCTTGGATACTAGTCGGATTCGTTTCTGCTGCACCACAACAGGAACTCCCTGACATGAACTTTGTTCGGTGATTCCCATCACATTCCCCTTGGGAACAAAATTACCTTCTCGTAGCCTAGAGTTTAAGTAGGAAGTAGTGGCTTTACTATCTCATGAGTTTCAAAATTATCAGCAAGGGAAGTTGAAGGTAACTGACATATTCTGCTGTTAGCGGAGCTGGGGTCCCACAGTGGCCTGGAGGTCAAGGTCGCCACCACTGCTACCTCCCATCTCCAGGCCAGTTTTGTGGCTGGCTGGGGTGGGCGAAGGCATGGTTGCTTCGTCCATTTGGCCTTGCATTCTGTGTAAGAACACAGTCACATTTCTGTTCTATTCTTTATCCTTACTTAAACAATACTTCTCTACTGATGCTAGACTAGAAACTCCTAGAGAACAGTGATGAATTCCTATCTATGAAAAGCTGGAAAACTGGAGTTCCACTGGTAGAAAGTGGACCACTAGTTCAGTTTGACATTGCAGTGTACTCTAAACTGCTTTGGTATACAAGCTGTGATATTATGCATGTGCTAGTTTAAGCTTCATTTCTAGTTGCCCAGACTGAGAATTCCATGCTCCAGAAGGGGCCAGGCAAAAACACAGCAGAGGACCATACTCCAAAAGTAGCTATCACCATCCTGATCCAGATCACATGGTTTGCTAATTAGCATGGTAAATGTCAGAGATGGGTTTTTATTTTTGGCTTGCTCAAAAGTATGAAAAATATTAGAAATGGGATCCCACTTATGAAATTAGCAATTTTCAATGTATGTGGATTGACTAAAACATTTTAGAGGTTCCTGCCACCCTTGAATGAAGTGAGTATAGGAATCCATGAAGGCTGCAGCTTGATCCCTAAATTTCCTTATGTCTTCTATAAAGATGATAGAATTCAGACTCAAAAATGATGTTAAAACTACCTTAAGACAACCTTTCTTGGAAGGAAATTCTGAGAGTACCTTAAAGGGCACAGAGCTGTGTTCTTATCCAATTTATACAGCAGGTGTATGAAGTAGTGTTTTGTTTAATAAATAACTGCATATGCATTTGAATTTGATCTAAGGTTGACTTCCATTATAATCTCAGATCCAGATTTTGGGAAATAATTAATCCTCACCAACCTCAACTTCTTTGGTATCTATGCTTATCTATGGAAAAGAACTTGAGTTATAAGTGATCAAATTAGTCTTGGTCACTTAGCAAGAGTGTCAGGTATGTTCTTTTTGTCTCTTAAAATGTTTCTTAAATTCCCGGGTGTTCCCATCATGGTTCAGCAGTTAACAAATCTCACTAGCATCCATTAGGACACAGGTTCCATCCCTGGCCTTGCTCAGTGGGTTAAGGATCCGGCATTGTGGTGAACTGTGGTGTAGGTCACAGACACGACTCAGATCCTGCGTAACTGTGGCTGTGGTGTAGGCTGGCAGCTATAGCTCCGATTTGATCCCCAGCCTGGGAACCTCCATATGCCACAGGTGCGGCCCTAAAAAGCAAAAAAAAAAAAAAAAAGTTTCTTAAATTAAAAAAAAAAATTTAAATGGCAGTAGATTTCAAAAATTTGGATTAATGACTTATCCTGGACTTGGACAACCTTGGGCCCACAATCCCACGTGGCAACTGCGTGCTGGAGTGAACCTTTTAGTCTCAAAATGCCCTCTCCACTTTCCCACTGTCCCCACACCATTAGTTGTTTAGACATTAGATTATCTACCTGGATGCTAGAGACATTGGAGCTTAACACTCCTTTATAGCTCTTCATGTTTCTGAGGCACTACCTACCCCAGTTTTTGCAGATATTCATGTTGAACAAAACCGAAACAATTAGGCCAGAATGGGTTTATACTGAATAATTTAAGACACATTTGATTGTGCTTGTAATCAGATTTATGGCTCTAAGATTTTTCTATTTTTAATTTTTGTAGGGCTACACCTATGGCATGTGGAAGTTCCCAGGCTAGAGGTTGAATCGGAGCTGTAGCCACAGGCCTATGCCACAGCCACAGCAACACCAGATCCGAGACGCCTCTGTGGCCTACACCACAGCTCATAGCAATGCTGAATTCTTAAAGTGAAGCCAAGGATCAAACCTGCATCCTCATGCTAGTCAGGTTCGTTACCGCTGAGCCACAATGGGAACTCCTACGGCTCTGAGATTTTACTTTTAGGCAATTCTAAGGACATATGCTTGAAAGTTGGGAAAATATCATTATATGATATTCTCTCCTATGAGGTGAGAGAACATTTGGAGGATCCAGATAATATTTTGAGACTTTCAGTCCTCAACAATCATAGGCATTCCCTTTGTTATCTGTTTAAATGGCATTCTAAAATCAATCCAGGAGCCGGATAGAGCCACTCTTCTAGCTTTAATGATAGCCTTTCATTCATTATGTCAAGTCTTTATTCAGTCATTTAAGTATTTCTTGAGTTCATATAATTATGTGCTTGGTAAAATAAAAATAGCTCTTAAGCAACAGCAAAAGAATCCCAAAATTTCAATACATGTGTATATATATGTTAAAAAATCACAATATATGGAGTTCCCGTCGTGGCACAGTGGTTAACAAATCCAACTAGGAACCATGAGGTTGCGAGTTCGATCCCTGGCCTTGCTCAGTGGGTTAAGGATCCAGCGTTGCTGTGAGCTGTGGTGTGGGTCTCAGACAAGGCTCGGATCCCGTGTGGCTGTGGCTGTGGTGTAGGCTGGCGGCTACAGCTCTGATTAGACCCCTAGCCTGGGAACCTCCACATGCCACAGGAGCGGCTCAAGATAAGACAAAAAAAAAAAAAATCACAATATAGAGCAGTTTTCCTATGACTACCATGTCAACTACATAGTACCATATGTAATTCTAACACCACTACAGATAAAATGTGGATTTCTGTTGAAAATATTGTGTTTTAAGACTCTATGATTCCAGTTACCCAACACTCTCTACCTGCTTGCCTACACAGATTCTGTAGGGATGAATTAAAGCAATATGCAAATGTTCTCTGGAAAAAATATGCATTTATAACTTCTGTGCATTTAAAAAAATTTTGATCTCCAGAATTAATATTATTCTTAAATAATTGTTGATTTAGATTATTTGGTTTTTCTCATATGAGTGTTTTTCTATAAAAAGCTGGGGAAGGAGTTCTCATTGTGGCTCAGCGGGTTAAGAACCTGACTAGTATCCATGCAGATGCAGGTTCAATCCCTGGCCTTGCTCAGCGGGTTAAGGATCTGGTGTTGCTTCAAGCTGCAGCATAGGTCACAGATGTGGCTTGGATCTGGCGTTGCCATGCTGTAGGCTTACAACTGCAGATCTGATTCAGCCCTTAGCCTGGGAACTTCCATATGCCGCAGGTGCGGCCCTAAAAAGAAAAATAAAATAAAAGATTTTAAAAAGCTGGGAAAATCCAGCCAGGCAGTTTTTCAGTCTGTTTTTTCAGAAGAAAAATAGTCTGCAAAGTGTAAAATTGAGGAGGAAGTCAAACAAAACAAAAACAAATCCTTGCAGTAACATGTTGTTGTCACTAGGTGACACAATCAACCTGATATAAAGCCCAGAGCTCCCAGCAAGCAAGGCCAGTCAACAGCACCCTCAATAATGTAAAAGACCATGTTTCTCAACTTCTGGTTATCTCTCTTGAGTGAAAGACTTGGTAAAATCCTAAAAAAAATTCCTAATTTTCACAAGATTATTTTAATTTGAAAAAAAAAGACCCACTTTCTAAACCTTGACTTAGTACTGACAATATTTCCTTCAGATCCATTCCCTTTGCTTCACACCATGCTTGGCTTTGGATCATAAGCCAGTGCAGTAGTATAGCTGAGGGCATGGGCTCTTAAATTCAATATCCGGTGTCCATTACCTGTGTGGCTGTGTACAAAAATATTTAAAATACTGGCTGCATAATTCCACACAGACAGTGCAAAATGAAAATGAGGGCCCTTTGTTAAGAAAGAGAATTTTAAAAAATTTAATATGTTTTATTTAATTATACTTGATTTACAATGTTTTGGTTATTTCTGCTGTACAATAAAGTGATTCATTTATACATATGCACATATTCATTTTTTTCAGATTCTTTTCCCATATAGTTTATTAAAGAATATTGGGTAGTGTTCCCTGTGCTATATAGCAGGTCCCCATTGACCATCCATTCCATTTACTATAGTGTGCATATGCCAATCCCAAATCCCCAATTCACCCCTCCTCCACAACCTGTCCCCTTCAGTAACCATAGGTTTGCTTTTGAAGTCTCTGAGTCTGTTTCTGTTTGGAAATAAGTTTGTTTGTATCTTTTTTAAGATTCCAGATATAAGTGATATCATATGATATTTGTCTTTCTTTGTCTTACTTACTTCACTTAGTATGATTACGTCCCATTTGTTTATTTTTTATTTTCATTACTCTAGGAGGTGGGTCTGAAAAAAATATTGCTGTAGTTTATGTCGAACTATGTTTTCTTCTAAGAATTTTATAGTATCTATCTTACATTTAAGTCTTTAATCCATTTTGAGTTTATTTTTGTTTGGTGTTAGAGGATTTTCTGATTTCACCTTTTTATGTGTAGCTGTACAGTTTTCTCAGCACCACTATTGAAGAGATTGTCTTTTCTCTATTGTATATTCTTGCCTCCTTTGTTGTAGATTGGTTTACAATAGGTGTGTGGGTTTATTTCTAGGCTATCTATCCTATTCCATTGATCTCTATTTCTGTTTTTGTGCCAGTACCATACTGTCCTAATTACTCTAGCTTTGTAGTATAGTCTGAAGTCAAGGAGCCATCAGCCATCCTCCAGTTTCATTTTCCTTTCTCAGGGTTGCTTAGGCTATTTGGAATCTTTTGTGTTTTCATACAAATTGAAACATTTTTTGTTTAGTTCTATAAAAAATGCAATCGTGATTTGATAAGGGTTGCACTGAATGTGTAGATTGCCCTGGGTAGTATAGTCATTTTGACAGTATTTATCCTTCCAACCCAAGAACATAGTATATATTTCCATCTGTTTGTATCATCTTTGATTTCTTTCATCAGCATCTTACAGTTTTCAGAGTAGGAGTCTTTTGACTCTTTAGGTAGGTTTATTCCTAGGTATTTTATTCTTTTTGGTGTGATGGTGAATGGGATTGTTTCCTTAATTTCTCTTTCTGATCTTTTATTCTTAGTGTATAAAAATGTGAGAGACTTCTGTGTATTAATTTTATATCCTGAAACTTTACCAAATTCTTTGATGAGTTCTAGTAGTTTTCTGATAGTGTCTTTAGGTTTTCTATGTATAGTATTATGTCATCTGCAAAGAGTGACAGTTTTACTTTTTTTCCAATTTAGATTGCTTTTATTTCTTTTTCTTCTCTGATTGCCATGGCTAGACCTTTCCAAAACTATGTTGAATAAAAGTGGGTATCTTTATCTTGTTCTTAATCTTAGCAGAAATTCTTTCAGCTTCTCACTGTTGAGAATGATGTTAGCTGTGGATTTGTCATATACGGCCTTTATTATGTTGAGGTAGATTTCCTATGCCCACTTTCTGGGGCGGGGGTATCATAAATGGATGTTGGATTTGTCAAAAGCTTTTTCAGCATCCATTCAGATGATCATAACTGGTTTTATTCTTCAGTTTGTTAATGTGGTGTATCATACTGATTGATCTGTGGATGTTGAAAAATCCTTGCATAGTGGGATAAATTCCACTTGATCCTGGTATATGATCCTTTTAAAGTATTGCTAGATTCAGTTTGCTAGTATTTTGTTGAGGATTTTTGCATCTATGGTCATCAGTGATATTGTCCTGTAAAATTTTCTTTTTTGTGGTATCTTTGTTTTTGATATCAAGGTGATGATGGCCTTATAGAATGAGTTTGGGAGTGTTCCTTTCCCTGCTATTTTTTGAAACAGTTTCAGAAGGCTAGGTGTTAACTCCTCTCTGAATGTTTGATAGAATTCACCTGTGAAGCCGTCTGGACTTTTGTTTGTTGGAAGGTTTTTAATCACAGTTTCAATTTTAGTTCTCGTGATTGGTCTATTCATATTTTTTTTTATTTCTTCCTTGGTCAGTCTTGGAAGAGTGTACTTTTCTAAGAATTTATCCATTTCTTCTAGGTTGCCCATTTTATTGGCACATATTTGCTTGTAGTAGTCTCTTATGATCTTTTGTATTTCCATGGTGTCCATTGTAACTTCTTTTTCATTTCTAATTTTATTGGTTTGAGTCATGTCCCTTTTTTTTTCTTGATGAGTCTGGCTAAAGGTTTATCCATTTTGTTGATCTTTTCAAAGAACCAACTTTTAGTTTCATTGATCTTTTCTATTGTTTTCTTTATCTCAATTTGATTTATTTCTGCTCTGATCTTTATAATTTCTTTCCTTCTACTAATTTGGGTTTTGTTTGTTCTTCTTTCTCTAGTTGCTTTAGGTGTAAGGAGAGGTTATTTATTTGAGATTTTTCTTGTTTCCTGAGGTAAACTTGTATTGCTATAAACTTCCCTCTTAGAACTGCTTTTGCTGCATCCCATAAATTTTGGATCATTGTGTTTTCATTTTCAGTTGTCTCTAGGTATTTTTTTTCCTCTTTCATTTCTTTAGTGATCCATTGGTTGTTTAGTAGCACATTGTTTAGTCTACACATGTTTGTGTTTTTTGCAGTTTTTTTTCTTGTATTTGATTTCTAATCTTATAGCATTGTGGCCAGAAAAGATGCTTGATATGTAAACTTATTATTTAAATTGGAATGTAGTTGATTTACAATGTTATGTGAGTTTCAGGTATACAGCACAGTGATTCAGTTACACATACACACGAACACATACATACATATATATGTATGTATGTGTATATATATATATATATATATATATATATATATATATATATTCTTTTTCAGGTTTTTTTCTCTTATAGGTTATTACAAAATATTAAGTATAGTTCCTTGTGCTGTATGGTAGGTCCTTGTTGGTTATGTTTTATATATAGTGGTGTGTATATTTTTAATCCCAAACTCATAATTTATTCCTCCCCCCTTTCCCCTTTGGTTACCTTAAGTTTGCTTTATTTTTGTTTTGTAAATAAGTGCTTTTGTATCTTTTTTTAGATTCCACATATAAGCAATATCATATGATATTGATCTTTTTCTGTCTGACTGACTTCATTTAGTGTGATATTCTCTAGGTCCATCCATGTTGTTGCAAATAGTATTATTTCATTATTTTTTATGGCTGAGTAGTATTCCATTGTATGTTATCCATTCCTCTGCTGATGGACAATTAGGTTCCTTCCATGTCTTGGCTATTGTAAATAGTGCTGCAAAGAACACTGGGGTGTATATATCTTTTAAAATTATGGTTTTATCCAGATATATGCCCAGGAGTGGGATTGCAGTATCATATGGTAACTCTATTTTTAGTTTTTTAAGGAACCTCCATACCATTCCCCATACTGGCCATACCAACATACATTCCCATCAGCAGTGTAGGAGGGTTCTTTAAGAAAAAGAATTTCAAGATGATGACAGCAGGACATTAAATCAAGTTCCATGTGGTCCAACAGGTTACACGCCCAAGAGCTTAGTTCTTATGTAACTTCTCCAAACCTCCACTTCTCCATTTTCCTCATGGTTAAATGAAGATAATGAAAGCACCTGCTTCATAGACTCATTGTGAAGATTAAGTAGGGTAATACACATAAAACATTTATCATAGTGCTTGGTACATAGTGAGCTCTTAGTAAATGGGAGCTGTTCTTTTTCATATTTGTCATTAGACTCTGTGCCACCCCTCCCCTGCACCAATCCATTTTTCAATCTGCTGTCAGAGTGATCTTCTTTAGCGCAGTTACAGTTATGCCACTGCCCTGGTTTTGTGTTTTTGGTTTTTGGCTTTTGGTTTTGGGGATTTGTTTTGGGGTTTTTTTGTTTGTTTGTTTTTTGGTGTTAGGTTTTTACAAAAACCAAATCCTTACTACCTACAGAATAATATCTAAATTTCTTGGGCTAACCTAATCCAACTTCATCACTCATCACCTGTCTGGCTCCCTGGTCTATCTCTGACCTCTGTCTCACATCCTGTGCCTTTGCTGACCCTGTGTCTTCTGCTAGAAATGCCCTCTCCCCAGGACTGTAGGAAAACACAGGAATCACAGTCATTAGAGCCATTTATAATCTAGACTGGCAAACAGAATATTACACAGAGATTCAGGAAGAATGCAAGACAGAGAGAGAAGAATGGTCAAGGGGAAAAAGTCTGAAAAGTTCAGAAGTAGAAGTCATGACTGTAATGGCGCTTTCTAAAGCATTTTGTTTCACGGTTTACTAATGGTTACTCTATTGTGCATAGATTATATATGTAATATGTATCAAAGCTCATGGCCCCGTGTATTCTTTTTCAAACATATAATTCATATCCTTAAGTTATTAAATGCTACACTTAAAAGCAGGGGAAATAGGTACTTTTAAATAATTTTTAGAGCAGTTTTAGATTTACGCAAAACTAAGCAGAAAGTCCAGAGAGTTCCCGTATACCCTGTCTCCAAATACTTTCTTCCATTATCACATCCTGCAATGGCATATTTGTTATAGTCAATGAACCCATACTGACCCATCATTTTCTCCTAGAGTCCCTATTTACATTATGCTTCACTCTTGGTTTAGACAAAGGGGCTAAACATGAGTTTAGTCACATTTAAGGGACAACTATTCACCATTATAGTATCATACAGAGGTGTTTCACTGCCCTGAAAATCTTGCATTCTGCCTGATTATCCCTCCCTTCCTCTAAACCCCTGGCAACCACTAATTCTTTTCCATCTACATAGATTTGAGTTTTTGAGAATGTTGTATAGTTGAAATTGTAAAGTATGAAGGCTTTTTAGAATGTCTTTTCTCAGTTAGTGATATGCACTGAAATTTCCTTTATGTCTTTTCAGGGTGTAATGTCTTTTTAAATGAAATTTTAAAGTTTTAAGTGAAAGTCACGTTTAATTACACCAAGTAGAATATTTAGATGATTCTCTTTTTTACTTAAAATATACTAATTGAAATTTAATACAGACGTTTATCAACTCTTGTGTTGGGGACCTTTCTGTGGGATAATTTGCCCATATACATGAATTACCTGAATTGTCACCCTAGTGATGGTATATTCTTATATTCTTAAAGACTCTCTATTTTAGGGATGAGTGGTATGGCTTAAAACACTGACTTTTTTAAATTAAAGTATTCAGTTTACCTAAAAATAAATCCTGCTGAATTTTTGAAAAGCCCATTTTATAATCACGACCTTTTCGCATTCCCCTCCCAGTATGACAGCACAGTCAGCCTGTATCTTTCTCCACTAGTGGTGTCACTACCACACACATGCCATAGTTTACTGTTCATGTTTTCTAACTGCTACCACTGAAAAGGTCTATAACCATCATTGTGTTTTATTACCTTGGGCTTTATACTATGGTCATGATTTAAGAGAATACAAGAGAAGGAAAAGGTATAGGTATTTCAGGAAAGGAATGAAAAAGGATCAAAAGCAGGAATGAAACAATCGCATTCGTGCCTGGGTGCTGTGAGTGTATTTTGTTCTGCAAATGTAAGATACTCTATGTCAGGAGGTTAGGCAATTCATCACATACACACTAGTTAGTTAATTAACATTTATGGAGCATAGACTATGTGCCAGGCAAACTTCTATAACATTTTTTCTAATATTCTAACCAGATTCCCAGTGCTCATGCCATGTGGGAGTTCCTCTTTGGAAAGCGCACACATTCATAAAGAAATCATAAATACAGAGTTAAGTGACTTTGGAAAGAGCCTATGTAAGTGAAGGGTCCTGAAGTTTTAGCTTCACAGTAAACTCACCTCCATTTCTAAGGACTGAGAAACTGAAGTTAAGAAGTGAGGCTCAGGTAGCCCCATTCTTCACTTCTCTTATGTATCCAGGGCTGCTTCCTGTCCCATGATCTAAATTTTTCCCTAGAAGAACAGTTCATCTCAGTTATATTGCCATTAGAGTTAAGGGAAAAATTAAACAAGAAGTTTTCCTGTTCTGCTTGCCACACATTTCTGTCCACTATTCATGCGCCCTGATTTTATTCACTGCCTTATTCTAGATGGGTTTTCTAACATCCTTTTCATCTTCTAACCATAACATGAAATTTCTGTATTCCTGAAAGACAGATACAAGTAATCATTTCCTCCCCCCCACCACACTTTCCTAGCAATTTATAAAATGATTAGTGTTCTCACAGAACAGTGTGTTCATTCACTTAATAGGCATTTATGTACAAGGCTGAATTAAGTACTCAGGATGCTAAGATGCATCAGAAATAATAATTTCTTCCCTCAAGGAACTCACCTTCCAATTTGGCACAGATCTGATAAGTAAACAAGTGATTGCAACAGTCCCTAACAGGCTGTAATAGAACTATACACAACTGTTACAGGAACCTAGCTTCAAGAACAACTAGTAGCAATGTATAAAATCAATCTTAAGGGATAAATAGATACAACAGATGGACAAAAAAAGAAGGGCTTTGAAGCCAGAAGCTCTTAACCAAAGAGTCCATGGTTAAAATTAAGGGGCTTGAAGAACTTGGATGGGAAAATGAGTACATCTTTATTTTCATTAACCTCCAGTTTGAAATTTAGCATTTTCTTCCATTGTCAATATAGGTCACAAACTGGAGTAGTATTGTAAACTTGTCACCAACAGAAACATAGATATATTCAACTCATCTTGCAGTTGTCTCGGATTCTTGAAATATTATTTTATACCCATCACTACTTAATTATACAATGAATTAGACCCAGTGCAAGACCTTAGTATTTCTGCATTAATAAAGAAACACTGTATAACACAAACTTGTTTTCCTAATATTTTGATAACTGAATAGGAATATACAGTTATCACTTTGTAATAATATGTATGTCTGTGTAATATGTATGTCTCTTTGTAATAATATGTCTGATTATGCATTTAAATATATTATTCTGAGAAAAGCTCCATAGACTAAGAGGTTCATTGCAAAAAAAAGAATAAATAAATAAGGTTAAGAACCCCCGTTCCAGGCAAAGAGAACAGAAGATTACAGCAAGTGTAAAAGATGAAGACTTGTTCAAGAATTCAGTCATCAGTGCTGTCTTTTCATTCCCTTGCCTCTAAATTCTTATCATTCCTCTTTCTGCCACTTCCCAGTTTGGGACACCCTGTCCACCTGGCCCTCCTCCAGTCCATTTCCCACACTTCCTTCTTTTGGGAATCCATGTTCCCAGTGCTGGTATTGTGTTACTGCTATTCAGGTTGAAGGGGATAAGGAAAGCCCGACCTGCTTGGCCTTGATCTTGCCTCTCCCCTGCAGTCCCCAAGGCACCTCTGTGAGCACTTGGGATCCCTAGGACAGATCCCTTCTGAAAAGAGCAAGTGTGGCTTTCAGTACCCTCCACGGGGCACTCACTACCTCTCCACCCTCGTCTCCCACAGTATGAGCATGGTCCTCCAGCCTCACAAAAATGCTTTTCACACTGAAAAGAGGTCCTGCCCTCTATCAGGGGCTCTACAAGCTATTTTCTTTTTTTTCTGCCTGGGACACTACTTCTCATCACTCATTTTTCTTAGTTATCCCTAATTATCTGTTAGGTGTCTTCCTCTGAGAAGTCCTTCTGCTCCCCCAAAGAATGACCTAAGTACATCTCCTATGTGTTACCTTAATAGCCTGGATTTCCCTTTATTTTATCACTGAGTGGTTATAGACTTTTTACTGGTCTGTGTTCCATGAAAAAATACTGCACCCTCTTCTCCGTTCAGCACTGAGCCTTTCCTCACTATTTAATTTGCCACATAGAGCCTAACAGGTAGTGGGCATTTGACAGCTGTTTACTGGTGAGATGAATAAATGAATGAAACAAGAATTGTCATCTAGGGCTCTATTAGGATAAGGCTTGGAAACCAAGGAAAGCGGTTTGAACTTTATCCTCTAAACTAGGGTTTTCCAAACTGAACCTTATGATCTGTTAGTGGATTGTAAGATCAGTTTAGGGGTTTGCAATAATTTTTTGGTGTGAAATACAATTTCATAGCACAGAAGAGTAGAGAGCAGAGTAGAATAGAATAGAAAATATCAGTGCATCACAAGCAGCAAGGGTTAAGTTTGTTTCATAAAACTTTTACTTCAGTTATGCATATTATGCATATACATGAACATCCTGCATGTATATGTGATTGAGTTGTGATTATTTCTTCTTGTAGGTTAAGAAAGTTCTAAAGCTTCTGCTGTAACCACAAGGGAGCCATTTTGAAGGGTCTCAATTAATGATGTGATATGATCAGATTTGTGGTTTGGGAAATTCCTCAGACCACAGCATGAAGGGTATTTTGACCAGTGATGGAGACTATAGGAGTAACTAAAAAGCTCCTACGGTCAACTGAAAAATGACAAGAAAGATAATGGGAAGGAGGGGGGTGGGAAGGAGAAATGGTGACTGATTGGATGGAGGGTGTGTGTGAGGAGAGTTGAGGTTTAACATCTGATACCATGGGCTTGATCTAGAATGCCATTATTTAGGTAATGCGTACATCAAAACCAAGGTCAGTCCAATAGGAGGAAAATCAATTATACTAACTTTTGAATTGAAAAGGATAATTAGTCCACACTGACATGAATTGCTCCGGGTGCTAAATATAGTAACTAGTGAGGTAGATGGTCCCATGTATAAATTATCCATAACTAGTAAGTTAAGTAGTGTTTAAATCTGGTTGCTTAAACATTTAAGCTACTTTATTATGCTATCACTATGGTATGTAAATTGATACTCTATGCTTTTGAGTAGGAAAACCAACCTACATAGCCCATTGCTTATGAATTATCTCTATTTTACTCACCAATCTCAAATCCTTTTTTGGAATGAGACAAGAGGAAAAAAAATCCGGTAATATATAACTCGTACAAGTTTATAAGCATTGCATATGGCGATAAATATTATTATTTTGCTTCTCCATGTAATAATTATGTTTTCTCCTGCAAAGCCCTCATGCATCTGGAAGAATTATATAATGTTCTCAATTTACTCTGGATGGGCAATGTTTAACCTGGGTGTTATGTAGATCATCATATCTTAGTTGCAGGACAGATTCTCATCCAAACAATTTGAATGTAAATCAGGTATGGGTGTTGTCCTGATTAGTTATTTAGGCTGAGATTCAGAATTAGCTCAGTGGAGGAGTATTAGTTGACCAAGGTGCAGCCAAGGAATGAGACAAAAATAATATGTGTGTTTATATGCATTAGATTAGTAAGGTAATAATAAAATAATGACTATAGGCTCACATTAAAGCAGCAACTATTAAGTTTTGAGCCCAGTCATTTAATATTTATTTGTCTTATGTGTTAAACTAGATGTTAAGCTCCTAAAAAATGTGTCAGGTGCCACATAGCACTTAACAGTGCTCTGAGCCATGCTTAGTGATTGAATGAGGGAAGTAGTTATTAAAAATTCCAGTGTTTCCCATCAATAGATAATTGACTTAAGAAGATATATATACATGTATGTATATACACACACATAATGAAATATATATGTGTATATATATAATATATATAATAGAATACTACTCAGCCATAAAAAAGAATGAAATATTGCCATTTGCATAAACTTGGATGGACCTAGAGATATATGATTAGTGAAATAAGTCAGACAAAGAAAAACACTCTATGGTATCACTTATGTGTGGAATCTAAAAAATAATACAAATGAATCTATATACAAAATAGAAAAAAACCATATGGAAAACAAATTTATGTTAACCAAAGAGGAGGTAGGGGGATGGACAAATTAGAACTATGGGATTAGCAGATACAGACTACTCTATATAAAACAGATAACCATCAAAGATTTACTGTACAGCACAGGGAATTATATCCAATGTCTCACAATAACCTATAATGGAATATAGTCTGTCAGACACCACACACATATACACACATAAACAAAAACAAACAAAAAACAAAAACTCAAACCCCAAATCACTGTACTGTATACTTGAAACTAATACAATATTGTAAATCAACTATGCTTCAATAAAAGTAAATAATATGTATTTTAAAGCTCTAAAAAAAATTCCAGTGCCTCCATCCGGACACAGGTTTGGTCCCTGGCCTTGCTCAGTGGGTTAAGTATCCAGCGTTGCCATGTGCTGTGGTGTAGGTTGCAGGTGCAGGTGGGATCCCACGTTGTTGTGGCTGTGGCATAGGCCGGCAGCTACAGTTCCAATTTGACCCCTAGCCTGGGAATCTCCATATGCCACGATGCAGCCCTAAAAAGACAAAATAATAATAATAATAAAGAAAAATAGAAGACTTATTTACATCACTTTATAAGTAAAGCTAATCTCTATTACCCCTCCCATTGGAAAAAGGTACATATTTGAATCATTTACTTTATTAATTCCATTTGGCTTTAAATAACTCTTGGCTGTTTTTTTTTTTTTTTAAATATCCTTGAAGTATAAATTTGTAGTCATTAAACAAACTGAAATAAGCATGACATAGTATCATTGCAATACCTTAAATCTCCCTATTGAGAAATCTTAAAACATGTACACAGGCTTAAACTATAATTAACCCATGAACCACTCTCTCTAGGCATTCTTAAGTTTACTTAAGCATTAATACATATAATACTCTAATAAAGGGGAGAATTTTTACTATGCATCTCTTGGGAATCGAAGTTAGTTAGTGGCAATTATGTTTGTAATATTAGCATCACCAGGCCCCACAGAGATCTGATTGAAAGCAGTTAAGAGATCAACTAAATTTTCTGGCTATAAGCAAACATCTAGGTACAAAGATATGTGTTGGATATGGATTTATATTTAGCTCAAAGCAGCATATTTGGCTTTAGACTATGCAATGGAAATTGTTTGTCTTTTCCTAGTGTTAAAAGTTTCCTTGATAAAAATATGTTTTAAGATTGTTAAATTACATATTTCTAAAATAAACTAGATTTTAGCTGTTAACTAATTAACTGTTTGTTTCTACAACTTGAAGCTGACTTCATGCAAGGGTGTTAAAGCTGACATCCCGTGTCTTCTGTTGCTTCAGTCAGCAATGATTGGTAGAGAGATTTTTGGAAATCAAGGAGACCAGAGCAGATCCAGCGTCTAACTATGGCTACCATCATGTCAGAAGCTCTAAATAAAACCATAATGCAGATAATTATTTTATCTGTGAAATTCAGTGGTAAGCTACCTGAGGATGAGACTTCCTGGGTCTGATATGTCAGGCATCCATGAACTCCCAAATTTTGTCTTAGGATATCCCTAGATTCAACTGACTAATGAAGCCCTCAATTCTGAAATAAAGTTAAAATTCACAACTTACTGAAATATTTACTACCATATCAATGAACCAAAAGTTCACTTGCTTTTAACCTTGTGTAATAAAGTATATACCCCTACTTTGACATTAAATATATCTTGTAATTCATTTACCCTATTCTTTGTATCTTTGAAAGGTTCATTTTCATTTAATCTGTTGTCACAGCTCTATGGCTATTTCATGGTGTAACAGAATGGAAATACAATGCTGTACAAATGGAATACGACAAAATAATAATGGTAGGTGTACTTAAGTCGTGGGATTTAGAGTCAGACAGACCTTAGCTGGAGCCAAACTCTGCCGCTTACTAATGTGTAGCTCTGAATAAATTCCTCAGTGGCTCTTAGCCTCAGTTTTTGTCTCCCAAAAATGGGAATAATAAATGTGAATACCTGCTAAAGCAGTTAGGAGGAGTAAATAATGCATGTAAAAGGAGACATAAGAGGATTTGGGGGGAGGTGATAGAAATGTTCATATTCTATATCATAATTATAATGGTAGTTACATGACTATGGCATTTGTCAGAATTCCTAGAACTGTACACCAAAAGGTATGAAATTTACTGAATGTCAAGTATACCTCAGTAAACCTGACTTAGAAAAATAGAATAATAAAAATTTAAAATGCATGTTAAGCATTACACAGTGTTCGACACTAAGTATATAATAAATGATTGTTCTATGGGGCTATTTCAAAATTATGAAAAATTAATTCTTCCATTGTCACAGCAATAATTCTGCGCAAAGTTGTGAAATTTCTACATCTTGGTGCACTGAATTGGAGATCAAATTCAATATTCCTGGAATACCTCTTCTGCTCTTTAAATGTCAAAGAAAAGTGCAAAAGACAGTCAAAGCCTGTGTTCACCTGTGGTACTGATTATTTTCACTTTACAAAGATTATTAAACTCCACTGAAGGTCCATTCTATGGAATGCAGAGTGGTATAAGGATGATACAGGCATTCTTCCAACTTAAATACTTTATTCATTCATTTATTCCAAAAATATTTATTGAACAGCTATTATGTGTCAAGCACCTGCTACATCCTGAAAATGCGTTTGGGGCTGGGAGGAGGGGAAACAATCACTATCCTTGTGAAACAGTCTCGTGGGAGAAATGAACTTTAACCCAATAATTACCCAAATAAATATTAAAGTCTCAAAAATAGATATACGAATGGACCCCTGGCTTAGAAGCATTCACACCAAAGAATAGCTGACCTGAAATTCAGCAGAGATGAAAACAAACCAAGAGTTTTCTTTTTAATGGTACAAGGAATGTGGCAAATAAAAAAAGTGAGAGGTACAATCCTTATGGCAGAGGATGTCTTTCTGGGAGGGATTCTCAGTTTTGTATTGAAAGCATGTAGTCTGTGTACAGTTGGGGATATTTGTATGGGTTTATATGAGATGATAGTACTGTCTCAATGGTGAATTTTCTGAGTTGTGGTAGTTACATTGTGGTTATGTGGGAAATTATCCTTGTACTTAGTAGCACACATATTGAAGTATTTATAGATGAAATATCTTGATGTCCACATGCTATTTTCAAATAACTCAACAAAAATAATGCCGAATAAAGATGATTAAAAAAAAAAGATAGAAATGAACTTATTTGTAGAACAGAAACAGACTCACAGTCTTTGAAAAACTATGGTTACCAAAGGGAGAGGTTGAAGGGGGAGGAATGGACTGGGGTTTGGGAATGGAAATGTTCTAAAATTAGGTTGTGATGATGGTTGTCCACTATAAATACAGTAAAAATTCAATGAATTAAAAAAAGGTAAGGCGTTCCCATCATGGCGCAGCAGAAACGAATCCGACTAGGAACCATAAGGTTGTGGATTCAATCCTTGGCCTCTCTAAGTGGGTTAAGGATCCAGCATTGCCATGAGCTGTGGTGTAGGTTGCAGACATGGCTTGGATCTGGTGTTGCTGTGACTGTGGCGCGTAGGCCCGAAGCTGTAGCTCCAATTAGACACCTCGCCTGGGAATCTCCATGTGCCGTGGGTGCAGCCCTTAAAAGAAAAAAAGAAAAAAAGAAAAAAAAAAGGTGAGAGATATAAAAGTGACAAATTTTTTATAAGTTGGTGAATCAGAATGAAGAGTGTGGTTGTTCATTGCTCTTTCCTTCCATTTCCCATCTCCCTCCCTTTGTGCTATCGTTATAAATTTGATGTTAAAATATGTTATAAACCTCTCAGTATATTGCTATTTTTTCAATAATCAATTTTTCAAAAATTGAAAAAGTAAGTAAAAGTCTTTTGTAGTAACCCATATATTTAGCATTTCTTGCATTTTTCATTATTTCATATAGATCTAAGTTTTTGTCTGATAAAATTTTCCTTCAGTTGAAGAGCTGGTTTTTTTAAAACATTTTTTTCTTAAAGTGCAGGGCTACTGGTGAAATATTATCTCAGATTTTGTTTGTTCAGGTATATCTTTATTTTCATCTTCATTTTCAAAAAATATTTTCACTGGTAAAGAACCTAGGTTGACTTTTTATTTCATTCTGCACTTTAAAGATGTTGTTCCATTTTTTCTGGCTTACCTAGTTACTGACAAAATGTTGTATTCACTCTTATCTCTATTCCCCATGCACAATGTGTTTTTCTTTTTCCTGACTGCTTTTAAAATTTCCTATTTATCACTGGTTTTCAGAAAATTTATTAAGATGTGGTTTTCTTTGTTGTATTTTTCTACTTGGAGTTAACTGAACTTCCTGGATCTGTGATTTATAGTGTTTATCAAATCTGGGAAAATGTTGCCATTGTTTTTTGAAAATCTATCTTTATTTCTTCCTCCTTCTGGAACTCCAATTATACCTTTGTAGACCATTTGATATTATCCCACAATTCTCTAAAATTCCTTCCCTACTCCTGTCCTCTCTTTCTCTTTTTTCCTTCCTTCTTTCTTTCTTTCTTTTTTTTTTTTTTTAATCCAGAAGCTTTCTGGAGAATTTCTACTTATTGCTCTCTCTTTGGGTTCACTGATTATTTCTTTTGAAATGAATAATAATGTTGTTAATTCCATACAGTGATTTATTTTCAGCTTATATATTATATTTATATATTTAGACATTTTATTTGAATCCCGTTTATATCTTTTACTCATTTTGTTCATGTTTTCCTTTATGTCCTTAGGCATATTTATAATAATTATGTCTAGTCCTTGTCTGTTTTTTTCCATCATCTTTGTCATTTTTTTTATTTAAAAAAAAATTTTTAATAGTTATTTCCCCAATACAATTTTGTTTCTACTGTACAGCATGGTGACCCAATTACACATACATGTACACATTCTATTTTTGCACATTATCATGCTCCATCATAAGTGACTAGACATATTTCCCAGTGCTACACAGCAGGATCTCATTGCTAATCCATTCCAAAGGCAATAGTTTGTATCTATTAACCCCATGTTCCGCAACCACCCCACTCCCTTCCCCTCCCCCTCCCTCTTGGCAACCACAAATCTGTTCTGAAAGTCCATGATTTTCTCCTCTCTGGAAAGGTTCATTTGTGCCTTATATTAGATTCCAGATATAAGTGACATCATATGGTATTTGTCTTTCTCTTTCTGACTTACTTCACTCAGTATGAGTCTCTAGTTCCATCCATGTAGCTGCAAATGGCATTATTTTGTTCTTTTTTATGGCTGAGTAGTATTCCATTGTGTATATATACCACTTCTTCCTAAACCAATCATCTATCAATGGACATTTGGGTTGTTTCCAGCTCTTGACTATTGTGAATAGAGCTGCAATGAACATGCGGGTACATGTGTCTTTTTTAAATAGAGTTTTGTCTGGATATATGCCCAAGAGTGGAATTGCTGGGTCAGTTCTGTGTATAGATTTCCGAGGTACCTCCATATTGTTTTCCATAGTGGTTGTACCAGCTTACATTCCCACCAACAGTGCAGGAGGGTTCCCTTTTCTCCACACCCTCACCAGCATTTGTCATTTGTGGACTTATTAATGATGGCCAATCTGACTGGTGTGAGGTGGTATCTCATGGTAATTTTGATTTGCATTTTTCTAACGGTCAGTGATGTTGAGCATTTTTTCATGCGCTTGTTGGCCATCTGTACATCTTCCTTGGAGAAATGTCTATTCAGGTCTTTTGCCCATTTTTCAAGTGGGTTGTTGGCTTTTTTACTGTTGAGTTGTATAAATTGTTTGTATATTCTAGAGGTTAAGTCCTTGTCCATTGCATCATTTGAAACTATTTTCTCCCATTCTGTAAGTTGCCTTTTTGTTTTCTTTTTGGTTTCCTTTGCAGTGCAAAAGCTTGTCAGTTTGATTAGCTCCCATTGGTTTATTTTTGCTTTTATTTCTGTTGCTTTGGGAGACTGACCTGAGAAAATATTCATTAAAGTTGATGTCAGAGAATGTTTTGCCTACGTTCTCTTCCAGGAGTTAGATGGTGTCTTGTCTTATATTTAAGTCTTTAAGCCATTTTGAGTTTATTTTTGTGCATGGTGTGAGGGTGTGTTCTAGATTCATTGGTTTGCATGCAGCTGTCCAGGTTTCCCAGCAATATTTGCCAAAAAGCTCTTTTTCCCATTTTATGTTCTTGCCTCCTTTGTCAAAGATTAATTGACCATGGGTGTCTGGGTTTATTTCTGGGTTCTCTATTCTATTCCATTGGTCTGTATGTCTGTTTTGGCACCAGTACCACACTGTCTTGATGACTGTGGCTTTGTAATATTGCTTGAAGTCTGGGAGAGATGCCTCCTGCTTGGTTTTTGCTCCTCAGAATTGCTTTGGCAATTCTGGGTCTTTTGTGGTTCCATATAAATTTTTGGATTGTTTGTTCTAGTTCTGTGAAAAATGTCATGGGTATCTTTGTCATTTCTGACAAATTTGCTATTCACTGATTTCTCTCCCCTGCTTATGTGTCATATTTTTCTGCTTCTTTACCTGTCTAGTAATGTCTGATTAATATGAGGCATTGTAAATTGTACTTTGTTGAGTACTGAATTTGCTGTCTTTCTCCAAAGAGTTAGGTGTGTTTCCTGGGGCATGACTAATTTGCTTATGGATCAGTCTTCTTATAAAGAGTATTGGTCTTTGTCTTGTTAAATTACATGTAGATCAATGTGATGTTTTTAGGCTTGTTTTTAAGCCCCCCCCCCCCGCCCCTGCTTTAACTGGATTTTTGATAGCCTTTTCTCTGGGCTAGGTTAGCCCTTCTACTAAGGTGCGACCCTTCCGTGATTTCTAGTAAATGAATACCTAAGTTTCCAACAAAGACATTACTCTGGCAGGTCAGAATTCGAACAACTCTCAGTCTTGCGTGAGCTCTGGTTGCTATTTGCTTTTTCCCTCCCTTATGGAATTTCACCTAAATATGCACAAATCGGTATTCAGTGGTAGATTCAAGGGATCATCATGTGTATTTCTTGATTTTTTTTTTCTGTGCAGTAGCTTCTACTATAATTCTCTGTCCCACAAAATCCAGCAACTTCAGCCTCTTCAAAACCCAACCTCTGTTCCCTTTACTAAGCAAGGTTGCTTTACTCTTCTTAGGATCATTCATTTTCTCATGTATTCCATAAATTTCCTGCAAACAGAAGGCAAAGCCAATTGTAGTGTTTAGCTTGTTTGTTCTGTTCTTTTTAGGGAGCATAGTCCTGTGCTGCCCATTGCCACAGTATCTGAAAACAGGTTTCTCCCCAATTTATTTTTTTTTTAGTTACTAGTTGTTTATGCTGAAGGGTCATTCCTGTTGCATTTAATCCATTATGGCCAAAAGAAGAATTCCCTTCATTGTTCAATTCTAGAAAGTTTTCTGTATATTTGAAAATTTTCAAAATGAAGCACTTAGGGAGGAAAAATATATAGCCAAGGATAGAGGATCCAAACAACTGAAATTTTAAGTGCAGTGGTCTTAGGATCTAGAACTTGGCTGGGCCCTATGTTGGAAGGTTCCAGGTCACAAGAAGAGACCCTAGAGTTAAGGAAAAAGGGACTGAATGTGAACTCATGTCCTCCAGGGTCCCAATTTTTCCAGTAACCTCAGTCTTTCTTGTCCTGAGTGATGGGGAAAGGGCAAGGAGAATTGATTCCTGCTTTCCTTTTTTCACTACACAGTGTATTATTTCATCAAATGATTTTACAAATGGTGCCAGGTCCTCAGGAAAGCCCACAGAGTCAGCAATTTTTAATAAGAGAATAATTATATTCCATGGCTTTTCATTGTAAATAGGGTGTTTGGGCTCCATTATATGTTCAATTGACTCCCGTGCACTCGTCTATGAAGTGGGCCCTTAAATAAATCTGTTTCTATGAGAAAATATATTCTGAATTTCAAATAATCAACTGATAAAATGCAGCTAATATGTATTTTTGGAGACTTTAAAAATATGACTTGATCTTCATAATACTTGAATAGAACAGATTTTCATCCTCTAGTGTCTGCATCAGTTTTCTGTTGTCTATTGCTGCATGACTCACCACCCCCACATTTAGTAATTTAATTGAACACTATCTTTCTAATGTAGTACAGGTACTAAATGTTTATTATAGTAAGGTCATTTTGAGGATTCCTTGTTCCAGCTATTAAAATTATTTTAAGTAGAGTTTTAATTTAACTAATTTAGTTAAATACTTTACAACTGATTTAGGCCAAGATATATTTTCTCATTAAGCAGTTTGGACATAATTGAATTTTTATGTGGTAGTTCAAGATTTTCCATTGCTTACATTCATTGTGTATTTCTGAAATTAAGATACAAAAGGTATTCACAGCTGAGTTGGTTGTTTATTGCCCTTGTGCCAGGTCATTGCTTTTTTTTTTTTTTTTAAACAAATGTTTTTAGAAAAAATTGTAGTGACTTAAAACTGCGCTATTTATTTAGCTGATGATTCTGCTGGGCAGTTCTGATCTGGAACAGGATCAGCTGATCTCTCATGGGTTCAGTTGGTGGCTTGACTGGAGGCTGGTTGGTCCCAGATGGTTCACTCATATTTCTGATGGTTGGCTGTCTGTTGGCTAGAGGTGATGGAGGTGACTTGGGTAAGCATCTCTGATCATCTAGCAGGCTATTTTAGGTATATTTATACAGCAACAAGATTCTAACAGAAACAAGGCGATAAGCCCCAAAGTGCAAGCTCTTTACAATTACTACTTGCATCAAATGTGCTAGTATTTCATTTGCTAAAATAAGTTACATGGCTTACTCAGACTTAAGGAGTGAGAAAATGGATTCTACTTCTTTTTGGGAAGGGTGAGAACTATAGGCATTTTTACAACTTACCACAATGTCAATCTAAATCAGATAGAAAATAAAACAGAAGGCTAGAGAAAGAAAAAAAAATCACTGTAGGTTGGAGGGAGTTGGCCTCTTGGAGGATGAGAGGAAATTTAAAATGGACTTCAGATTTTTGGATAAATGGAGAGGAGTGCAAAGGTCCCAGTCTCTCTGTCTATTAAATCTTGAAGACGGAGTTCCCACTGTGGTACAGGGTGATCAGTGGCATTTCTGCAGTGCTGGGACACAACAGGTTCAATCCCTGGCCCGGCACAGTGGGTTAAGGATCTAGATGCCACAGATATGGCGTAGGTTGCAACCGTGGCTCTGATCTGATCCCTAGCCTAAGAACTCTGTATGCTGCGGGGTGGCCAAAAAGGACAAAAACTTGGAGATAGATATCACATGACTTTGGAAAGGGATGCACTCTGCCCCAGACATGCTCCTACCTGTTTAGTTGCTCTCTCTGGGCTCTGTGTGTGTAGGCTCCCCGTTCCCTGTAAAGCACTTAAATGTTAGTGTTACTCAGCTTGTGTCCTTGGCTCCTCCTTTATCCTTATTCTACACATTCGTCCTAGGGAATTTATCTGATTTCATGACATCAACTCCCACCTATTCAGTGATGATGTGCAAATATAGGTATATAGCCCTGACCTGTGCCCTCCAGAACCATATCTTTCAGTGAATTCTTAAGCATCTCTGCCTATGTAGCTTCTAAGCACTTTAGTCTCAATATGTTCAAACACAAATTTATTTTTGTGCCCAGAGACCTTGATCTTTCTCCTGGTTTCCTGTTTTTAGTTAATGGTTTCACCGCCATTCATTTTCTTAAGCTGGAAATCTAACCTCATTGTCATCATTGATTACGTCTTTATTCACTGTGATTCCATCTCCTACATGATTTTGTACTCATCCTCTCCTCTCCATTTCCTGCTGCTCCCATCACCTCTCCCCTGACCTCTCGCAGCAACCTCTTAGCTGGTCTTCCTCAAGTACATTAACTTCGCTAGTTTCTCCCTATTCCATTCCATTCGGAGTACACTTTGTAAAACCCAAGTTTGTTCATGTCGCTCCTCTACTTTAAAAATGTAAGCTGAGTCCCTGTTGTCTACAAAGCTAAGTCCCAAAGCCTTAAAAACATGGCTTACCAAGTGCTTAGCAATCTGGCCCCACCTAATTTTACCAACATCACATCCTGCCACTCTGCCCCACCCCATACCCATCTATCCAACCTCACCGAACTTCTCGCTCTTCCCCAACAACGCATGCCCTTTCACAACCCTGGGCCTTGGCACGTGTTGTTTACTCTTTCTGGATTTCCAGCCCTCTCTTCTCCACCTGATAAATTCTTATTCATCAGCACAACCCAGAAACCTGTCACCTCCCTGCTGATGAGTTAGTTCCCTGAGCCATCCAGAGTTAGTCACTTCTGTGTTCCCATACATAGCCTTTTGCCCTTTCCTTCGGCAGTAACCATCTTTTGTACTTTTGGCTGCCTAGATTCTTTTGGGTACCTGTGTTATGTTTGACAAGCATTTAGCCCACATGATTCCCATCTCTCTGAAGTAGAACCTGGAAAACACAAATTTCCCTTGCAGCTAGATAGCCATTAAATGATCTGGGCTCCCTCCAATCAGATGTCCCTACGTGGAACTTTTTTTTTAGGAGTGAGGATTAGTGTGTGAGGGGTGGAAGGTGGGGGGGCTGACCTTTCACCAAGAGTAATCAAGAGTTCCCATCGTGGCGTGGTGGTTAACGAATCTGACTAGGAGCCATGAGGTTGCAGGTTCAATCCTTGGCCTCACTCAGTGGGTTAAGGATCCAGTATTGCCTTGAGCTGTGATGTAGGTTATAGATGCGGCTCGGATCTGGCGTTGCTGTGGCTCTGGCATAGGCTGGTGGCTATAGCTCCGATTAGACCCCTAGCCTGGGAACCTCCATATGTCACTGGTGCAGCCCTAGAAAAGATAAAAAGACCAAAAAAAAAAAAATAATAATCAGAACAGGCCTTAGATTCTTGGGGTAGTAGAAGCAGAGCTGCCAGTATATAGCCCCTGTTGCTGAGAGGCTGGTGTCTGCTAGACCAGCTGTTGGGGTGACTGGACACATTTGGGCTTCAGAGTCTGGCTCTCCAGCTTTGAAGGCCATCTAACATGCTATGATAATTAAGTTATTACTTAAGCCAAGTGGATCTGGTTTTGCAATGACTGAAAAACGGTTAAACAGTTTAGAACACATCATTTTATTGTACAAGTTGGGTTTTTTTTGTTTTTTTGGGAGGGTTGGGGGTTTTTTTGTTTGTTTTTGTTTTTGCTTTTTAGGGCATATGGAAGTTTCCGGGTGAGGGGTCGAACTGGAGCTGCAGCTGCCCACCAACACTACAGCCACAGCAACTCGGGATCCAAGCTGCATCTGCAAACTACACCACCCCTCATGGCAATGCTGAATCCTTTAGCCACTGAACAAGGCCAGGGATTGAACCCACGTCCTCAGGGATACTAGTCGGGTTCATAACCCACTGAGTCTTGTATAGGAACTCCTGTACAAGTTTTTATCAAGTTGTATTTAGATGTGTTTCCCTCACTAGATCAATCACAAGGCTTCTTATGCTTCTTATGCTTCTATGCTAAGTTCTAATTTCTTATGTCATTCAGATAAAATATATCTATTGGGTGCCAACTCTGTGCCATGCTCTGTGCTAGTAATTGGGGATATAGTAGTGAAAAAGACACATGTGACTTTTGCCCTTGCAAATCGTCTGAAAGATCTATGCCTGAAATATTCTAGGTATTCAACTAGGTTAATATACCAATTGATTTGATTAATTATTTCAATGAATGGATATTTACATTTTGAAAATATAAAAATAAGTGAGAAATGTTCTTAAGTATCTCTCAGGCTAATAGGAGACACATATGTAAACAAATATTGTCCATGCAATATGGACAGTGTGATAAATGAAATATGTTCCAGATCCTCTAATGTCACAGAGAAGGGGTAGCATGAAGAATTCTGCTTGGAGGAAAGACTGAATTACTGAACTTGTAAATATTTGAGCAAATATGCATGAAATATCCTCTTTTTTTCCTCTTCCTTTTACCCTTTTTGCTTCTCTTTTCCTCTTTCCTTCTCCCCCCGCCCCCTCTTTTTTTTTTTCTTTGCTTTTTAGGGCTGCATTTGTGGCATGTGGAAGTTCCTCGAATCAGAGCTGCAGCTGCCTGCCCATGCCACAGTCACAGCAACTCGGGATCCAAGTTTCATCTACGACCTACGACCTCCACCACAACTCAGGGCAATGCCGGATCCTTAACCCACTGAATGAGGCCAGGAATTGAACCGGCATCCTCATGGAATACTAGTCAGGTTCATTACTGCTGAGCCACAACAGGAACTCTTCCCCTTTTTCTCGCTAATCTTTTTGCACTTTAAGATTCAACTTAAGGGGAATTCTCATTGTGGCTCAGAAGTTAAGGACACCTCATGGTCTCTATGAGGATACAGGTTTGACCCTCTGGCCTCACTCAATCGGTTAAGGATCTAGAATTGCCACTGCATGGCAGGTGCGTAAAAAGAAAAAAAAAAATGTGTGGCCATAAAAAGAAAAAAATAAATAAACTTAAGGGCTACTTTTAGAAAATAAACCTTTACTGACCATTCCTCTTCCCCGCTCCCAAACTCCCAGGCTGGATTAGTGATGCTCCCATATTCTTGTAATGCCTGGTACATACCTCTACTAATTTTCTTAGCCTTTGTTGTATATCATCATGTGTCTCTCAGTCACCACCACCTGCTCCCTAAGTCAGAACCTGGCATATAATTAGTACCCAGTAAATTCAACAAATGTTTCTTGAGGGAATATAAATTAAAACCACAATGAGATAACAGTACACCTCCATTCGAATGACTAAATTAAAAAACAATCGGTAATATCAAATGTTGGTGAAAGTGTAGAAAAACTGGAAATTTATGAATTTCTGAAAGGAGAATAAATTGATACAACCATTTTGGAAAATTGTTTGGCACAATGTACTAAAGCTGAATATATGTTCATCCTCTTACCCACAGGCTGAGCTCCTGTGTACATATCTAAACGAAATGGGAGCTTAAGTCGAAAAAGGTTCATATCAGCTTTATTCATGATAACCCCAAATTGGAAACACCTAAATGTCCATGCACAGTACAAGGGACAAGTGAATTGTGGTATATTTTTCTCATGGACTAGTACACGATAATTTTTCTTTTTAAAAATGAAGAGCTGCTACATACAGCAGTATGGATGATTCTTATAGACTAATATTGAGCAAAAGAAAACAGATACAAAAAGTACATATTGTGATCCCACTTCAATGAAGTTCCAGAGGAGGCAAAATTAATCTCTATTGATAAAAACTGAAATAATGGTTAGCTTTTACAGAAGGGAGGGGTAAGGCACTAGAAGGGGGTGGGAGAGAGACTAAGGAAGTTTGGGAAATGTTCTATATTTTTATAATGGTATATTTAAAAGCCACATACAGAAGGACTTTCTAGACAACGTCAGCTGTCTTTTATTAAAAACATTTTACGTAAATAGTTTACATATTTAAACATTTATGTAAACATTTTAAATACGTAAAAATTTAAGTTAATGATTTGTGTTTTTAATTGTAGGTAGGATTGCATTGATCAAAATGTAAATATAAAAATAATTAAATAAAAATGGATGTTCATTGAATGACTGAGTGAATGAATAAGCTGGGTCTTCAAAGAGAAAAGAAGAAAATATTACAGTGTAAGTGGGACTTGTACTGTAAGTGGTACATGGTTCTTGAACTTTTTATACTCTAATAATGCCCAAAATAATTACTCATGGACTTCCTTTGCTTAAATATTAGTTCCCTTTGCTATTTAAACATGGTTGTGAGGTTAAAAAAAGGAAGTCATTACCAGTAAAGCAGATGACAGAGACTGTGGGACCGGCATTTAATTCACATTGAGGGGGTCTATTTAAGCCCTTGGGAACTGGAGAAAAGGTCTCATTCCCTTATGTTTTTATTTGCTTGTTTGTTTTTTGTTTTTACAGCCACACCTGCAGCATATAGAAGTTCCCAGGCCAGGGTCCAATGGGAGCTGCAGCTGGGGCCTATGCCACAGACACAGCAACACCTAATCCCACAACTGCATCTGCTTACCACACCTCCGGATCCTTAACCCGCTGAGCCATGGAACTCGCATCTTCAGAGACAACTTAACCCACACAACAGGAACTCCTCCCTTCTGACTTTTATCCTTTTGTGCTTTATGAAGTACAAATCCAAATTAATTTTTTTGGCACCCGTGTTTACAAACAGGAACAGAAGCCACCCAGCACACGACATTGTCCAAAAAATCTAAAGGCCAGTGTAGCCTATAGCCTAGCCTTAATTGCTGGGTGGCACAGCCATGGGATGCGCCTCTCTCATCCTTTTTCAGGCGGTGTTCATGGCTAAGCAACTCTTCGTGCCAGCCTAGCATGGGCCAAGGGTGACCAACTACTCCGCAGGCGACTGATGGCACTGGCACTGAGGCGCTATCAAAACCCGATACAGCTCTAGCTCCCAATCCCCAGGAGGAGATGCAGTGTCAGAAGACGCGGCTCCCAGTGTGTCCAGTAGGTGTCGCTGCCCCGAGGCCGCCGGTCTCCACCAGGCCACGGACTGGGGTGGGGGGCGTGTCCTCCCAACCTGGGGCCCCGGGCGCGCGCGCCTCACCTGGCCCGCGCCTCTTGCCTCCCGCGCCGCGTGGCGGTGCTATGCTGCGGCCGGGCTGTCGCCTCCGCCCAGAGGGCTTGGGCTGCCCTGCTGCTCGCTCTCTGCTGGGCCCTGGTCCTCTAAGCATCTGCCCTCCCCTGCACGGGCGACGAGGGGGCGGGGTCGGACTGCGCGCCAGGAGAGGCGGGCAAGCGGGAGCCCAGGTGAGTTGTTTTAGTAAGGCCGAGCGGTCAGGAGGAGGCAGAAGAGAAGATGCCGCTGTCGTCGCCACCTCAGGGCGACCATGGGGAGTCCAGCCCGTCCAAGACTCTCAAGAAGCACACCTCTTTCCATATCTGGCGGTCCAAAAAGAAGCAGCAGTCTCCGAGATCTGACTGTGGGGTGTTCATTCCGCACCCGCCACGCGCGTCCGTCGGTGAGGCCAGGTAAGCCCCTGGCCCAAGTCCCCCAAGGGAAGTCGCCCCTGGTCTTCCTCCCCCCTTTCTACTCCTGCTGTGCTGATTCTTGAGTCCTCTTCAGCCTTGGTGTCGTTCGACCCCTCTCGGTGGCGGGGAAAGGTGCACGGTCGGTTCTCCCCCAGCCCCTCAAGAGCTTAACTGGGTCCAGAAAGGGGCTGTGGTGGCCGCCTCGAGTGGACAGGTTCCTCTCGGCTTCTGGCTCAGACCAAGCACCAGAGGAGAGGAACTTCTGCCCACCCATGTGGCCTTTATTTTGATGCGTAAGGACTTAACGCCAGAATCTATGCTGTCAACCTGCTAAGGAGAGCAGGAGGGTTGTGAAGGGTCATTACTGTAAGGAATGATGATGGGAACTCCACCCTGGGATTCTATCATAGTTTTTATAATGGTGCCTTAATTGTGAAGATTCGCACTCTGGAAGTATTGTATCTCCATTGCCCTCACAAGGTCTGAACGGAGGCGGGACGTGGCAGGGATGTTGACCCACATTTAATGGGTAGGGAACCTGAGGCGGAAGGGTGGATGGCTTGTCTCCGTTGAAATCAGTGGCAGAACCAGGCAGCATCTAGTTACTCAAAGTGTAACAGCCATTATGCTTTTAAAATTTTAATCATGATTTTGTGATGATTTTGTCCTATATGCATAATTATTATACTATCTGAATTGATGTATTCATTGAACAATGATAAGTTTAAAGTAACTGTATTTATGAGGTTCAGGGGAGTAAAATATTTTAAATGAAGGACGGATGGCAATATACAGTAAATCCTCTTGGATGTGTTTTTAAAACACGCCTTCATGGACAATGAGGTCCAGAATAATGTACAAGATTTACATTTTAGACGTATTTTTTTCCTTTTGTTTCTAAAAAAAAGTCTTAATTTTGCAATATATTTTCATTCATTTGGCAAAAATTTTATTAACTAAGTGCTGGGATATCAAAAATGAGAGTGGTCTCCGTCCTCAAAGAATTCTTAGTCTCTTGAGAAGACCAAAAAGTAAACAGTGGGATAAGTGCTATGATAGATGTTGTGTAGAGGAGGGGACCCAGGGAGGCTTCCTGGAAGAGGATGACTGAAGTGACTTAGAAAAGGGGAGGAGTACAAGTTCCAGGCAGAGGTTGCACTGTGAGCATCACCAACACTGGGAAGAACATGGTATTTCCTGAGAAGTACTTCCTGAACAAGTGGTTCACAGTAGCCTGAGTGTGTGTGATGACCTAGGAAGAGGTGTTGCTAAAAGAGAAGGCATTTAATTTTTTCTTATATTTATTATTCACAGTAGTAATTGGTTGTAATAGAACTTCAAAAAAAATCCATTTAAAGACACTGTGCTTAATTACAAATTGAAATTTCTTTATTTTTCTTTTTATTTTTTTGTCTCTTCATCTTTTTAGGGCCTATCCCGCGGCATATGGAGATTCCCAGGCTAGGGGGTCTTATCAGAGCTATAGCTGTTGGCCTATGCCGCAGGAACAGCAATACCAGATCTGAGCTGTGTCTGCGACTTCCACCACAGCTCACGGCAACACCAGATCCTTAACCCACTGAGCAAGGCCAGGGATCAAACTAGCAACCTCATGGTTCTTAGTTGGATTCGTTTCTGCTGTGCCACCACGGGAACTCCAAAATTGAAATTTCTAACAAAATATATTAATAATGTCTCCATAATAGTAGTTTTCCTACTACCTCAGTAAAGATTTTAAACACTTCCATAGTGGTTGTTCTTATCTGACCTAGTCTCATCATTTCCTATCTATCACAGTGAGATAATACACAGCTGTGGACAGTTTATTCAAATGCAAATACATTTGAGACTAAAAATAAGAATTTTTGTTTCTCTCCTTGAGCTTCTTGTGTTTTAGTTCAGTCTTGAAGCCCTCCCTTCCTTCCTTCAGAAATAGGATGAACTTTGTACTAAGTGTTCTGAGAACTGAACTTACTGGTCTGTCTTTGGAATATTTTTCTAGTTATTCTGTTTATAAATATTCAGTTTCCTTCAAAGTGTACCTGTTTTCAGTAAAGCACACTTAGGTTTCTGGCCTGTCTTTGGCCAGTGTGACTCTCTCAAGCCTTCTGCCCACTTTCGTTCATTTCTGTCCAGGATTTGGAGGTGATGGACCTCAGCTGGAATGTGTAGCCCTCTCTATGGCCTTGGTCTCTATATAAGGATGGGACAGTCAGGTGGCCACACTTGTCAGCTGGGCATACATGGTTAATATTATGGGCTTTTAGAGCAAACAAAAATGAGTTTATGTCCTGGATACATGACTTTGGGCAAGTTACTTCACCTTTCTGAGTCTCAGCTTCTTCATTTGGAAAATGGAGAAAATAGTTGTACTAATGCTGCAGGGCTGTTGTGAATATCAAATGATAGTTTATGTTATCAAATGTAAAACTCATCACACTCTGGACACAGACTAGAAAATCAGTAAATGTAAAACCATCACATCATCATCATCATTGGAAATGCAAAGGTCTAATGGGAGAAATATAAAAATATATATATATAGGGTTGGTTGGAGGGGGAAATGCTTCTCTTCCTAAAAGAGCTTACCATTCCAATGATGGTTTAAAGTTTATTGACATCGCATTTCTGTACTCTGCAAATATTTGTGAATATTTTGGTGTAGATGTTTTAAGAATCAGTGACCATTGCCTGCTTTCTTTACATAAAATAATTTGTACATGTGCTGCCTCTCTTCCTAAAATTGACCCTTAAAGGTTTTTGTCAGCTTGGTTTTGGTAAACATGGTCACATGCTATTTCCCATAGAAATAGAGCCATTGCCCTCCAGGGCCAGCCTGATGTCCTGTCTCGTCCATATTTCTCTTGCCATCAGAGGGACGGAGGGATGTGGGTGAGAGGGCCTGGTGAGCTGTGGCCAGACCTTCCTTAGCAGCCCTTAGTGGCACACCATTTATTAGGTCTTGAATTATACTTCCTGTTGTAAACAGTTTGTCCAGAGTATGGATTCTCCATCTTCCTTTAAATCCCTCTTCTACTTATTGTGACACAGCTGTGTCATCCTAAGCAAGTCACTAACCTTTTTGTGTCTTGGTTTTCTCATCTATAAGAGGGGCATAATATGAGTTGTTATAAACATAAACAAGTGACTGCATGTCAAGTGCTCAGAGCAGTGACTGGCACATTGTGAGTGCTTAGTAAGTGGGAGCTGTTTCTCCCTTTTCTTACTAGTATCTTGCCTGTACCTCCTTTTGAGTAGTGATTTGATGTGTTTACTTTCTGCTCTATGATGGAAATAATACTTCCTTTTTATTTTCCCTAATCAAGGTGGCCAGTGTTGTTTTGATTAGAAGTGGGCTCTTAGCTAAAGGTCAATGCAGTGAATTAAAGATGATCTCCCTCGAACTGAGCTCCAAACCTAGAAGCAGGCATTAATGCTCTCTGTGGGGATGCCAAACTCCGGTGCTAGGTGGGCCTCCTAATCCTCTGAAGATGAGCAGATCCTCATTTTGTTTGGAGGAAAAATGCAGCTGGTGTCAGAGAGCAGGGCATCCTCATTTCAGGACTCGTAGGCTCAAGTTTGAGGACTGTCAATAGTCCCTTAGTTTTTTTGTCCTTGCATTGACCTGTTCCTTCTACAAAGGGAAAACAACCTACTCCCTATTTATATAACTAGAATTTTGTGAGGTTAAACTGTTGTTTTATCCTGTCAGAAAAAGAATAATCCTTTAAAACATTACTGGAAAGCATTCTAGAACTGTAGTGTGTGAGTCTTTATGACTTGATTCTAGTTTTCAGCCTCTTGAGGCGGGTTTAGTGTTTAGAACTCTAAACAGGTTTAATTTCTAACATAAACGATATAGCTAGATAAGTCTGTTTTATCTAATATTGCCTCTAAATTGGTTAATATATATTGGGTTTATCCCAATATGTTTAGCTTATGCCAAAGGCAAGAGTTTGAAATTTTAGGTTTGTGTTCTTTTACCACTGATAAAGCAGGAATTTAAATTTTAGCCCTATCGCTTACTAGCAATCAACTCCTGGGAAAAGTTTCTTTACTGCTCTAATTTCACTTTCATGATCTGAGACCTACCGCCTATCATTATTTTAGAGACTTCTAAATATATATTAAAACAATTATCACAGTGTCTGGAAGTTCACAGAGGCTCAATAAATTGTAGCACACTGCAATGAAAAGGCATAGATTGTGGTGTTGCACAGACTCAGTTCCAAATCTGCCTCTGCCATTTGGATACTTTTGGCTAAGCCTCAGTCTTTAAGCCTCAGCCTCCTCACCTGTTCAGTGGGGACAATAACACTTTCCTTCAGGGGCTCTCTGAGGGTTAGATACTATCTATGTAAAACACCTGGCCCAGGGCCCAACCTGAAGCAGGTGCTGGACAGATGAAAGGTGGTGGGAACAGGCATGATTGTGGCACTGAAGCTGTGATTGTTGTCTGCATAGTATGTGATAGCATCCATAAATCCATTTGTACTTTGTAAATGGAGTCAAACAACTTTAGAAGCCCGGAAGAAGTTGTAACCAGGCCTGTTAAGACTTGAAGTACCTTTGAGGATCTGGAAGTACCTTTCTAGCTGTAAAAGGTGGCCCTTTGTACATTCAATCTCAAAGTCTGATTTAGGAAACCAAAGATAAAGTTTGAACTTGAAGTTAGAGGCGTTTTTCCTAGAGTGATTTTGGAGTCAATGTTTGGTACTGCATAATTCTTTGCCACTCGTCTCTGTCATTGTATTACTACTCTTTCAGTTATAATCTTCTTAGTCCTTATCCAAGTGACACGAGCATTTGTGGAGACCGGTAGCACTTCTGGGCTCGGTTTCCTTTCTTTTTTCTCTTTAGCTTTCCATGATACATTTTATTTTTAAGGATGAGACAGCAAATCACAGCTTTACTATCCATCCATGATTAAAACAATGTAGCAAAGATATTCAATATTGAAATTTATATTCTAACTCGTAATATTTATTGAAAATGCCCATCTTATAATGAACATTAAAAACATCTGTCTTAGACTTTCAGTTCACTTAAAGGGTCATTGTGTTTCAGGAATGTCCATGTAGGAAAAAAATGCGATTTGTTTATTTCAAAATTGAGTCTGGTGAGATTGAATATTGAACTGTATGCATTTCTGTTTACCTTGAAAAAAATTAAATAATTGTTTAATCTCCATTTCACGTTTTACCTGTTGAATAAGAGGTTTAGAGATCCTGTTCATGAAAAGCAATGCAATCTGGCCTGTAGAATCATTTTTCTAGGATTAATGATGGATTATTCTATGGCACAGATTCCCTCTGTATTTTATTGAAATGATTATCAACCAGAATTTAAACAGAAGTTTCTTATGTTCAACAAACAGTTATTGAGCACTTACTCTATTCCAGGCACTGGGAAATAGAACAATGAAATTAGAGGTTATCTCTGCTCCTAAGAAACTCAGAGTCTAGTGGAGGATGGGGCATATGAGTAAAAATGAATAAAGTAGCATATGATGCATTAAAAGCAGAAATAAAAGATTTAATCAAAAGCGTTGAGGTCAGGCAGATTATCTTGAAGGAGCAGAAAGTTTTTTTCTCTCATGAAGTTTTGCTCATACTGAATAATTAGATTTTTTTCTAATTCTCATATGGAGATCATCGCAGGCTCTAAATCTTCTTAAGGTTATGATCATCTTAAACTATACCCAGTACTGGAGCAAAAGAAAAATCATGGAAACTTTTATTTTTTCAGAGGCATTTAAAACAAAGAGAATCATGTATTTAGGATTATGCATAAATAATTTTCCATTTCAAATATCTGGAGTTTGAGATTATTTCAGCTCTTCTGTCATATTTTGGCATCTAGGAATAAAGATTGGGCTTGGAATGTGACATATGGATTTGAAAACCTTGGCTGAAGTTATAGGTAAATGTGATATTGACACTCTAAAGTTATAGGCTGCAAATGAGTGGTTCTTGACATTTTTTAGATTCAAAGAGGATTGTTATTTAGGGTACACAGCTAACTTGGTGTCTACTCAGTCTCTGTCAAGATAATTCTGGAGTCTCTTTCAAAAAAAGTCCAGCATAGCTCATGTTCTAAAAGCAAGGTATTCTTCCTTAAAAACAACCTATCTTTATTTTCATATGAAATTGCCTGGCACATCCAACAGGTGTATTTTTATATATTCACTTTAGAAGAATGAATTGTGGACTTTTACCCAAGAGAGATTTGAAATGTGAATTCAATATCTTGCCCCAAAGTGAGTTTTCAAGATAAAATCATATGAATATCTGACACTTGTGGAAAGTTTGGCAAGAAAAGCCAGTCAGTTGAGTCTCATTAGCTCATCTAGTGCTCCTTTAAAACACAGTTGCATTGGACTAACCCAAATGCCTCATCAGAATACCTCAGTGGATTCAAATTTATAAGAATCCTTCATTCTAGAGAATGAGCACTGCCTTAGTGCTGTCTTTATAGCACTGTGTGTCTCTTGGATTAGCCTATTCAGTGCAAGTGAAGCAATGACAGATCTTTCAAGACAAGGGATCATTTTGATAAAATACCGGGAAACCTCAAGCCACACAATGAGGCAGAGCATCCAAAGTTCACTCATGGTATCCCCGGCTTCTCTCATCAACAAAGAGAAGATGAGGACAAGTTGAACCTGTAGCTAACACAGAAAAATAAAACTCAGAATTAACAAGTGCACTTTTTTTTTTTTTAACCTTCCCATGTGTGGAAGTTAAATGAGTAAAAGTAAGTTAGTGTTAAGCTTGGCAACATATTTTGTGATGAAGAAGTTGGCTGCCGAACTATGTCTAATACTGTTGTGTGCCATTTCAAGCCAGCCACCCTGAGTCTCATTTATTAGAAGTTAGGTTATAGCATCTTGAATACAGTAATGCAAATAAAAAATTTGGCCAACAGTTACATAAAGACACAATGCATAACGCATATCTTATTTTTTTTCAAATTAGTTAATAAAGAGTGGCGGAAGTTTCTGATAGTTCTTTGGAATTTTTTTTTCTTTGTAGGGCTGCACATGCGGCATATGGAGGTTCTCAGGCTAGGGGTTGAATTGGAGCTGTAGCCGCCAGCCTATGCCACGGTCACAGCAACACTGGATCCTTAACCCACTGAGCAAGGCCAGGGATCAAACCTGCATCCTCATGGATGCTAGTCAGATTCATTTCCCCTGAGCCATGACAGGAACTCCAGTTCTCTGGATTATCTTGTAATTGGGATCAAGAGGCAAAATAGCCTGTGTTGTGAATAAGACAAAGTAGAGGAAGCATTTGACTTATAATAACAACTTTAGACTATGTCTGTGAACACGCTGTTTTCCATAAAGATTTTGTTGAAAGATGCAGTTTATTTAACCAACGCTGTGTGTATCAGACACTTTTCTAAGCACTTGACAAATATTAACTCACTACAGTTAATTCATAACATCCCGGAGAGGTAGGAACTGTTATTATTCCTATTTGGGGGAAGAATGAGGCATAGAGTAGAATATAGTTTTACTAATGTCACAGAGCTCATAAGGGTTGGGGCTGGAGTTCCAAATCTTAGAAAAAAACAACAATTTTAAAGCAGACATTCCAAGCTTTATGTCATATACAAAAGTATTGCGTCTAAGTCTTGAGACCTGGCCTTCTGCCCACGCTTTGTTAGGAAGCAGCATAACCTAAAAGTGGGCGTAGTTGTTACACCCTCCTCCCACCCCCACAGTCTTGGCATAGGCAGTAGCATGCAAGGTCAGAGGTAAGTCGCTGGCTAGGTGGCCCTCAAAGTTCACAGTTGCTGCTCAGGGTAAGTGTGTTGTCAGATTTTCTTTTTTTCCTCCTTTTCTTTCTTTCTTTCTTTCTTGCTTGCTTGCTTTTTAGGCCTGCACCTGGAGCATATGGAGGTCCCCAGGCTAGGGGTGGAATCAGAGCTGCAGCCACTGGCCTATGCCATAGCCACAGCAACTTGAGATCCAAGCCGTGTCTGCCACCTACACCACAGCTCACTGAAACGCCAGATCCTTAACCCACTGAGCGAGGCCAAGGATCAAACCCACAACCTCATGGTTCCCAGTCGGATTCATTTCCTCTGTACCACAACAGGAACTCTCCAGAATTTCTCAATTCTAGGAGTAACTTTAGCTTTAGTCACTAGAAGTCCTGCTTCTGGACTCCTTTAGTTTAATTTCCTGATTTATCATAGAGTGTTGTCTGCCAATGAATACAAGTTTCACCTTATGTTGTCCGTACACTTCAAAGATTATAAACCATTGCGGATAGTTTATCCCACTTGAGGCTCCCAGTGGCTCTCTGCAATAAGCCTAGACTCTCATTTTTCAGATAAGGAAACTGAAGTTCAAAGAATGCAATGCAGATAGAGGAAGTGGGACAAAAAAGCTATTTTTGATTTCTGTTCAGCCAGTGGTTTTTGGTTTGTTTGTTTTTGGTTCTCTTAAGCTATAGACTGTTCCTCTCCATTCCTGGCCTCCACCTCCAAAACAGGAGCCCAGCTGACTCATCTACCTTCCTGATGACTATGCCTAGATTCATAAACCAACAACTATGAGACTGTCTGATCCCCAGATTGAGTTGTTAGTTATTCAGCTGATATATACACTTCAGTCTGGACATTGAATACTTTCAGAGTTTGTGCTATAATTAGTAGTTCACCTACTACCTAAAAAAAAAAAAAAAAAAAAAAACCTCAAAAACCCAAAACTCGGAGTTCCCGTCTTGGCGCAGTGGTTAACGAATCCGACTAGGAACCATGAGGTTGCGGGTTCAGTCCCTGCCCTTGCTCAGTGGGTTAACGATCCGGCATTGCCGTGAGCTGTGGTGTAGGTTGCAGACGCTGCTCGGATCCCATGTTGCTTTGGCTCTGGCATAGGCCAGAGGCTACAGCTCTGATTGGACCCCTAGCCTGGGAACCTCCATATGCCTCAGGAGCGGCCCAAGAAACAGCAAAAAAAAAAAAAAAAAAAAAAAAACCCAAAACTCAAACAGCACATACACACACACTCCATGTTTTTTAAAAAAAATGTTTGAAGTTTTCACAAGCCATGTTTTATAACAAAATGGCATTTATAATTATGGTTTCTATACTGTACCCATTCAAGAATTCCCTTTATAGGGCTTGACATAAAGATGGTGCTATAACATGATATTTTATTTATGATTTGTCATTTAAATGTTTTGATAATACTGATAGATTTCATAAATACCCTAGGAAAGCACAGCTTGATTGTTTTCTCATCAGCTGTTTGAAAAAGATAAGATAGTCCAACCAAACTGTTGACAATTATGTTGAAACAAAGGGGCTCCTTTATCATGCTGCCATGTCCAAAACCCAAGAACTGGTCTTTTACAAGCCTGTGCAGAGGAGGCTCCCTAGGTCTTGCCAGCCATTCTCGGCTCTACTATCTTGCAAAAGTTGGCTGGCTTCTCCACTGCTTCATTCCCATGAACTAAGTGGGCTGTTATTACCTGCAAAACAAGAAAATGTAGTTGCTCCAAGATGGGATTAAAACCGTTCTCTTTTAGTATTGACTCCCTCAAACAATTTGTCTGGAATAGATTCAATTATTGATCAGGAGACCTTCATTGGAGACTATGTTGGCTGGAAACAAGAGCATTTGTATTTCTGTGTGTCTCACTAAACGTGTTTAAACACGCTAGTCTAAAACTAGAATTTGGATTTTTTTCAAGATAAAAGCAAAGCACGACTGAATGTCTGGCATTTGCTGAAAGTTTTGACTTTTGCATGTTGTGATTGTCCTAATCTCACTTGTAAGAAGTTTCAAGTACTTTGACCTAGAAGTCTTAGTACCTTGTGCATTGTTGGTACTTAATTGTATCCTGCCTTCTTATTTCACTTTTATTTAAAGTTCTTTTTTATGCCCATATGGAAATAATAAGTCCTAGATCTAGGTGATAACTGTTGATGCATTGAGGCTGTGTTTACTTCACCATGTAGTTTCCTGTAGAGAATCTCCTCAGGAATTTGCGCCTCGATTTCCTTCCTGGTTACAGGGTTCCTGGTTCCTTTTCTCTATGTGTAATCATACCCCAGTTACAATGCCACAACTTTACGAAGCCAGCAGCTGATAAACTAAGGGGAGCACCAGTTTTTATCTTCATGCCACTTAGAACTAATCAGCAAAGAAAAAAAGTGACAGCCAGTTGGGTTGGGGCATGTTTTCAGAGGAAAATGTGCATGGCAGGAGGAATGGAAGAGGAGACTTCTCTATGGCCCAATAACTCCCACCCCCTCACATCATTTAAGTAAACATTAGAAAATTTTCTCAAGAGTTCTAGGACAAAGGGCATGAAAAATTATTGATTATCCATTATGTGATGGTTGTTTCTATATTCGGTGTATCTCATTTAGTCTTCATAATATTTCCTCTAAGTAGATGATTTTATCCCCATTTTTACAATTGAGAACACAGAACCTGTAAGAGGGGAAGTGGCTCGCCCAAGCTAAATTAGCTGGTAAAGGACAGAGCAGCATTTGAACCCAGGTCTTTCAGACTCCAAAGCACATATTTTCACCACACCATGAGCAAACGAAAGCTGGTTGGGGGGGATGAGTGAGTGGTAGAGTGTGTGTGTGCCTTGGAGGTATTTAGCTTAAGAACAGATGCAATCAATAGATATGGAGTTATCCATTTACTCTCAGAGCTGTTAGCCTTTCAAATATCAGGAAAGAAGCATTTCTCCTTTTAAATTATCTGCATCCTACCTTGTCCCATTTAGAGAAAGGGAATATCCAGGAACGAGGAATTCATGTGTGTTGGGAAGTCTGTGAGGAACCCTTGTTTTCCTGGGAACTTTTAACTTGAAATACCACTGCCGAGAATCAGTGACTCAGTCCCTGAAATGTTAACTAAACTTGTTGCACCTGATTTCCAGTTTACTCTCAAAACCACCAAGTCCTACCACCTGTTGCTGGCATGATTCAGAGTATGCGAAGGAACCTAAGGTGGAAAATGTTGGGGATTTTTCACCCCACATAAAAGTTAATCACAGCCCTCAAAGAGAAAAGAAAATCCTTGGGACCAAAACTCCAAATTTATAGGAATTACCATTGGCTTGAAAGACATAGATCTATAGAGATGGATGTAAAAGGATTATGAAAACTCTTTAAATAATCTTTGTTTCTATATGAGCTAGTAAGTTTCTCTCTAGTACCCATTTGTCTGAAAATTGAATTTTATTATGACTTATGTATTTTTGAAATTACATTTAAGAATGCCCCCCAAAATTAAAAAAAATTTAAAAAAGGATGTCCATTAATTTTTTTTTGTCTTTTTGTCTTTTCTGTGGCTGTCCTCAAGGCACATGGAGATTCCCAGGCGAGGGGTCTAATCGGAGCTGTAGCTGCCAGCCTATGCCAGAGCCACAGCAAAGTTGGATCCAAGCCGAGTCTGACCTACACCACAGCTCACAGCAACACCGGATCCTTAACCCACTGAGCAAGGCCAGGGATCAAACCCTCAACCTCATAGTTTCCAGTTGGATTTGTTAACCACTGAGCCACGACGGGAACTCCAAGAATGCCTATTAATTTCTAAGAGTATTATTATATGCACAAAACTAAAAGTAGGTCATGGAAGAGAGTAAATTTCTTTTTCCATTATACTAAGCTAAAACATATGCTCTGGCATTTAGACTTATAGTTATTTTAAAGCATATATTACTGTAGTTGTTAGTAATGCTTGATTTCTAGAATACAGCTGGAAATTTGCTATTTATCTTGAACCACACTCTCTGCTCTGTTCTGCTTATTATGGCCTTTCTCTAATTTTAAAAACAATTATCTGGAGTTCCCACTGTGGTGGAGTGGGTTAAGACTCTGACTGCAGTGGCTTGGGTCATTGCAGAGGCACAGGTTCGATTCCCAGCCCAGCACAGTGGGTTAAAGGATCCAGCATTGACTTGGCTGCTGGCTGCCATGTAGATTGCACCTGTGGCTGGGATTCAATCACTGGCCCAAGAACATCTGTATGCCACAGGTGTGGCCACCAAAAAAAAAAAAAAATAAAAATATCCAGGAGTTCCTGTTGTGGCTCAGAGAAAATGAATCTGATTAGCATCCAAGAGGATGCAGATTCGATCCCTGGCCTTGCTCAGTGGGCTAAGGATCCAGCATGGCCCTGAGCTGGGGTGTAGGTTGCAGATGTGGCTCGGATCCAGTATTGCTGTGGCTGTGGCAGAGGCCAGCAGCTACAGCTTCGATTTGACCCCTAGCCTGGGAACCTCCATATACTGCAGATATAGCCCTAAAAATACCAAAAAAAAAAAAAAAAGTTGTCCAATGATAATGGTAATTGAAACATTGCTTCTTTTATGTGATTCAAGTAACGGAGCAGGTGTTACCTCTCTCAAAAGTGGTCTCAACGTATGGTCTTTGGTGACTATGTCTGCCACTCAGGAAGATAAACAAATGTGAGTGAAACTGCACTGGTGTAATTCATTTTGTAAACAAACATTTATGGACACCTGCTGTGTGTGAGGCCCTGGGATGTGGGCTGGCAAACCAATTCATCCTCTATTGGTAGGAGACTAAGACGTATCGTATTTTCCTGTCTTCTGAAGATGCTGCAACATTCACCATTTAAAATAATGAAAAATTGACACATTTACATTATAATAAGGAAGTAGAGTAAATGTTCAAACATGTACAAGACAGAGGCTGAGAGATACAGGACTTAAGACTCATGCGAGATGAAGGATTTATAATTTTTGAGAGCTCTCAATGCTGATACTGCTAAATTTAGGAATTCCAAAAAACTTTAATAATGTTCTATCCACCTCTTCTATGGATATATATGTGTAAAGTACTTAGTGCTGGAATGTGTATGTGTTCATACTCTGTGTATGTCTGTATGCATGTGTGTATAGATACATATATGTACTTCTATCTGTGCCAGTGCTAGGTTACGTACTTGGTAAATTAAGCATGTGCTTACAACATCAGCAAAGCAGAGAGAGGTGAGAGAGAAAAAGATCCAGAGTATGCATAGAAGTTTTATGTTATTTCAAAATATCAAACATTTGTTTAGGATTTAGAATGGTTTTTGTTTTGAGTGACATATTGGGGTTAGGGAGGCATGATCTTTTTAGTGGTTAAAGTAGTTATGATACAGACTTCTCTATATACCTTGTTTAAAAACTCCTGGAAGGAGGAAAGCATGATGTGAGCTATGGAGAGAAATGTGCCTGGTTTATTTTTATGTTCTTCACATGAGTTGAATCCCAGGCCCTGAAAGTATCTTATCTTCCTTAAAAAGGCTTGATAGGTTGATGCCATTTTTAAAATGTTCTGTGTTCTTTGGAAGTGGTCAGTCCAGTGAACCTTCCAAGGGACTGTTCTTTATGACTGAGGCCCTAATTTTATTTATTGATATAAATTTGCCTTAGCTATTTTGGTACTTTATCATATAGCTGTAATAATCAGTAATTTCACTATGCATGGATAACACTTCCTATTCTTTTTCTATGCATGTGTTCATATAATTTAGCACTAAAGATGAATTTACAAAGGCAGCAATTTAGATGCCCTTCGTATCCTGTTTTATTGTCCACTTAGCATTATGTCACAAGCGTTTTCTCATGTCACTAAAACATGTAAAATAATTTTCTTTCTCATTCACCTATTGCTGGGCATTTAGGTTCTTTCCAATTTTTCACTATTATTAATATTGTTAATGAACATCTGTGTGTGAAACTTCAGTCTCTGGTTATTCGCTGTTTGCCCCCCTTTCAGATCCACTCTCCACCTCCCTCTGTGCTCCTCAGAACTTATTTATAGACTTTGTGGACAAAACTCTTCTACCTTCTAGTTTCTAGTGAGGTTCAGTCACTGGGGGGCTTTAGTGGGGAGGGCAGGAGTGGGAGGTCATGGTGGACTGTGGGAGTGGTTTTGTTACTCCTCTTAAGGCTGCAAATTCTGATGGGTGGACCTCTTCTTTGCTTTTTTTTTTTTTTTTTTAATCTTTTTTGGCTCTCACCTTGGCACATGGAAGTTGTGGGCCAGGGGTGGAATCTGAGCCACAGCTGCAACCTACATCACAGCCCCAGCAACACCACATCTTTAACCTGCTGTCCATGCAGACCTCTGCTATAGCTCAGACCTTGCCAGTGTCAGTACTCACTACCCCCCCGGCCCCACCCCGCCTGTCTGTATAGATGTGGGAATGATTTCCTGCTGTTGGAAGCCCTGAGCTGCTCCACCACTCCTTATTGATTTTCCTTCACCTGCCCACATCTTGTAAATAGTTCTGTAAATACTTTTCAATCATCTCTTCTGTGTGAGCCATCTGTTCTCTGCTGGGATCCTGTCTGACATCATCTAAATCTAAGTGGAATGTTCTTTTTATTATATTTTAAGTTAGAGCCTTTGTATCACAGAATGATAAAAGACCATTCAGAACTGGGTAGGGGAGTTAAATTAGGTCAGGACCAAGCTGATATTAATGAAAAATGGCACTAGATTGAATTAAATTATTCTCATAGAGATATAGGCAAACTGCTACTGGAATGGAGAGAAAGGGGCAATAAAGTTTTCCATGTATTGTGTTAGACACCTGTACTTAAAAGATAAGGATACCTTGGCTGCCAGATGTTTCCAGTTCTCTTGTTTCATTTGGATATTATTACTTCAATTGTTTTATTCCTCTTTTCATTCAGGGATTTTGTGGCTCACCCCCTTATGTTTTTCTTCCTGCTCTTGGCAATTTGAATATCCATAATGCAATATATTTGCATATTCATATATGCAAAACATGTCCTTTATATCCATTTATATATTCTTCACCTACCTGTTTGCTTATGACCTCTTCCTTATATAAAGCACATTCAGGATTTTGTCAGGTGAGTAGATATCATGCTTTTGGAATTCCTCCATACATGAGTGATAACTGTTTTAGTCTTTAAATGAAAAACAGAGCATGTAGCAACTAGCTAACTTCATTTGCTTTTGCTTCATTTCCAAATCTTGGAGTCCATGATTTTCTAGACCAAAGCCAAAGTGAGCAGCAAACTCACTGGAGGCTCTTACTCCTTCACAAATCTTTTCAGTTGAATGAGAATGGTGTCTATGGCTACTGACAGGGTTCCTGACTGATATGGAATATTGAGGGTTATCCAAGGACTTACTTGGCTGCTCAAAATCTAGCCCCTTTAAAAAAATTAATTTTATGTATTTTAGGAAGTGTCTTTGTTGATCTGATAGTCACCTTATATTTCATGCTCTTAGAAATGTGAGTATATGAATGTGCTATGAATATATTCTACCATAGGTATAAAATAAGGATAATTCACTTAAAATACAGTATGTAAAATTCTTATCATTTAGTAATGACCAGTGATGATAGAAAAATTAAAAAAAAGCAAAAAGACCCAGTGTCAGAGAAGTGAGAGGGCTTGGGTTTTAATTCTGTATTTCTCAGTTATAAATTAGAAAACTTGGGGCGAATCATCTAAAATCTTGCAGCCTCAGGGTATTCATAAATGAAATGGGGATGATACCAACCACCAGGCTGTGGAGAGGCTCCTTGGAAACAGTGTGTGAAAGTGTGGTGAGCCCTGGGAGGCAAACTCCATCAGCCCACAGTTCTCACCACTTCTCTTCTGGAAGGTTGTGAGTTATTTTCCCTTTCCTGTGGTCTTTTCATTTTTAAAAAATTTTTTATTTATTTTAAATGATTTCTATTTTTTCCATCATAGCTGCTTTACAGTATTCTGTCAATTTTCTATTGTACAGCAAGGTGACCCAGTCACACATTCATACGTACATCCTTTTTCTCACATTATCATGCTCCATCACAAGTGGCTATACATAGTTTCCAGTGCTATACAACAGGATCTCATTGCTTATCCACTCCAAAGGCAATAGTTTGCATCTATTAACCCCAATTTCCCAGTCTATCCCACTCCCTGCCCCTCCCTCTTGGCAACCACAAGTCTGTTCTCCAAGTCCATGATTCTCTTTTCGGTGGAAAGATTCATTTGTGCCGTATTCCTGTGGTCTTTTCTGAAGTGGATGGATACATGGCAGTATTCACTTTTCCCTGTCTTTTCTCCATCCTCATCTCTGTGCCCTTTCCTCCTCATCTCTGTGCCCTTTCCTCCTCATCTCTGACATTCTGGTCTGAAGCTAGTACAGGGCATTCCCATTCGCATCCCTGTGCAAAGTGACAAGGTGAAAGCAGGGGTTCTGTGGATCCTGAAGCTGTTCTGCCCAGCCCCCTCCTTCACAGCTTTCTCCCCTTTGTCTCTGCCTCCTAAGTGCCTGGGAGAATTGTTGTAGCTGGACAGACATGCCCATGTTTCCTCTTCAGTCAGTGCCACCAGGTTGCCTTTCTCTTGCAGACACAATATATTTCACAGAGGAACTCCTATGGGCTTCCCAGATGATGCCTTTTTTTTTTTTTTTTTTAGGGCCACACCCTCAGCATATGGAGGTTCCCAGGCTAGGGGTTGAATCTAGCCTGCACCACAGCCACAGCAACGTGGGATCCGAGCCACGTTTGTGACCTACACCACAGCTAATGGCAACACTGGGTCCTTAACCCACTGAGCGAGGCCAAGGACCGAACCTGCATCCTCGTGAATGTTAGTCAGATTCATTTCCACTGAGCCTTGACGGGAACTCCCCAGATAATTCTGAGAAGTAATTAGGTCTGGTTGTCTCCATTTAGCAGATTAGGCAATTGAAGCATGAAGTTACTTAATGAAAGTCAGGACTATATCCCAGGACTTGAGAATTTTAGTCAATGCTCTTTCCACTATAGCTTCACAAATATCCCAGCAGAGAAGATAGAGAAAAAAACATTTGTAGCCTCTTGGTTAATTGTCACATGCTTTTCCCCCCCTTTTTTAAATTTAACGTGGGTCAAGTCAATAGAATAAAATGATACTGAAGTAGAAGAAGAAATTGAAAAACACTTATTTGATTATTAGAATAAGGTATTGATCTTTACATTCTAGTTAAAGATGACACTATTATAAATATTAAATTTTTAACATAATATTTCTAAAATTCTAAAAGCATTTCATAAAATTCTATGTGTAGAAAATAATAGATTGTTGTTAGTAACAAATGGCTGGCTGTGGAATCTTCACGTTTGACTCCCCCCTATTTTATGCTCTTTTAAAAGATAGTTGGGTCTAAGGCATTCCAGTGTTTGAAGTTTGATAATCAGAGGCATTGTCCTGACTTGCACAATTTCAGTGGAGCAAAATCTCAGAAGTTGTTACTCCACCAGACACCTATCCCATTAGAGCTACTCATGTTCAAGTCCTAACACACAACTTCAGGGTTTTTTTTTTTGTTTTTTGTTTGTTTATTTTTTGTTTTGCCTTAAGTGGAAATTTGAGTAGCATTGTATTTAGGAAATTAAAGTATTTAATGATTAAAAATATCCCGAGAGTAATTTCCTTTGGGAACTTGTGATTTGAAAAGGTCTCCAAATTCTCAAGAGATTCTGGAGCCCCAGTCAGGGCTTGGGCATAGACAGGAACCCAGAGTAGCTGCAATCAAGTTCCTTGAGCATCATCGCCTGGTGGTGGATCAGTGGGTATGGACTAGCCACCTAAATCAGTCTGATGGTTTGTGAGCACAGAGAGGAGAGTGTGATAAGGCAGTGTAGCTGTTTCTATCACAACCCTTGTATTTTTGTCTTGTCATGCAGATGAATTCAAAGAAGAGGCTTAATAACAATTTGGGGAAAGAATCAAAGCAGAAATCTGCAGACTTGGATCTCTACTTATTGGCTGTGTTAATTCAGTAAAATTACTTTTCTCTCCTGAGGTTTAGATTCCTTATTTGTAGTAGGAGTGAATTTGGTTTTCCATCATAAGGTTTTTTTCTTGTCTAAGTCCTCTGAATTATATATTTGAGTTTATAACTTTCCAGGAATGTTGATCAAGGTTTAAGTATAATAAAGAGCAATGTTTAATGCATAGAGAAACTGAATTGGTTCTGACGATAAGTAATTATTTCTACCCTTTTCAGTGAGGGTGTCCCTTGCTGAAATGTAGAGAGCAATCAAAGTCACGAGATAGGTCAGTGAGGTTAGAGTTTCTGTACCTCTTCTGGGGAGGAACCGTGTACATTTTTTTTCTATTTTGTCTTTTTATCTTTTCTGGGGCTGCACCTGTGCCACATGGAGGTTCCCAGGCTGGGGGTCCAATTGGAGCTGTAGCCTCTGGCCTATGCTACAGCAACGCAGGATCCGAGCCACATCTGCGACCTACACTACAGCTCACAGCAACCTCGGATCCTTAACCCACTGAGCAAGGCCAGGGATCGAACCTGCAACCTCATGGTTCCTAGTCAGATTTGTTAACCACTGAGCCACGACGGGGAACTCCCCCGTGTACATCTTGCACAGTTGCAAAAGGGAAAATAAGAGTTATGCATTTAACTTAGACATAGAATGTGAAGGGAGGATCGCCGTTTTGAGGAATCTCTTAAGATGTATACATCTATGTCTTCATGTTTGATCACCATTTCACTAATTCAGCATAGGATTATAAAATTCAAATTGAGAAATGTGCAGACCTCTATTGACGGCTTACTTAGAATGAAAATTTAGGACAACAATGTAGAAAATTCTACGTCTGGCTTCTATGTACTCGAAGTATCTTTTGACTTAATAAAAGTAGCCTACTGCTTTCTTTATAGGTTTGAGGTAGTATCTTTAGTCCTGAGCTTGCTGCCAAAGTATCTAAATTCTACTCCTGGTTCAGCCATCTGCTGATGGTGTTACTTTAGGCAAATCTTTTAACCTCTTTGGAGCTCAGTTCCCTCAAAGATGGGAAATGAACCAGTAGAAGGATGAAGTGATCTTTATGGGTGTCTTTTCTGATTTTATATTCTTTCTTTTTTGTTTGTTTGTTTGTTTTGCTTTTTAGGGCCGCACCCGCAGCATCAGATTTTATATTCTATTTGTCTAGAGGTTCAAACTTGCTCTTGAGGAGGGCGAAGGACATTAACAAAGACAAGTGTTATCTCTAGCGCTTAAACACCAGCCAATCCCAAATATTTAAAAACCATATCCAGGAGTTCCCATTGTGGCTCAGCGGTAATGAACCCAACTAGTAACCCTGAGGACTTAGGTTTGCTCCCTGGCCTTGCTCAGTGGGTTAAGGATCCAGCATTGCTGAGAGCTGTGGTGTAGGTCACAGACATGGCTCGGATCCCGTGTTGCTGTGGCTGTGGTGCAGGCCAACAGCTGCAGGCCCAATTTGACCCCTAGCCTGGGAACTTATGTATGCTGCAGGCATAGCCCTAATAAGAAAAAGAAAGAAAAATCATATCCACGGAAAGCAGCTGATTTGACAGAGGGATGGTTCCTAGGACATGGAGTCTTAGACGGGTTGTTCCAGAAGCAGACTCTATGACAAGGATTCCAGTACAGATAGAATTTGGGAAATACTCATAGGGAGTAAGAAAATGAGCAGCAAAGGGAAACCAGCCAATAAAGGGAACAGAATGATCACTCCTCTTTCCACTATAGGTAAATGGAGGTAAGGCCCTTTGGGAATTCCTGAACCTCACTGTAGAAGTCAGAGCTGTGCCATCCCTGGCGGAGGGGAATTAGTATTAGAATCATAGATCCTGCTAGTCTCTGGTTGAGGGCTGCTCTTGCAGGGCAAAGCAGCAAGACACTGCTGCTTTGGCACTTCCAGGGTCCCACACCACAGTGTCCTAAGTGGGTTATGGGTGCTTACAGTGGTTACAGCAGTACAGCCAGAGTAGTACAGCCCCAAATATAGCCCTGTGGTGCACCTGAGGAAGTTAGATATGCATCCACTTTTAGAAGGACAAACCGCTAAGGGACACCGAAGCAGTACCTCAGGGAGCTACGAGCAGCCCTCCTCAGCTGCAGAGATTTGCTGCCCACCTCTAAACACAATGACACGCAGCAGCCAGGGAGGGGCGGGCTCTTGAGTGCCAATTAACCATGGATCTGGGAGGCAGGCCACGGACATTGCAAAAGGGCAAATTGACAGTACACGTACTGTCGATGTGGTCAAAATTGCAGAGCCTAGTTTTTGGCCACACCTGGGCATGGTACTTGAAAAGGAGTAGCACCCATGAAGGCTTTGTGATGCAAAAGGTGAAACACCATGGGGACTATGATTTACTTTATAGAAAATCTCTCCTTTTGATAGAGAAAAGCACATTCTCTGAGGTGTTATAAAAGCATGTTAGAGATACAGAATTTTTTTCTATCAGGTTCTATGGAGAATCAAACCAGCTTGTCAGCAGCATCCTTGACTGATTTGGAAACATCTTGGATTTAAAATAGAGTGTTTGGCATGAGTATTACATTTTCAGCATCACCCAGAGTTGCATAAAAACTCTTTCTAGGTGAATTAGGCTCTTAAAAATCAATATTTTCTTGTATTGCTTCTTATAAAGTGAAAAAATATATGTGTTAGAAATATATCTTTGTTCTCTATTTTTGTAATAAGATAACTTTGAATGTTTATGCCAGAATTTAAAGCTAAATGTTTCAAAATGATTTCTGTACTGCAGGTATGCAGAAGAAGCTAGCAGAAGACCTTTGATAATCTGTACACTTACAATTATTATAAAAAAGACATTATTAACAATATTATGCCCTGGTGAATGATTGTCCTAGATTTAGTCACATTGCAAAAGAAAATGATAATGAAGGCATCATGAGTATATTGCTATTAGGTAATCTTCTTACTACGGAATTATTGATACCCAGGTAGGACTAAATGGAAATCCTACAATCATTCACTTATGCCTCCTTGTCCATGAAAGGCAGATAAGAAATCAGGAGGGCATGTGGATTCTTTTGGTAGCTCTTTGGGGAACGGGTGTTGACATTTAACTTGAGCTAATCATGAAACCAGAATTTTATGGATTTTTTAAAAAGTATATGAGGAGGTCATCTAGTCTCCAGATGTGCTGCTTAAATATCCAAATCAAAACCACCTTTAAAAAAAAAGCAGATTCCTATCTATCCCAGCCTCCAATAATTCAAATTTGGTGATTTGGAGTAGGGCCTAGGAATCTGCATTTTAAACGACATGTCATTAATGTTTGAGAAACCACGTTTATAGCCCACTGGAGATTAGAATGTAGGAATAGCAAAAGAGACCTCCCAAGGGCACTGAACTGCCTGGTGGCAGAGCTGGGGCCAAACCCATGTCTCTTGAGTTTAATGTTCATTACTTTGTAATTTTTATAAATATTTGAACCCACATCCCAAACTTATCCTTTGTATGATTAATGACAATTAATCATTGACTACAGAATCAAATACAGCAGACATGTAAAGTTTCAATCCTTTTACATATGTAAATATGTAAATGGAGTTTATGTAGACTAGAATAATAAGAATAGTTTTGGAAGGCTAGACTTTCCATCCTAAAAAAATGCAAAGCACAACAGATGAAAACTTCTGGTATGAATGGATTTCTAACAAGGTTCTAATATGAATGTATCATATGGTTTGTCACACATATTTTTCCTCTCATCACTTCTTTATTCCTACATCTATAGTTCATATTTGGCAAGTTTGCCGCAAATAACTTCCTCCTGCCGTTTTTCATATTCAATCTCCTACATGTTCCAACCAGTAAATACACTGCTTAGAGCCAGGTGGTTGATGACTATCTGGGCTGGTGAGTTAGCATGATTAGTACTTGGGAAGCTATAATTGTGGTTCTCATCCCTGTATGTAGCCAATCGGCTTTGCACTAAGAAAAAAATGCTTCCTTGTTCATAAACTGCATTTGTCACAAGGCAAGTCTTCCTGAAGGTGTGCAGTGAACAAGGTTGTTGGCTGGTTGTCTGTGCAGGCAGCTTATGAGGGCAAGCTTATGAGGGCACCTCTGGGAGGAGGCAACTCGAGGGACATTTCCTGCTGATGGTGGGTGGTTAGTGTCCCCTTTGTTTAGGATGGGAAAGAGCATGAGTTTAAACAAGGCTGTGGAGACTTCTCTGTGACCATCTGGCCCTCTAGAAGCCAGGCATCTGGATGCTCTTCTTTTAAGGAAACAGAGTTGATACAGGTTGACTTTGAACCAGGGTTGATTTTTGACATCAATTAAAGCAAAAATAGAATTTGGAAGCAATTTCTTTACTTGGTCTCCTCTCTTCCCCTTCCTTATTTTTATCACTGTATCTTAATCCAAAAAGGATTTCAAGGACTTACCAAGAGACCTAAAATGGAACAAAGTAGCATGATTTAGAAGTAGAATAAAACAAGGAAAAAACAAAGGTGGGACCCAAGTTAATAAGAAATGAGTCTAAACTTGCTGATCATAATGACCTATCCACTAGTATGACTAGGTCTCAAATTTGATGCTAGGTTTTCTAACACTCTCAGTAGAACAAGAAATCTAAATTGCAAAGTTCAGTCTTTAATTTAAACACAGACCCACATGGAGAATCACAATGCTTCTTTGTACTCAGATCAGAATTCTTTCTGGGACATCCTTATACAGAGAATTCTCTGTTCTAAGGAACAATGTTATTGACAATTTCTTAAAATAGACTAACAAATTTCCTGGGAAGTGTTTCTAAAGGCCCCTAATGTTGACTTGGAATATAATTTAGTTAAAGCCATTTGGCAGGAAGCCAATACAGTACAGTCTAGGAGTTGATATTCAAATTAATAAAATGGGCAATATGAAGTTGTAGGAATTTAAAGAATGTGTTGAACTATCAGAATTTCCATAGCAGCAAGCTTATCATTGGACGCATAAAAGCTTTGAACTCTAAATGGAAAGAAACATTTTGTTATGAATACAAGGAAGAGAGGTAAGGAAGGAAAAAGAGGCTGAGGACGGTAAATTTAAAACCTGCCTTTCATGTGCAGGAGAGATGGGCCTGGAGCATAGGGAGACTGTCCCTTCCTCTGTATTCACAGCCCACCCCACCCCCCGTCAACCCCACCTGGTGCTCCTATTACTAGCATCCCCTTGTGCCCTGACAATAACCTTGTTTGGATAAGTTCTAAGGTCCTCCCACTGTTAACCTGACTGTTCACTACAACTGCTTTTTTAAGTTTAAACTGAAGTCCCTGCTGTTCTATTAGGAGACTGGTGAATGGCATGCATTTCTTTTCTGTTTATGTTGAAAAACTTCCCCAGGAAATTGGAAAAATCACTGTATAGATATTTTTGCTACCTGTGTCTTTGCACTTCCTAGTGTTTCTGGGTTCTGAACTATCTTGGGACTAATGCAAGAACATTGTATGTTTTTGTATTGCACTTAAAAGTGAAGAAGAGAGGGAAGGTTTGATGCCTTTTTCTACCTTTTCCCCTCCATCCTGGCCCAGGGCCCAACTATTCTTCAAAACTTGTTGGCAATTGTTTGAGTTGGTTCCTTCCAGCTCTATTAGTGATTTAAAAGCAAACTCTCTTATAGCTTAAAAATATTTTGGAGTTCCCTTGTAGCACAAAAGGTTAAGGATCTGGCATTGTCACTGTAGCAATTCAGGTTGTTGCTGTGGTGCGGGATCATTCCTATTTTTTATGTCTGTAATTGACGTTAATTGAAAATGACTCCTAGGTCTAGTAATAGCTTAATTAATTTTATCCATGAAGCCCGTTATTGTTCAAGGACAAATAGCATTAAGATGAATCATTTGTAAGATGGACCTATAAAGAAAACTGTGTTTTGATCGGACGTCTCAAAGGAGAAATGTTCTACTGTTTGGAAATCCTGGGTTTTAAGGACTTGGTAACTAAGCAGAAAATATTGTAGAAATGGCCGCAGGTTCTTTGGTACTTCCTTATTAAATCACAGTGTCTGAAGCAATAGCATAATGCAATAGATTTCAACTTCCTCTCCTGTCCTTCCCCTCTTTGATTTCTAGTTATGGCATAGCTTACACTGAACAAAGTACAAAAAACATTAAGAACACACCTAGTTTATGCATCCATGTAATCACAATTCAGATTAAAAATACAGAACTGGAATTCCTGCTGTGGCTCAGCGGGTTAAGAACCCGACATCGGATGCCAGTTCAGTCCCTGGCCTCGCTCAGTGGATTAAGGATCTGGTGTTACTGCAAGCTGTGGCATGGGTCACAGATGCAGCTCAAACCTGGTGTGGCTGTGGCTGTGGCGTAGGCAGGCAGCTGCAGCTCCAATTGGACCCCTAGCCCAGGAACTTCTGTATTCTGTAGCCATGGCCGTAAAAAGAAAAAAAAAATACAGAAATCACCCAGAAAGCTTTCTTGTATAACACCTCTTCCTCCACCAACAAGAAAAAAATTTACTACTCTTCTGACTTCTGTTCACCATGAATTAATTTTAACTGTTTTTATCTCTGTATCATTGGAATCATATGGTATGTGTTTGGCTTCTTTCACTCAATATTATGTCTATAAGAGTCATCCATATTTTGTATAGCAATAGTTACTGCTGTGTAACATTCTATTATGTGACTGTGTCATAGTCTATATATCCTATTGTCACTGGACCTTTGTGTTGTTTCTAGTTTTTCGCTATTATGAATAAAGCTCCTATGAACATTCTTAGATGTGTCTTTTCATGAACATATGTATGTACTCATTTCTTTTTTTTTTTTTTTTGTCTTTTTGTTGTTGTTGTTGTTGCTATTTCTTGGGCTGCTCCCGCGGCATATGGAGGTTCCCAGGCTAGGGGCTGAATCAGAGCTGTAGCCACCGGCCTACGCCAGAGCCACAGCAACACAGGATCCGAGCCGCGTCTGCAACCTACACCACAGCTCACGGCAACGCCGGATCATTAACCCACTGAGCAAGGGCAGGGACCGAACCCGCAACCTCATGGTTCCTAGTCGGATTCGTTAACCACTGCGCCACGACGGGAACTCCTGTACTCATTTCTGTTAGGTATATTCAAAATTCAAATTGCTGGGATGTAAGGCAAACATATTCCTAATTTAGTAGATACTTCCAAACTATTTTCCAAGGTGTTTGTACCTACTTACATTCCCACCAGTAGAGTGTTAGAGTTCTGGTTGCTTGTCAGTCCTTTAATTGTCCATTTTTGTGTGTGCTGGTGGTTAACAGTGTATCTCACTGTGGTTTTAATTTGTCTTTCCCTGATGATTAATGATGTTGAACACCCTTTCATAAGCTTACTGGCCATTTGACATCCTTTTTTTGTGAAATGACTGTTTAATATTTTACCCATTTTAGAAAACGGACTGTTTTAAAATTGACTTATAGGCATTCTTTTGTATTTTTTTATATATACCAAGAATGTGTGTACATATATACAAATATGATATTGATTTATCAATCTTTTCTTTCATAGTTCTTTTGTTTCCTGTTGTGAATATCTTTGCCTACCATATAGTAGTAGACTCATTCCCATAGCTCATTCATCTATTACTCTATGGTAGGCAACTACAGTAATAGATGAATGAGCTGTGGGAACGAGTTTTCTACATTTTATAAAGTATTTCACAGTGCAATTATTTCTGTTTATAGCCCAATTACTTCTATTTGTCATGGTGTATCTATATTATTTATATTTTCTCTTCGGTCTTATTTCATGGAAAGAAACTAAGCTCTACAAAGTTCTGATGGGTGGTTTCCCTCCATCTCTGTGTCACTGCTGTATGGGAATGTCTCCTGCCTCTGTGAGAAGGTTGGAAAACACTTAGAGGACAGCTGCCAAGTCTGGGTGAGGGTCATGTGCAGCTGAAGATAAGCAAGTGGTTCTTTCTTCACTAGTGATGAATCACCCCATCTGCCTGATTGAGCAGCCAGTATCTCCGCATGCACGCACCCATACTTAGTTGTCTTCTGCAGACGTCATCTTTTCTTCTCTGCTATTTTTTGTCCACTCTTTCCAGAAGCACCTTTACTAGGAACCTGTACACTTTACACTTGATGTAGCTTCCGTGACCTCATATTTCTTTGGTATCTCTGAACACAGCTTGTTAATAAGTGTGTCTAAGATTGTTTACCCTTCTGTTTGTCCTCTTTACTCTCATGTTTTTCTAAAAGTTCCAAGTCGTCTACCTTTCTTACATGCACAAAATAGCGTCTTACACTCATAGGTGTTTGTTATTCATTATGTGTTTACTAAATATGTATATTTTCTGCCTCATGTCCATTCCCACTTATCACAGATAATTGAGAATATATTGGGAAACATTTTTCTTAGAAATCTCCAAGCTTCTCTTAAGTTCTTATAAGACTATCCTAAAGTTGTTATCAACGGGTTGTTTTAAGTGGCTGAATTTCTAGAAAAGCTGGGCATCAGAACCCCTTGATTTTCATATCTAGCATTGTTAAGCACCCTGTCTGGTAAAGAAATAAAGTGATTTTACGTTATTTGCAAAATGTAAGCTTGTTTTCTAAAGAAAAGCAGTTTCTAAACAAGTCAGTTAAGTTTGTTTCGTAATAGTGCATTCAGGTTAAATGAACCATGTAATTTCTTCTTATGGATGTTAAGTTAAAAAGCAAACATTTTTAAGAAACTTGACAAGCTTAATCTTTCAAAGAAGAAAAAAAGAATATTTCTTAACTGGTAATGTAATGCCTTAGGGAGGTTGTAGCAACAGTGTATTAAATGCACACAGCAGGAATTGATACTAATCACATTTTAAAGTGCTCTTTCTAAAAATACTCAGACTTCAAAGGAAAAAAGTACAGAGATACTTGAGATATTACTAGAACCTTAAATATAGCTCAGTATATACCTGGTGTTTGTAAAGATAATTCAAGGGAAAAAGAATTGCCTATATTAACTTCTGAAAGCAGAAACCTAAAAAAAATCCTTGTGTTATTCTTGCTACAGATATTAAAATATTATGCATTATTATTATATCATAGTTTTAAAAATGCTTTAATTATTGAATCTCCTTTGAAACTGTGCATATATTGTGACATTCCAAAGAGTACTAATACCCATCTAAGTCTTTCTTTAAACTTTTTTTTTTGTCTTTTTGTCTTTTCTTGGGCCGCTCCTGCGGCATATGGAGGTTCCCAAGCTAGGGGTCGAATCGGAGCTATAGCCGCTGGCCTAAGCCAGAGGCACAGCAATGCGGAATCCAAGCCTCGCCTGCGACCTACACCACAGCTCACAGCAATGCCAGATCCTTAACCCACTGAGCAAGGCCAGGGATTGAACCTGCAGCCTCATGGTTCTTAGTCGGATTCGTTAACCACTGAGCCACGACGGGAACTCCAGTCTTTAAACTTTTTTGTTTTAAATTGTTCAAGATGCATTTCATGCCCAAAAAAGTTGTTGGGTTCTTTTTTACACATTTTATAATTTTTAACAATTAGCCATATCTGTCTCTCTCTCTCTCTCTCTTTTTTTTTTTCTATCTTTTTAGAACTACACCCACAGCATGTGGAGCTTCCCAGGCTTGGGGTTGAACTGGAGCTGTAGCTGCTGTCCTACACCACAGCCACAGCAACACAGGATCCAAGCCACATCTGTGACCTACACCACAGCTCATGGCTACACCAGATACTTAACCCACTGAGTGAGGCCAGGGATCAAACCTTCGTCCTCATGGATACTAGTCAGATTCGCTTTTTTTTTTTTTCTTTCACTATGGCAATGCCAGTTCTCCTGACTTCCAAGGACCTTGGTGTGATGTGATAGCCCAGCATACCAGCTTGGAAACCCAGGGCTAAGATCTTGGCACCTTTATATCAAGCAATAAATAAGCCAGTCTTCCCCCCACCCTGCCCCCCACAGAACAAGTAGTTGTCCTGTAGTCATATTACGATTGCCTTGATCTATTTAATTGGCCATGTGATTAGCTGCAGAAATGGCTCAACGATGGGCTGGCTGGTCAAAGCCTTGAGATTTGGCACTCAGAAAGGACATGTAAGGATGCTCAGAACAAGAGTTTGTGTATTTAGTTTGCTAGGGGATTTTGACATAAATGCTACTGAATTTTATCATGAGGTTTTTCCGTATACGTTAAAAAAGCTATACGGTTTTTCTCCTTTAATCTGTTATTCTCATTTGTTATGTTAATAATAACATTAATTGTCTAATGTTAAATCAGGCTGGAATTTGTGGGGTAAACTCTTCTTGGTGAAAATATAGTGTAAATTTTTCCCATTGCTCAATTATAAATTTTATTTGGCATTTTTACAACTATGCTTGTGCTTGAGATTAGCCCACAGTTAAAACTCATGTCTGTTTGAACATCAAGGATATATGAGCCTCAAAAAATTACTGGTGAGCTTTTCTTCTTTCACTATTCTCTATAACAGTTTATATAAGAGGGATTATAAGATAAATGTTACCTGACGTTTTAGTAAAGTTTACTGTAAAAATTTCAGGATCAGGACCAGTATTTTGGAATACTGTTTCAGTTTCCTTAACAGGACTTTAATCAGTTCATTTATTTCATCTTGAATCAATTTTGGTAATTTATATACTTTTAGAAAAGTGTCCATTCTATTTAAAATTTCAAATATATTGGCATAATATTTTTATGATTTAGAAAACCATCTCTGTTTCTGCAGTTAGGTTTCTGTCATTATTCCTAATGTTTTTTAGTTTTCCTTTTCCTCTCAACTGTTTCCTGTTTCATTAATTTCTGATCTTATCTTTGTATCCCTTCTCATTTGTGTGAGTTTGTGCTGTTCTTTTCCTAACATGTTAGGTGAGCACTTAGCTCATTAATTCTTGGTCTTTTTTCATATATATATATGATATATAGGCTCTAAATTATCTTCCAAATACCGATTTACCTGAATACTTTTAATTCGATATATAGTATTTTCATTGTTGTTCAGTTCTGTTTCATAATTCTAAATATGATTTCTCCTTGGACCCATGAATAATTTAGATGTGAGATGATACATTTTCAAAGATACAGGATTTTGTTTATTCTCTTTAAATGGTGGCTTTGCTTCTGCCCTACCTGCAGGATTCTCATCTATTCAAGACTAGTTTTTATATTAATTCCTCAGCTTGTGATTACTGCATTACATAGATACTATAAATTCAAACCTTAGCATTTTGGGGTTTTTTTGTTTTTTTTTTCCTTTTAGGGCCGCACCTACGGCATATGAAAATTCCTAGGCAAGGGGGCCAATTGGAACTGCAGCTGCCAGCCTATGCCACAGCCACAGCTATACAGGATCCAAGCTGCATGTGCAACCTACATTATGGCTCATGGCAATGCCAGATTCTCAACTCATTGAGCAAGGCTAGGGGTCAGGCCTGCATCCTCATGGGTACTAGTCAGGGTCATTACCGCTGAGCCACAACGGGAACCCCTTGGCATTTTGTTTTTCGCGGGAGACCTTTTTCCCTATCCTGAGCCCTGGCCACATGGCAGAATTCCTTATTATTTCCCTGGGCCATTGCGGGGTGTTCCTGCTTCCATTTTCGTGAAGGAGATATCCCTCCCATGGATTCAGTTTGATGACCATGTCTTATTCTTATTTCCATCTTTCCGCTTTCCATAATCCCAGGGCTATGTCTCTTATCTCCTCTGAGTCACGAAAACCCTAATCTCCAGATGTTAGACTTATCTCTGGATCTGCTATCCCTGCCAGGATGCTCTAGTGCCAGCTTGTACACTTAGTGCTTTTTGCTTTGAGTTCTTTATTTCTGATTCCAGCATATTTCTTTCTTTCCTTCTTTCTCTTTCTCCCTCTCCCTCTCTCCCTCTCTTTCTCTCTAGCTCAGCTATAAATTTTAATTTAGTAAATTTCATCTCACATTTCTATATTTATAGCGAAAGGGTGTCAACCTTTTATTAGCTTCTTAGTGTCCTTTCCAGACAGAATTATGAGCCCTGATTCAGAGTGAACAGTGAATAAATTCATAAATTCAGTAGGAAACAAAGAGCATATCATAGTTCTTCCATATTTTACATCAAGTAATTATAGTATTAGCATCTGTGTATGTGACTTTACCAGCCTCTAGCAAAGGAGAATTCTACCACTTTTGCCAGAATATGTAATTGCATTTCTAGCATTTCAAGAAGGGCCCATTTTTTTCTCATTGACAACTTTAGCACTAGAGTCAGAAAAACCAGAACCTAAAATCTCAGGCATGCTACTCTTAGCATGGATAAGTAGAAAGGTCAAGTTTAATATTTCTTCTCACTAAATGTGCAGACTATGGACTTGTTGATACCCTGTTCTGCCAGAAAATCAAGACCTCAGGGTAACACCCACTGCCTGAATTTTGATTGATTACATCATGGTATGCAAAGACATCCACACTGAAGTTGCTGTGGTGTTACATGAAGTCATGGTATTAAGAACTATATTTTTCCAAAAAGGCTTTTATCCTGATTACTTTTAATATGTATGTGACTATAGATTCAAAAAGGACTTGAAATCATTGTTTCAGGAATTACTTCATATAAGACAAACATCAAGTTCAGAGTTTAGGAGCTGGAAGGGTTAGGTACTTTAATGAGCTCAGTTCAGATCATGGCCTGAAACATAATCCTATAATCCTCAGCTTTAGGCCCCTCATGTCTGATAAAGGAGAGGGTGTGATCAAGGAACACAAAGTGCAGGAGTAGGCATTATGCCCAAGAATGAGAAGGTTTGGGGTCAGTGGGAGGTTATTTTCATACCTGCCTCTATGAAATCAGTGGGGCATATCACCACCCACTCCCTGACCAATGAATGATAATCTCTACATTTGGAATGTTTCTATGCAAGGATTAACTAGGGATGAATTGCAATACTCACCCACTCCCTGTATAGTTCCAGGAAATCCTATGTTTTTATCCTTTGCTAGTATAAATGTGGGAATTTGAATTGCTATATCTGTGCATCAGTGGAGCCTTTGAGTACTTACTGTCTCTAAATCAAATTTATAAGGCCCTACATTCTCTAGCAATGAGTTTCATCGTGAGATGTACCACAGTTTATCAGTAAGCGCCAAAATACCAAGTATCAGTGAGCTTTCATTTTTTTTCCCCACGGAGTTTCAAAGTACAGTATATAGATTGAACCCTTGCCCATCTTGCCTTCTTTCAAGGATCTCTGGCCTAATAGACATGAACATACTAAGCAGAGGAAACAGAATAATAACAACAAAAATTCAACAAACCAACGACCAGTGAATTCAGAAGCCATTTCAGCAATTGATGGCAAAAATCTTCTCCTGTAAAATATATAGAAAGTATGCTCTTTTTTATTGAAATGCAGCTGATTTACAGTATTGTGTTGGTTTCAGCTGTATAGCTTAGTGATTCAGTTATTTCTTTTCTAATTATATTCCATTATAGGAATTATAGGAATCTTGTTACAAGATACCGAATGTAATTCTTTATGCTATGTAGTAAATCCTTACTGCTTATCTATTTTATGTACTATAGTTTGTGTCTGTTAATCTCATACTCCTAATTTGCCTTTCCCCCATAAATTTGTATGCTATATCTGTGAATCTTTTTGTTTATAGATGCATTTGTATTATTTTTTCAGATTCTACATATATATGATATCATGTAGTATATATCTTTGACTTACTCATTAAGTATAATGTTCTCTAGGCCCATCCATGTTGCTACAAATGATAATATTTCATACTTATGGCTAAGTAATATTCTATTATATATCATATGCATGTAATATTTCATTATATATATAATGTGATGTATATTTACTCTGTATAGCACATTATATATTTATCTTAAGCCAGTCATCTGCTGATGGACACTGGGATGCTTCCATGTCTTGGCTATAGCGAATAGTGCTACTATTAACATTGAAGAGCATGTATCTTTTCGAATTAGAGTTTTCTTTTTTTTTTTTTTCTGGATGTATACCCACGAGTGGGGTTGATGGCTAATATGGTAGCTCTATTTTTGTTTTGTTTTGTTTTGTTTTAAGAAACTTCCATACTATTTTCCATAGCGGCTGCATTACTTTACATTCCCACCAACAGTGTACAAGGATTGCCTTTTCTCCACACCCTCTCCAGCCTTGATTATTTGTAAACTTCTTGCTGATAGCCACTCTGACAGGTGTGAGATGATACTTCATTGTGGTTTTGATTTATATTTCTCTAGTAATTAGCAATGCTGATCATCTTTCCATGTGCCTTTTCTCCATCTGTATGTCTTCTTTGGAAAAAATTCTATTTAGATCTTCTGCCCATTTTTTGATTGGGTTGTTTGGTTTTTTCAATATTGGGTTGTATTAGCTTTTGTTTATTGTGAGTATTAACCCCTTGTTGGTTGTAACATTGCAAATATTTTCTACCAGTCTGTGGGTTGTCTTTTCATTCTTGTTTATGGTTTCTTTTGCTGTGAAAAAGCTTTTATGTTTTATTAGGTTGATTTGTATATTTTTACTTTTATTTCTTTCACCTTAGGAGACTAAGCTAAGAAAATACTGCTACAATTTATGTCTGAGGATGTTTTGCCTTTGTCCTCTTCTAGGGGTTTTTATGCATTGTGTTTTATATTTATGTCTTCAAACCATTTTGAGTTTATTTTTGTATAGGGCATGAGGAAATGTTCTAATTTTATTGATTTACATGTAGCTATCCAGCTTTCCCAGAACTGCTTATCAAAGAGACTCTTTTCTCCATTGTATATTCTTACCTTTTTTGTCATAGGCTAATTGACCATTGACCATAGGTGTGTGGGTTTTTTCCTGGGCTCTCAGTTCTGTTCCTTTTTTTTTTTTTCTTTTTAGGGCCATACTTGTGGCATATGGAAGTTCCCAGGCTAAGGGTTGAATTGGAACTCCAACTGCCAGCCTATGCCACAGCCACAGCAGTTTGGGATCCAAGCCCTGTCTGCGACCTACACCGTAGTTCACAGCAACAGCAGATCCTTGATCCACTGAGTGAAGCCAGAGATTGAACCTGCATCCTCATGGATACTAGTTGGGTTTGTTACTGCTGAGCCTCAACGAGAATGCCTCAATCCCGTTCCATTGATATATGTCTATTTTTGTGCCAGTATCACACCATTTTGATTACTGTAGCTTTGTAGTATAGTCTGAAGTCTGGTAAGGTTATGCCTCTGGCTTTGTTCTTTTTCCTTAGGATTGTTTTGGAGATTATGGGTCTTTTGTGATTCCATATATATTTTAGTATTATTTGTTCTAGTTCTGTGAAAAATATCATGGGTATTTTGATAGGGATTGTATTGTATTTGCAGATTGCTTTGAGTAGTATGGCCACTTTAGTAACAATTCTTCCAATCCAAGAGTATGAGATATCATTGCATTTCTCTGAACCACCTTTGATTTCCTTCATCAGGGTTTTATAGTTTTCTGAATTAAGGTCTTTTCCCTCCTTAGTTCGGTTTATTCCTGGGTATTTTATTCTTTTTGATGCAGCTGTAAATGGGGTTGTTTTCTTTATTTCTCCTTCTGATAGCTCATTTTTAGTGTATAGAAATGCAAGAGTTTATGTTAATTTTGTATCCTACAACTTTGCTGAATTCATTTATTAGTTATGATAGTTTTTTGTTTGTTTGTTTGTTTGTTGTCTTTTGTCTTTTTTTAGGGCCACACCAGTGGCATATGGAGATTCCCAAGCTAGGGGTCTAATCGGAGCTATTGCCACCAGCCTACACCAGAACCATAGTAACGCCAGATCCAAGCTGCGTCTGCAACTTACACCACAGCGCATGGCAATGCCAAATCCTTAACCCACTTAGCAAGGCCAGGGATTGAACCCGCAACCTCATGGTTCCTAGTTGGATTCATTTCCACTGCACCACTGCACTCCAAGTTATGATCATTTTGGGAGGAAACTTTAGTGTTCCGTATATAGAGTATCATGTCATTGGCATATAATGACAAGTTTTACCTCTTCTCTTACATTTTGGATACCTTTTATTTCTTCTCCTTTTTTTTTTTTTTTTTTTTTTGTCTGACTGCTATGGCTAGGAATTCCAATAGAAGTGATGAGAGTGGGCATCCTTGTCTTGTTCCTGAATATAGCAGGAAGGCTTTCAGCTTTTTACTATTGAATATGATGTTGGCTGTGGGTTTGTCATAAATAGCCCTTATTATGTTGAGATATGTTCTCTCTATACCCACTTTGGTGAGAGTTTTTATCATGAATGGATATTGAATTTTGTCAAATGCTTTTTCTGCAGCTGTTGAGGCGGTCTTGGGGGTTTTGTCTTTCTGTTAGTGTCATGTATCACATTGGTTGATTTGCATATGTTGAACCATCCTTGTGACCCTGCAATTAATCCAATTTGATCATGGCATTTGATCCTTTTCATGTATTGTTAGATTTCATTTGCTAATATTTCGATGATGATTTTTGCATCTGTATTTATCAAAGATAATAGTCTAATAAAAATAAAATTATAGTTTTCTTTCTTTCTTTTTTTTTTTTTGTAGTATCGTTCTGGTTTTGGTATCTGGTGATGGTGGCCTGATAGAATGACTTTGGAAATACTGCCTCCTCTTCAATCTTTTGGAGTATTTTGATAGGTATTAGTTCTTCTTTGTTATGTTGGATAGGATTTCCCAGTGAAGACGTCCATTGCTGGACTTTTTTTTACAGGCAGTTTGTTTTTCTAATTACTAATTTTATTTCACTTCTAGTGATCAGTCTGTTCAAATTATGTTTCTTCCTGACTCAGTTTTGGCAGGCTGTATATTTCTAGAAAAGTTTTCTATTTCTTTTAGGTTGTCCAATTTGTTGGCATACAACTGTTGACAGTATTCTCTTATGATTTTTTATATTTCTATAGTATCAGTTGCGATTTATCCTGTTTCATTTCTTATTTCATTTATTTGGATCCTCTCTCTTTTCTCCTTGGTGAGCCTGGCCACAGGTTTGTTGATTTTATCTTTTTGAAAAATCAGCTCTTGATTTTTCTATTCTCTAATTTTTATTTTTATTTATTTCCTCTCTGATCTTTACTATTTTCTTTGGATGTATATTCTTTTGAACACTAAAATATCTCTAGATATTCAGAGTCTTCTGTTGGGTGACTTTTTAAAAGCCATCCTGAACTCTTTTTTTTTAAATGTCTATACCCATAGCATATGGAAATTCCTGGGCCGTGGACTGAATCCAAGTAACAGCTGAGACCTGTGCTGCAGCTGCAGCAACATCAGATCTTTTAATCCACTGCACCAGGGCAGGGATTGAACCCATGCCCCTGCAGTGACCCAAACTGCTGCAGTCTGATTCCTAATCCACTGTACCACGGCAGGAACTCCTAAGCCATCCTGAACTCTTATTTATTCATTTTCTACTTCTTAGTTGTTGGAATGTTATTTTAGAGTGCTACCTTTTCTATGAAGTCTTGGTTTCTACCAAGCAAAATTTATCCTCTTTTTGTCATATGTTCTAAATCCCTCTGTCATAACTCCTATAAAGCTTTCTTACATTTATTTGTTTAAATGTCTGCTTCTCTCCATCAGATCATAACCTTCTTAAAAGCTAGTGCCATCCCTTTTCCTTAGCACCTATGATATGTGATACATCCAACATTTCCCATAAAGATTTGTTGAGTAAATAAAGACTAGATTAGTCTTAGGTTTTTTTTTTTTTGGAACCTAGGTTCTAATAACTATAATTCTAAACTTTTCCAGTAAGTTTTCCTAGAGAGCCAGTTTACTTCCTGTAGGATAAGCATGCAAGAACTATATATTAATACTTTAAAATATTAAATTTAATTCCAGCTGGAGTCTATGCATTTAACAAAATAACTGAAGAAGTGAGTCACCTTGCCAATTCTTGTCAAAGCCTCTTCACCTCAGAAAAATCTTCTGGTCAGCACTTTGATAATTTAGTATGTAGAAAATCCTGACATGAGTCAGTAGCTCAAACATTGTAGTCAGTTTTCACAATATGCTTAAAAGGAATTTCAGTTTTCACCCCTTAATTGTCTACATTACAATTTGTCTCGTGCTTTAGTTTACTCTTCTAATTTTCTAGATCAAAAAAATAACTCACTACTACCTTAGTACTAACTTGGTGTCCTTGATGTATCACATTCATTAAATATCAAGAACTTAAAAAGTTACATTTATGTTTCTGTTAGACAGTCTTGAACTTCCTTTGAGCATCCATTTGAACTTCTTTTTGGATGTATAATATAGAGATGGTAAAGTCTTTAAAAACCATGTAGACCCAGGGATGTAGGCTTTAACTACTCTCTCATGGTTTGAAAAGAATTTTTTCTGTGTGATAACATTAGTTTGGGTTTTCCAGATCTGTCCTTTAAGATGCAACATTAATTAAATATATTGCCTGCACGTATAAAAACAAACATTGCCAAATCTTGAGGCAATGCCCTTTTCCTTTTCTTTTCTTTTCTTTCTTTCTTTCTTTCTTTTTTTTTTTTTTTTTTTCCGGCCACCCTGAAGCATATGGAGTTCCTGGGCCAGGGATCAGATCCAAGCCACAGTTACGACCTAGGCCACAGCTGGGGCAACACTGGATCCGTAACCACTGTGCCAGGCCAAGAATCAAACCTGCCTCCCAGTGCTCCCAAGACACCACTGATCCCATTGCACCATAGCAGAACTCCTTTTTCTATTTTTTAAAATAAAAAATTTTTTTTCTTTTGTTGTTGTTGTTGCTATTTCTTGGGCTGCTCCTGCGGCATATGGAGGTTCCCAGGCTAGGGGTTGAATCGGAGCTGTAGCCACCGGCCTACGCCAGAGCCACAGCAACGCAGGATCCAAGCCGCGTCTGCAACCTACACCACAGCTCACGGCAACGCTGGATCATTAACCCACTGAGCAAGGGCAGGGGCCGAACCCGCAACCTCATGGTTCCTAGTCGGATTCGTTAACCACTGCGCCACGACGGGAACTCCTAAAATAAAAACATTTTTTGACTGCACCTGTGGTGTGCACAGTTCCTGGGCCAGGGATCAAACGTGCGCCACAGCAGCAACCCAAGCTACTGCAGTGACAACACCAGATCCTTAACCTACTATGCCACAAGAGAACTCCTCATTATTTTATATTAGTGTAATTGTGTTTGTGTTTTCTACATCTCTTATTTTACTTTATTGGACCCTAGAAATGAATGGAAAAAATATTTCAGAAGGCTAGGAATAGAAACAGGTGCAACAGGAGCAGAAGTTTGATCACAAGTAAGGCAGAATATTTTCAGGTAGTCATGAAAAGTTTTGCCTTGGTGTTGTAAGAAACTGAATGACTTTATCAGAACCCTTTAATGTAAACTCTTATAAATAGTTGTTGATTTTTTTTTTTTTTTTTTAGGGCTGCACCTGTGGCACATGGAGCTTCCCAGGCTAGGGGTCAAATCGGATCTACAGCCATCGGACTACGCCACAGCCACAGCAATGTGGGATCCAAGCCGATTCTGTCACCCACACCACAGCTCACGGCAACGCTGGATCCTTAACCCACTGAGCGAGGCCAGGGGTCAAACCTGCATCCTCATGGATTCTAGTCAGATTCATTAACTGCTGAGCCACGAAGGAAATTCCCCAATAGTTGTTGAATATTTATAGAACACAGAATAAACCCTGGTGAGTTCCAGGCACTGTGCAGAGTGAGAATAGAAACAGAAAAACGAATGTGATACAATTCCTGCCTACATAGAACTCATAATCTAGTGGGATAGACAGACACTGACCAACCATCCATAAAGCTATATGAAAATTATACCACCCACAGTGTTTATGGGGATGTAGGAGAGGGTGATTAGTCCTTTGAGGGAAAGTCAAAGGTTTTACAAAGAGACATGTGAGTTAAATCTCAGGATTTTTACCAGGTTGAGGAAGGTGAGAGAAGAGCATTTTAGAGCCAAGAAAGCAAGGTGATCAGAATTAGGCAAGTGTGTGGTGCTTTGAGGAGCTATCTGTCTTGTCAGCGAGTTGATATGTTGGTCAGTGACCCAGTGCTATGCTCTCACTCGGGCAGTGCCTTCAGACACTACCTTTCCTTCTTCAAGCTCCTAGATTATTTAATGACCTCCTGGTCATAATTGAGTTTTCAGGTAAGAGGTATAAAGAGTTATTTTTTCCTTAATATTAAATCTAAAATGCGAACATCCTCTTAACCCCTTTTCAACCTGCAGAGCGAATAAGAGTTGGATTCACTTGTAGCAAGTGACTCTTAAGAAAGAACTGGTGAGTGCTTTGGATTTTATGTGTATGTGGTGTGTGTTATCTACCATGGGATAGAACTTCCTTTCTGCTTTCTTTGAATAGGAAGTTAGAGTCTGTGAATTCTTCAATCATATTTTCTATGACTAGTAATATCCTTCTCTTGTGAATGAGTCTATGAGAGTCGCTCAGGATCATTCAATGAATGAATAGTGGGTGATGTGTCGGGGAAGCGACCTTGAGGAAATGACACCTGAGCCCTTATCTGTGGCCTGAAGAAGGAGTGATCATTAAGTTACTTGATGGTGTGTGGGATGAAGGTGCAGGGTGGGGATAGAGAGTGAGGGCAGCGTGTTGAAAGGAGCACACCGCATTCAAGACAAGGAACCTAAGTGCTAAGGGGGCAGGGAGTTGGTCTCTGCTACCTTATGCACCTAGGATATTGTCTGACAAGTGGCAGGTTTTAAACCAAACCAGAAGAACTGAAAAGATCCCTTTGTAGTTGGGACACAGAAAGCAAGGAGTTGCATGGAATAAAGTGACTCTGAGAGAAAGAGCTGTGCAAGTCCTCGTGTACATAATGAAGATAAGAGGCTTTGTCCTTGGCAGTAGAACACCAATAAAGGGTCGTAAGCCAGAGGATGACATGACAGGATTTTCTCCACTGTGTAGAGCTAATGCTTTCCAACTCTGATCATGATCAACAGTGAGAAACACATTTTACATTAAAACCTAGGAAAACACACACATACAACGAATTTTTATGAACAATGCTTATCCTTACTAAGTATGATGTGCTCCAATATTTTCTGTTCTATTTGGCATTTTTTTAAAGCAGTGGTCATAACCAGTATGACGTGTGGTTCATAAGTACAGTTTGAAATGGATTTGATTCTGTGGGGAATAGAATTTCTGATGATGAAGGCTCTATGCATAAAATTATAGGACCCAATAACTTAGGTGATCTAGGAAAGGTTAAATATGCTAGCTTAAAAACAATATGCAAAACAGAAATCTGGAGAGATGGTAGTTCCAGGGTAACACATGATGGCATGTCGAGTGTGGGAAGGATTTTAGAGGTTACAGAATCTAGATAGGAAGTATCTCTGTAAACTTGCCTCAGGGCACAGAGGAATACCATCAGAGGGAACTCTTGCCCAGATTTCTCCCACATCTGGGATCTTTCCATGATTCCCTCAAGTTCCTCCATCAGTGCTTTTCACAACAAGCTGTGAGGTATGGAGGCTTGCTGACCTTATCTCTGCTTTATACACCTGGAGACTGAAGCCTTGGGAAGTCATGTGACTTGCTGCAAGGTTACATTGCTACTAAGAGGATTGCAGGGTTTATCACTGGTCTGGTGATCTTTCCATCATACTACATTGTTTCATGCATATGCGTGAAAAGAGAACTAAGCTTAAGAATTGGCATTTTGACAGGTATACATTTCTGTGCTAAAACTATGAGTTCTGCAGCTAATACTATTTAATCAATTTGGTATTAAAAGTTAAGATTGAGGGAGTTCCCATTGTGGCTCAGCGGTAATGAACCCAACTGTATCCATGAATGTGCGGGTTCGAGCTCTGGCCTTGCTCAGTGGGTTAAAGATCCAGTGTTGCTCTGAGCTGTGATGTAGGTCAAAGACAAGGCTCAGATCCAGCGTTCCCATGGCTGTGGTATAGGCCAGCAGCTGCAGCTCCAATTTGACCCCTAGCTTGGGCTGATATGCCCCTAAAAAGCCAAAAATAAAAAATAAAAAAATAAAAAGTAAGGTTGAGGTAGATGAACTGTTTCTTTAGAAATCTAGAAACAGAAGAGTTAACTTCATAAAAGGAATGATTGTATCTGAACATATGAATTTCAGTCACATAGATCTTTATTGATATCTTGGCTGAAAGGGTGGGAGAGTAAATCAGGAAATGCATTCATCATTAAAAAATGCTAGTTGTTGAAATTCCCTGGGAGATTGATTTTTAATCTTGAGAACTGGGTAAAAAAGATGAAAGATAAAATGTGGTTAATAAGTAATGCCTACAAATTAGAAAGTGTTGGTGTATGTTGACTTAATATTGAAGTAATAGGATCAGTTTGAAATTTGTTTTCTGCTGGGTTCCTGGAGGAAATTGGCTTTTAGAACTGTCGCAGGGTACTTTGGGCCATAACAAAATGTTCCAGAGAAAAAATTTTGTAGCTATTTATGGTAATGGATGTTAACTAGACTTCTTATGCTGAGCATTTAGCAATATATACAAATATCAAATCATTACATTATATACCTGAAACTGTATAATCATGTACACAGAAAATAAAAAAAATGTTTAATATTCACTTACTTTTGACTAAAATAATGTTTAATATTGACTTACTTTTGACTGGGAAATGTTTCTGAGGTGAGCTTGTCTGTAGCAGGAGTTGATTTCCATGGACGCCCTACCTATGCCCTGGCCTGCGGGAGGGTACCCAGGAGGCAACTTAACATCTGCCTACTGCTTTCATCAGGACCTGGCATTTTTTTTTTTGGATGATAAATTTATTTTCTTTATTAAAGTGTAGTTGATTTACAATGTTGTGCCAATTTCTGTTGTGTACAGCAAAGTGACCCAGTCATATATATATACACACATTCTTTTTCTCATACTATCTTCTATCATGCTCTAGCTCAAGATACTGGATACATTTCCCTGTGCTATATGGTGGGACCTTGTTGCTTATCCTTTCTAAATGTAATAGTTTGCATCTACTAACCCCAAACTCCCAGTCCACCCCCACTCCCTCCCCCTCTCCCTTGGCAGCCGCAAGTTTGTTCTCTGTGTCTATGAGTCTTTCTGTTCTGTAGATAGGTTCATCTGTGCCATATTTTAGATTCCACGTATAAGTGATATCATGTGGTATTTGTCTTTTTCTGACTTGCTTCACTTAATATGAGACTCTCTACCCATATGGCTGCAAACAGCATTATTTCAATCTTTTTATGGCTGAGTAGTATTCCATTGTGTATATATACCACATCTTAATCCATTCATCTGTTGATGGGCATTTAAGTTATTTCCATGTCTTGGCTATTATAAATAGTGCTGCTGTGAACATAGGGATGCATGCATCTTTTTGAATTGTAGCTTTGTCTGGATATATGCCCAGGAGTGGGATTGCTAGATCATATGGTAGTTCTATATTTGGTTTTCTTAGGAACCTCCACAAATCCTCCTGTTTAGGACTTGGCAGTCTTAATATTAGTTTAGATTCTTGCCTGAAAGCTTCTGTCACCATATATTTCTGTCTACCTAGGCTTAGGGTCTTGGGGTATAAATTGTTTTGGGGTGATTTTTTAACCCCAAATTCTCTTTGCTTGATTGCTTTCTTGTCTTTTTTTAAGGGCCTCATCCACAACATATGGAGGTTTCCAGGCTACGGGTTGAATCAGAACTGTAGCCACTGGCCTTCACCACAGCCACAGCAACACCGGATCTGAGCCACGTCTGTGACCTATATGACAACTCATGGCAACGCCAGATCCTTAACCCACTGAAGGAGGGCCAGGGATCAAACCTGCGTCCTCATGGCTGCTAGTCGGCTATGATGGCAACACCTCTCTCTGCATCTTGTCTCCAGGCCTGAAGGTGAAATTCTTCTAGTCCTTGTTCACAGAGACGACAGCTTTCCCAGCGCTCATACCTATGTGGGAGGCCCAGTTTCACTTTCCTTACCATAAGTCATGAGGCTCCCTCCCCATGTCCATGCTGGTACTGACCTCAGAGACCCAGCTCTAGGGAATGTTATTTTGGGCCCCAGTACTCTTCCTCTCAGCTTCCAGACAGCTTCACACTGCTTTGCTGATGGTTTGAGTCTCCTCTTCTTTTTGGCACTGTAAAATTATCTTTCCTTTTTATGTGTGATTATATGTATTTTAAATATCATAATCTATCCAGATTTTCTGTGTGTTTGGAATGGTAAGACAGTAGCTTCTTGGATTTCCTCACTACACCACCTAAAGTCCTTCCTGTTACTTTAAAGTTTGACTTGATTAGAACAAAAAAGTATGTTATTACAATATTGCTTTATCCTGCACATGTGCAGTGTGGCACAGGCTGTTGTGGGTTGTTAACTGAAGCTCTGTGGATTGCTGCTGGGTTTGATGTCTACAGGAGGTTGATGCTGACAGGAGCTAAAGAACACACTCTCCCCCTCTCAGGATTAGGGGCATCTGTCTTTGTTTGCATTGACCTAACGCAAGTTGGGAAATGTTAATGCAAAGAAAACAAGACAAAATTTCTAATTTTCATCTTCAACTTTGAATTTAATGAGGCTCCACATTTCAGTGCTTCTTGTTCTTACCAGTAGACATATAAAGCCTTAGATCTGTCTGGACTTTTTTGTGTGTGCCACTCATGGCTTTTTCAGAAATCCAACTGAAATTCTAAATTTAAAAAGGACTTTACTGGTTCACACACAGGAAAAGTCCAAGGTGGTCCTATCTGTAGGAACAGCTGGATCTAGAGGCTCAAGCCATGTCATTGTCTCCTGACTCTGCTTTCCTCTGTGGGGGTAACTTTATCAGGTAAGCTTCATGCTCCCACTCACTGTTGCAAAGTTGCCCCTCGGCTATCGGCTTACATCACCTCCTGCCAAAAAGAGAACTCCTCTTTCCCACTTGTTCCAACGAAAGATTTGGGGTAGTGTCTCATTGGCCTGGTTTGGGCTACATGTCCATGCTTGTGAAATCAGTACATTCTCTGCTCCTGGCCACTGTGATTGTGCCAATCTCCAGGACTGGGCATTGGATCAGTCCCAGCAGAAGCACACAAAGTAGGATGAGGGTGATTCCGCCAAGAGTAATCAATGTGCTACAAGTGGAAGAAAAACAGATGAAATTCTAGGCCAGCAAAAATAAAAAGATGCTCACTGCAAACTAAAGCAGATCTTCTTCATGAAGATAGTATATTTTAAAGAGTTTGACTTTACCAGAATGTGGATTCACTTCATCACAAAAGCTCTGTCTTTAAGCGCTGTGAAAGTTCATATTGCACTGCTGGTAAAAGAAGCCGCACTCACTCATGGTAAAGCTATGTGGTCAAAAGATTTATAGGCTGCTTTGGGGCTTGTAGCAGAGGAAGAGAATTGTACCAGTCTCTACCATAGTATGTTAACTCCAGAACTGCTAATATTTCTTCTAATTTTTAAAGCAGATTTTGGGGAAATTGGCACTTTTCCATTTCTTTTAGCATCCAACTGAATGAAATTGTGACACCTCTTAGTACAACCAGCTCCTGGTTTTCCTCCATCCTGTGTGTGCTCGTTCATCTAATAAGAATTTCTGGTTTGTGAGCCTCTTTTGGATATTACAAAGACGTCCATCGTCTTGGAAATATCCCCAAAGTTTCAGAAGTTACTTTTTAAAACAATGATTGAAATGGAAGTGAATCTTGACCTTCTGTGCTCCAGTGGAAGTCTTTTGATGCAAAGCAACACGCTTGGCTTGCTCCTTTGATGAGGAAGAAACTCCACAAACCATGCTGGCTCATTGGTTTCTGTGTTGGTATGGATTACCACCTGGGGCCTAGCCAAAGAAGCATTTGTCTACTGCTGTCTATGCCCCCATCCCACCCCCAGACCCAGAGCATGGAATTTCCTCCCCTTTGAGAAGTCATTTTGCCAAGAACTGGGAGCAAGATAGAATGTTTTTCTCTACTCCACTGAGGGCCATTAGTTCTAGAAGACAAGTTGGAAGGGCTTAATTGACCTTCTTCAAAAGTACCACTTTTTTCATTTTTTATTTTTTTATTTTTTGCTTTTTAGGGCTGCACCCATGGCATATGGAAGTTTCCAAATGAGGGGTTGAATCAGAGCTACAGCCGCTGGCCTGCACCACAGCCACAGCAACTTGGGATCCAAGCCACATCTATGACCTACACCACAGCTCAAGGCATCGCTGGATCTTTAACCCACTGAGCGAGGCCAGGGATCGAACCCTCAACCTCATGGTTCCTAGTCGGATTGATTTCTGCTGCATCACAACAGGAACTTCCAAAAGCTGCACTTTGTTTTGACAGATAAGGAAAGCCTACTCTCAGAGCAAGTTGATTGGAAGCAGTAAAAGTTTGTCTTGGCTTAACTTGTACACTTCTGGCTTTATCCATCCATCGTGTGAACCTCGATACTCAGAATCCTGAAGCACAGTGAAGGAGGCTGCTACCAGAGCAGAGGAAAACAGGAGGAGATAAGCTGTAAGCTCTATGCTAGCCTTCTGGAAGAAGAGTTTGGAGGCGCACAATTACATGGACTTTTCAGGACGGGCAGCAGTGTTGAGGCACACCTTCCTCACTTTCTCTGTAGGCAAAGATCACCCGGAAACACTAACAAAGCCTTTTGAAAGGTATTTTTCAGCCCATGGGACTTAAAAATTAAAAGTGGGCTTAGACTCTCTTCCTTTCTGATAGAACCAATATCAGAACACACAGACCTGGCCAAAGATGACCTCAGAGACTTGAAGTCAAAAGAAAGAATGCAAATGAATTCAACTGGCAGAATTTTGAAGAAACCTGAACTTTTTTCACATAAACTTAACTTTAATTTGGCCAACCAAGACATCAGAGCTCTTTTTTGTTTTTCTTTCCAGTTTCATTGGAATATCACCAACATATAACAAAAGCTCTGATTCTACTTGTTTCTACAACTGTATGAGTCTAGGTTTTCAGCTATGATTGCCCTTAATATGCAATGTTAAAATTAATAGAATATCAGAATTCCTGCTGTGGTGCAGTGGGTTACAAATCTGAGTACCTTGGCTCAGGTCACTGTGGAGGTATGGGGTTCAATCCCTGGCCTGGTGCAGTGGGTTAAAGGATTCAGTGTTGCCACAGCCAAGCTGTGGCTGGGATTCAATTCCTGACCTGGAAACTTGCATATGCTGTCGGTGCAGCCATTAAAAAAATTAATAGAATATGAAAGACCATCTCATTATTTCAGTTTCTTTTTCAGGTTAAATATCATCAAATATCTCATTCAGATATTTATTTCTATATTTAAATATATTTAATTGTTCTCAGAAAATAGCCATTTTTGCATAAAACTAGTAGATGATATAATTCTACATAAAAAATGATTTTTTTTTTTCCTTTTTAGGGCTTCACCCACAGCATTTGGAAGTTCCCAGGCTAGGGTTCAAATTGAAGCTGCAGCTGCTGGCCTACGCCACAGACACAGTAATGCGGGATCTGAACCATGTCTGCAACTTACACCACTGCTCACGGCAACGCTGGATCCTTAACCCGCTGAGTGAGGCCAGGGATTGAACCCACATCCTCATGGATACTAGTTGGGTTCTTTACCATTGAGCCACAATAGGAACTTCAAAAAATGATTTTGAAAATGTCATTACATAGGAGTAATCCCCAGGGCTCTTTCTCCAGCTCTGCTCTCAAGATTGGGCTCAGGGAGGAGCAGTTGGAGGAAGAGGGGCAAAAGACTGTCTACTGAGCTGGTCCGGTTATACTGTCCTCTCTTGGCATCTGTATATGGCAGGTATTCAGATGCTGGGCATTCCTCTCTTGCAGTGCTTCTGTGGGTTCTTTGGAGGCTCCGACTGGTGCTTTGACCCTGCAACATTCCTTGATGTGGGAATGATGTCACTTTCCTCTTAGCATCCTTTTTCTGAACTCTTCCTGGAGTCCACCCCACAGCCTCCAATTGTCAGGCTCCCTTTGCCTGAGTAGCAGGCCTCTTGGGGGACCAATCAAGACAGCACCAGCCTGGCAACTTTGCAGTGCCCATCTCTTCCAAGGAAAACTACAAACCAACTGGAGACTTCCCTCTGCTGTGCCCTTCCTTGATCTCACTGTTGAGAGTGACTCCAGTCCCTCAGCTTTCAGAGTTCTTGGCTAGAAGCCAGCACTGTTCTCTATGCCCTGTATGTGCCCTGAATTCCAGGCCATTCTGACCGGACTCTTCCAAGAATGCCTATACCTGGACCCATGGCAGCTTCAGGGCCCAAATTCCATAATGTAATAAAGACATGGGGAGGAAGCACTGTCTTTCTTCCTTGGAGTCATTGCTAATTTCCCTTTTTGATTTTCGTGGGGCTTCCCTCACTTGCTTTGCTCAGTAGGGAGAGAAGCACTTTCTCTCCGCCCTCACCCCTACCCCATGAGGGAGGGAAGGACACCCAGGCGTGGACTCTACTTGGATGGTGCTCTTCATGCCCCTCACATTTCTAGTCTTGTTTTCTTTAAGCCTGAGGAAAAAACGGGGGTTGATAGTTGCTAGACTGGTTCTGCTGTGTTTGAGTCTGGCACAGGGTTTTCTGTTACCTTTCTCCAGCATGTGCTACCCATTGTTCTCAAAAGTGGGGCTTCAGCTGAAATTTGAGAACGAAAAGAAAGTTATAAATATCTGAATAAACGAATGTTTATCTCAGAGTGAGATAGAAGAACAAAAAACTGGAACCATCTTAAAAGCCCTTCAATCATCGTAAACAAAGAATGGTATTCGTTGGACACGTTAACATGTTTATGTTTATGGACGTAGAAGATACTCATGACACACTTTTAAGCAAATAAAATAAGAATGGTGTGTTTAATCTCTTTTTTGTGAAAAAGATGTGTGTGTATGTGCACTGAGAAAATCATCTTTATAGCGGTTATCTCCAGGTGTGGCATGATGGGGATTTGAATTTCCAATTTGTTTCCGTGGAGTTTTTTTCTTCCAGTTTTTATTGAGATATAATTGACATACAGCACAGCATGACGACTTACTTAGGTTACAAAATGATTACCACAATAAGTTTAGGTCATGTCCGTCATCTCATCTCGATGGAAAAAAAGGAAAAGAACGAAAATGTATCTCTCTTTTTGATGAGAACTTTTAGGATCTACTCTTAGCAATTTTCCTAAATGCCATACAGCATGTTAACTGTCATCCTCACGTTCTCTATTCCATCCCCAGGACTTATTTGTAACTGGAAGTTCATACCCTTCGACCCCCTTCATTCAGTTCCCCCACCCCATACCCCCAACCTCTAGAGGCAACAAATCTGATCTCTTCTTCTATGAGTTTTTTTTTAATGTAAGATTCTAGTTATACTATGTTTCTTAAATTGTTTTACTTTAAGCCTGTTTTACCTAAACAGAATAAAGCAATAGTGAGATTTACATTTTTTAAATCTGCTTTTAATTTTTTTAAATGAAGAGTTTTTAAAGAGGGCTGCGAATTGGCAACTGAGATATTGAAGAGTGAGGGAGAGAACATGGCAGCAAAGCTGAGACTAGGGTGAGTCAAGTGAGGCATCTAGAAGAGTGATGAGGAGATGCCTGACCTTAAGGTCAATTTAAGGGTCAAGCATGTGGCCTGAGAGAACTTCCCTACAGTTTGCCCCATAGAGGACCCTCTTGCTTTACTCTAGTCCTAGCCCGGTATGTCAGAAAGAAACCTACAATAGCAGAGTGTGGACAGTATTGCTCTGTTTGACCCATGGACCACCACCCTAGACACAGGGCATGTATGTCTTCAAAGTCTAATTTCTGTAAAGATAACCACAGGCTCTTACCTTTCTCTGCTGCTTTATCTTCCATCATTGGTGCAGGGGTGAAGTGGGTATCTTAGCTCTTTACCATCAACAACCCAAATTTAATTCTAAATTTCTTTTTCAAACTCCACTTTTGATTCAGCCTGAACAGCCTCACCATCAGCTTATAGCTATTTTCTAACCTGTTAACTGTCGTCTTAATATGAGTTTGGCAATGACTTCAGTTCATAATTACAGAGTCAGTAGACATTTAATCTACGTATATAGTAGGCATATTACCATGAGAAAGATAAAGAGATAGAGGAATTAACATTAGCCTTTCCGGAGTTCCCGTCGCGGCACAGTGGTTAACGAATCCGACTAGGAACCATGAGGTTGCGGGTTCGGTCCCTGCCCTTGCTCAGTGGGTTAACGATCCGGTGTTGCCGTGAGCTGTGGTGTAGGTTGCAGACGCGGCTCGGATCCCGCGTTGCTGTGGCTCTGGCGTAGGCCGGTGGCTACAGCTCCGATTCAACCCCTAGCCTGGGAACCTCCATATGCCGCGGGAGCGGCCCAAGAAATAGCAACAACAACAAAAAAGACAAAAAACAAACAAAAAAAAACATTAGCCTTTCCAAGTTTAAAATGATAAGGTAGTCATACTGGAGAAGTTGAACACAGAAATGCTACTCTAGTAACTCAAAAGACAGCATCCAGCTCAGCTGGATTTATGACAAAAAAAATCCCAAGGCAGGCAAAAACATCCCCTGATTAGCAAATACAGCTGTTTTAAAGTCTATACATACATACTTCTTTTATGGCCCCACAACCCGTTTTGCATGTTTGACTGCCTCAGCATTTGGTAAACTCTTTAGGGCAGGAACCATGGCTTTGACGCCCTCATCCCTAATTGTTTCCTGTTACGGGAGGATCTCATTTTGTTGAGTGACACATGGCTGAGTGGTGTCTGACTATAGAGTATACCGTATTTCCACTATTCATCCCTCTATACTCACCATTTAGATGGGATCCTGCAGGATGATGCAGGATGGGCACTGGGCTAAACACATGGGTGAGGTGAATGACGATGAAGAGGAAGAGGCCAGAGAGCCTTGAGAAATGCAGTATGGAGGCAGGAAGTGGAAGCAGGGTGAGATCCTGAAAATCAGAGCTTATCAGCAGAATAGGCTACAGAACTAGGACCTACCATGTCTTAAACAAGTTCAGTGTATGTCGCAGATGTGGCTCGGATCTGGTGTTGCTGTGGCTCTGGCGTAGGCCGGCAGCTACAGCTCTGATTAGACCCATAGCCTGGGAAACTCCATCTGCTGTGGGTGCGGTCCTAAAAAAAAAAGGACAAAAAAAAAATGTTGAGTGATGTCTAGAAGAATGAAGACTGAGCAAAGACTTTGAATGCAGTGATTAGCATATCATTGGAAACACATAAGAATTGGGTTTCCATAGAGTCCTAGGGCTGGAAGCTAGCAAGTAAGGAGTTAAGTTGCGAATAGATGCTGAGGAAATACAGGTAGTAAGTATAAATGATGCATTTTATGTGTTTGATGGTGAAAAAAAGACAAGGAGGACTTTGGATTGTAATTTTCAAATTCTCCTATTTTTGCTAGGGGCATGTAGTCAACTTTGGTGACTGAGATATTTTTATTTCTAGTCTCTTTAAACCTTTTTTTTTTTCCTGTTAAAAATAACTGTGCATATTTTGCCCCCCACACCAGGACATTACTGTTTACATTTTTCTACTATTATTTATTTATTTATTTTATATAATAATGATTTTATTTTTTCCATTATAGCTGGTTTACAGTGTTCTGTCAATTTTCCACTGTACAGAATGGTGCCCCAGTTACACATACATGCATACATTCTTTTTTCTCACATTATCATGTTCCATCATTAGTGACATAGTTCCCAGTGTTACACAGCAGGATCTCATTGCTGATCCATTCCAAAGCCAATAGTCTGCATCTATTAATCCCAAGCTCCCAATCCATCCCACTCCCTCCTCCTCCCCCTTGACAACCACACATCTATTCTCCAAGTCCATGATTTTCTTTTCTGTGGAAAGGTTCATTTGTGCCATATATTAGATTCCAGATATGTGATATCATATGGTATTTGATATCTTTCTGACTTACTTCACTCAGTGTGAGAGTCTCTAGTTCCACCCATGTTGCCGCAAGTGGCATTATTTCATTCTTTTTTATGGCTGAGTAGTATTCCATTGTGTATATTATAGCACATCTTCCTAATCCAATCATCTGTCAATGGACATTTGGGTTGTTTCTATGTCTTGGCTATCATGAATAGAGCTGCCATGAACATGCAGGTGCATGTGTCTTTTTTAAGGAAAGTTTTGTCTGGATATGCCCAAGAGTGGGATTGCTGGGTCATATGGTAGTTGTATACTTAGTTTTCTGATGTACCTCCATACTGTACTCCATAATGGTTGTACCAGCTTACATTCCCACCAACAGTGCAGGAGGGTCCCCTTTTCTCCACACCCTCACCAGCACTTGTTATTTGTGGACTTATTAAAGATGGCCATTCTGACTGGTGTGAGGTGGTATCTCTTGGTATTGTTGACTTGCAGTTCTCTAATAATCAGGGATGTTGAGCATTTTTTCATGTGCTTGCTGGCCACCTGTATATCTTCCTTGGAGAAATGTCTATTCAGGTCTTTTGCCCATTTTTCGATTGGGTTGGCTTTTTTACTGTTGAGTTGTATAAATTGTTTGTATATTCTAGAGATTAAGCCCTTGTCAATTGCATCATTTGAAACTATTTTCTCCCATTCTGTAAGTTATCTTTTTGGGTTTTTTTTTATGGTTTCCTTTGCAGTGCAAAAGCTTGTCAGTTTGATTAGCTCCCATTGGTTTATTTATTTTTTATTTTCTTATTTTATTTTATTTTTTAATTACTCAATGAATTTATTACATCCCATTGGTTTATTTTTTCTTTTATCTCTCTTGCCTTGTGAGACTGACCTGAGAAAACATTTGTAAGGTTGATGTCAGAGAATGTTTTGCCTATATTCTCTTCCAGGAGTTTGATGGTGTCTTGTCTTATATTTAAGTCTTTAAGCCATTTTGAATTTATTTTGTTGCATGGTGTGAGGGTATGTTCTAGATTCATTGGTTTGCATGCAGCTGTCCAGGTTTCCCAGCAATATTTGCTGAAAAGACTATTTTTCCCATTTTATGTTCTTGCCTCCTTTGTCAAAGATTAATTGACCATAGCTGTCTGGGTTTATTTCTGGATTCTAAAAATATGGAAGTCTTCACGAATTTGCATGTCAGCTTTGTGCAGGGGCCATACTAATCTTTTCTGCATCATTCCAATTTTAGTATATGTGCTGCTGAAGCGAGCACTACTTTTTATATTTTTAAAGTTAAAATATAGTTGATTTGTGCCAATTCTGCTGTACAGTACAGCAAGGTTACATATATATATATATACACACACACATACACACATATTCCTTTTCATATGTTATCTTCCATCATGGTCTATTCCAGAAGATTGGATATCGTTTCCTGTGCTATACAGTAGGATCTCTTTGCTTATCCATTCTAAATGTAATAGTTTGCATCTACTAACCTCAAACTTCACTTCCATCCCACTCCCTCCCCCTCGGCAATCACAAGTCTGTTCTCTATGTCTGTGAGTCTGTTTGTTTTATACATAGGTTCATTTGTGCCATATTTTAGTTTCCACGTATAACTGGTACCATATGATACTTATCCTTCTCTTTCTGACCTACCTCACTTCATCTATAGTTGCATCCACATTGCTGCAAATGACATTATTTCATTCTTTTTTACGGCTAATATTCCATTATATATATATAATATTCCATTTTATATATATATATAGCTATATATATATAGCATTCCTATACACACACACACATCACATCTTGTTTATCCATTCATTTGTTGATGGATATTTAGGTTGTCTCCTTACCTTGTCTATTGTGAAAAGTGCTGCAATGAACATAGGGTTGCATGTATCTTTTTGAATTATAATTTTGTCCAGATATATGCCTAGGAGTAGGATTGCTGGATCATATGGTAGTTCTATATTTAGTTTTCCAAGGAACCTCCATACTGTTTTCCATAGTGGTTGTACCAATTTACATTCCCTCTAACAGTGAAGGAGGGTTCCATTTTCTCCACAATGCCTCTAGCATTTCTTATTTGTAGACTTATTAATGATGACCATTCTGACTGGTGTGAGGTGGTACCTTATTGTAGTTTTGACTTGCATTTTTCTAATAATTAGTGATGCTGAACATCTTTTCATGCCTGCTGACCATCTGTATGTCGTCTTTGGAGAAATGCCTGTTTAGGTCTTCTAATTGGGTTATTTTTTGTTGTTGAGTTGTATGAGTTGTTTGTATATTTTGGAGCTAAGCTCTTGTCACTTGCATCATTTGCAACTATTTTCTTCGATTCTGTAGGTTGTATTTTCAGTTTGTTTGTTTTTTATGGTTTCCTTTGCTGTGCAAAATCTTTTAAGTTTGATTAGTTTCCATTGGTTTATTTTTGTTTTAATTTCCATTGCCTTTGGAGACTGATGTAAGAAAACATTTGTACAGTTTATGTCAGAGAATGTTTTGCCAATGTTTTCTTCTGGAAGTTTTATAGTGTCATGTCTTATGTTTAAGACTCTTAAGCCATATTGAGTTTATTCTTCTGCATGGTGTGAGAATGTGTTCTGCTGTCATTGATTTATGTGGAGCTCTCCAGTTTTGCCAGTACCACTTGCTGAAGAGACCATCTTTTCCCCTTTTTATATTCTTGCCTCCTTTGTTGAAGATTAATTGACCATAGATGTCTGGGTTTATTTCTGGGCTCTCTATTCTGTTCCATTGATCCATATGATTGTTTTTGTACCAGTACCACTCTGTCTTGATTACTGTGGCTTTGTCATATTGTCTGAAGTCTGGGAGAATTTTGACTCCTACTTCCTTTCACTCCCGCCCCACCTTGGGATTGCTTTGGCAATTCTGGGTCTTTTATGTTTCCATAGAAATGTTTCGATTATTTGCTCTAGTTCTTTAGAAAAGTTTTGGGTAATTTGATAGAGATTGTATTAAATCTGTAGATTGCTTTGGGTAGTATGGCCATTTTAACAATATTAAAATTCTTCCAACCCAGGAGCATGGGATATCTTTCCATTTCTTTGAATCCTCTTTAATTTCTATTATTAATGTTTTATAGTAAAGTTCTCAACGTTTAAGTCTTTCACCTCCCTGATTAGGTTTATTCCTAGGTATTTAATTTTTTCGAGTGTGATTTTAAAAGTTTTTTTATATTCCTTTTCTAATATTTCATTTTTAATATAGAGAAATGCAACCCGAATGTTAATCTTGTATCCTGCTACTTTGCTGAATCTGTTGATCAGTTAGAGTGGTTTTTGTGTAGAGTCCTTAGGGTTTTCTATATATAGTATCATATCATCAACATATAGTAACAATTCCACTTCTTCTCTTCCAATTTGGATAGCTTTTTTGTTGTTGCTTTTGTTTTTTTTGTTTTTTTGTTTTGGTCTGATTGCTATGTATAGGACTTCCAACACTATGTTTAATAAAAGTGGTAAGAGTGGGCATCCTTGTTCCAGATTTTACCAAGAAAGCTTTTAGCATTTCTTTGTTGAGTACTATTTGGCTGTGGGTTTATCATATAAGGCTTTTATTGTGTTGAGATATGTTCCCTATACCTACTTTGGTAAGCATTTGTATCATGAATGGATGTTGGATTTTGTCAAATGCTTTTTCCACATCTATTGAGATGATCGTGTGGTTTTTGACTTTTTGATTGTGTGGTTTTTAACTTTTGTATTATGTTGATTTTGTATATGTTGAACCATCCTGTGAGCTTGGGATGAATCCCACTTGAACATGGTGTATGATCCTTTTTATGTGTTGTTGGATTTGGTTTGATAGAATTTTTGCATCTATATTCATTGAAGATACTGGCTTATAATTTTCTTTTTTCATAGTGTCTTTGGTTTTGGTATTCATAGAATGTGGCTTCATAGAATGTCTTTGGGAGTGTTTCTTCTTCAATCTTTTGGAAAAGTTTAAGAAGGATAAGTATAAGTTCTTTGTATGTTTGGTGGAATTCACCTTTGAAGCCATCTGGTCCTGGACTCTTGTTTGTAGGGAGTTTTTTTTTTTTTTCTTATATATTCAACTTCATTTCTAGTGCTTGGTCTGTTCAAATTATATATTTCTTCTTGATTCAGTTTTGATGGGCTTTATGTTTCTAGAAAGTTATCCATTTCTTCTATGTTGTCATATTTATTGGCATGCAATTGTTCATAGTATGTACTTATTTTTTAAGTTGTATAAATGCAGAAAAGTGAAAAAATTTCATTCTTTGGAGATAATCATTGAATTATTTTCAGCATTATGGTAGGTTTTCACCTGCTTTCCCCCTTATGCATAGTATTTTTTATATTTGAAAAAAATTAGAATTATTCTGTCTGTATATGAGAGTAAATATGTTTGTATACATATGTGTATATTAAAATGTCCTTCATTTATCACTTAAAATATATTATGATTCCTTGAGAATGAATTTACCAAATTTGAGAAGGCCCCTTATGTTTTCCCAAGATGTCTGATGTTTTTGATTTGGGGCATGAAGGATGACTTTAGAATAGAAGTTAATCTTTGTTTCCCTGGTATTAAACAGTATGCTTTCTTCTTGCTGCTATTAGCTCAATTGTTAGAATATGTAAGGTATTCAAGTTAGAATAATATCTTACATTCATAAATTACTTTATTAAGGGATATCATTGAACATTATTAGACTAATCAAGTAACCAATCATCCAAATGAATGCCTTAGATTAACAAATGGGCAACTTTATCAAATTAAACTTCTGAACAATTAAAAAAAATATATATAGTGATAATGTTCCATGTGATTACTTATTTCTCAAAAAAAAGGTTAATAGGTACAAATTATTCCATTATATGCAGAACTGATATATGGTAGATGCCCACCAGTATAATATCCTGGTCAGCTTCCATTTGGATTGATTTGGTGTCTGTTTTAATTAGCTGGCATCTGACTGAGTCTTAAATATTTTGAATATCATCCCCGATTGAGTAGATTATGTCTACTTCTAGACTATGAAATATAATAACTTGACTAAATCCAAATTTTAAAAAAACTATAAGATTTTTCTTATTTTAGTATAATACCCATTTTTCCTATTTCCAGATGTTGTAACACTGTTTTCATGACTTAAGAAAATTGACATCTCATATTTAATATTTTAAAGAAGTCAGATTTTATGTTACTATCTTCATGGTTTGGCCCTTAATTAGCTATTCTGTCAACATTATTCTTATTAGTGTTTCCAATTGTATTTTTATGAAATTCAAAATTGTAGTACCCCTTTAAAAATAATTTTTTTTTCCAAAATAAGCATTCTCCTTTTGTCTTGCTACTCTGACCTGTTCCACTTCTCCTCCATCCCATTTTCCTTTTTTAAAAAATTATATGGAGGAGTTCCCATCGTGGCGCAGTGGTTAACGAATCCGACTAGGAACCATGAGGTTGCGGGTTCGATCCCTGGCCTTGCTCAGTGGGTTAAGGATCTGGCGTTGCCATGAGCTGTGGTGTAGGTTGCAGATGCGGCTCGGATCCCACATTGCTGTGGCTCTGGCGTAGGCCAGAGGCTACAGCTCTGATTAGACCCCTAGCCTGGGAAGCTCCATATGCCGCTGGAGCGGCCCAAGAAATAGCAAAAAGACAAAAAAACAAACAAAAAAATTATATGGAAACTTAGAATTCCCTTAGAGGCACCAATTCCTTGTTATGAGAGTATATTATATGTTATTTGGAAATATTAGCAAATGAAATTCTCAATGTGGCAGCATTGTCAAGAATCTAGTAGGTAGTTGTTTGTTCTTTTCAGGAATAAAAAGCATATATTTCAGTCCTTCTTCTGCACTCTAACTTAGGACAATTCATACATGTCTTCATATACTGTTTATTCCATAAACTACTGGGGTTGCTGAAAGATGGTCCCTGCCCTCAGGGAGTTCTTTGCAAGTAACTGGACTGAGTCAATAGCAAGATAAGAATGTGGTAATGCCATCAACTAGCATGGAGATCAGGTACCTAAAACTAATGTGACTCACCTTACCACTTTTTTCAGCAGCTTCATGTTAGAATAGTGATGTTGCAGTGGTAAGGACATGAAGAGCAGGTATTTTTTTAAGGCCTTCAGAGGTAGAGGGTGACTAGCATACTCTAAAGTGAATTGTCCTGTAAATAAGTTCAACAGACACTTGGGGGCCACCAGGACACCATTGGGTCATTTGCTGCCCTGATGGTGTTCTTGGTGTATGGAAAGAACACATTGACTTCTTAATGAAACTGTGGAAAATAATGACTTGATCTTAGAGAATCATAGTCTGGGTTGAAATAATCAAAGGATTAATACCACCTGTAGACTAAAAGAAGCTTGAATCATCAGAGTAAGTGATACAGTTGACTGTTTCTACGAGCAAGACTTTTTCATAGCAGGTACAGTTTGCTAAGGTAACTCTTAGCCACAGTTCAGTCATTTAGCTTCTTCTTTTTTTTTTGTCTTTTTGTCCTTTCAGGGCCACACCAGTGGTACATGGAGGTTCCCAGGCTAGGGGTCTAATCAGAGCTATTGCTGCCAGCCTATGCCAGAGCCACAGCAATGTGGGATCCGAGCTGTGTCTGCGACCTACACCACAGCTCATGGCAAAGCTGGATCCTTAACCCACTGAGCAAGGCTAGCGATGGAACCTGCAACCTCATAGTTCCTAGTCAGGTTCGTTTCCACTGCGCCACGACAGGAACTCCCCTTTTATTTATTTATCTATTTTTTGATTAATTCTGTGGGGTAAAAATTCATTTGTTAAGCAATTTTCGTATAAAACTCTGAGGCAGAAGCATTTTTATTTGTGTTATAGATTAAGCATAATATAAAGGCTTATTTATGTTAATATAAGAAGTATACTGAAGCACATTCTGGTTGAACTACTGGGGTACTGTTTTTAAAATACTGAAAGATTTCATTCACTTTAGCTTTCTTTTCTGCCTTCCTCCTCATCCTTCTCCTTTCTCATCCTCCTTCACCTCACTCCTTCATATGTTGAGATTTAAAATAGCCTAATATACAAAAATCAAAATTACATAGACAAAGCGAGCCAGAACCATTTGCACGTCAAAGGATTCTCCACTTTGCAAAATAACTTCCTTTACCTATCAAGCTATATCTAATATTTGGGTTATAAAATTCCATGACCAAACAACTTTCCTAGGAACACATAATATGAAGCACAATATCATGTGTGTTTTCTCCTACTTGGTGTTCTCTCTGAAGGATAATTAGTCAGCCAGCTGGCTCTTCCTCAGCTTTCAAGTAAAAACACAAAAGTGGTTAACAGTGTACCTTTTAATAGCAATCTAAGGATGACACAGGACTTTTTTACGACAGTGCAAAGCCAGAATTGTTTCTCTTTACTCATTGGCCACGTGTGTAAGGAGCATGTGGAAGCCCAAAGAGCTCCCTGTCCTCCTCATGGGCCACAGTTCACAGCACCACCTGCTCATCCCCCATCCCCACTGCTTGTGGCCCAGAGGACCAGCCCCCACAGAAGCTCTAGTGAGAACTGATTATCTACCTGCCCTTGAGCCATCAGGACAAACCTGCCGGGGCCTACATGCTATCAGCTTCAGTTGTTACCAGAAGTCTGCTTTGTCATTGGGCTTTTCTCTCCAGACTCTCTGAACTTCTCCCCAAGTCTTTCCACTGCAATTTGGATTGCATCCTCAGGAAAATCCCCCCAAACTCTCTCCGAGGTGCCCTTCGGAGCAAATACTCCATCCCCCCTCCCCAGTTACCTCTCCTGGACCCCTCTCCCATATTGGATGATTGATGTCTCACAGTCTGCCTCTCACCCAGTGGGGGAGGGGTTTTCCTTCCTCCTCTGTTCTTTTCACACCATTGTTTTGCCTCCCTTTTTAGCCCCTTGGAGGTAAACGCCATCCTTGCCAGTCCTTCTGCTCACTCCCCTCTCATTCAGTGAAGATTTTAGCACAGAGATCACTATCTCTCTGGCTGGCACCATTCCTAACATGGCTCTTGGAGATTTCAGTTTCCATGTAGGTGACCCAGCCTCAATTCTCAGTTTGCTAGGAACATATTAGCCTACAGTTGGGCAAAATCATCTAACACAAAGCCTATTTTGTAATAAAGTATTGAATGACTCATAATTTATTGATTGCTATACGGAAAGTGAAGGACAGAACAGTTGTGTGGGTAGAGACTGGTTGTAAGTATATCAGTTGTTAAGCCTCATGACTGCAGGACTTACTGGTGGCTGCAGTCTAGCCTTAGAAGAGAGGATCATACCACCTATCACTAAAGATCAAAATTTAAAACTCGAAGGACCGTGTCTACTAAATGCATATTGCTTTCACACTATCATTATAAGTTGGAGACTGTCTGTACAGTCACCATACTGTACATTAGCTCCCCCGAACTTATTCATAGCTGAAAGAAGAGTACACTTTGAACAACATCTCTTTATTTCCCCTACCCCTCAGCCCCTGGCAACCACCATTCTATTCTTTGAGTTGAACATTTTAAAATGCCACATATAAGTAAGAACACACAGTATTTGTCTTTCTCTTTCTGACTTGTTTTACTTAGCATAAGTCTTTCAGATTTCATCCATGTCATTGCAAAAAAGGGACTTGCTTCTTTATGGTGGAATAACATTCTATTTTATATATATATATATATGAAAATACAAATACATATATATTTAATTTTTTCCATTTGTCTGTGGATGGACACTTAGGTTGTTTTCATGTCTAGGCTATTATGAATAATAATACAACAAACATGGGGATACAGGCATGTCTTTGAAATAGTGATTTCAATTTTTTTCAGAGGTATACCCAAAAGTGCGTTTGCTGTATATAGTTCCGTACCCAATTCTGATGGGAGTGGTGGGTTTTCTCATGCCACCAAGCAACTTTCCTTTACCACCTGGGTGTCCTGCTATTCACCTCAATTCTGACACTGCCTACTTGGATATAACATCAGGTCCCAGAAGTTAAAGGCTCAGTCCTACAAGACTGCCCTTCCCTATATGCCAGTTGAAAACCCAGGTTGTTACCTGTGCTTCTGACCAACCAGCTATAGATTGGAGGTGTCAGTTACCCCTTCCTTGGGTTTGATTAATTTGTTTGAGTAGCTCACAGAACTCAGAAAAACATTTATTTTTCCAGTAGTCCATTGTTAGTGTATAGAAACACAACTGATTTTTATATGTTAACTTTGTATCCTGCAACTTTACTGAATTCATTAGTTCTGACAACTTTTTGATGAGGTCTTCAGGATTTTTTTATCTATAAGATCATATCATCTGCAAACAAACACTTTTACTTCTTCTTTTCCAATTTGGATGCCTCGTATTTCTTATTCTTGCCTAATTTCTCTAGCTAGGACTTCCGTTACTATTTTGAATAGGACTAGTGAGAGTGGACACCTTTGTCTTATTCCAGGTCTTATCAGGAAAGCTTTCAACTTTTCACGTTGAGTGTAATGTTAGTTGTGGGTTTTTCAATTATGGCCTTTATTATGTTGAGGTGTGTTCCTTTTATACCCAATTTGTTAAGAGTTTTTGTATTGAATGGATATTGAATTCTAGCAAATGTTTTTTCAGAATTTGTTGAGATGATCATATGATTTTTATCTTCCATTCTATTAATGTGGTCTATCGAATTTATATTGATTTGTATATGTTGAACAATCCTTGCATTCCAGGGATAAATCCTATTTGATCATGGTATCTGATCCATTTAATGCACTATTGAATTCAGTTTGCTGGCATTTTGTTGAGAGCTTTTGCATCAATATTCATCATGGATATTGGCCTGTAGTTTTCTTGTAGTCTTCTTATCTGGCTTTGGCATTGAGGTAATGCTGGTCTTATGAAATGAGTTTGAGGGTGTTCCTTTCTCTTCTATTTTTTGGGAAGAATTTGAAAAGGATTGGTGTAATCCTCCTTTAAGTGTTTGGTAGGTTTCACTAGTGAAACTATTTGGTTATTGGCTTTTCTTTGTTGGGAGATTTTGATTACTGTTTTAATTTCCTCACTTACTATTGGTCTGTTCAAATTTTCTATTTCTTTATAATTCAGTCTTGATAAGTTACATGTTTTTAGGAATTTATCAATTTCTTCTAGAGTATTCAATTTTTCGGCATATAATCGTTCATAGTAATCTCTTATGATCCTTTGTATTTCTATGGTGTCAGTTGTAAAGCCTTCTGTTTCATTTCTGCTTTTATTTATTTGAGGCCTCCCCTCTTTTCCTTAGTCTAGCTAAAGACTTATCAATTTTTTTTATCTTCAGAAAACAAGCTCTTAATTTCATTGATATTTTTTGCTATTGTCTCTATTTATTTCTGCTCTAATATTTTTTACCTTACTTCTGCTAACTTTAGATGTAATTCGTTCTTCTTCTTTTAGTTCCTTAAGTGTAAAGTTAGGTTGTTTATTTCTGGTCTTTCCTTTCTCTTAATATAAGCATTTATTGCTATAAACTTCTCTTAGAACTGCTTTTGCTACATCCTAGAAGCTTCTTTATGTTGTGTTTCCTTTCTTTTCTTTTCTTTCCCTTTTTTTTTTTTTTTTTTTTTTTGCCTTCCGTCTTTTTAGGGCCACACTGTGGCATAGGAGGTTCCCAGGCTAGGGGTCGAACTGGAGCTGGAGCTGCTGGCCTTCACCACAGCCACCAAAATGCCAGGTCTGAGCTGTGTCTGCAACCTACACAGCTCATGGCAACGCCAGATCCTTAACCCACTAAAGGAGGCCAGGGAACAAGCACACATCCTCATGGCTGCTAGTCAGGTTCATTAACCACCGAGCTATGAAAGGCTAACTCCTGTTTCCATTTTTGTTTGTTTTGATATTGTTTGATTTCTGCTTTTGAATTTATATTTGACCCATTGATTGTTTAGGATTGTGTTGTTTAATTTCCACAAGTTTGTGAATTTTCTAGTTTTTATCCTGTTGTTGATTTCTAGTTTCATACTGTTGAGGTTGGAAAAGATACTTAGTATGAATTCAGTTTTCTTATACTTGCTAATGCTTATTTCGTGATCTTTCCCTTATCCTGGAGAATGTTCTGTATGTACTTGAGAAGGTTATCTGCTGTTATTCTGCTATTATCAGGTAGAATATTCTGTATATGTCTGTTAGGCTCATTTGGTGTAAAGTCTAGTTTCAGTTGAGTGTTTACTTCAGGATGATCTATCCACTGTTGAAAGTAGGGTGTTGTAGTTCCCTACTATTATTGTATTGTTCTCAATTTTCCCTTTAGATCTATTAGTCTTTGCTTAATATATTTTGATGCTCTGATGTCATCACTTTATCCTGCTATTCCAGTTCATTTTTTTTCTGTAGAACTTATCAATAACTGGGATAATAATTGATATCAGATTATTTTGTGCTTGTTTTATATCTCGTTCATTCAAAATGTAAGCTCCCTGAGAGTATTTTAGTCATTGTGGTAAGTCACTTAAAAGTTTTGCTTTTGTTTTTGTTTTTTTTTAGGGCTGCACCTCTGGCATATGGAAGTTCTCAAGCTAGGGGTCTAATCAGAGCTACAGCTGCCTGGCCTATGCCACAGCCACAGCAATGCAGGATCCGAGCCTCATCTGCAACCTACACCACAGCTCACAGCAATGCCGGATCCTTAACCCACTGAGTGATACCAGGGATTGAACCTGAAAACTCATGGTTCCTAGTCAGATTTGTTTCCGCTGCACCACAACGGGAACTCCAAAAGTTTTTTGTTGAATGAATTAATGAGTGTATCTATTGAATGGCACATAGGATATTATAAATTGATTAGATCTGAAAAAGAAATGTCAGAGTTTCCATTGTGGCTCAGCAGTTAACGAACCTGACTAGCATCCATGAGGACTCAGGTTCCATCCCTGGTCTTGCTCAGTGGGTTAAGGATCCGGCATTGCCATGAGCTATGCAGGTCACAGACATGGCTCAGATCTCACACTGCTGTGACTGTGGCATAGGCCGGCGGCTACAGCTCTGATTGGACCCCTAGCCTGAGAACCTCCATATCCCACAGGTGCGGCCCTAAAAAAAAAAAAGAAAAAAGAAAAAAAGAAATGTCTTTACTCTTCTGGTGCCTGATGTAAACAACCAATACAATGCATAATAATATATTTTCTTTGGAAAGTTGAAAGTAGTACTCTCATGTAATTTATATATATAGTAAAATGTTCCTATAAGGTAGGAGACCTTACAATAATTAAAATTTGTAATGAACTTTGCAGTTTGTAAAATGTTTTCACAAGTACCATCTCATTTAAATCTTATAACAACACTGTGGCATGTAGTATCATCATCCTTATTTTACAGGTGAAAAGTCTAAAAACCAGACTGTCTTCCTGAAAGGAATACAGTTAGATGTAGCAGAGATGGCATTTTAATCAAGGTCCTCTGATACCAAGTCAGATTCTCCTTTTACTCCGAGGACACCAGTATATACAAATCTTTGTCCTAAAACAAGCATACCAGTCCTTCTGTCCATTATCTTTTCCACATGAAAGCCTCATCCTAACTTCTAGTGCAGTTTGGTAAAGCTGAGGAGCTGTGAAGTTTCTTTGTGGAAGTAACAGATCAGGTGTTCTGAGGTGTGGTGGCTTTTCTGCCAACTTTTTATCAGATAAATAAGAATGTCCTTTCCCTTGATCTTTTGTGAAAGGGAGTTGTTCCTTGAGGTTCTAAAACCAACCAAAACTAACCATCCACTTGATTTTAGAATAGCTCTTTGGGGGGATTTTTAAAGTGGTTTCAACTCTTTGAAATAGAAAACTGTTTTGTTAGGGCTGGCAGAATTGATAATCTAGAAAACTTGCCCTTTGACAAAATTACTTCCTTTAATTTCCTTCTATTTTCTGGCTCTGTGTGGAATATACTGTCATCTTTGGCCTTGCTAATCAGGGTTATTCAGTATGCACCCCCTGGGAAATGAAAGGCAAGCATATACTTGTGTGGGAGAGAGTGTGTGTTTTTGGAAGAAAGGAAAAATAGGTTGGGATGGGCAAGGCCAGCCAAAGTAAAGAGCAAATCAAATTTTACAGTTCAGAGAAGGGCCGATTGGGATACATCATCAGAATCAAATGGCGGGGCTGCACTTCCCCTTTTATGTAACAAGTACTGTTCTAGGACATGTAAGATACTAGCAAAAGGACAGATATCCATAGTGTATATGAGAAATTTTCCTATATTTTACCAGAATGATATAGTATGAATCTAACCAAATACCGTCGTTGTGAAAGGATGCCAATTACATGCAAAATACTTATTTTAAGACCAACTATAGCTTTTATTTTTAAGTATTATTACTATGGGACACATTCCTCTCTGAACACAAAAGTACCCAAATAATGAGACCATTTTACTATTAAAGGTGGAGGCTGTATGGTACATTAAGTAGTTAAATGGCTTTCATGTCCAGCTGGCCAGATTCAAACCCCAACTCCACAACTTCCTCGCTGGGTGACTGTCGGCAAATTGCTTAATCTCTTTGAGCCTCAGTTTCCTCATCTGTATAAAATGCATATAATAACACCTATCTCACAGGTTTGTTGTAGGGATTTAATGAAATAATAGATGTAAAGCACTTAGCACAGTGCTTGGGATATAGCAATCACCCCATGAGAGGTGGTTATTACTATTAAACTACAATTATCTTAAGTGTGTGGTACTGCTGAGTTGATTCTATGTATGCTCTAGGTAAAAATTACAAAATGTATATATATTATTTTTTCTTAAAAAAAAAAAAAAACCCTCCCCGAATCTTTCTGTCCCTTGTAAAGTATTTCTATTTGGATTCCAGCTTCCACCTAATAAAGTCTTAGTGCAACTGAGTTGTCTGTGGATGGTTTCTCTAAGAAATCACCAAATGTACATTAAAAAAAAAAAAGGGGGTTTTAGCAGAAGGCTATTTGACCTTAGCCTGTTTTGGTTATCTGTTGCTGCATAGTGTCTATACCCAAATTTAGCAACCTAAAATAACAATCATTGTATTGCTTCTGGTGTTTGGAATTTGAACAGGGCAATGTGGGGTCAGCTTGTCTCTGCTCTCTATGATGTTTGCTGAGACTGGGACTTCTCAGATAGCTCCCTCAGCCACACGCCTGACAACTCGGCTGAGACAGCCAGGCTCTGGCAGGGACTGTTCTCCTGGAGCCATATGTCCAGGTCCTCACTTCTGGCCATTGGTTGAGTCCAAGGTTCTCCCCCATGTCCTCCCTCCATGGGCCTCTTCCCGAGGGTTGCTGAATCTCTTACCTGGCTGCTCAAAGGGAGAAATCACTGCACCCCTCAATGTAAAAGCAGCAAGAAGTACAGAGAGGTGGGGGGAATTGTGGGGGCCATCTCTGGAGATGAGTTACACAGCCTCCTAAAAAAATGCCCATCCAGCTCTCTGCCATTTACTCTCCTAACGCCTGCCTTGGAATAAACTCCTCAAAAGAGTCTGTAGCCTTCCTAAGTGATATATCAATGCATTCGTAGGTGGACACTTTAATATTTCATCCAGCTCAGATATTTTCTTTCTAAATTGAAACATTGAAACTCCAAACCATCTTCATAATTATGTCAAAAGTGAAATTTAAGACAAGAGGATTATAGACCCAGGTGAATGAATTGCCTACTTTGGTTAAGTAAACACACCAAACTGCAAAAAGGGCACTGGGTTCTATTTCATTCACTTGATCTTTCTACCCCGTAAGTGGGACAGTTACACAAGGGTGGGGGTGGAGGGTGGAACTTATGCAGAAATGGCCACATTGCTTTGTAGTCGGTTGTATTTTTGTTTTGAGCACTTCAAAGGTTTTGTCAGAGCTTGTTCTGTGCAGGTGCTCAGGCGCACAAGGAACATTTCTGTAGCATGCAGCACCCACTGTACCCAGGCTTGGCTGGTCCCTGGGAGTCTGTCAGGGCTGAGAGCTGATGTGGGGCCACTCTGGACTCACAGAGCCAGATGTTATCAGTGGGTACAAATGACATGATGAATGTGCCACCCACAAGATTGTGTTGACACGGAGGGGTTTCTTTACACTGCTGAGTCATCAATTCGGTTACAGGTGCTTGTGGGACGGGCCCTGTTTTATGGGTAACATTGCTATAAATAATTATTATGTTCTTAAGGGACCAGAAGGTTCATTTCAGCGTGACAAAACCATCACTAACTTCTTTATGCCTCTTGTCTCCTGAAGCTCTTTGAGAGTGAAATATTCTAATAACCTCTTAATTGTACCTCATAACCTAGATTTCTTAGGAGATGAGTCACTATTAATTCAAAGAGGAGCTTTTTCCCCCTCCTTTGTATTTCCATTCATGTTTTCTGCCTGCTTTTTGTCCATTTCGGAAATTTGCAATAAAAGGGAGTGCATTGAGAGAAATTATACAGGTTTGTTTAAAATACTTCATAATACAGGAGGTTTTGTAGGCTGAAGAAAACAAGAACATTGTCTTATACTTCAGATCCTTTCATTACTTCCTTCCTCTTTTCCTCCCTCCTTTCCTTTCTCAGACATTTACTGAGGGCCTTCCACGTGAACTCACTGTACCACAAGCTACCAGGGTACAAAGATAAGCACCTGCTCTTCAGGGAGGGAGATATGTTTCCAAGGTAACCAATAGGTTCTTGGAGGGTGTGAACAATGGAGGGTACGGGGTGTGATTCTCTAATCCAAACCTAGAAGTTATGCTGGTGAGTGTACCCTGGGTATTGAACCAGTGAAGACACTGGGGTTCTCTGGTAGAATCCTGGAAATGGCGTGCTACCAGGTACGTCTCAACCTGTCCCTGCTTGACCCCCGATTTGGCCTCTGTGGCCCCTCCATTTTACTTCTGGTCTTTATACATTCTCTGCAAAGCATCCTAATATTTCGCAGAAATAATCAGGGGCTGTTTTCTATTCTGATACTAATATTCTCTCTCTTAAATCTTAATCTCTTTTAATATTTTCTCTCATCTTAAAGTAACGTGATTGTTTTTTATTGAAGTATAGTCAATTTACACTATCGTATTAGTTTCGGGTGTACAACATAGTGATTTCATACTTCTATAGGTAGCACTCCATTTAGAGTTATTGTACAGCACAGAAGATATTTCTCTGTGCTGTGCAATATTAAAGTAAGATAACTCTTACTCTAAACCTACAAGTTAGGGTTGCTGTCAGGATTAAAGACGCAATGTTACATAAAATCACTGCTTTTCAAGTGCCAAAATAGTACACAAATGTGAATATTGTTGATGCCATTCACCTTTTCCCGATAAAAGTAGAAAGGAACCTGACAGCTGTTTGAATCTTGGTCTGAAAAGTTTGAGCTCAGGTTTCCCCAACACTCAGGGGGCCTGGTGGTTGTGTTGCGGTGGGGTTTCAGTCCTCCTGATATGAATATGGTCTTGTTTCCAGGGCCTACACCTTATCTCAGTCATTTCAATCTTTAGCGCCATTGTAGAGTAGAGAGAAATAATGAAGAGCTGCTCTAATGGTGGAGGTAAACCTAGAGTTTTTAATGGCATAAAGGCAACTCTCTAAATGCTTTGAAACCCATGGTATTAAATTGTGGCCTGAGATAGATCCAATTCATGATCCATTTCAAGGACCACGTCTTGTGTCCGGCAGTCTTGTGCAGATGGCTTCTCAAAGCTAGAAATGGGGACATGAAAGTGGAGAAAGTGTATTCATCATCTACTATGTATTCATCATGAAATTACCCCCAAATTTCACGATTGAAAAAACCAAATGGTTATCATCTCACAGTTTGAGCAGATTAGGGATTTGGGAGCAGCTGAGCTGAGTGGTTGCATCTCAAGGTCTCTCTTAGGTGGCAGTCCAGCTGTCAGCCAGGGCTACAGTCATATGAAAGACTGGAGCTGAAAGATATCCTTCCAAGATTACTTATATGGCTGGAATGAGGAGGCCTCAGTTCCTCACTGGCTGTTAGTTTGAGGTCCCAGTTTCTTGCCATGTGGGCCTCTCCATGGGATAATAGGAGTAAGTTATAAGAGAGACAGATTGGTGGTGGGGAGAGAAAGAGAGAAATGGAGGGAGAGATAAAGAGATAGACACACAGAAAAGTGATTCTTAGAAATGAGACATCATCATTTGTGTGTCAGCAGGAACAACCCAAAGGCACAAATACCAGGAGAAGGTCACGGGGGCATCTTAGAGAACAGCTGCAACCATAATCAAGAAAATTAAGTAAATCAAATAATTGTGCTTATTTGTATCTACATCTAGGATTGTGAGTGAATTTTGTCCTGTCTTTGAATTTACCCAGACCTGGGTAAACTTGAGCCCATGTTGTATTATGATTATCTAATAATATTTATTAGAGTTTTAGAAGCTTATTCCTCCTCAGTGAAGGTTATAAAGGTACAAAAAGAAGACCAAGGAAGCCATTAGGAGTTTATGACCTTAAACAGGGACTAACAGTGGCCCAAAGGCACATGAAAAGATACTTAACATCATTAATTATTAGAGAAATGCAAATCAGAACTGCAATGAAGTATTACCTCATGCAAGTTAGAATGGCCATAATCAAATGGAATATATCTTTCTCTGTCTAGCTTACTTCACTTAGAATGATAATCTCCATATTCATCCAGGTTGCTGCAAATGGGATTATTTCATTCTTATGCCTGAGTAATAGTCATCAAAATAGTTTTGATGAGAACAGTATGGAGGTTCCTTAAAAAAACTAAAAATAGAATTACCATATGATCCTGCAATCCCACTCTTGGACTTCTATCCAGAGAAAACCATAATTTGAAAAGATACATGTACTCCAAAAGTGTTCATTGCAGCATTATTTACAATAGTCAAGACACGGAAGCAACCTAAGTGTCCAATGATAAATGAAAGAATAAAGAAGATTTAGTATACATAATGGAATATTACTCAGACATAAAAAAAGAATGAAATAATGCCATTTGCAGCAACCTGGGTAGACATGGAGATTCTCACCCTAAGTGAAATAAATTATATAGAGAAAGACACACATATGCTATTAGTTATACATGAAATCTAAAAAAAAAAGGTTATAAATAAACTAACGTATTTACAAATAGAAATAGACTCACAGACATAGAAAACAAATTTATGACACTAAAGAGAAGGGGAAAGAGGGATAAATTAGGATATTGGGATTAAAATATCTATAGTACTATATATATAAAATTGATGATCAAGAAGGACCTACTATATAGCACAGGGAACTATACTCATTGTTTTATAATAACCTATAGTACAAGCATATGTAAAAAAATGTAGAAAAAACTGAATCACTTTATACCTGAAACTAACACACATGGTAAATCAACTATATTTCAATAAAAAAATTAAAATTAGGCAATGACCAACAAATGAAGGGCCAGATAGTGAATGTTTTAGACACTGTTGACCATCCTTATTGTTGTAGCTGCTCAGTTCTGCCATCGTAGCACTAAAGCAGCCATAGATACCTCTGGGTTACAACTATAGTGTGGTTGTTTCCATAAAACTTTATTTACAGGAACAGGCCATGGGCCTGATGTGGCCTGCAGAGCATAGTTCGCCAACCCCTGATGGGAAGGAAAACTATAGAATACTAAATCATAAGATTTCATCCAGGATCAGGGTGAAAGAAAGTCTCCCCTGGTTTCATTTAATGGATTTACTGATTTGCTCTATAAAATGTGTGTAACTAACAAAAAAGAGCTACAGGAGGAATGAAAAAATAGAGAGCCCTGGAAAAGGAAACAGTGAAATCAGGATACTGTGTGGTTATTTGTACCATGTCCCCTATGGGAAGTAGAACAACAAATGATTTTGGAATTATGCACAGTAGGAAATGAAATAAAATCATCCTCTTGTCACCTTCTGTGCTGTCCTGTCCCCCACCTCAGTCTAGCTGCCACCATTGCCATATTTCAACTCTCTGACAAACATCAGAAGAGTTGCTGATTACCTTAAACAGGGTGAGTTTCCCTGCAAGCATTTTTTTCCTTGCAAATTTTAAAAACAAACGGTGTCTTGGAAACTATCCAAGAAAAAATTTGTGACTCACCTGAGATAATTGACAATAACTTGAGGTATCCAAATTCTAGTTGGGAATTATTAGCCTAAGAAACTGGGAAATAGAAATTGAGACTGGCAGGTAAAATCTGTGCATTAATATTTTATGAGATTATGTAAAAAGGTCTGTCTCATCATCTGGGTTTTACCTTCTGCTGCTGCCACTCAAAACCCTTATTTAAACTTCCCTGGGGGAGCTAGTGGGAGTTTTAAAACTTTTTAAATTAAATATTTTTATTATTAGAATATGTGATACTTTGGAAAACACAGATAAAAACATAAATTACTCATAAGCTGGCTAGCCAGAAATGACCACTCTTAAGAGTTTAGTGTATGTCCTTTTCACAAGCTCTTGGATATTTAACATAGTTGACATACAATTTTTTTTTTTTTTTTAAGGGCCATACCTATGGTACATGGAGGCTCCTAGGCTAGGGGTCTAATTGGAGCTGCAGTCGCCAGTCTACAGCACAGCCTCAGCAATAGGGAGTCTGAGCCGCACCTGCCACCTACACCGCAGCTCACAGCAACGCCAGATCCTTAACCCACTGAGCAAGGCCAGAGATCGAACCCACAACCTCATGATTCCTAGTCAGATTCGTTAACCGCTGAGCCACAAAGGAAACTCCTGATATACAGTTTTTTATTCTACTTTTCAACTCACATTATATCATAAGTTTGCATCTATGTCTTAAAGGATAAATGGCATTCTATAATATGGATGTTCCATAACTTAATCATTACCTAAATTGGTTGAGGTATCTGCAGATTTTATCATAAATAATACTACCATAACATCATGGTAAAAAAAGCTTTGAATACCTTTATTTTTTATTTATCGATTTTCTTTGACTACGTCTACAGCATACAAAAGATCCCAAGCCAGGGGTCAGACCTGCACCTCAGCATTGACCTGAGCCATAGTAGTGACAAGACCAGATCCTTAACCCACTGGGCAACCAGGGAACTCCTGATGCTTCTTTGATTATGTCCTTATAAACCTTTCCTAGAAGTAGAATCCCAGAGTACAGGTATATTAATATTTCTAAGGCTCTTGATAAGTACTAATAAGTTGCTTAATAAATGGCTGTGACAGTTAATATACCCCCAGTAGTATGTAAAAGCATTGAGCATTATTACTTTTAAAATTGTATTTATTGTTACTTTCACTTTCATATTTTAATTACTAATGAATTTGGGGAATATATTCATTAACCATTTCTTCTTTTGAAAATTATTTATTTCCCTTGTTCATTTTATTGGATTTGTTAATATTTTTCTAATATATTTGTATGATTTCTTATTTCTTTTGGATAATATGGCTCTAAACCAATTTTTGGATGTTTGTGTTGAAAATATTTTCTTGGCTTGTTATTGCCTTTCACTTAAAAAAATACAATTTTAAATTTTGCACAGTGAAATTACCAATATTTTTCTTTTTTGCTTCTTTGCTTTTTTGGCCATGCCCACAGCGTGCGGAAGTTCCCAGGCCAGGGATTGAACCCACGTCATAGCAGCAACCCGGGCAGTTGCAGTGACAATGCCAGATAATTAATGTGCTACACCACAAGGGAACTCCCTGCTTTGAATCTTGTATTATCTTCTAACATGCCCTCTTATGAGCTTCTAATCTTCTTTGTGATTTGATGTTTTTACATTTAATTTCTTTCAGCCACCTGGCATTAACTTGCTATATGTTGTAATTTTGCTGGGATTTAAAGGAGCAGACGGTATAGAGATACACAGTGCTGTTTATTAGAGATTCGCTCTTAGTGCTTCTGTTGTTCTTGGTCTAATTTGCAGGGTTTCTGGTTACCCGAGGCAACATTTTTTATCTCAGGACTTTTGGTGTCTTTGGAGTGGCCCGGATAGCAAAAAGTGCATGCATCCCTTTCATTTCTTTTTCTTTCCTCCCTAAGGCTCAGTAAAGTGCTCCACTCCTACTAGTCCAGGCCCACAGCTCCATGGAGCAGGCTGCTACATGGCAAGCTTTATTTAAAAGGTACTCAGAAGCCTCACTTCCCTAAAAATGTCTTCTCCTCTGAATTATTATTCATTCCAGAAACATGTGTTGTTTCATCTCTTTGCATTAAACCTTGCCCTCTCCCAGAAATCTTTTTAAAAATGCGCCTTCACCTTAGCAGAGTAGCCGTGACTTAGTTTCCTCTGGCAGCCATAACAAATTATCACAAACCTGGTGCCTTAGAACAACAGAAATTTATTTTCTCACCATTCTGGAGGCTACAAATAAGAAACCAAGGTGACGGCAGGTCTATCCTGCCTCTGCAGAGAAGAGCCTTCCTTTACTCCTCCTAGTTATGGTCATGGCAAAGCCATCCTTGGTGTTCCTTGGCGAGCAGCTACATCATCCAGTCTCTGCCTCCAGCATCACAAGGCCTTTGATCCTCTGTCTCCATGTGAGTCTGTATCTCTGTATCCAAATTTCCTTCTTCTTATAAAGTCATCAGTCATTGGATTAGGGTCTACCTAAATCCAGTATGACATCATCCTAATTTAACTAATTATGTCTGCAAAGGCCCTGTGTCAAATGAGGTCATGTTCTGAGGTTCCACGTAAACATGAATTTCAGAGGAACCCTAGTCATCCCGGTGCACACAGTAAGTGAATAGTTCTTTCCTACTATTCACCTTTATTAGGTCTCCTTTCTGTTTAACACTTGATATGAAAGCACAGGAAGGATTTCCCATTGGGGCGCATCGGAAACAAATCCGACTAAGAACCATGAGGTCCCCTGCCCCTGACCTTGCTCAGTGGACTAAGGATCCGGCGTTGCCATGAGCTGTGATGTAGGTCGCAGACGCAGCTCGGATCCTGTATTGCTGTGGTGTAGGCGGGTGGCTACAGCTCTGACTCGACCCCTAGCCTGGGAAACTCCATATGCCGTGGGTGCAGGTACAGCCCTCAAAAGACCAAATTAAAAAAAAAAAAAAAATAGCACAGGAAAATCGTGGGATCTGTAGCAAGAAAGAAAGGAAGCGAGAAAATGCAGAGAGGCTGAGGAGGAGGAGAAACAGGACCAGTACCAGATTCCACCCCTTGTCCATGGCTGGTCCTATAACCAGGTAAATGGTAAACCCACATGTGTTTTTCTTTCTCAGTAACTTGCTTTCATTTTAAGTGGGCAATCCAAGTGTTTAGTTAGGTTGAGGAATATTTTCATTTGCTATTAATGAGTAGACATAAAGTATTTGAAGGGAAAATTAAAGAATAAAATGAGTAATTCTTAGGATTGATTCAAAAGATTCATGTCAAATCTTTTCTGTTTTCAAAAATGTGTTATATAAATTAATAACAACTGAAATACTTTGATGTTTTTTCTTATTTGAAGTCTAATGACATGAATTTTAACTATTAAATTTGGTAAAAGGGGAAAAATACTTCAACTGTTTCCTAAATAGAGGGAACACTAAGGTTATGTTGCTTTAAAGGGAAAAAAGAATTACAGATTGGAGTTCCTTTCATGGCTCAGTGGTTAATGAATCCGACTAGGAAACATGAGGATGTGGGTTTGATCCCTGGGCTTGCTCAGTGGGTTAAGGATCTGGCATTGCCGTGAGCTGTGCTGTAGGTCACAGAAGCGGCTCCAATCTGGCGTTGCTGTGGTTGTAGCATAGGCTGGGAGCTACAGCTCCCATTAGACCCCTAGCCTGGGAACTTCCATATGCCAAGGGTGCGGCCCTAGAAAATACAAAAAAAAAAAAAAAAGGAAACAGATTGTAAATTACTTTTTTCTAATATTGTTATTACTATCATTATCATTATATTAGTGAAAAGCAATTGCTTAGGTTGGGGAAATGCCAATAGTCTTTTCCATCCATTAAAACAATATGCCAAATGAAAATTTTTAATAAAATTTGCCTATCTACTGTTCGAATTTATAAATTGCTCATTTTTATGAAGGATTTTGATTTCTGTCCCACCATTTCCTTGTTTATAAAAAAAGTTTATTTCCTTTTCAAAGTATGAGCAATATTTAAACATTTTTATTACAGAAGCAGTCTGAAGATATTTTTGAAATTTTTTATTATAGTTGATTTACAGTGTTCTGTCAATTTCTGCTGCACAGCAAAGTGACCCAACCATACCTCCATATACATTTTTTTTTCACATAATCCTCCATTAGTTCCATCACAAGTGATCAGATATAGTTCCCTGTGCTATACAGCAGAATCTCATTGTTTATCCCGTGTTTTTAAGTAAAGGAAATGAAGATAGTCCTTCCTTTCTGTTAGCTCGTGTCTGATTTCACAGCCAAACAGTGAGAAAGTTCCTCCCTTCATCTTGAGTGGAATGTAAAGCTCTCTTGTGTACAAGCTCTCTCTTGTAAAGCTTGTTGACTCACAAGTCTTCATTATACCTGACGAGATAACACGCCCTAATTTAAAACCTTATTAAACAAAATAAATATTTTCTTGGGACAGAATCTGTTGTGGTTTAGTGACTCAGTTCTCTTTCTGTGTTGGAAACCTGACTTCTCTTCTCAGCACCACAAGAAAAAACTTGTTTTCTATCATCCCTGAGTTTAAAAAGGCGGGGGGGGGGCATTTATATTATACCTACTGAGTTCAGGTTATAGGGACAGAAGACATGATTAACTGCCAAAAAGCCTGTAATTGACATAAGAGATAATACATGTTCACAGAAGACCTAATTGAACACTTAAATAATACTAGTTACAAACCGTAGGAAATTTCCACGTTTGACTGGGTTTTGACCTACAAAAATGATACTTCATAATGTTCAACCGAGAAATTCAAAACCAGTTACTATCACTCACCTGGACTTTGCAGGTGCTTTAGTCCTTTATGTAGAAAGAGCTGTTGTGCACAAAAGCCTATCCTGAGCCTCATAACTCAGTGCTCAGCCCAAGGGGTGTGTGGCAGGTGGGTTTTCCCTCAGAGAACTGTGTTCATGCCAGACCTGCCTCTTCTGCCCTTGCCTACCTTTCCCCAGCTCTATTATTTCCACATGTGAGTATTTTCTTTCCTCCCAAGCATAGCCCCACCTTATTTTGAATACTTTCTTCCTCTTCCTTTCTAGTCTTGGCAGAGAAAGGTCTCTCCCCTTTCTCCCTCCTCCTCTCCTCTCCTTCTCTTTCTTTCCGTTCTTTGGGTCACCTTTCGTTCTACTATGAATCATGGTCCTAGGGTTGATGGCTGCGAAGCCCAGGAGTAAAGCTAGTGGTACATGTGAGGGAGAGGGAACACTACACGTTGTGATATTAAGTTAATAATAATCTAGATCTGGTGATAACAAAAACCCTCTATAATCTCTGAAAAAAAAATCCCTAATTATTATCTTTCCTCAGTTGAACTTGCTTTCTCTCAGAAATCCCTATTTCAAGAAGAGAATAATCTGCCCTCAAGAAAAAAAGACTATTTCTCATGTTGTTGTATTGCTTTCTTAAACCAATACTGAAACAACCTTGTAATTCATACTGGCATTCTTTTTTCCTTTTTTTTTTTTTTCTTTTCTTTGCTGTGAGGTACTATCTCAGCAACATGAGGCTGATGACTTTGAGGGCTTCTTTGGGAATCAAACCACAGCTTATAAACATTGTAACTTACATAATAATAAATCAGTTACTGTTTAAAAAAATTTTGGGACACACCCCTTTGGTAAATTAGTATTTCCTCTAAGTAATGGAAAATAAGGAGTAAGGAAGCGCAAGATTCATCACAATCAGTGACATTACAGGGGAAGTGACTTTTGTAATTAGATTTAATAGAATTTGATAGCCAAAGATGGCAAAGAGGAAAGGGGAAAGAATTAGTAGGAAGCCCAAACAAATACGTATAAATAATTAAGCAAATTGTACATAAGGGAAAGGCAAACAGATTTCCTTGAGCACAGCTGAAAGGCTGAGTTTGGAAAGAGGCGGAGAGTTTAGAGTGGTGTTGGGTGGGTTCTCCCTCAGGGTGGAGAATCTGGAGCTTGTGACTAGCATCTCTGTAAGGACAACTTTATTAAGCCGACTGGAGGGTCAGGACACAATGAACATCTCTTCTTATATCTTACACCTAAGAGATTTCTATTCATGAGAGCCAAGGTGATGCATTTCAGTCTATTCTCAGATCCAGCTTCCCATCATCTTCTGTCAGCAAATCTGTATTCCTGATGTGTCGACCATGTGTTTCTCATTATTACTTCTTGTTAGAGATGATTTTTAATTAGAGTTTTCTTTTGTAACATTAGCACCAGTTAAAGACACTAATTGAACTCATTCATTAAGTAAATGATGACAATCCTAGTCGCTACCAAAGGGTGTATCTAGGAGGCCCTTGTGGCATTTCCCCACCTGGTGCAGGTGGATGGGGGAAACCAAAGGTGTAATTCAGGCAATTATGTACTAATTACTGTGCATGCTACATTAATCATCAAACAACCACCAGGTATTTGGAATTGAGTAAGTTGAACATGACGAAGTTGACAGTTATGAAAATTAATGTAAAAACTAACCTCCATAAAACTATCTTGAAAAAAGTAAAAAAAAAAAAAGTTCTTGACATGGCATAGCAGAAACGAATCTGACTAGGAACCATGAGGTTGGTTGCGGGTTCGATCCCTAGCCTCACTCAGTGGATTAAGAATCCAGCATTGCTGTGAGTGGTAGTGTCAAAGACACAGCTCGGATCCCAAGTTGCTGTGGCTGTGGTGTAGGCTGGCAGCTGTAGCTCAGATTAGACCCCTAGCCTGGGAACTTCCATATGCCGCAGGTGCCCTAAAAAAAGAAAAAAAAAAAAAGCGAGAGAGAGACTCATCCTCATATTTCAAAATGATTGTTTTAGTTTTATATAATCATCAAAGAGAATTTACTACAAGCACCAGATTGTGTGTGGGAATGTTTCAATGTCTTACAAAAAAGATTTAAAGATTCCATTCTCTCTTCTAGGTGTATAGATTTATAGGCCATCATATAGTAAGAATATATTCATTAGGGCCTTTAAATCTCTGAATTATAGTGGTGAGAATTTTGAGAGTATCTGATTTGTAAGAAAAATATTTGTGAGTTCAGGAAATACAGTAAATGCTCCTAACACTTTTTTTTTTTCTTTTTGGCCACAGCACATGGAAACTCCCGGGCCAGGGATCGAACCCATGCCACAGCAACCACCCAAGCCACTGCAGTGACAACACCAGATCCCCAACTGCTGCACCACAAGAGAAGTCCTAAACATTTTTGATACAAGGAACAAGTTACACAATTTCTCTTGAAACTTTATTGCTTCTAGAAATGCTATAAAGTAATACAGTTTATAGCAGTGCAAGTATTGTCAAAGCTGGGGATTAAGGAAGAGAATGCTTGAGTGCCTGGAAGGATTAACTAAGGAGAGACGTTCATGCCAGGTTCTTTAGAGACCCCCCAGAGTTTCATGAACTCTTACCAATTGTTGTTGGCACTAGAGTCGTTTTGGACTAGTGAGCTAGGTTGGGCAAAGATAGACAAAGGGAGCAGATGATGCCCATTATAGGTGCTATAAAGTCAACTTCAAAGTGTATGACATTACCGTAGACTTCTGGAAAATAACAACAGGCAGACCAGCCTAGCATGCAACAGTCACGGTTAGAAAGAGATGCTTTTGGACCAAAGCTTTATATTGATGTTATTTGAAAGAGTCATCAACTAACAGGCTCTGCAAGCAGCTGCTGTAGTTATGAGTCAAACCATCTTTGCAAAGGGGCTTTGTAGTCACTCACCCGGGAAACCCTTACTGAACATCTGTGATGTGACAGATGTGCTCAGATGCCATGGCAGAAACAGAGAGAATTATACCCATGAGTCCGAAGAAACTTACTCTCTCTGATGAGAGAAAGAACCACCCATGATTATAGTAAAGCTAAAAGATACCAAAATTGCCTGTAACATTGGGAGTGTAGGGAAGTTATATTTGAAAAGGTAAGCTGGGTCCAGAAGAGGGAAGAACTTGGATACTAGGCGATGAAATGAAGACTCTTTTGTACACAGTGCTGGACCATCTAATGGTTTTCAAACTAGAGCATGCACCAGGAAGATCAGTCTATTTAGAATGGGTCAGAGGATGCAGGAGAGACCAGGTAGCAGAGAATAGCTGGAGGGCTCTCTAAATTGAAGAGATAATGAAGTTAGGAACTAGGATATTGATGGTCAGAATGGATAAGGATAGATGGATGTCATACAGGTGAGGGGAAAGCATGTTAAGTGTTTATAACTGCTGCCCCATCACTTTCTCCTCCAAAGTCTTTACAGTAGTTTATCTTCAATTAACAATGTAAGTAAGTGAAGATCCAAAAACTAAAGGAATAATGGTGTGATAAGGCCAGAGAGACAGTTCCTTTACAGAGTATATGTTCATAGAGTTCTATATAATTACTAATGTTTATTCATGATCAGGTCCACATTCTCTGAAAGACAGCTGGTGAGAAAAAGCAAAAGGTTTTTTGCCTCTTTAAGAACGACAGAAAATTCTTTCAGTCCCTATAGAGAAAATATGAAATAAGATGGTGGCCAGAGTTCCCTGGTAGCTCAGCATATTAAGCATTGTCACTGCTGTGGCTTAGGGCTCTGCTCTGGCATGGGTTTGATTCCTGGCCCAGGGACTTCTGCATGGCATGGGTGTGGCCCCCCTCAAAGGGTGGTTTACACCCTTCTCAGAGTCCCTGCAACATGTCCAACAAAGAGGTCTGTGTGGCTGCATCTTTAGTGTCTCTCTAAGCAAGCTCAGGGGTGATGGCACAGAGCCCCTGGCCAGTGATGGGAGGTGGGGTGAGGGGACAGGAGAGCTCAGGGATCACACCCTAGAGCCACCCTTGGGGATTCGGATTGGTATTCTACCCTTGTACATGCAGCTGTGTTCTTCCACGCTTCTGGCTCCTTGCCTGATCCATGGTTATATCATCACCATTAGCTTTGTTTTGTGTTGCAAAAGGTAGCAATTTAGCATACTCTCTCTTGCATTATTTATTTGCTTTTTATGAGCATAGTAAAGTCATTAGTCTCTCTGTGGGGATAATATATGCCATCCAAAGGAGAACTACATTTTCTCTGTCATTAGATTATAGGAGTTTGAGGTAGCCTTAAAAGGAAAATATCAGCAAACAATGAAAAATTTTTTTATATTTTGACAACTAAAAACTAAACTTGTACAACTTGATTATTGTAAAGAAAAGTTAGGTGGAAAAAGCCAGGATCTTCAGCAACTCTCAGTGAGAGCATATACAGTCATGTGTGAAACACAAGACTCCTGAAAAACCAAATTCCATCCTCGAGACACAGACTGTGGGTCCTCAGGTCTCCCAAAGTTGTGAGCAGTGATTCCCCAGGTGGTTGTGACGCCTGGTCTTCTTTGCTCTTGCTCAGATCAAGATCCTTCCTTCCTCTGGGACCAACACTAATGAAGCCAAACCTCGTGGAGCCAAGTCTGGTTCTAGGGGGAGAAGGGGCTTCCTAGTTTGTTAATCATGGAAAGAGATCCCACATGACCAACATTTAGGTCCTGAGATAGCTTGGTTACATTTCACGGACTCAGGAGTGCCCAAAGCTTAGATTTCACAAAGTGGAATCATTAGGGCAGATGTCCCCAGCCTTTGTTGGAAAGCAGATGATCTGCATCCCCAGATGTCAGCTATGAGGGGAACTCTGCCCCACATAGCACCCTGGGAGATGGTTCCCAGCTTCCAGCTGCCGTTTAAAATATCAAGCTTAGAGACACAGAGTGCACGGGGCTTTGATGGCCACTGTATTTTTGGGTCATTTATATTGTGTTTATATTCTGTTTCAGAAATGATAACTGAAAAAGTTTGTTTTTACGGAAATAATGAGTCAGAGAATGTTTTACCATTTGTTAGCGACATCTGCCAGTTTGCTTGGCAGTGCCTAGCAGTAAATCTTTTTTTCTTAAAAAATAAAAATCAAGGGGTCCAGAAAGGTGGAGGTAGGTAGGAGCAATAGAAACCAACTGAACCAGGGAGTGTTCCTTTTTACAAAAACACTACTGAAAAGGATGATTAGGTTAATGCTCTTGTGCAACCACTAGATGGCAGAGTGTCTGTATTAAAAACTATTACCATTTGTTGACGCATATTAATGATGTAGTATTCATGGCTAAAACTATGAGGTTGTTTTGGATTTACAAAACTCAAATGAGCATAGAGAATTTATTCACTTTTCCACCCGACTGGGGATTTTGTGATTGTAAAACCTGTCTGCAGAGAATTTGAAATCAATCTCTAAACTAGGAGTCAGGTGGGTTCTCTAGCCTCAACTGCCAATAATTAGCCCTATGACCTAGGACAATGAATATCTCTGGTCCTCAGTGACCTTGTTGCAAAATGAGATGGTTGGGGCATTAAATTATCTCTGAGGTAGCTTCCAACTCAGGTATTCTCATTTCTATATCATTTCACGACTGAGCCTGATAAATAAGCTAGCTCAAAATACCGTCCACATGATGACTAGTAAGTTATCATCCAGCAAATGTCTATGGCATAATTAAAATAACCAATGCTTATTGAGCATTTATTATGTGGCAATGCTAAGCTAAGTGTTTTATGAGCATTATCTAATTTAATTCTTCATGCCTATCTGATGATAATCCCCATTTGACAGATAAGGGTACTGAGGCAGAGTAAGGACTTAGCCCAAGATCCATGCCTGATGGCTAGACTGGTAAGACTCTGAAATCTACGTGTATGTCATTGCTATGTTTCATCTCTCATTCATGTGAGAAAAATACAAATTTGAATACAACATTGCTTCTGAAAGGAAAAACCCATTCTGAAAATCCAAAATCCTTGGTTTTCTGAGGGAAGTACATTATCCTGGCAGTAGGAGAGATTTGCATGGCTCTGCTGTCACACTGTCATTAGATGCCTCTTTATGAGCCTCAGCAGAGAAACCTGACATCCAGCACATGGGTGACTGGCAGGCCCAGAGCCCTGGCAGCCTGGTGGTTTCTCAGAGCCAATGTCTCTTCAAACCTGAAGGGAGGGGATCGTCAGGGGCCTTTCCAGTCTGGGGTTATCTGATGGTGTGTCTATAATTTGATACAGTGTCTAATAGTAGCAGGATAGAAGTTGCTCAGTAAACCATAGCTCCCTACCATTTAGCGGTTGTGGCAAGGAAATACTGCTCATACTATTCAGTGCTGTTGGTGAGTAAATTAAAAGGTTCTCTTTTTCTTTGTGGCCAGGAAACTTATGTAACCTTACGACCACTGCCTTCATGCAGAAGAGTGGTTCTAATATGTGGTGTTTTAAGCTCTCTTGAAGGCGCTTTTTGTTCGCTTTCAAGTCACACCACCAACTTAGAACACAATTCTTTGAGTGGACAATAGATGGCAGTAGAGCACCAATTTATACCCTAGAGTTAAAGCCTAAACTTAACAGTTGGTGTCTCTTTGTTTTACGGGTACATTGTCTCTGAAGCAAGAACAATTAGAAGAACTCATAGAAATTGCTTTATGTTGAACTACACGTATTAAAATGCATGAGGAACAGTTTGATGGAGCAGACCAGACCAGGGAATCCTGAGGCGTGAGGTTCATAGGATGGAAACGAAGCTGAAGTTTCAAGGGCAACTCTAATACCTCGGGGGGGGAAGGGCCCTAGTGCTATACCTATAAAAGTAAGATGTTCTGTTTTCTGTTTTTTCAAAGAGGGCCTCAAAAGCCTCACAAAGTTTGGATTTCTGTAGAAGTACCATGTGGCTCTTAAAAACAAGAAAGGGTAAACCGTCTTGCCATTGTTAATTTTCTACTAACTTGATCTCCAAGGAGAAGGGCAGTCTGATGTTTAAAAGCAAGCTGAATAAAATGGAAATCAGAAAATAACTGAATGAGCGGGCCAGTATTCCACTTGCTTATGAGTTTGAGTAAAATTAAGTACTTAACATTGAAACTCACTTCTGGCAGCATAATACCTGTACTGAAAAAGGAAAGTACAGATTATAAATTAGCAAATTAATAAATTATCCTCTGCTGAAACTCCAGACTGGTATGACAGTTTTGGGGGGATTTCATTTTATTCTGTCTCATTTTTTAAACCCCAGAGATATTATGCTTAATAAGAGACCAGTAGTGACTATTCAGAAAGGAAATTCCACTTCCATTTGTAAATCTTACATTTCTCACCAGGGAGCTGTCCCAGGCCTTTCTTAGAGCCACCTACAGCCTACTCATCAGGAGTTAAACTGAAATTTACCCTTTGGAAAAGAAAAAATGAACTTTCCAATTGGCCTTTCCCGTTGCAAACACTGGCTAATGTTTCCTTTTAAGCTGGAGGAATCACCCATGTCTGGCTCCATCTTCGACTCTGATTCACAATTAAAATATTGCTGCCCATGTGATGAGCCCCTACTTCTAGACCTTAATATTCTGAGGGCTGGGTGTGGGTTTCTTCACCTTTGTATCCTTTGATGTGTGAAGCATGGTAGGAGATGTAAAGGTACTCGCCAAGAGAATGCAAACTAGATATTATTTAAAAGTTAACATAGGGCCCCGGGGCCCCTCCAGCACAATTCTAGGTGTATATTTCCATGTAATGTTTTGTGACGGTTGTGCTTCAAGAGTCAAACTTGTGCAGGAGTTCCCATTGTGGCTCAGTGATATGAATCTGACTAGTATCCATGAGGATGAGGGTTTGATCCCTGGCCTCGCTCAGTGGATTAAGGATCCAGCATTGCCGTGAGCTGTAGTGTAGGTCGCAGATGTGGCTCAGATCCTGCCTTGCTGTGGCTTGGCGTAGGCCAGGAGCTGCAACTCTGATTCCACCCCTAGCCTGGGAACTTCCATATGCCATGGTGTGGCCCTAAAAAGACAAAAGAAAGAAAGAAAAGAAAAGAAAAGAAAGGCAAACTTGTGCAATGCTTCTGCCTGGAGTAGAAGTTCTCTGATGCTAGAGGGGAACTAGAAAATGCTGGCAGGATGGACTGAGTGATGGGTGAGAAGCTGTCCTCAAGCTGAGTCTGGCTTGTGAAGCCGTCTCAACTCACACACCCTAGGGCCTTTCTTTACCTTCCAACTGGGTCCTGGAGCCAACTTCAAAGTCATGGCCCCTGTGAGCAGGTGCTGAGCACTGCCTGGATCTGGGTCAGGAAAGAAAGAAACTCAGGCAGTGACCAAGGGATGTCAGAGGTTATTGACTGTAGCACAACACTCGGCAGTTCCTGGTTCCTGAGATGAAGCAAAGACCTTGCCTGGCCTGGCTGTGAGGGTTATCCCCTTTCTCTGGCCACTAAAAAGCTAATCTTCCTCTGAGATCACGGACCCAAGTGGGCAGAGCTGACCCCTGGATGGCCGGCTACGTCTTGTCAGTTTATCCCCAGATCAGGAGGGCAAGTGGCTGCCTGGGTTCAACATGCCATGGAGCCAAAATTGTGAACATTTCTGCTTTGATAACTCAAATTCAGTCATGAGTATATATATCGCCTCCACTTCTACCAACAGTGTGGTAAGTGTGGGGAACATGTAAGACAGGGTGAGATGAGACACCAACATTCATGGCTACTCCCTCCCGACTCCTCTTTCCTAGGAGAACCCCAGCGTGTTCAGTGTGCATTCTGCACGTGGGTCCTTCAGGCCCCAGCCTCAAGGGGGTGGGTCTAGTGACTGTGTGGTGTAGAAGTCAGCTGGATGGCTTCTAGGGAAGACTTCCTTACTTCTCAGAGATACTCAGGAAGAGCTGGTCTTTTCTTCCCCTGGAATTATCGTATCTACACGTGATCACCACCACTGGAGCAGCCACTGAATTCAGCAGCATGTGAACAAACTGATGAAACCACCTCAATCCACTGCTCTTGTTTTGTGTGCAGTGATAAATTTCTTTTTTGATTAGACTTCTGTGAGCTGGAATTTGTTACTTGCAGGCAACAGGATTCTATAACTAGGCGCAGGGATTGGATCATAAGAAAGATACATAACAACAGCACCCTGGCTAGCTTTTAATTGCATAATATGTAAGTGTCTAGCAGGAAGGAAGAACTCTGTGTTGGAGCTCCACCCACCTCCAGCAATATAAAGCTGAGGAAGCAAACGTAGTCGAGTTTATCACTGCATCTCTAGATTCATCCAATGGGTACATAGAGTTTTCTCCAAAAACGAAAAATATTAAAAGTGCCAGACTTTCTGTATGTTTCTTGTTACTTTTATAATTTATAAGACTGCAGTGGTTAGAATCCATTTTCAAAGGCCTGTTATCAAGTCCAAGCTTTTATTGCTTGCCGCCCAAGAGGCTAATAAATCAAGAGACAGGTTGTTGGGGCAAGGAATAGTGACTTTATTCAGGAAGCCAGCAGACTAAGAAGATGGTGGACTAGTGTCCCAAAGAACTGTCTTGCCTGAATTCAGATGCTCGTTTCTTTTCTAGCACAAAGAGGGGGAGGTGAAGAGACAAAAAAAAAGGTGCTAAGTGTTGCAGGTATTTTCTGGTTCTGGCCAGACTCTAGAGGGTATGTATTAATTTCTTCTTTCCTGTAGCTTGTCCCAGGTAACCTGGTAAGGATGTGTCCTGTGAGCTAAACAAAGGTATTTTAGCTTGAAGTTCGACATGGGAGGCAGGAATCTCAGAGATGAGCCATCACATAGGCTTTGAGCTGTAGGTCACATCCTACAGCAATGGGATGATTAACTTGCAGCAAGAGCAACAGAATACAAAGGTTAAAGTAAAAGAAACAGGAGTTCCCATTGTGGCACAGTGGTTAACAAATCTGACTAGGAACCATGAGGTTGAGGGTTCGATCCCTGGCCTTGCTCAGTGGGTTAACGATCTGGCATTGCCGTGAGCTGTGGTGTAGGTTGCAGACGCGGCTCGGATCCTGTGTTGCTGTGACTGTGGCGTCGGCTGGTGGCTACAGCTCTGATTAGACCCCTAGCCTGGGAACCTCCACATGCCGTGGGAGTGGCCCAAGAAATGGCGAAAAGACCAAAAAAAAAAAAAAAAAAACTAAAAGAAACAGTTCCAATATGGAGTCAGATTTGTCTTTCCCTGTTACAGTGCTAGTGGTCTTTACTCAGTTGCTGCTCCTCTTGACTTATTTGTGAGTAGAAGGACAAGGATTGTGGGTTAGGGTCAGTGGGCCAATTAGTAAAAATAAGTCTCGATGCCAACATACATCAAGTGGTGGTAAGTCTTTAACAACTTCTCAACCATAAGGTGCTTCTCAATTGGGCTGTAATTCTCCAGAGCTAGGCGTGGTTTTCTATCCCTTCATGTGTACCATCTCTAGTTCCTAAGGAGAGATTTGCCTCAAAGTGCTTTCTTTCAGTGGGTAGAAATGTATTTCCCCAAGTGCTTATATATGGCTTATATATCTTATATATCTTGGAAGAAGGAAATCGTTCAGAGTAGTTACTTATGCAGACAGAAATTGTGATGGGGCTAAAGAAATCATTTTTAAATTCAGTTCCCTTCAGTATTGATTGAATTATATTTACTATATGCAAAATTGACCAGAAGATAAAAAATTGTTGCCGCTAATATGCCTTCACAGTGTCTATTACACAAAAGATGATGTTTTCTGAAACAAAGATGTACACGACAGATTCTTCAAATTACTTCCATCCGTTTCCGCCTTGCTGACATTACCGCATTGATTTATATCTCCCTGTCCTTTAAAATGTTAGTATTTTATCCTACTTATCTTCTTATCCCTGGCACTTTGTAGACATTCTATAAAAGCTTCTGTTTCTTCTGTGAAATCATAAAGCCTTAGATTTTCTAGCTCTCTTTCCACTTCATGAGCGTTCTCCTCCTTGTCCTGCCCTTTTCCTTATCTTGCTCCAATATCTTTTTCCCAGCCTTAATTATACACTTAAGAAATATATCAGCCCTTTATCAGTGATGGTGCTCAACTGCAGGTAATAGATAACACTCCAGCCAAAATGGCTTAAAGAACAGGACATTTATGATGTAATGTAACAAGAACTCCAGAGCTAAGGCTGGTCTAGGATTGGTTAATTCAGCTGTTCAACCGTGTCCTTGAAGACTCAAGTTGCTCTCATGTTTCTGCCCTGCTTTCTCCTTCATCTGTTCTCCTTAGGCTAGTGCCACTCCTGATTCCAGGATGGCTGTCACATTCATCACATGCAAACATGACACTGGCCTGCAGGGAAGAATCATTGCTTTCTGTAAACTGTCTTTTAAGGGAAAGACCTTCTCCTGATTCCTTCAGATGTCACTTATATCTCGGTGGCCAGAATTGCATCACATCAGGAGGGCAAAGTACCAACACTTTAGAAGATTGGAGAGACCTAAATCAGTGTGGTAACATCAGCAAGAGAGAGAAGACCAGGCATGTGCCTAGGTCACTTACTGGTGAGGACAATGGGTCACCGGTCATGACTGATTACCAGGGCCAGAAGCAGCTTCCGCCAAAGCACATGGAGAATGGATATCTGAACAAAAGCAGGTTATGAGCAAAGAAAATGTGTGTTGGGGTTGGGGGGGAGTGCAGTGAGGTTGCAGGTTTGAAGAAATGAACTGGCTTGGGACTAGGCAACCACCGGGGTCTCATTGAACACTCCATCTTCATTGGTTTCCATTCCTCTTAAGTCTAATAAATATTACAATCCTGGGAAGAGTTCCCTCTGCCTGGCATAGCCTAGATCCCTCTCTAACTGGGATTTCATTCACACTTTATTTCCAATATTCAGAGAACTAACAAATGTCTTTTCTTTTTTTTTTTTAAGAGCCATGATAGCAGCAGAGCAATGAAGAAAATATGCAATAAATTGCTTTGCTTTTATGTCAAAATTTGTCTATCCCTCTAGCTATTTACTCTATCTACCTATCTATCTCTATTTTGTTTTCTGCACAGGGTTTAAAAGAATTATTTTAGCCACGTGGTGACATCATCAAAGTTTATTTATAAATGTATTGTGGACATACCAAATTACCTACAATCCTGTGGAGGTTTTCAAGAATGATTCACCAGGCTGATTGGCTGATTGAAAATATATACAGGGAAATGTGCCTTCGGGTTTCTTGAGTTTCCAGTGTTCTTGATAGGTTGTTGACATAACTGTGTTTCCCCTCTTTCCAGAGCTTTGGAGGCAGTGGATGGAGGCCATGTGGCTGGAGAGTGCCAAGAATTTACGTTGCAGTGTGGGGAGTCCCAGTTTTTCCACACCACCCATGACATACCTGGTCCTTTACCTACAGAGTCTGGAATGTTTAAAAAGGTAATGCATCATTTTCACTATTGGGCTCCCAGGCCTAAACACTTTAAGGAATTAAGACACTGTAAAATAACTCCTGTCTGACTGAAAAACACATACATGAAAAGAATGTGGACAGTAAAATGGGCATATTATATCACAGCACCACGATAACAAGTAAGGATCAAGGGCTGGGCTTGAATCTTTGCTTTTTGCTGCCTTCAGATGTCATGGGTGCCTTTGCCTGCTTTCTTTCCTTTTACACAGCCTGTGCTTTCACTCGAATGTATGCAAAGTAAGAGGACATCAATATTTGGAAATAGTGGTTCTTTCCCAACAAAAGCATTTTTACCTCTTCCTACTCTAAGACATTGAGAGTTGTTACTATTCTATCTTAATGTCAGAGAGTTCTGATGACTTGGCTGTATTCCCGTAAAGTTTTCCCCAAGGAAATAGATAAAGCATATGCATGTTAACTGCATCCCGTCATCCATGAAAAGGCATGACTTGCATCCCTGTCCATAGGTAGCAAAGTAAAATGAGTCACAGGGTAAGAGCTGGTTTAGCTGCCAGGCCTTGAATGTTGTATAATACATTTCTTATTGCAACTTAGTATAAGATCAGTGAGGGTTAGTAATGAAAGATACTATGTAGTGAAAGAAATCCCCCTCTCAAAGAAATTTGCTTTAGCAGTTTCATATATATATATATATACACACACACACTTTATATATATAAAAAAATTACCTAGTACAAGATGAAACATTTTGGAGGTTGGATGCACAACCATGTGAATGTACTTATTTAGCATCACTGAACTGTACACTTAAAATGGTTCAGATGGTAAAATGTATGTGTATTTTACCACAATTAAAAACTAAAATTAGGAGTTCCCGTTGTGGCGCGGTAGTTAATGAATCCGACTAGGAACCATGAGGTTGCTGGTTCGATCCTTGGCCTTCCTCAGTGGGTTAAGGATCTGGCGTTGCCATGAGCTGTGGTGTAGTTCGCAGACACAGCTCGGATCCCATGTTGCTGTGGCTCTGGTGTAGGCTGGCATCTACAGCTCTGATTAGAACCCTAGCTTGGGAACCTCCATATGCTGTGGGAGCGGCCCTAGAAAAGTCAAAAAGACAAAATAAATAAATTAATTAATTAATTAATTAAAAATATTCTTAGTGGTGGAAAGCAGTAAGAAAAAAGGACATGATTAGATTATTAGCTCATATTTTATATTTTATTAGAAAACAACAAAAGTAGGCAGGGAAATTCAACAGAAAATGCTTTCTAACTCAAAATAGCATAGTATCAATCAGAGCACCAGAACTATAAACTTGAATTTTATAAAATTTTGAAATTTTAAAATCAAATTTAAATGAAAAAAAAAAATAACCTGGCTTGCTATAATTCACACTTACTTTCAAATTGGTTCTGCATTTTATTTTTCTTTCTTTAAAAGAAATAGTGTCTAACTCAAAACAGAAACTAATACATCCAGTCATTGGCTAGTTTGAGTTGTTTTCCACATTTGTTCTTAAAAATAATTCAGAAAGTATCATGCTGTTAAGGTTTTATGATATACTGAGTTCCTGTTGTGGCTCAGCAGGTAAAGAACCCAACTTTGTCTCTGTGAGGATGCAAGTTCAACCCCTGGCCTCGCTCAGTGGGTTAAGGATCCACCATTGCCGTGAGCTATGGTGTAGGTTGCAGATGTGGCTCAGATCCAGTGTTGCTGTGGTGTAGGCGGGCAGCTGCTGCTCTGATTCACCCCCAGTCCAGGAACTTCCATATGCCACAGGTGCAGCCATAAAAAATAAATATATATATATATACACACATATATATATATATATATATATTTATTTATTTATTTATTTATTACTGAAATGCAGGAAACAACTGGTGGCAGCATTCAACGTTGGGTCAGATACTCAGTTCCCCACAAGAAGTGAAGAGTCTGTGGTGTCAATTCCGTTGACCTGCGGTCCAGCAGATAATCATGTCTTCTTCACAGTGCTGTTATCCCATCTAGATACACTCCCTCTCCCAGGCTGTGGTCAAGGAGCCCTGGGCACCAGACAGCCCACAGGAGAGGCCCCAAGACTAAGCCAGAGAGCTCGGTACCATGGCGGCTGGCAGGGAGAAGGCAGGTCGGCACAGCTGGGAAAGGCAGAGGTGTGGAACCAGAAGTGAATGAACTGGGAACCCAGTGTAGGAAGCAGCCAGGGCAGGTAGAAGAAGGGCAGGAACTTGAAGAAGAGCAAGCAGAGGCAAAGTGTCATTTTGGCTACAGTCTCCACCGTTTCACCTGAAATGGGGTCAGCCAGGCCCTGCCTGTGCCCTCTGCCTGCCCCACACCCTCCGGCTCAGAGACGGTCAAATACCCATGACAGGAAGAACTGGCTCCCAGGTCCACTTCTGGATCTGCCTGTTGTCTCTGCATCTCCCTCTCTCCCTCTTTCTTCCTCCTGCTCACTCTGGGCTCTGGGTCTCTGGATCTTTCTCATCTGCCTATTGCACTAGGGGTGGGGGAAAGAAAGAGCCATGGAACAGACTTTCTCTTCTCTCCAGACGTGTTCTCAAATTTACGTCTCTTGAGATCATGGCTGGGAGGAATAACTGGACCATTCTTGATGTTCAGGACACACCCACACCACCAGCCTGGCGGGTAGTATTGGGAAACAGAAGTTAAAGTTAACTCCACATAGATTTTGGATAGTTCCTACCTACAGGGCCCCTCCTGTACCTTCCGGAGGACCCTTCTCTTAGTCCACTCTCTATGATGAGCCTGATCACTTCCCACAGGATTCCCTAGATTTACTAGGCAGTTGTATCAGGTCCACCCTTGGCATCTTTCCCAGGTATTCTTCTTAAGATCCCTGAGTTGATCAAGCCCTCTAAGTAATACCTATTTATTCAAACCAGTGTTTAAAATTTCTATTTGCTTCAAAGTTAAGCCATGTGCCTTTCCCCATACAACTAGAATGTATTCATTCGTTGTATTTGTTCTGTACATTCTATGTCATTGTATTCGTCTACTTGTTTAACATGCTGTTAAAATTCCTTACACGTTTTTTTTTTTTTTGTCTTTTCGTTGTTGTTGTTGCTATTTCTTGGGCCGCTCCCGCGGCATATGGAGGTTCCCAGGCTAGGGGCTGAATCGGAGCTGTAGCCACCGGCCTACGCCAGAGTCACAGCAACGCGGGATCCGAGCCTCGTCTGCAACCTACACCACAGCTCACGGCAACGCCGGATCGTTAACCCACTGAGCAAGGGCAGGGACTGAACCCGCAACCTCATGGTTCCTAGTCGGATTCGTTAACCACTGCGCCACGACAGGAACTCCTCCTTACACGTTCTTTAGAGCTGACAATACTATATTGAATCCTTCAGTTAAAGGAAGAAGATATTTGCTATACCTGCTTATGTAAATGGAAAAATGGATGTATAGTCACAAAGATAGTATTGCCTCTCAAATATGTATATACATCAACTAGGGGGAAAAAATGCAGCTATAAATCAAAACAGAATGTTACTAGAACTTAAATCTTATATGGGAAAAATCACCAGGGATTTTGTTTATTTATACAAAACAATTTTTCCTTTCAATGGCTGCGTAAAACCTTTGGTCAGCTTTAGTGTGGAAGATATATTTATGTAAAATATTTATATTTATAACCACATTTCTCATATGAGAGAAAAGCATAAGGAAGTGGTATCATTAAGAGAAAACATATATTACACGTGACAATTACATTGAATAATTCTTTCTTTGCACATAAGAAAGGATGGATATTATAGCTTAATATAAGTTTTGCTGTATTTTTGTACTTATATTTACTGCTTAATACTTTTTATAAATGAAAATGTCTTAATTCTACTTCATGGAGATATATGTAGGACATGAATGCTTAATTAATTAAAGCATTTCTTTAAAAATAGAACAAGAATACTAAGCAATGTGTTGTTAAAATTAGCATCTTCAAACAGGATAATTACCTTAATGAGAATTTCGGTGATTTCTAGTATGACAATCTTTTTACTGCTTTTCAATTCTAATCACTTATTTTGCTCTAAAAAATTATATCTGACTATAGTGATGAGTGATACTGGCACATGTTCAATCATCCTGGAGCCAAGATCAAACAAGTAAAAAGGAATAAACATTTATAGCAATAGTTTGATTAATTCAAGCAAAAAAAACAGCCTATTTTTGCTTTAAGCATCTAGATTCTTTCACTCTTGAAGACCTGGATAAAGCTTCGATTTCCCACTGTCTGTAATTGTGTGAGCATGTGTATAAGTGTGTATGTGTGTGTATACTTTAAAGAAAAAATAAGCCCTGCACCCCAAACCAAAATAACTATAACCCATAGAGGAGAAGAATTTTTGCCAGGTCAGGGTAGCTCCTTCCCAGGCCACTTGCACGGATTTTGGAGTCTTGTTAATGCCTCGCTGCCCCGTCATTCAGGAGACATCTGTGTATCTCTGCTGTCACTCCAGAGACTGGGATGCACCCAAATCATCGAAAATATGTTTCTGCTTTAGTCTCACCTCTCTCAGAGATGGTTCTGTGCAATTGCTTTTGACAGCTTTTTCATTGCCCAGTTAATCTTCTAATTGTCAAGGTGGGGTGTTTTCCAGCTTCCAGCCTGGTTGTTCTAGTTCGGTCAATAAGGATAACAACTCAGTTCTCCAAGCCTTTGTCAAGGTGGCAGAGAGGACAGAGCATTTGCTGACACTTCTGTTTTCTGAGTTTCCCAGGTGGTTGGCCACGTCAAGAGGTGGTGTCCCATTTCTCTTCTCAACCCTATCATTTCTCCTTTTTCTCTCTCTAGCTGCTCCACATGGGCCCACTAATCTTTCTCTGAATGCCCAGTCCCCAGGTTTACCTCATTCCTTAGACTGAAACAAATTCAAAATATGAAGCACTTAAGAGGCCTCTGACTCGTCCACCCGGCCCCATCCTGCCGCATCCTATGGGGTCTTCTCCACTACCAATTGGCCTAGGATGCAGTACGGAACATCGGTCACTGGGCTCCTACGCTTTTGTCTCAGATTCCCAGGTTGCTAATCTCACCAAGGACCGTTCTGACATTACCTTGAAGAAGTAAGACCTTTGAAATCCCTAGTCCTAAGCCCAGCCCTACCCTGAGACTGACGCATTTACTTACCAAGGTTAGTCCCTCCCAATAGTGACTTCCTTGAAGGACTTATGTGTCTCATTGGTTTGTTCCGCATCCCACCCTCCTACTACGGGCACTTCGTATACTGCACTTGCCACCTGGTGTGTGATTAGAGACTTCAGGGCCTTAAACCTGCCTTGTCTCAAATCTCTGCTTTCATCATCAGTCAGATCTTGACGCCATTTTCCCCAGTACAGCCTGGGACTCTCCTAGCCACACAGGTAGGTCTAGTGCCCAGCTTCAGTGTCTCAACGATTTCCATACTGGCTGCATGGCAGGAGACGCTCTGTGCTCTCTAAGGACTGATCTAAAAGGCTAAACATACTGTTAAGAAAAATTCAAGATAGCAATGTGTACTGCATGTTACATTTTTTGTAAAAAGGGAATTCAAATGTACATATGTATATACACACATACTTATATATGTATATACACACATTTTTGTTGTAGATGCATCAAGAAATTATGGCAGGATACGTGAAAAACTAGTAATAATTACTTGTGATAGAGGCGGAAGGAAGGAGCAGATGGGGCATGCAGGTGGGAAAGAGACTTTTCCTGTGAGCTTTTTCATATTTTGAATTTTGAACAACTTGAAAGTTTGCCTATTCAATTTTTTTTTTTTTTAAGAATGGAGGAATGAATAGATATGATTTAAGTTACATTTTGATTAAAGTTACACTGAAGTGGTTTAGGTATGCTTGTGTGATTTTTTTTTTTATGATTCTCTGATTTGCTATAAATTATACCAGTCCTGACTGCATTGCCCAAGGGGTGGGGGCTACTATTATCACCAAGTTTCTTATGACACTTTTCTACTGCCTTTGCCTATATTCTTTCCCATGCCTAGAAGGTCTTTCCACTTATTATCTACCTGCAAACTTCTACTCATCCTTTAAGATCCTGCTCAAGGGGTTCCTCCTGTGGCTCAATGGAAACGAATCTAGCTAGTATCCATGAGGACGCAGGTTTGATCCCTGCCCTTGCTCAGTGGGTTAAGGATCCAGCGTTACTGTGAGCTGTGATGTAAGTCACAGACGCAGCTCAGATCTAGTGTTGCAGTGGCTGTGGCGTAGACCCACGGCTACAACTCCAATTAGACCCCTAGCCTGGGAACTTTCATATGCTGAGGATGTGGCCCTAGAAAGACAAAAAATAAATAAATAAATAAATTCCTGCTCAAACAGCCCTTTCTTTGAGATCCCTGCCCTGGAAAACATGTTCATTTACCTTAGATGTGTCATGAACTTATCAGTTACCATACTGATTTACAAGTCTTCTTCCATCCTAGACTAAAAGGCCCTAAGGGTCCGACTGCATTTGTATGGCTAGAACATTACCTCCAAATTCTGCATCAAGGAAAAGCTGTCTATTCACCGTAAAAAGTAACGGAAAGCAGTCCTGTTGCGAATGTGTACTGGTTCAGCTCTAGTGTGAGTTTAATTTTTATTCAGGCTATCAAAGCTAGAGGGAAGGCTCACCAAATGCATTTTTACATAAGTAAACCATTGTGGGTAGCAGAAAGAGTGAGTGGTGGTTCTCCTCCAACATTTAGACTGTGGGGTCCCAGAGATCAAGGTGCAGAGCATGGTGGCATAGGGAGCCCTTTGTCTCCAAAAAAGCTTGGATTTATTGGGGGCAGCAAGAGCTGCTTTTCCTGCATAAGAAGTTTTACATGTTGGGCTTCTACAGGCTGGAGAATGTTGCTTTAATATCCTAAGAATGGCATTATAAACAGCAGGATAAGGTGTATACCTTTTGTTTTCCTCACAAAATCCAAATGTCTGGCCTTACAAGAAAAAGATAGATTGCCTATAAATAGAGGCTTTGGGAAAATCCAACCTGTACATAACCACCTGTGAAACTGTGCATTTGAGGGTATCATGGTCACGAGGATGTAGCAGGAAACCAATGAGTGATTTGTTTTTTTATTACACCCCAAGTAAATGTGTTGTCTTCCTTTGAGAGGATGGCTGTGGGTGCTGTTTATTTACATATGTATAAATAAACATTTAAGTATATATCAGCCAGTCCATTTCCTCATAATTCAAACTAGAAATCTTTGTCTGTGGTAGGGTTTTGAGGGTTTTTTAAAGTATTGTAATATATTTATTATTTTTCTTCTAAATATTATATTGGCCTATTGCAAAAAATTTCCAAGACTGAAACATACAAAATAAAGATGTGAATTCTCCCATCACTAGTTTGATGTATAACCTTTCAAGGCTTTTTGTTATGCCTTTATATAAACAGAGTTAGTCTGTTTATGCTTTTCCCATCAAAAGGGACCATATACTGCATACAGTTCTTTAATTTGTTTTTCTACTAAGCAATCTTTGCGATCATCTTTTCAAGTCAATATTTATAAATATGCCTGTTTTGAATTGCAACCTAGTAGTATTTCATATACATAATACGATGGCTGTACTAGTCTATAGTTTACCAGTCTTAATTTATGAACATTAAAGTTGTTTCCACTTTTTTTCCTTTTATAAACAATGCCATCTCTCTGTTGTTTTTTGTCATTATTTCTGTGGGATAAATTCCCTAGAAATGGAAATACCAAATCAAAAGCACACTTAATTTTAGATATTATAGATACTGTCAAATTACCCACAAATATGTTTTATCAGCCTAAGCTCCCAACCAAAGTGAATGAATGTGTCTCTTTTCCTACCACTTTATAAACAGTGTATGTAATCAGTCTTTTTCATTTTGCTCTTCTGTCTGTATCTCTGTTTAAATTCGTAGTTCTTAAATTAAGAGTGAGGTTGAAAAAAAGAGTGAGGTTAAGCTCTTTTTTATGTTTATTGCCATTTGTATTTCTTTGGTGAATTATCTTTTCATGGTTTGTGCTCCTTTATATGTTGGGTTGTTTATCATGCCGAAGATACTGCGATAAAGTGAAAATCACTAACACTCAGAATGAATTAAAAACTGTGTTTTTAAGGGGACACTTTAATCTCCTTTGCATTCTTCTCTTTTCTAATAACTCAGTGTTCTATTATTCATGAGGGTTCGAATTTGTTGTATGTGGGGCCGGAGTTCTGTGTGGGAGGGACTGTTAATGCTCTTAACCAAAATTCCCTTCTGCTCTTAAGAGGGTTGGAGGAAATGGGAATGGGGGTGGGACTTCTGAAATAATTTTTTTTTTTTGGTGTCTCATGCAATGGAACTGTCTCAGAAGAGTACCTGAAATGTTTTTCCCTCTTACTCATTCATCCTAGTTCTGTACCCATGTGTCTTTCAGTCCCTTTGTTTCTCGCACTTGCTATTAAAAATATGTACAATAAGAGTCCCCCTTGTGGATCTGTGGGTTGAAGACCCACCATTCTCTGTGAGGATATTGATTCGATCCCTGGCCTTGCTCAGTGGGTTAAGGATCCAGTGGTACTGTAAGCTACAGCATAGGTAGCAGACGTGATTCGGATCCCATGTTGCTGTGGCTGTGGCGTAGGTCACAGCTGCAGCTCTAATTTGTGGACCCCTGCAATATATATATATCTACAAAAGTCTTATACTCAAAGTATAAGGACTGAAAATATTTCGCTTAGAGTCTTGGGGATTCTGTTTCTAGCTCGAGTCAAGACAGATCCATTTTTGTCAGGAATACCTGGGTGGTGACCATCCTGCCCAGCGTGCCTGCCTTGTTGTAAGGAATCATTAATGGTTATAAAGCCCTGGGCATATACAAAGCTCTCTGTAAGTAGTAATTACTATTATTGTTCTCTGACATCCTTAAATTTCAAACTGAATTCCTACCAGTTAATGTAGTTCAGGGGAAAATTAAAGCTCTTGTGACATCATTCCCATCATAAAGAGGAGTCGCTGGCCAGTGATGCTCATTTGCTTTCCTGAAGACTTCAGGAGAGGATCATATCATCATTGTGGCTTGAGAGATGACAGTTTGGGGGGTTGTATCCTTTTGAATATTTGTTTCGATCAGAAGTCCCTCATTGAGGATCCCTTCTTTAGTCAAGAACAAAGCCCCCTGGCTGCCCTCAGTGACATTTGGGCCACTTGGAACTGTATCTGGTTGCATAGGTAGCTCTGGACTTTCCATTTCTTCTGCAAAACTTACTATTCTCTCCTGAGGAAAATCTGAAGACTGGTCCAATTGCACACTTCAATGGGAGGTCGAACCTGCTGTGGGTGTGGCTGTGGCAGGTGCGGTGGGTGTGCCAACAATCACAGCAGGAATGTGGACTCTCGGAACAGGTGTCCCGACTCCCGGAATAGATATGAAAATTCCAGAAACAGGTACTATGATCGGGATCTTGAGGTAAGTCCTTGCTAAGGGAATCCTTCTGAGTCACTGATTTGTCCAGTGTTTCTTTAATACATTTGAGTTTGAGGTAGATAATTGTAACTCAGTGGTGTTACTGTGTCACAGGACTAATGCCATTTAAGTCTTATATATTTGAAAGCATCCTGGGCACTATTTATTAGTATACTCACTTAAATACTTTTTTTTTTCTAAGCGTTAAACACTTTTTTTTTTTTTTTTGCTAGCTAAACTTGCATAGTCAGTGCCAGCAGAGGCAGCTGTTCTCTGAGACTTAGTCCTCTCTACCCCAGGCTTTTCAGAACTTCTAATGCTGGAAGAGAACCACGCTACTTTATAGTCTCTTGAAAGCCACTTCTCTTTGTTCTGGGCTTATTCGCAGTTTACCAAGTTCTTAGCTGAATCTATTAGTAAATCGTATAAACGTGCTTTGAGCAGTGTAACGATAAATTCAAGGGTCTGAATCAAATAGCTCAGAATTGCTTTTTGTACACCTCATTTGACAGTAGATGTCATCTTAAGACGGAGAGGTGAATCAGGATCTCCATCTGGATGGTCTCTCATTATCCCCAAGCCCTGTTGGTGAAAGCTGTGTGCTGTTTTAGTAGCAGATCTTCTGGGCTACTTTGTAAAATGTGGGGTGGCCATCACCAGCAGCCTGAGCTCACCTCTAATGCTTATTCACCCCCTTTCTCTACCTGTAATATTATACATTTGTTTTGCACATGATAGCTTTGAAGCTGCTGGGATGGAATGTATAGAATGTGTAGGTCAGACTAGTTTTGTAACATGTTTTAGGAAAAGCAAGCCTTGTGCACTTCTGACCTCCTGTTTTCCACAGGGTACTGATTAGAACATAACCCATAATTTAATGAACTAGGTAGTAAATTTAAATATGTATATCTGTGTTTGTATGCATGTGTATATATGTGTATGTATGTATTTATGTTTGTGTATTACACACACTTTTGAAAACATCTAAATGTTGAAGTGACAATGGAAGATGGAACAAAACATTTGAAGTTGGTACTTTGCAGACCTCATCAATCAAATGGACCCCCTCAGCTGCTTCTTCTGTTTGAGTCTGGAGGGACAGAACTTAGTATTTTAATTATTCTGTGTTTATTCCCATGGCTATTGATTTTACTGTCTTTTCTTCTCAGCAGAGTTTTGATTTCTCTCTGCCATTGTACCTAATGACTTTCTCTTTGGAAAGCTTTAGTCAAACACCATCTATAGTGAGGTCAAAAATTCACAGTGCATAGATTTGTGCCCTTTGCTAATTAGCAGTTAATTATAAGCTCCCAGGGGGTATTTTTAATGACTTTCAGCCAGCAACATGGAAAAAGTGTACAGAAGAACTTGGGGGGAAATGAAAATTTGTGACTGAAGGACAACCGGGTAACACTAACTTAAATGCTTAGAGCCTTTGGGTGACATGTTATTATAAGAGATCTTTGTGATTATGACAAATGCAACTTAAGCACATCTCTCCGAGGAGGCCTGGATCATCTCAGTAAGCAGCGGGCCATCTCACCTAATTCCCCTGCAAACCTGAGCATGCTCTTCGCCAAGATGATCCAAAAAGAACCCCAAATAATGTGGAACTTTTTTCCTATTTGATTTTATTAGAATCAAATTTTAGAATCTTCTTAAAATGAAGACTGACCAGCTTAGAAAATGAAGGAAGTAGGAACTGATTTTCATTGATGCTAAAACTCCTAATTTAAAGCATCTCCCTGTTGGTAATAATATCACTCAAACCAGCATAGAGGACTTTGCCCTTGGTTTTCTCGTAAGCTTTGCCCAAAATAGCTGAAGATAATACCAATCAAATACTTCTAAAAATTAACTTCTGTGAGCTTAGCAATTAACCACCCTAATCTATATGTTAATTCAAACTATTGAATTTTACAAAATGAAAGTATACATTATAACAATGATAAATACCCTTAAAAACCCTTTTTTGATTTTCTCTTTTAAAACTGCAGTAATCCAAATTGGCTATAATAATCTAGTAAGTCCATGTGAATGTGAAAAATAATCCTTGTCTGATCAACATCTCTTCATTCTTAAAACTAATTAAATATTATCTCATTTGTGAAGCTTTCCTGAGTTCCCAATTGGTCTTGTCTGATATGTCTCATGGTCTCATGGAATTCTATAATATCCTAACTGATTTCTCCATATATTATTCCAAGGTTATGTGTATTCTCCACCAGGCTTCTGTAAGGCAGCGTATCCACATTCACATCTTATTTATAGCTAATGCTATGCCTAGCATATAGAAGACACTCAATACACGTAATTGCAATAACTGGAAAAATGAATTACAAAGCACCGAATGTAGCCAAAAAATCAGAGCTCTGATTACAGCTCTGCTTTAGATCAGCTGTGCTATTTAGGGTAAGTCATTTATCCATCCTGGGCATCAACTTTTATATTTGTAAATTAGGAGATGAGAGTTGGATTAGATAGTGCTCTCATAGAGCCCTAGGGGTTCTCTGAGATGCCTTAGAGTCTGCAACAGGAGGAATGGGGTGGATGGGAAGCTGGATGGGAGAGGAGCTTGGGGCCTGCAAGCATCATGCCATGTCTTCACTCAGAGACACTCACTCGTATGTTTCCTACATATGCCTGAGTCCCTGCACAACTTCTTTTGAATAAAATGCCTTACTGCTGATAAAATTGTGAAAACAATGGGACTAGATTACCTATAATGTTCTTACGCCTCTGGTATCTGTAATTTTATGTAACATTTTTATTAAATCATTTTATTATGTTTCCTTTTAAAAGAAACGTAATCCCATTACTCTTATTGACTTGTTATTGAAATATATACACCCCCCAAGTCTTTTCTGTTCTATTTGTACTTGACCAACTTGTCTTTCACACCTTTTAGTTATTCTTTACATCTGAATGAGCTGCTTATTCCTTAGTTTGTAAAATCATTCTTAAATTAAATGAATTGTTTTGAAATTCATTCCTATGTTTCTGAGCATTAGCAACCTTGCCCATCTGCTTTCATTATAAATCTGATAATGATATTCTTGATTACTTTCTTCTGGTCATTTATAAAGTCACTGAGTAGAATGATATTCAGGTTGGAATTACTGGGGTCGGAGGGTGGGGGGGATAGTTGAGTAAATTGATATTCTGACCTTCCTATGATGCTAGCTGATCTTGCAATGAGCTCTACCCTCCATTTTTTTTTTTTTTTTGTCTTTTGTCCTTTTAGGGCCACATCTGTGGTATATGGAGGTTCCCAGGCTAGGGGTCTAATCAGAGCTGTTGCTGCCGGCCTACACCACATCACAGCAACACCAGATCTGAGCCGTGTCTGCGACCTACACCATAGCTCACAGCAACACTGGATCCTTAACCCACTGAGCAAGGCCAGGGATCGAACCCACAACCTCATGGACACTAGTCAGATTTGTTTCCGCTGTGCCATGATGGAAACTCCCCTCCTCTTTTTTTAAAAATGATATTTGATGGAGTTCCCATCATGGTGCAGTGGAAGTGAAACCAGCTAGGAACCATGAGGTTGTGGGTTCAATCCCTGGCCTCACTCAGTGGGTTAATGATCCAGCATTGCTGTGAGCTGTGGTGTAGGCTGGCAGCTGTAGCTCTGATTAGACCCTTAGCCTGGGAACCTCCATATGCCATGGGTGCAGCCCTAAAAAGCAAACAAAAAAAAGATATTTGAAATAGCAGATATTTTCAACTTTGTGAGTGAATACTCATGGACTGTCATCTAAAGTACTGAATAGAACAACATATTTTCATAGCATGAACAGTAAAAAAGGAATTAGTAGTTAGGTTACAGGAGAAAAGGAAAGAAGCAGTAAGTCAGAGGACACAAAATAAGGAAGGAGATTCAAATAACAATGTGCTCGGCACTCATTCAAAACTCACTAAACATCCCTGTGCGTCTGCAGTTTTAGTGCTAACATTCTGCCAGTGGCTTATTCTTTGTTCCTTAGGTTTGGTACATGTGCTGTTTATTGATTCATTTCATGCTTGTTAATGAGGTACCTTGGGAGTTTCTCCTTTCAACAAAAATGGAAGGGAATGAAAAGGGAATTGTTGAGACTACGCTGACTAATTCAGTCCCACAAATTACCAACAATTTACCCTAAAACTAGCCTAAAAGAAATGACAAACTAATTTTAAGGTAAAAAATAACATCTAGCATCAGTTACATCTGATAATGTGTTGTTCTGTCTTACAATTACAAAAGGCATCAGAATCAAGGCAATAGTTCAACATATGAGACGATAAATTAACCAAAGTAGGATGTGTTTGGTTAGAAAGAATGGCGCAGGAAGGAGAATGGCGCAGGAAGGAAACTTGGGAAGTAGAATTTTTTCAGGAATAAGTGTGGGATGAGGTCCAGTCTTTAAATATTGGGACATTGTTGTAAGGTCTTGAGCAAAGAAGCATTCATAATGAATGCAATATTTCAGAAGTAGAGGCAGTGATATTCCTGGTATGGTGGAGAGTCAGGGTAGAGGGAAATAAAAAACTGTGAATGCAGATAGGGGCTGGAGTCTCAGAAACTGCCCAAGAGGCTATTAAAACAGTATGGGTTTGTATTAAGGGGGAGGCTGTTGAATGAGCTAAAGTCAAAAGATCTGGTGATAGATTACACATAGGAGTGAAAGTGGATAGAGTGACAGATTTTAAGGTTTTTAGTTTGAGAGGCTAGAAAAATGGTGTTCCTGGTGACAAATGAAACTCTTCAGAAAGGGAGACTGCTTGCAAGGAAAAATTGATTTGTTCTTTTTAGAAAATGTTGACTTTGGAACTGTAACTTGAAAACCATGTTGAAAATTTTAGAATAATAGAGCAGTGTGGAGAAATAGATTTGGGCTATCATCAGAACAAATGAGGAGCTGAAAACTTTCAGTTGTTTTACTTTTTTTCTTTCTTTTTTTTCATTTCCTTTCTTCCCCTTACCTTTTTTTTTTTTTAAGCAGCAGAATCTGACCTGAACTCTTATGAAGCAGTTTATTATCTTTAATTATCTCATTTAGAATGAATTGTCATACTTTTTTTTTTTGCCGCAGAAGTAATAACACATCATGGTACACACACATATTGCTTTTCCAAAATCTGAATATTCTTACTTTTAAAATACTTCTGGTCCCATTGTGGCTCAGCAGGTTAAGAACCTGACTGGTATCTATGAGGATGCAGGTTCAATCCCTGGCCTTGCACAGTGAGTTAAAGGATCTGGCATTGCTGCGAGATCCGGTGTAGGCTGTGGAAGCGGCTCAGATCTGGTGGTGCTGTGGCATAGGCTGGAAGCTGCAGCTCCAATTAAGCCCCTAGCCTGGGAACTTCCATATGCCACAGGTGTGGCCCTAAAAAAAAGAAAAAATAAATTAATTTAAAACAATAAAATACTTCTGGCCCCAAAGGGCTTTCCATAAAGAATTGTGGACCTGTAGTAACTTTGGAGAAAGCATGCCAGTGAGGGATAAGACAGAATCATACAGACCTGGGAGTTACCTATGAGGGTTGAATAAACAATGCAAAATTGAATGATTAAACTTAAAAAGAGAAACATTGTAGTTCACACAAGTAGAAAGTAAAAATTGGAAGAGGGAATTCAAGATACAGGTAAGTTGAGGAGTTCCCTGGTAGCTCAGCAGTTTAAGGATCCAGAGTTGTCACCACTGTGGCTAGAGTTCGATCCTTGGTCTGGAAACTTGTACATGCTGCAGGCTTAGCCAAAAAAAATATATATACACACACACATATATATAATAAGTTGAAGAGGTTAATGAATTTGGCAAAAAGAAGGATGTAGTTGAATTTATACAGTCCTTGAAGTTTACATAGAGGAGAACAGGCACTGGGATCTGGAGAGGGAGCCTGAGATTTATTTCTGGTTGAAGGAGAACAGAGACGAGAAGGAGAAGATTAGGAAGAGACTGTCATAAGGGTAGCAGCACAGAGGGAAGGGCTGCTCGTTAAGATAGGACAAGCAAGGCAGTTTTAGAAGCTGAAAAGAGGAGAAAAGAGCAGGGACTATAATAGAAATGCTTCAGAATGAGCGCATCACTTGGGAGGTGCCTAATGGTTTTGAGGCAGATCCTGAGCACAGATGGACCATAGTTTTGGAGAAGAGGAGAGACAACTCTTCTCAAACTAAGAGGAAGCTGACCCAAGAAGGAATAGCTGAAGAGGTTCTCTTTTCTTTGTAGAGAAAGAAAGTCACTACCCAAAAAATGGATCTGGAGGAGAACTGATGATTAAGAAGGGTGTGGTTTTGGCATAACCACTGACAAAAGGGTGATAGGAAGCCAACAGGAAAACGCTGGCTGTCAGAAGGGTCAGGATGAGTAAAACATGTAAATCTGTGAAACAAAGGTGCTCAGAGTACTATTTGGCCATGATGCTCGTTATTCAATGTGATCTAAAATTTCCCAGTCCACAAAAATGGGATTATCTTTATGGGGCAGCAGACATGGATGTGACACCAGAGGTGAGGCACACAAAATAATCATTTGTCATTAGCTTTCCCAACAATGAGCAAGTAGTTATCCCAGGACTGTAAGGACATCACCTTCACACTGTGGGAGTCTCCTCTCTGATCTCCTCCTTTGTCCTCTTCCCTTACCATCTTTCTGCACCTAGCAACAGAGCCATCTTTTCAAGGCATCCATCAGATCCTACTACCTCGCTGCTTGTAACTCATCAAGGCTTCCCATCGTACACAGAAGAGAAAGCTCCTGTCTTTATGCAGGTTGACAGGCCTTTTGTGAACTGCCTCTGCCCCTGCCCAGCTCACACTGCCCCCTTGCTCTGCACCGGCCACACTGGAGCAGTTACTTGACATGCAGAACTCTCCTTTGCCTTGAGAACTGGGCCCTACCTGTTTGCCTGGCCTGGGACACACTTTCCCCCCCGTTCACAGGACTGATTCATTCTCTTCCTTCACAGCCTAAGTGTCACCTCTGCAGAAAGGCCGGTCATCATCACCTCAGCCTGCGTGAATTATTCACATAGTACATATTGCTATGCATCTGCTTGCTTATTTGCTTGTTATTGTCTTTGTCCCCTACAATATAAATTCTGTGGAGCAGAGATTTCTGCCTCTTGTTCACTGCTCTATTCTGCTTGCTAGCACAATGTCTGGAACACACTAGGTACTAATAATAAATGTTTGTTGAATGAGTGAATGAATAAACATTTCTCTGTACTTTTTTTTTTTTTTTTTGCTTTTTAGGGCCACACTCATGGCATATGGCAGTTCCCAGGCTAGGGATCTAATCAGAGCTACAGCTGCCAGCCTATGCCACGGGCACAGCAATGCCAGATCCAAGCCATGTCTGTGACCTACACCACAACTCATGGCAACGCCAGATCCTTAACACACTGAGAAAGGCCAGGGATCAAACCCACAACCTCATGGTTCCCAGTCAGATTCGTTTCTGCTGCGCCATGGCAGGAACTCTGTTTCTCTGTACCTTTTACTTTCAACTTAACTCCCTTAATTATTTTATTTTTAATGACTGCTTGATAGGTATTCAGCACTTTGTTCAATTTTCTTAATTTGGTTTGACCTAGTCACTTCGATTTGACACTGTACGTACAGGACATTGCTTCTCTGATCTACAGTTTTGTAACTGTTGGGATTAACCATCCCTGCGGTGTTGCCTAGGCAGTCAAGTCCAAAACCTGTTTTGTTTCCTAATGCCACAACCTTCCTATCCTCTGCCCCAATTAATGGCATTAAAAGAAAAAAAAAATCTTTCCTTGCAGCTATCTTACATAACTGAGAGTCAACGTTTTTGGGCAGGAACCAGTTTTGTAACAAACAGCTTTGGCAACTCTGCCCCAAGGCCCTTGCAGCCTACCCATATGGAGAAGGGAAGGTGTCACCTGTGCTGGTGGGGGGAGGGGCAGCACTCAGGCTGCCACGCCAGGTCCTGGGCTTTTTCCTCAGGGACAGGGAGCTCCCCTCTGTCCCCAAGGTGTTAGTGTGGTCACTTCTGTCTAGTCTGTCCAATGAAAGCCTGGTAAGCACAATGCTCTGAACTCGCTAAAAGCCAGACATGGGCAAGGAGTTAATTAAGAAATATAAATAAAATAATTCTGCACTATGAGAAAAATGACTCTAGAACAGGAAGTCAAAAAGCAAGTGTATAATCAAAAAGAAATGGGGCAGGTCTACTTAGACCACCTTCCTCAGTGACTGACACAACTTTGCTGGGCACTTACACAGTATAATTAATGTGTGTCATTCCTAAAGGGACATATTACCTGCCTGTACCATGAAGCCTCTTTATATTTAGCCCTGTGCAATCATCAATTAGCTCATACACGAGCCCCTGAGTATCATTATCTCTGCTTTGCAAACAAGGAAAAGCAAGGGTGTTGGTGCCAAGACTCCAAGCAGTGTGTTACTGGCTCAATAAAGAAGTCTGGAATTCCTGAACTTGGGTTTCCTGCACTGTAGAATCAATGTATTACATTGTTGAACACAGTCAAATGGAAATGACCCCAAAACATGTTGTTCTTGCAGTATTTTGGCCCTACCCTGTGGTTTTCTACATGAAGGGAAACTGCTTGGCATGGTTGGGGCTGGAGGAGAGAGATGGAAAGACAAGGGGGCATGGCCTGGGGAAATGGAAGGGAAATGCCTCATGTGATTTCTTGCCTTTAGAGAGAAGTTATTAGAATGAAGCATTTTCAGAACATCTCTTAAGTCTGAAGGTTACGTGGGTCTTCAGGAAGCAGGGCTGAACATGCAACTTGGCCTCCCCCGCTAAAATGTTTCTGGTAAATCCTATATTGCCTTGACCCTAAAGGCAATATCCCAATACCAGGAATGGCAGAGCAAAGGATTATGAACACAGATGAAACATTATATACCAGTGAGTAGACCTACTTGTCAGGCATCGCAGAGATTCCTGCCTGGTCCACTGAGAAGTATTGCTGACCTGGTATTTCCACAGGATCATCTCTATTTTAATCTTCTCTATAAATTATTCAAATGAGCACAGAAGCCTTTCTGCTCCAGATGGGTAAAAAGTACCTGGGGATTAATTTCTGGAACATCATACCCCATGAAGAGTCCTCTTCAGAGAGTGTTTGGCACAGTCTCTTGAATGCATGTTACTCTCCCAAGAAGGCAACAGCACTAATAGCCAGGTGACAAGTGGACCGTGGGTCAGGAGTGAACAGGAGCCTCTGGGCTCTTTCAGTTCTCCAAGCTTCTCCCCTTCCCAAAGCATGTTAAGTGCTCCTTATACCAGGCATGCAAAGAAGAAAAAGTCCTCTTTATTTGCATGTTGTAGACAAAGGATAGAATAAACACAAATAGATAATAGCTAATAGAAGAGATGAGAGAGAGAGAGGAGGGGAATGTAGCTAATTAAGAATAGATTTTTAAAAAGAGAGGGAGGGAGAGAGAGAATCTAGCTAATTAAGAACAGATTTTTTTTTGGAGTTCCCGTTGTGGCGCAATGGTTAACGAATCCGACTAGGAACCATGAGGTTGTGGGTTCCATCCCTGCCCTTGCTCAGTGGGTTAACGATCCGGCGTTGCCGTGAGCTGTGATGTAGGTCGCAGACACAGCTCGGATCCCTCATTGCTGTGGCTCTGGTATAGGCTGGCAGCTACAGCTCCTATTCGACCCCTAGCCTGGGAACCTCCATGTGCCGCAGGAGCGGCCCAAGAAATGTCAAAAAGACCCCCAAAAATAAATAAATAAATAAAAAATAAAAACAGATTTTTTTAAAAAGAGAAAGAGAGAAACCAAATCTCTGATCTTTGGTCTGATTTAAGAGAGAGGTTTAATGGTAACTGTCAGAACATGTCTTTCGTCAGAATAGGCTGATCAATAAAATGTTCACTGATTCAGGATAGTTTTAACCAAGAGATATTTACTCTGTGAAGACTAGGCCTATCAGTATGGCTTTAGCTTCTCTTTTGCAGGGAGAGAAAAAGATCCCAGTATTTTATGAAAAACTTTACAAATGTAAGGCAGGACCTGCTTTACATCTATAATCAGAAGTGGAATTTGAAAAAAAATCTTTCGTGTTTTTCCTTTAGAGAGTTATTAGAATAGGAAGTGATTTTGTTGATTTTTTTTTTCTTTGTAAGGTAAACTTGAGACTGTCATGAGCACTAAATGTGTTTTTATGGAACTATGAATTACTTAGATACTTTGGAGACCTGGATGTCTGTGCCTGAATCATGATACTTGGCTGTCTGGAATTTGGGGAAGTGAGTTGTTCTAGACAGCTGAGCTTTATAGATGACCCAGTGTCTATCTTAGTAGGTTGGAACCTTTAACATTTTTACTGTTTTGAATAAAAGCTATCTAAAGATATGTCTATGCATTTTTTTTTGCTTTTTGAAAACAATATGCTAAACATATTTAGCTTTTTCTTGATGAAGCATTATTATTATGGAAAACAGCTTTTTTATGGAATGTTCTCAGAACTTAACTGAAATGTATTGTTCTGTCTGCTATTGCAGCAAATTATTATTTCTGTGTTATTCTTAATAGTTTTTTTTCTAGAAATTTCCTTATTATTACCTGTCATGTCTTACTTTTGTCACTGTATACTTTTGAAAAATATTTTAAAATGTTTAAAAGGTTTCAATTAGTTACATGTTTGGAAATTAGCTAACAATACTCTTTAGAATCTTATATAAAGGAAGAGTAAACAGGCTTGGAGTAAGGCCAACACTTCCTTCTCTAACTGTTCTTATTCCAAAAAAAAATTTTTTTATAAATTTGAAAATGTACACAAATGGAGAGAATAGTATAATGGACCACCACACCATCCCTCTTAACTTTACACATTATCCTATTTCAACAACTCCCAATTTCTGAGCAGTCTTATTTCCTCTATACCTCCCCTACTCTCCCACCTTACATCTGCATTAAAATCCCATTATTTCAACATTAGTATGGATTCATGTTTAGCTTAATATAGATACAGCTGTTAACGTATGGAAAAAATTAAATATATTTGCATATACACCACTTAGTATACACCCATATATTTCCTTGCTCTAGGGCCTAGAAGCAATGACACCTCAGAAGCAACAAGCACACCAAGAAGCCAGATCTTGGTTTCTAATACCATCCTTCAGTAGCATGAACCAGGCCTCCTTGAAAAAAGTGGCTGATTTTAGGGCTAGAGCACAAAACATAAAAAATGAGCCTGGAGTAGCTTATAGGGCTGAAAAGTAAAAATGTGCCAGATGCACACACACACATATACAATTGATAGAGATATGTCAAAAACAAACAGTAACTAACTAAATCCCCAATAGCCAAAACTGAAACAATTTGAACAATAAAATAAAGCAGCATTGTATTATAACTTAACATATAAAATAAATATTGTTGAGTCCCTACTGATAGAAATACATGAATGAATGAATGGATGGATGGAGGAGAAGAGACAAATCTCCTATGCAGAAGAATTCTAAATAATGTATGTAGATATTGCACTTTTAAGAAGGGGGCATAACAGCTCCACTGCTTAAGTGTGAGCTCCACATAGTGACTTCCTTGCAAAGAGCACACCATAGAAAGGGATTAAGGAGCCAGTAACTTTCCAGTGGAGAAATTTGTCAAACACTACCAAAGTCAACATCAATAGCCATAAATCATGTTAATAGTATGGACCCTTGATGAATAATGAAATAATGTTGAAAATGAAAATCACATTGATCTCTCTGCTCTTTTTCACCAAAACCCAAAACCGCAAGCCCCAGTCTAATTGTGAGAAAAACACCAGACAGATTCCAATAAGGCTCCTTCTACAAAAGATCTGACCAGTACTCCTCAAAACTGTCAAGGTCATCAAAACCAGCGAACGTCTTAGAAATTGTCATAGCCAAGAGGAGTCAAAGAGATGACAGTTACTCATCTAGTTTCATATTTGTTGTCTGTGCTCTGTAAAAATTATATTAAGGGAAAATAAAAAAATGAAAAACATCACTGTATTACGCTTACACAATACTGAGGGACTTTTAATCTTTAAAAGTGAATGTGTAAGTATCATCTTGTTAAGAAAGTCAATTCCAGAAGAGGAAAATAGCAGGAAGAGGATTATATTTCCAGCAAGGGTGACTGTCACTGGAAAGGTTAAGGGACAAGCAAGGGAGAAGAAAGAACCAGGTGACGCATACAGTAGAAATGAATAAAAAAGAGGAGGGGAAAATAGGAAAAAAAGGGATATACATACAGTGAAGAGAACGTCATTAATATTCTGGGCTGCAGTAATCTAGACAATCTCTGATTCGTTGTTCCTTTTTGTGATTCTTTATTTTCTATGATTACTAACAAAATTATCAGAATAAGGTTGAGTCCTTTTCCTTGACTTTTTTCTTTTGCTTCTGTGGTACGTAAGATAATTTTCTATACCTGTAGCTTCCAAACCTGTTTGGGTCTGTTGTCATCTTCTACACTAACCATGAAATAGATTTGTCCTGCATAAACTGAGACAAACATGTGTCCACTGAGGAATCTAATTTATGGGGAGCTTACTTATGATTATATCTTTATTAGATCCCTGCTTGCTTAGAAATGATGGAGAATGTGATCATTTTTGCCAGTCCACATCATGACTCAAATGCTAACTTAGAAAAGATTGAAAAAAGAGCTGTATATTGCTGTTTATTAAGTAATATATCTGTGGTCATTTTTAAGTTCTGTGTTCAGATAGAGCTGAGCTATATTCAGAGTTTTGACCCTGACACCTTCGCCTCTGTGTTTGTAATATAAACTATCTTGCCATTCACATGCTGATATGTCCTAAGAATCGTTATTATGTATAGTAACTTGCAAATTTTTATAATCGTACTGTATGTTTTTAAGTGCTTTTACATTTAAGAAAAGGAAACTTCATTTAACCAATATTTTTTAAGTTAGTAAGTTTTACTTTTTATTTGGTATTTGAACGCAGCTAGAAAACCTGAATGAATTCATGTTAAGAAGTATGAAAAGAATAAGAGTTCCCACAGTGGCACAATGGGATCAGTGGTATCTCTGCAGCACCAGGACTCAGGTTCAATCCCCAGACCGGCACAGTGGGTTAAAGGGTCCAGTGTTGCCACAGCTGTGGCTTGAATTGAAATTGAAGCTCAGATCTGAACCCTGGTCTGGGAACTGCATATGCCAGGGGGTGGCCAAAAAAGAAAAAAAAAAGAAATAAAAAAGAACAGATTCAGTACCTCCCCTAGACCTGGGCAAGACTGGGCCCACTTTTAAAAGGAGCTCTTCTTTGCCTGCCTCTCCAAAGGCAAGCCCTGCTGCCAGGGTGTATAGCCCCAGACCTGAGTGATGGCAGGGCATGTGTTCAGAGGATGGAGGTACAAGCTGAAATGTCCACTTGCAAACATCAGAGGCCACTTTGTAAGAGAAGGAGGCAAACCTGTGTTTGAGGTCCTTTGGAAGGTATATTTTTAAAGGCAAGGAATTAGAACAAACTTTAATAGTTTGTTAGCTTCATTTATAGCTTTGAAATATTTAAAGATATGGTAAGTGAGCTTCCATTTATAGTCTTGTTCCCCTTCAGTCACCAATGTTGGGCCAAATTTGAGTAGATTTTAAAAATGAAAAAGATTAAGCTCATTTGTCCTATTTCCTTAATTCTCTCACCTATTAATAGTCTAACAGGTGATCTTTGAGTTCAACCATGAATTACAGGTAAAATGCTCTACCTAAAGGTATATTCTATAAGCTTTTTGGTTTTTAGAATAAGTTTTTAGAATCGTTGAATTCAACCATGAATTATAGGTAAAATGCTCTACCTAAAGGTATATTCTATAAGCTTTTTGGTTTTTAGTAAAATCACCCCAAATGTTTTATTTATTTATTTGTTTGTTTTTGGCTGCGCCTGTGGCAGGTGGAAGTTCCCGGGCCAGGGACTGAATCCACACCACAGCAGTGTCCAGAGCCACTGCAGTGACAACGCTGGATCCTCAACCCACTGCACCACAAGGGAACTCCATCTCAAATGTTTTAAATGCTGGCTCTTCAAGGAGAATATTTGGAGAAGAAGAAGCAAATGGAAAAGTAATTATATCATCAGCATTGACATTTACTTAGTTCTTTATGTGTTTAAGGTGCAGAGGAAATATTTTCGGTCTAAAAAAAAGGTTTTCTGCTTTAGAGGAGTTTATAAAGTGGATGAAGAGGCAAGAGAAATATACATGAAAAATTTAAAACAGAGCAGCAAATATGAAATCAGTGTTACCAGGAATAAAGGCTTCCAGAGAGCAGGAAGCTTGGGTTGTCAGCGAGGCCGCTGGGCTGGGCTGGGCCTTGCCGCATGAGTCAGGATTGGATTGGCACAGACAGATGAGGTAACATCCTGGGAGGGAAAAGCCACAGGGCTGAGGTACAGAGACAGGTAAGCACAGCATGTGTTTGGGGAACTAGGGACACATTAATTTGGTTAGAGCGGACAGTTTGCATTGCACATAAAGGCAGGAAGACTTTGAATGATATCTGGTGCTGTCTGTCTAGGGCTCTGAAAGTCTGGGCTTTACCCCGAAGGCAGTGGACAGTTGCTGAAGGTTTTTGAGACACAAACAACAGGGTGAAATCTGTGATTTGGAAAGAATGAACCAATGGCTGTGTTTAGATGGACTAGTGGAGAGAGATGAGAGGCAGGCAGACCATGGAGGTCCTGAGCTCATTGGACCAGAGACCAGGCCAGGGATGGGACACTTTGAAAAGAGACACTTTCTCTTTTACAGATTTTAAAACATTTTCTGGTTGTTTTCAGAGTTACCGGCAATGATTTCCACTAGGAAGAAATGACTGGTGATGAAATAGAATGGACTAATAGAAAACAAAAGTAATATATATTGTTCCACTTACCATACTTGTATTCCATGTCCTAGAGTTTTACGCTTACCTGTCTGCTTCTCTAAATGAAGAAAGGAAGCACGACCCAAATCCCATTTGACCTACGTCAAGTATATGTACAAAATTCAACAGTGAAATATAATTATGTTAACCCTGTCTTTACAAGGCATAGAAAAATGTCTTTAGCCCCAGGTAATGACAGCATGTTCTTTTTTTACATAAAAATGTCACAAGGGGTGAGGCAGTTGTGTGGTAAAGTGGAGAGAGACAGTGGACCCCAGGAGTCTGTGAGCTTGTTCTGACAATGATGGTTCCACTGAATGGCTCTAGGACCTGGGACAATTTGTTTATCCTTCTGGGATAAGCCTCCCTTAAGATCAGATTCTATAAACTCCAAGGCTCTTTTCAGCCCTCCCATTCTATAATTATGTGAGTTAGATCTGACACCAAAAGAGCATTTCATGAGATGGATTTCTAGGAGTTACCACTGTGGCTCAATGGGATCGGTGGTATCTCTGCAGCACCAGGACGCAGGTTTGATCCTCAGCCCAGTACATTGGGTTAAAGGATCAGGTGTTCTCACACAGCATAGGCTGCATCTGTGTCGTGGATCTGATCCCTGGCCCAGGAACTCCATATGCTGCAAGGCAGCCAAAAAAGAAGAAACACAAACAAAAAATGGATTTCTAATATACTTTGAGTCAGTCTCTCTGGTTGAGATTCCTAATGGCTATGAATGATGTAGGTATGGATTTATCTATGATTAATTTGTGGGAAATGAGGTAGAAGGGTTTTTTTTTTTTTTGGTTGTTTTTGTTTTTTTAAAGTCTTGGATGTGTATCAAGGTTACTAGGTCATTCAGTATGTGAATTATTTCCCCTTCCCCATGAATCACCACTAAAAATGGGTTAGCTGATTGATGTAATCTAACTAGATGATACTCCTTCTGTGAATTTTTTAGGGATTGCATACAAGGGACAGGAAGTGTTGCCAGTTCACTGTGTAGAACCACAAGCACATTTGGAAAGGCTGAGAGACAATGTGGTGAACTGGTTAAAAGCATACATTCTGGGGTCACATTTACTCAGCTTCAAACCCAAGTTCTGCCACTTGTCAGCTGCATGACCTTGGGCTAGTTACTAAACCTCTCTGTGCTTCCGGTTACTCTTCTGCTTCATTGGGTTATTAGGGGATAAGGATTAAGTGAAAGTTGTTACATGTAAATCCCTTAGAACATCACCCACCACAAGCATTTGGTAAAATAATTATTAGACAAGGCAAGTAAAAAGATATTTATCAAGGAAGACACGCTGGTACGTAAAGCTGGAGGCATAATGATGTGGACCAACATATCTTAAGATAGATTCACCCACTTTTGTGATGTTTTTTGGTATTAGTCACATTGTAACTACAAAATCACAAAAAATGGCATTGTTCTTATGATTGTTTCATCCTATTTGTGGTTTGCTGAAGGTGAATGTATTTTTTCTGTGTGGGGTACATGCTTACCTTCAAGAAGGAATGTTTTGCAGTAAACTGAAGTCAGGGAAGAAGAGGTTTAGAGGCAGAATGAAGGAAAGGGATCTCATGGTTGCCTTGTGCTTTCAGTGGATAGTGAATATTCATTTAAAAGGTGTTTTCTGGGGGAAAGTTGTGAGTAATTCAAGGAACTAAAATTTCAAGTTCTGCTGAAGCAGTGAGTCAGGGTTCCTGAGACCAGTCCTGTTTGGGCTACTTCATCTTAGATGACAAACAGAGGTTGGTTTTCACCTCATCATGACTGAAATTGATAATTTCATCAGATTACTTCAAATTAAGCTTCATTTATTTGAGTTATAGAAAACTCCCAGCAAAACACCTCACTTTATCTGTGGATTTGAGCTGTGGCCAAATAACCAGGAAAGAAAAAAAGAAGGAGGGAGCTGGACATGAGTTTTCTTGCAGCCCCACCCTTCCTTCAGAGCCTTGCCCTCCTGGTGAGTGACTTTCTGCCAAGGTCTTTCCTGAAGTCTCTCTCTGTTCCTCAGCTGAGAAGGAACCACATTTATGGGGCTCATCAGAAGCGGGTGTGAAGGATTTCCTGTCTGAAGGGTCTCAAGCCATGAAAAGGCTTTTCATTCAGTTGACATGAGGGGTGTGGCCAGACATCTGTGCCTGCCTTAGGGCGAAGGAGGCGGCACAGACCCTCCGCAAAGGAGTAGGGCACTCTCTGCTACTGGCAGGGGACCCGATAGCAACACAAGTGCCAGGACTGTGTCCTGAGCTGGGATGTGGCCGTCTCTGCCTGAGACAGACTGTGGAGGGATGCTGATGGTTTCCATGACGACCTCCCTCAGGGTTAGAAGATTTCAGGAGAACCCTTCCTACACCACCCTACCAAGGTTGGATCTGCACACAGTGGAAGAGCTACTCTGTAATGAGTGCACCAAAAAAAAAAAAAAAAAAAAAAGGAAAAGGAAATGAGTGTGTAGTGTTTTATGTTAAGAAGATAAGCTCTTATCTCTGTTTCTAAACCTTTAATTCCAATTATGTTTGTAACTAAATAAAGCCAGTTAAACTGCGGTTTGGACTGAGGCTGATGACAGCTGCAATCTAGAAACTGATGCACAGGCTGAATTATAATATCTTGTGCTGAAAGTCATTGCCATGTGGGACCACGCCTGAGGGTTTGGGTTGTGCCTCTCATGCATCTGCTGGGGACAGGTCAACATTTGGCAAGGCACAAATCAATGGAAAGGGTGCCCGCGTCAAGTGCATTTTCTGCCCCAGACATACCATTTTTATAGAATACATGTAAGCTCCACACTCATGTCTTTGACTTTGGATACCACTTTGTTTTGAACTCTTTATTTTTGAACTCTTTGTGGCCGAGGAGACCATGCCTGTCCCAGCTTACTGTGAAGAGGTCTTTTCTAATCAGTGTGCACCTCTAGTTAATAGACATAAACACATGGCAAGGGAAACCTTGCCTGGGTGATAGTTGATGCACAGTAAATATGTGAATGAATGAATGAATGAATGAACCCAGTTCTCATGGGCTTTGACACTGGGAGCATATACTTTAATTGAAAATCACTTCCACCCGTGAAACGTGTATCCTTCCCAGTGCTTTACACACCTTTTGTGATTGTGTGTTCACACTCTTCTTCCCACTTTCAGGGGGGGCAGCAGAGCAGTAGCTATAACATGTTGTACAGCTTTCACCTTGTTCTATTTGAATCTCATACTTCCTCCCCCCTGTGATCTAGAAGGTGCTTTTATCATTTGTGCATTTATGTCCAGGTCACCGCCTCCACCTGGACCCCGACTCACCCAGCTTTCTGTATCGTGAGGAGGGCTGCTCACATGAGTGGCATGACTTTGGGTGGAACTCAGTATGGGAAAGCAGAGACAGTATTATTCTTTGTCATCACTTTTTTCAAAACTGCTGTGGACTACTTCCTTTCCATCACCTGGATTTCTTACTCACTCTTAGAAATCAAAGCTTTCATTCCAGTGATTTAAATGTCTAGCCCAATGTAGTAGTTAAAACCCTAAGTGTTGTTCACATGACCTTTCCCCCTTGCCCAGCTTGGTAGCCTCTGCAGGGAGAGAGGGGCCGAGTCGGCTTCAGCCCCGCCCCCGGCCTCCCCGGCTCCCTGATTTTGCTTTTACTCTTTATTTATTTTATTTTTTGTGTGTGTGTGTCTTTTTGCCTTTTCTAGGGCCGCTCCCACGGCATATGGAGGTTCCCAAGCTAGGGGTCCAATTGGAGCTGTAGCCACCAGCCTACACCAGGGCCACAGCAACTCAGGATCCAAGCTGCATCTGTGACCTACACCACAGCTCATGGCAACGCTGGATCTCTAACCCACTGAGCAAGGCCAGGGATCGAACCCGCAAACCTCATGGTTCCTAGTCGGATTCGTTAACCACTGCGCCACGACGGGAACTCCGCTCTTTTACTCTTTAATCCCAGCTCATACTCCTCATTCTTTGTTGGTTAGGTCCAGAAGGTGTGGGGATTTGGGAGGGAAAAGGAGCACTGTCCTATGTCAAAGGTGTTCTCTGACTTAAATAGATATTCATAGGTGCTTCTTTGTCCCTAAGGGCTTTTGTGGTTTTCTCTAGGGCTCTTGTTGGACACATAGCTCATTATCATTCCCAGAATGGCCATAATTTTCCCCATGGCCCCCAGGCTTTGAGTCCACCCTTCACCAGCCCTATTAGAGTCCCCTGTCCCTCCTGCACAACCTCCCGATTCTTGGGCAGAGTCTCAGGTGAGACTGCTCCAGACTGGTTCTCTCCTGCAGGGTCCATGTCTGTTCTAGGAAAACTCTCATGCTCTTCGGCCTTCACCATCAGTCCAAGTGGCAGTGCCTCCCCCTTGCTGTCCACTAATCTCAGCCCACTAATCTCAGTCCCTTGCCTTTTGATTTCTCAAGTGTGAGCCAGGCATTTGTATTCTGTGTCCCCCAAGCTCCAAGAGACACCCACGGAGCTCTCCATTTCTCCCCCTAAATGCCTCTCGCTAGGAAGAAGCACCTGTGTTGTCTTCCATGGGGGAGGTAAAGGGGGAGAGAAGTCCACCTGGCAGCAGCCTTCTCCAAATGCAGCCACTTGCCCTGCTTCTTTGACTTCAGATTCCTTATACAGGCTCTGAGACGTCACTTCTGCAAGTCTTGGTGGAGGGGGTCAAGCACCTCATTTTGGAACATGCAGGTACCCAGTCCTAGGGGTTTGTTCTCAGATTCGTAGGTTTACCTGAAACTGAGCAGAAAGCATTCCATTCTAACATCCTGTTACATATGTAAAAATGGGTATTTTTACAACCCTTGCTCATTGTATTGTGTTGATAAGGAGAAATTGTATGAAACAATAATAGAGAGTTCTTTTTTGAAATTTTTGTTGGAGTATAGTTGACTTACAATGTTTTAGTTTCAGGTATTTAGCGAAATGAATCAGTTATACATATACACATATCCATTCTTTTTTCCCCACATAGGTTATTACAGAATATTGACTAGATTTTCCTGTGTTATACAGTGGGTCCTTGTTAGTTATCTAGTTTATAATACTAGCAAAGTCTTATATAGCACAGCATTTATTGTATGCAAGGCACTGTTCTAGGCTTTTTTTTCTTTTTTTTGTCTTTTGAGGGCCGCACCTGCAGCATATGGAAGTTCCCAGGCTAGGGTTCAAATCAGAGCTACAGCCACTGGCCTACGCCAGAGCCACAGCAACTCCAGATCTGAGCTGTGTCTGTGACCTACACCACAGCTCACAGCAATGCTGGATCCTTAACCCACTGAGTGGGGCCAGGGATTGAACCTGCATCCTCATGCTACCGCTGAGCCACAATAAGAACTCCTTTAGGCATTGTTTAGTTTTTTCTTTTCTTAATCTGTAGTCACATTTTTATCGAGACTAATAAAATATATGCGGCCATTGTTGTTATTTTCACTTGCAGATGGAAGTGCTGGAAAGTACTTTTTGTCAAGATTATCTGCCATCAAATTACTCATATCCAGGCTTCTGCAAGTCTGGAATTCTCTTCCCATCAGGAATATGATGTGGGAATTCCAGTTGATAACATTTATTTAAAAAAAAGATTCAGCATAATTATCTTAGTGTTAAGGATGTCTAGATTATGTCCTTGAAAAGAGGTCAGGGTCTTCCTGAGCCTAGGGTCCTCGAATATTCTTTCAGTCAACAAAAGTGGAGTCCTTTTTTTCCCTCATACTCTGATTCCAATGACAAATCATTCATTTTTACTCCCCCCCCCAATTTAGGATCAATTAGATTACCAGTTTATTTGTTCCCATGTGGCTCTGTGGGTTAAGGATCCCGCGTTGTCACTGTAGCAGCTTGGGTTCCTGCTGTGGCCCAGCTTTGATCCCTGGCTCAGGAACTTCCACATTGCTTGGGCACAACCAAAACTAAAAAAGGATATAGCTCAGGGACAGCCAGATGGAAGAGGTGCAGAGGACATAGTACAGGAAAAGGGGAGGGAGCTTCTATGCCCTCTCCAAGCATCCCACTCTCCCAGCACCTCCCCGTTTATTCCTTGTAACAATGCTATGAAGTATATACAGTTATTACTCCTTTCTTTCTTCCTTCCTTCCTTCTTTTCTTTTCTCTTTTTTCTTTTCTTCCTTTTCTTTCTTTTCTTTCTCTTTTTCTCTCTTTCTCAGCCTTATCCCCAGCATGTGAAAGTTCCCAGGCCAGGGTTCAAATGTGCCCCACAGCAGTGACCCACACCACTGCAGTGACAACACCAGTTCCTTAACCTGCCACAAGAGAATATCCTATTACTCCTATTTTCCTGAGGAATAGAGGTCTCTAGACTTGCCCAAAGTCACTCTCTAGTAAGTATCAGAGCTGGGATTTGAACCTGTGTAACAAAGTTACACATGTGCTCCTGACCACTGCATCGTGCGGCCTCACATGCTATGGTAGAGGACAGGGCACTTTCTCAGGAGCCAGGAAGACCTGGAATGAATTCCAAGCAGCTGCTTGCCATGTGACTCTTCCCTCCAGTTTCTTCCTCTGGCAAATGTGGATAATGCATTTGGCCTTTTGCGCTCATGTGGCATGCCATGGATTTGGGCCTTTCTATTCCTTCTCTGCTCTCCTTCAAAGATGCTAGCTGAAGACAGAATTTCTTTCCATCAGATCCTCCAGATCCTTTAAGATCCATCCAGCATGAAGATATTAAGCCCTGCTCTAGCTTAGCAAGCAACCTGAGATGACATTGCTGATCAGTTAATTGTGTGGTTCTCTCTTTAAGGAAGTAGGAAAGGTCCTGCAAAGATACTTCTGTATTTCTTGTCAAATGCAGCCTTAATGTAAGTTTCTCAGCTGTGTGTCCTTCTTCAAAGTAGTCCTGACACATTTGCGTGAGCAGCAGAGCTTTGGGGAAGGATTCCAGCAGGATGTGAGTAGTTCCTCCTGCAGTCTGGCCGTAAGCAAGACTGTACACATGGGCACCATGTGGTCTGGGGACCTTGGCTGAGGGGCTTCTCTGCTGCATGTAAGTGGAGAAAAACCTACATTTTCACCCTTTATCTTAACATGTAAAAGTGGCACCAGGAGTTTTGGTATCAAAGAGACCTGGATTCAGACTCTAGTTACTCAATAACTAACACTCCACCACTCAATAACTTGACAAAACAGAACAATTAATTTAGCTTTGCCAAGCCTCAGTTTTCTCATTTATGAAATAGAACAATAATATTTACCTCTTAGGGTGGTTGTGATTAAATACGAGCAGGGCTCCTCAGAAATTCGAAGAGGCCTAGATCACTTGCATTTTAGAAACTCCTAATACATTAGGAGTTTGACAACATAAAAGTCAAATATCAAAATGTCAAAATTAGGGTTATAAAAATAATGATTTGTTCTAAATGTTTACCTTTAACTAATATTAGCACACAAATATAATTTTCAATATAAGGGCATACTAAATATTTGTATTTCATGAGATGTAGTTTTATAAGGGACAGAAATTCCTATCATCTCAGTGTACTTGAGTCTTTTACATCATTTAGAAATACAAGTTTGGGAAGTTCCTGTTGCAGCTGAGTGGTAATGAGCCCAACTAATATCCATGAGGATGAAGGTTCGATCCCTGGCCTCATTCAGTGGGTTAAAGATCTGGCATTGCCGTGAGAGCTGTGGTGTAGGTCACAGACTCGGCTCAGATCTGGCATTGCTGTGGCTGTGGTGTAGGCCAGCAGCTGCAGCTCTGTTTTGACTCCCTATCCTGGGAACTTCCATACGCCACGGGTGTAGCCCTAAAAAAATGAACAAAAAAAAAAGGAAAGAAAGAAAATACAAGTTTGTCTTATGGTTACCAATGAAGGAAGCAAGGGAGAGAGGGGTAAATTAGGAGTTTGGGGCTAACAGATACACACTACTACATATAAAATAGATAAACAACAAGGGCCCACTGTATAGCATAGGGAACTATAGTCAGTATCTTGTAACAACCCACAAGGGAAAAGAACCTGAAAAAGTACTATGTATGTGTCTGTACACCTGAAACTAACACCTCATTGTAAATCGAGTATACGTCAATAAAAAAAAGGAAGAAAGACAATTTGTATCTGAGGCCCTTCCCAGATGTGAGGCATGAGCTGAAAGCTCTGCCCCTGCCCCTGGTTGGGGACCTCAGGCTTTGCTAAAGCCCCTGGTTCATAGGAGGCACCCAGGACCTTAATTCCCACCCTCCCTTCTTTCCATATCCCTTTCTGCAGCTGCCACTAGAACAGAGTGAGGACTTCCGTGGTGCTGTCACAAACTTGGCCCTAGCACTGTTCTAGGGTCCCAAAACTTTTTTGCAACTTGAGACTTTATTCTACTTTTATGAGTTTCCTTGGGCTAGGGCAAATAAGGACACTTGAAATAGTCTCCATTATTGTTCATCACCTGTTTTTTTAATAATTGAGAAATAATCCACAGACCATGAAATTCATTCTTTTAAAGTATACAGTGGAGGAGTTCCCGTCATGGCTCAGTGGTTAACGAGTCTGATTAGGAACCATGAGGCTGCGGGTTCGATCCCTGGCCTTGCTCAGTGGGTTAAGGATCCGGTGTTGCCGTGAGCTGTGGTGTAGGTCACAGACGCAGCTCAGATCCCACATTGCTGTGGCTCTGGCGTAGGCCGGCAGCTACAGCTCTGATTGGACCCCTAGCCTGGGAACCTCCATATGCCACAGGAGCAGCCCAAGAAATCTCAAAAAGACAAAAAAATTAAAATAAAGTATACAGTGGTTCATTAGTTTTTATTTCCAAAGTTGTACAACCATCACCACTAGCTAGCCAGAAAGTCTTCATCCCTCTGAAAAGAAACCCCCATCCATAGTCAATCCCCACTCCCTGTTATCCTCAGTCCTTGGCAACTATTAGTCTATTTTCTGTCTCTATCGATTTGCCCACGATAGGTATATACAGTGGTATTATACAGTATGTGGTCTTTTGTGTCTGTCTTTTTTCACTTAACAGCATGTTTTCAAGGTTCTTCCAGTATGTAGTATGTATTGCAATAGTATTCTTTTACATGGATATGCTGTATTTTGTTTATTCATTCATCAGTCAGTGAATTTTTGGGTTGTTTCCACTTTTTGGCTGTTATAAATAATACTACTGTGAACATTCGTGTTCAAGTAAGTGTGGACTTATGTTTTCAGTTCACTTAGTATAAACCTAACAATAGATTGCTGGTTCATATGGTATCTCTGTATTTAACATTTGGGGAATTACCAAACTATTTTCCAAAGTGGCTGCAACTTTACAATCCCACCAGCAATAAATAAGGTTTCTAATCTATCTATATCCCCACCAAATTTTTTTTTGTCATTGTTTTGATCATAGCTATCTGAGTGAGTGTAAAGTGGTAACTTATTACAGTTTTGATTTTTGTTTTCCTGATGACTAATGATATTGAGCATCTTTTCATGTGCTTACTGTCTATTTGTATAGCTTCTCTGGAGAAGTGTCTATTCAAGCCTTTTGTCCATTTTAAAATTGGATTATTTGTATTTTTTATTTTTAAAAATTATATTGAGTATAGTTGACTTACAATGTTGTGTTAATTTTAGGAAGATGGCTCAGTTATATACATAGTATACATTCCTTTCAGATTATTTTACCATGTATATTTGTATTTTTATTATTTATTTATTTATTTATTTGTCTTTTTTGCCTTTTCTGGGGCTGCTCCCGTGGCACATGGAAGTTCCCAGGCTAGGGGTCTAGTCGGAACTGTAGCCAGCCTATGCCACAGCAACACGGGATCTGAGCCACGTCTGCGACCTACACCACAGCTCACGGCAACACCGGATCCTTAACCCACTGAGCAAGGCCAGGGATCGAACCCACAAACTCAGTGTTCCTAGTCGGATTCATTAACCACTGAGCCACAATGGGAACTCCTGTATTTTTATTGTTGAATTGTAAGAATTCTGGATATTAAACCCCTATAAGGTATATGATTTGCAAATATTTTCTGTGGGTTATCATTTCAGTTTTTTTTGAGGCTGCACTCGCAGCATATGGAGGTTCCTAGGCTAAGGGTCAAATCAGAGCTGTAGCCGGCCTGTGCCACAGCCACAGCAACGCCAGATCCGAACCGTGTCTTCAACCCACACCACAGCTCATGGCAAAGCTGGATCCTTAGCCCACTGAGCAAGGCTAGGGATCGAACCTGCAACCTCATGATTCGTAGTCGGATTCGTTTCCACTGAGCCACGTCAGGAACTCCTCATTTCACTTTCTTGCTAGTGTTCTGAGAAGCACAAAAGTTTTTACTTGTGATGAAGTTCAATTTATCTCTCTTTATGTATTTTTGGAGCTTTACATGGTAAAAGAAATCATTACCAAACTTAAAGTCGCAAGGACTTAATACCTGTGCTTTCTCCTGAGGGTGTTATAGTTTTAGCTATTACTTTTAGGTCATTAATCTATTTTTGAGTTATTTTTTGTATATGGGGTGAGGTTCAGGTCATCATCCAGTTTTGTTTTGTTTTTGCTGGAAATATAGTTTTCTCAGTGGCATGAAGAAATCAGTAATAACATAGCTGATTGCCAGTATTAAGATAAGTAAAAAGCTCATAAGGCCTGAGGTCCTTTGGTTCTGATTAGGTCCAGTATGGCAGGCAAAGATGGTGTGGGCCCTAGGAGGACTTGGCTGACCTTGTGACCAAGCTAGGATTGCTCGCTGAAGCCTAGAGTTCATCAAAAGGATTTGAGTATTTGTGTGTGTGTGTCTTTTTGTCTTTTTAGGGCCGCACTCGCAGCCTATGGAGGTTCCCAGGCTAGAAGTCCCATCATAAGTGTAGCTGCCAGCCTACACCACAGCCACAGCAACATGGGATCTGAGCCACGTCTGTGACCTACACCACAGCTCACACAATGCCAGATCCTTAATCCACTGAGCGAGGCCAGGGATCAAACCCATTTCTTCGTAGATACTAGTCAGGTTCGTGAACCACTGAACCATGACGGGAACTCCCAAGAGGACTAGAGTATTAAAAGAAATTTCACTACTACAGTGGAGGTGAAGGTTTAGCTTAGAAAAATTCTGTCACTCTGACAAAGTAAATTGATGAAGAGAATAATTACAAACCCTTACCAGATGGTAACTCTACTTACCAGCTGGTAGAATTAGATCATGACGCGTGTGTCTGCAGTACTCCGCCATGGAATTTATGGTGATGGGGCCTCCGACTTCAGCTTTCCCTGATCTCATCCTGCATCTCCTTTCAAAACAGCAAGAGGCAGAGATGTAGATGCATCTTGTCCCCACAGATTCCTTTGCCTTCTCTGCTGGAGGCCCTCCATCAGGCCCTCCTGGTCCCTCTTCCCTCTTCTCCACCCTGGTCAAGGCCTGGCTGTGGCCTTCTGGTTTCCTGATGGGCTCAGGCAAAGGGCGTCTGACCAGGGGACCAGAGGGAGGGAGGTAGTGGGGTGGGGCATCTGTTCTCTGGGTCCCTCCCTTCGGGTGGCTGCGGGCTCCTCCCAGCCCACTCAGCCTAGCTCTCTGCTCTGCCTGTCGTGGTATCTGCTCCCTCCTTGCCCTTCAGCCCAGGAGCAGAACACGACCCCCCGGGGCCTCTCCATGCCCCCCATACACCTTTGTGTGGTTGTTAGACTCTCATCAAATGCTCCCACTCTTCTGTATTTGCTTACACAACCTGACAGGTGCACCTTCTCTCCCAGTCAGACATGTATGTGCTGACCAGCCTTTCACTTTAGAACAAATTTGTGGGAGTTCCCTTGCAACACAGTAGATTAAGGACAGGGAGTTGTAACTGCTGTGCCGTGAGTTTGATCCCTGGCTTAGGAACTTCCACATGCTGTGAGTGCAGCAGAAAGAAAAACAAAAAACAAAAAATAAAATAAAATACAAACAAATCCCAAACCAAAACAGATCTGTGAATACATTGATTCACTTAGGACATGTCTTTCTAGCACCTGTTAGGGTGAATAAGATGGAGAAAGTCCCACTCTCCTGGAACCTCCAGAATGACAGAGACAGAAGACAGTCGAATAGATACATCATACCATTGGCTAGTGACAGGTGCCTGGGGGGAAAACAGCACAGGGAAAGGGAGCAGGAATGATGGCAGAGGGGAGCTATTTAGATAGGATGAGCAGTCACAGAAGGCCTTCCCGAGTTAGGTGAAGAACTCCCATGACCCAGTGTTCACCGTGCAGAAGCCCTGGGCATGATCGAAGAGTGGTCAAGACCCTTGGGACTGATGGAAGAGAATGAGGCTGTGATTAGGGCAGGGGCGCGAAGAGGCCTGAGGGCCATTGTCGAAGCTTTAAGTTTCTTTCTGAACATAGTGGAAGCCATTGAAGTATTTTAAGCAGGGCAGTGACGTGACCTGACTTGGAGTTGTAAAATGATGCCCCTTTAGTGACCACAGAAAAAGAGTTACTAGATGGCACTGTTAGATGACAACACAGTTTAATGACAAGTTTGATGCTCTTTATTCAAAGGAAAATAATCCACGAATTGGGGAGGAACAGTGCCTCCCAAGCAGTGGGGAACACTCTCCCCAAGGGATTTTAGGCGGCACCGCAGAAGCTGGGAGTGATTGGCTGGGAGGTCGGGATATCCCTATAAGGCTAGCAGGTCCTGTTTTCTAAGGTAAAGTGAGCCAGTTAAAGCCGAGTTGGAGGATGCCCTCTGGTACGTGTTAGGTTTTCTCGACAGGTGTTTGCCGTATGAGCAGGCTGCCTTAGGTTTAGGTTTGTGATGTGGGCTAGGTTACTGGGGCGGCTTCCATTTTATGGGCCCCCATATATGAATTACCTTTATCAGCAGCTACCCTTGCCTCTTCCTGTGCAGCCTCAGCCACATCCTCTAACTTTTCCCAGGAGGTGGAGTGTCTGATCTACTCCAGTGAATGTGACATGGTCTCCATGGCCTGGAATATACCAAGAGAGGCGCCCTCTGAGATGGTTGGATGCTCCCAAGAAGCAGCAGAAATTCCATTGGAGGTGGAATGGGGAGGGGTGAAATTTCAAAAGAAATTGACAAAAGAAGATGAGCAGGAGGTTGTGAGGGAAGACAGGAGGGAACCAGGGAAGCAGCAAGGTTCGTGGCACAGCGGTGTGGTGAGAGCTGGTGTAGAGGGAGGATACGGACAGGAGACTTAGAGCGCATGGGTCCTAGGTTTGAATCTAGACACCATGGATTAGTTCTGCACCCTCGAGCAAGTTACTTACCTTCTCTGAACTTGCCTCATTTGAAAATGGGGACATTAATTAGTATTTCTTCAGAGTCAACGAGATTGTTTATATACAGCACTTAGCAAAATGTGAACCCTTAAGAGTTGAAATTCATAAAAAGATAATACAAATAGCTACTCTCTGGTGTCCCCCAAGACTTCCAGCCATAGGAGGGCACCTGTCCTTCAACACTCAGAAAGAGGGGAGCCCCCTTCCACATGCTAGGCAAAGCCCGGAGGCCCCCTCCCCTCCCTCACCCTGGCTCTGACCCTTCTTAGACTGACCATGCTCTCTCCTATCCTTCCTCCCATGTTTCCTTTGGCCACAAGTCAGCCTGGCTTGGATCCCAGTCCCCTTCTGGATTCCCCCAGGGCACCACCACCCACACAGTGACTTACACCCACACAGTGACTTACAACTCTTACCTAGGTACCTAGGCCGTGACACAGTAAGGCCAGCAAATGAAAATCATTTATTGGTCTCTACTGTTGATAAGATTTCCTCAGCCATTTGTCACACTAGGAATGTCTCACTGGCCTTTTTGCTTTGTCTCAAACTCTCGCTATCTCTAGAGGCCCGTCTTCAATCCCCCAAATTCATTTTTTTTTACCCCCATGAAGATCTTCCTACTCTGATCTGTCTTATTTTTCAATATATAAATATTTTAAAAATTTCTCTGCTAAACCAAGGGCCATCACATTTGAGACAGAGAGCCGTAAAATGCACAGATTTTGAAATGATTCTCTTTTGCATAATCTGGTTACTGTTAGAGACCCACTGGATATGAATCTCAGATGGAGGAGAGCTATAGATTGAAGGGACTTGCTGCCTCATGTCCCTCCTCTGCCGCCTCATGATGGCAAGGATCCATTAGCGTTTCATAGCTAGGATGGGAGATGTCCTTTCCTTCCAGAAACCTAGTGTTTACTGCAGGGAGCAGGGGAGCTAAGAGTATCAACATCTGAAAAGCCAGGAGAAAGCCAAGGGTCTCCTCTTTCTCCTTCTGAAGCCAGAAAGTAGTCAACCTTGCCACCCAGAAAGAGAGCCAAAGGTTTGCTGCCTTTGTTAAGACACAAATATGCTTCTCTTGATGCCTTCCAGGGCTGCCTCTTGAGCACCAGTGACAGACATCCCAAGCAACCTTTGAGGAACCCTGTGTCTCAGTCACAGTGTTTCATTGCCTCCTCCCTAAATAGATGTTGTACTTTTCCATCTCTGCTTTCCTCATGCTCTTCCTTTGACCTGGGATGCTGATCAACCCCATTTCTTTTTTTGTTTGTTTTGTTTTGTCTTTTTAGGGCAGCACTCGCGGCATATGGAGTTTCCCAGGCTAGGGGTCAAATTGGAGCTGTAGCCATGGGCCTATACCACAGCCACAGCAATGACAGATTGAAGCCGAGTCTGCAACCTACACCGCAGCTCATGGCAACGCCGGATCCTTAACCCACTGAGCAAGGCCAGGGATCAAACCCTCAACCTCATCGTTCCTAGTTGGATTTGTTTCCGCTGCGCCACGACAGGAACACCTGGTCCACCCCATTTCTACCTAACAAAACTATTCCAACCCTAGCTTGTGCCATCACTTTCACAAAGCCTTTCCTGATTGCTTTCTTCCTTCACATTGTTTAAGAATTGCCACGACTTGGGAGTTCCCATTGTGGCTCAGCGTTAGCAAACCTGACTAGTACCCATGAGGATGCAGGTTTGATCCCTGGCCTCACTCAGTGGGTTAAAGATCCAGCATTGTGGTGTGGGTTGCAGATGCAAATCCTGCATTGCTGTGGCTGTTGTGTAGGCTGGTGGCTGTAGCTCTGATTCAACCCCTAGCTCAGGAGGCTTGGCCCTAAAAAAAATAATAACAATAATAATTGCCACGACTTATAAGATACAAGCTGCTTTATTTTATCCTCACAGAGGTGCTTATGTTATGTTCCATAGCAGATTAAAGTTTCTCAAATGCATGAATTAATCCTTAAACTTTTTTTAAATCTGTTACAAAACTCCAGTGAATGAAAATTGGGCAAAAAATACTTATTGAATATTGGATTTCTATTGCTGCATAATGTATTTTCACAAACTTAGCAGTTTCACAAACAGCATACATCTTATTATCTCAGGGGTCAGGAGTCTGAACAAGGCTTAGCTGGATTCTCTGCTCACAGTCTCACAACCTGCAGTTGAGGTATCAGCTGGGGCTGCAGTTTCATCCGAGGCTGGGAGTTCTCTGCCAAGCTCCTGTGCTTGTTGACCAAGTCCACTTTCTTGCAGCTATAAGAACTAACTCAGAGCAGTTTTCTTTTTCAAAGCTATCAGGGAAGAGTCTTTGATGCTTTGAGTTTCTGACCTCAGGATGCTCTTTTAAATTTAAGGGCTTACCTGATTGGCTCAGGTCTACCTAAATTAATCTTTTTGAGTAACCCAAAGTCAACTCCTTAGGGAACTTAATTCCATCTACCAATCCCTTGACCTTTGCCTCATAATGTACCTAATCAGGGAAGTGACATCTATCATACTGACAGATCCTGCCCACACTCAAAGGCAGAGATTACACAGGATGTGTACACCAGGGCTGGGATTTTGGAATTCTTCCTACCACAAATATTTTTTGAGCAACAGCAGGTTTTTTTTGGGGGGGGGGGGTGGCTGCACTCACAGCGTGCAAAACTTCCCTAGGCCGGGGATCAAACCTGCATCACAGTAGTGACAATTCCAGATCCTTAACCCACTAGGCTACCAGGGAACTCAAAGCAGTAGTCTTAATAGAATGTTTTTTATTTGACTTTTATAAGATGCCAAATTACCTCAAAGTAGTGGGAAAATTTTCAAATTAATTACTATTTTAAATGTAAAAAAAAAGTTCTTTAAATAGTGTCTATGATAGAAGATAATTCCTCTACCTCTATGTCTTTGGTAGATTGAAAACAATAATTATTTTGAAATTTTAGTCCGGTTGTTGTTCATATTGTTTAGAGTTGGTTTCAGTTCATTCTATTCAATCTAAACACAAGAACACAAAATTATCCTGTTTAATAGGACCTAATTATTCTGTTTAATTAATTTATTAATTAATATCTGGGGAAACAGACTAAATGTTCATCTAAAAAGTGCATAGATTGAGGAACAGATGAAGAACTATGGGAAGATTTTGTCTATTATGGGGAGACTGTGCCTCTAGCAGGGTGTGAAAAGCCAACTTCTGAGGAGTTCTTGTCTAAGGAGCTTTTGTTATTTCCCTCTGAATCCTACCCAGCTTTTTATTCACAGAGTGGTGTAATGCTGTCAGTTTCTTTTTCTTTATTTTGTCTTAGGGCTGCACCTGTGGCATATGGAAGTTCCCATAGGGCTCGAATAGGAGCAGCAGCTGCCAGCCTATGCCACAGCCACAGCAACACAGGATCAGAGCCACATCTGTGACCTACACCACAGCTCACGGCAATGCCAGATACTTAACGCACTGATCAAGGCCGGAGATCAAACCTGCATCCTCATGGATACTAGTCGGGTTCGTTACTGCTGAGCCGAGAAGGGAACTCCTGCTGTGGGTTTCTTGATACAGGTGGGAGAATTCCTGGTTCACACTGGTGTGAATGGAGGCACTTTCCCCTGGAAGAACATGAGCTTTGAGGAATCAACAGCTGTGGCCTGACCATCTTTATATCAGATGTGTGCCTGGTCTGAGGGTTGCTAAGGGAAAAAGAACAGAAAGAAAATTCTACGGTTCAGTTAATGAGGGGACTGGTTCACCAGGAGGATTATGAAAGAGGAAAGATGCAAAACCTAATACAATAGGTTGAGTAGGTGAAAAAAAAACAGGATGACAAGTTAAAGATGAATTTCCTTTTGTAAATCAACTATGTTTTTTTTAAAAAAAGAGATAAATTTCTTCGGCAAAATTTTGAAGTTTGCAGGTTAATTTTTGCACTAACAAGATTCCTGGGGCCCTGTGAACACATGCTCTGCCTTTATTCATACGTGCAGTCTGTGACTAGTAGCTGAAATATGTTGATGTGAATTTTTTCCAATGTGATATGACAGGGCAGGGCCCACAAATGTGGGAGGAAAGTCAGGCCTCGGCAGTTTTATTCTCTTTTGCATCCAGCCCCACCTCTGTGCTCTGCAGAAACCCAGCCGTAGAGGCAGGGGCAGGAATTTTTCGCCCTATTTCTGCCTTCCTGCTCTAGAGTACAGATTCCAGGTAGAGAGAATGAGGGGGCGGTAAGGAAAGTCCCTAGAGCTGGAATGACCCCTGGGGACCTTGGCTGAGGGGGCAGGAGGGAGGCATGCCAGATTCTCATACCTTTCCCCAGGCCCTGGCCTGCTGCTTCTGGCACTGAGCACCAGACCATTTTTCAATTTGCACTTAAAAAAATAGTGTGCCCTGATGAAACAGCACAGTTCTTCAAATGAGGCTGGAAAGTCAATGAAACTGGCAGCTCTTCCTCTCATCTCTGCATGATGTTGATTTAATGAAGTCTCCCCTTGCAAGAGGATTTCATTGGTTTAAAAACAAAACTCCACACTGGCTATTTTTACTTCATTCATTATGACAATCACAAAACATGACCTTTTTTCAAACACTTTATATAAACAAAATGATGTCATGTCAGGGTGGTTATTACTTATGCTTATTAGTGAACTTCACACTACAAAGGTGGCTCCTCAGGGGCCACGGGGGGGGGGGGGGGGGGGGTGTCGGGGGGGGGGTTGAGGCACCTGCGCAGAGAGACTGACTCCTGACCCGGGGCTATAAAAGGTGGATGGCGGCTGGGGACAGACACATGTGTCTGCCTTCTCTTTTACAGGGAGTAAGAGCACTTCTGGTCCCATGAGAGAGCCAGTGATGCCAGTTACAAACTGTCACTTACAGTTTTCCTACCCAATGGTGATCTAATAAGTGACTGATTTAGGCTTCTGATAAAACGTCGATGTGTAGCTTGGAGAATGGAAATGGTAGACATATAGCTTGGAGTGGGTCCCAGTTCGACTCTAGATGGTTTGTGGACACTCCCACTTGGAAATATTTACTGTCCCCTGAGTTTGACATGACCCACTCCACCCTCCTGAGCCTCCCGTGGAGATCCCGGGATTCTTTGGAGTCCTCTCTCTCGGTGCTTGCTTTCCCTCAGTCTTTGCTCTTCTTCCCTCTAATTCCACAGCTGGGGATCACTTCAGCCTCCTCAGCCCTTCATGTCACAGCCACTGGCTCTGGGTGACTCTCCGGTTGGGCCCACCAAAGCCTGCCTGCTTATTTTCCTCCAGCACTGCTTTGAGTCATGTCACTTCCATGCTCAGACACCTGCTAAGATCTTGTCTTTCTCATGACATCACATCTAAACGGAGTGACTGGCCTGTTGAGGCCCTCCCCAAACTAATCTTACTTATTCAACCTTCGACTCACTTATCCCACTGACCTTCGTGATGTCCAGTTACTCCGTTGTCCCTTCATTGCCTTTCTTCCAGCTGTTCCCCCAACCTGGAATGTTGTTCCTTGACCCTTGCCTCATTAAGTCTATCCTCCAAGGCTAGCCCTAGGTCCTTCCTACAGTCTCCTGGCCCACCTTCTCTGATCTCTTCCTCTTTGAACTCTCGAAGCATTACACATGTCTCCTCGACCCATCTCAGCACTTAATTATATGCCTCCCTGCACACTGGCGGCTGTTTTATAGACAAGTCTATAAGCTTCTAGAAGTCAAAATAAACCTTGTGTTCTCTACCCCTCGTAGGTACTTTATAGAAGATAGTCATTTGTTCATGGTTTTTCTGTCCAGGTTGAGTCAGCAAAAGAATTTTATTTTCAGATTATGTTGTCAAGAATACATATATATCCCTGTCACCAACTAAATGTTTTCAACATAAATGATTGCTCTAGAATTAATTTTAGATTACAAGGGTTTTATCTGCTACCAACCATAATACTTGTTTAGAAAGAACGAAGGGAAGCAAAAAAAGCCCATAGCTAGGACATACGCATTATAAGTGTCGATTCAAATGCCACCCTCCTATAAAACACTGCTTTTTGTATACAGGCCATCCATGATGGTAGCCATCATCGTATGCCCACTGCCTCCTATATACACCTCTAAACGATAACATTGCCTTGCTCTGTCTTTACACACATCTGTCCTCCTTCCTTCCTTTTACCCCAAGCTGCGAGTTCCTTGATGGCAGAGACTGTCTTTCAATTCCTGAATCTGCAGAAATTTGACAGAGCTGGCAACCAATAAATGCTTGTTGAATGAATAAATGAGTTATAAGGGCCCTCATGTAATCATGAGTATGATAGTCTATAAATACTGTTATGGCTAGCAAATGACCAGTGAATCTCTTCATAAATAAACCTTTAATATTTTTAAAATAATTCTTTAAGATAATTTACTTTTAGGAGAGTTTAACTCTCAATCTATTCAAAATTTATCTTTTTACATAAATGATTACAGAGGAAATTATAGCTGAGTTTGGACTAGGAGAAAGGGGATTGTTTCTTGCCAAGGGTAGAGAAATTTGTAATATGTTTTTAAAGGAGCTGTAGCTTTCTACTTATAACTTTTCTTTAGAATAGCACTTTTACTCAAAAACAGTCTGATTTTTTAAATGGGCAAAGGACTCGAATAGATGTTTCTCCAAAGAAGATATGCATTCTTTGATGGCATCTTTTCATATGAAAAGATGCTCAACATCACTAGTCATTAGAGAAATGCAAATCAAATCTGCAATGAGATACCTACCACTTCACACTCATTGGGATGACCACTATCAAAAAACCAAAAACAACAAGTGTAGGCAAAGATGTGGAGAAATTGGAATGCTTGTGCCCTGTTGGTAGGAATATAAAATGGTGCAGTGTCTAGAGAAAGCAATATGAAGCTTCCTCAAAAAACTAAAAATAAATTACTGTATGATCCACTTCTGAGTATATATTCCAGAGAAATGAATGGAGGATCTTGAAGAGATACTTGTGCACTCATGTTCATTGCAGCACTATTCACAAAAGGCAAGAGAGGTCCACTAACAGATGAATGGGTAGAGAAAATGTGATACGTACATGCAGTGGAATATTACCCAACCTTTAAAAAGGAGGATACCCTCTCTTCTGTTACAACATGGATGAATCTTGAAGATCTTATGCCAAATGAAATAAGCTAGTCACACAAAGACGAATACTGTATGTGTCCACTTTATGAGATGTCTAAATAGTCCAACTCATAGGGACATTTAAGGAAAATAGTGGTTTCCAGGGACTAGGGGGAGAGCAAAATGGGGAGTTGTTTGGTAGGTATAAAATTTCACTTGTTCAAGAGATTGGTGGCATAACAATCTGAATATAATTAATGCTACTAAACTACACACTTAAAAATGGTTAAGAAGGTAAATTTTGTGGTGTGCTTTTTACCATAATTTAAAATATAAAAAGAATAACATCACCTCACACACATATTCATCATCAATACAAGCTTGCACATTGAAATGAGCCAGGAGATGCTTAATAAATGTTTCTTATACTGGTGCTCGTGTTGAAAAAAAAAAATGTGAGCACTTTTTAATGATGGATGTCATCTAATTATTAAGACTTAATTGGTTAATCTAATAGTAGTGTGACTATTTCATTGAAGAATAAACTCATTACCAAATACTGAAAATTTCTGATAAGACTTATACAAACCAGAGACTTTTAGAGCAAATGTTATGGTAAATTATCGAATTATACTGATTGATGCATCTAGGTGTCTATTATTTGAGTTTTAATGAAGTGGACACAATTTTTACCTTTTCTGTTATTATGCTACATGTTTACATTTTTTGTAATGGTATGTGGCTTATGGGATATAATTTATATCTTTTTTTAAAAAGCGTTAAGTATGGGAGTTCCCATTGTGGCTCAGCAGTAAGGAACCCAACTAGTATCCAGGAGGACGTGGGTTTGATTCCTGGCCTTGTTCAGTGGGTTAAGGAACCAGCATTGCCGTGAGCTGTGGTGTAGGTCACAGACCAGCCTCAGATCTCTCGTTGCTGTGGCTGTGGTGTAGGGGGGCAGCTATAGCTCCAATTCGACCCCTTGCCTGGGAACCTCCATATGCCGCAGCTGTGTCCCTAAAAATGCAAAACTAAGTAAAATAAAAATTAAAAAGCATAAGTAAATACAAGCTGGAATTAAAACAAGATGTAACAAAACTCAGTTTTAAAGAAAGTTTACCCTGTTCACCGGAGAAAGAAGTCAAAGCTAAGCGATCCTCTTGCTCGGCTTCCTATTACCCCTAGTCAAGTCTTCCAATTTCATGCATGCAGGATAACTTTCCTCAAACTTCCTACCACTTCCTCTGCTGTCCTTTCAGCAATTTTGGTTCAGTGTCACACCCAAAAAAGGGCACACCTCTTTAACCCTTTCAACTCTTGAATTAAACACACCCTTGTTAAATGTGCTCCTCACATGAACAGTCAGTATCTGTCATTCGGCTCTGGCTCTGGCAGAGAGCGGCACTGCCAGGAAGGTGAACTGGTGTGAGTTAAAACAGAGTCATCGGGAAGGAGGAGGATAGACAGGGCCGTTCTGAGAAGTTAGACTGCTGATCTTGTAATGTCCTCGCAGCTACGCTTCACTTCTCCTATCCTCTTGGTGCGTCTATAGAAAGGACAAAAGAAGCCCCATTATGGTAAGGAACTAACTGAAGTTTTGCTCTCATTTCATTGACTAAGACTTTATTTTGGACTTACATAGTATTATTATTATTATTATTATTAAGGACAGCGGATAAGTTCACAGTGTGTTTATTGTCTAGAGTTGGCAAGTTCTCTCAACTTCAAAATCATTAGCAATTGTGAGTAGAAGGGATAGGGTGGAGGCTGAGGACCCTCGGAGACTTTGGCTTGAAGTAGAAATGGCAATCCTAGAATGTGATTGGTGTCTGCCCTGTTCTTTCAATTACTGCAGGTAATCATTGACAAGCTGCCCTTGCTAAATATATTTGAGGTAGTTCCATCAGCCATTCTAACAATGTCAATTTTATAGACCTGTTATTAAGTGTACTATAAAGAACTCAGTTAATCCCTTCCCCCCACCCCACCCTGGAGTTAAAAAAAAACTTTCTTCCCCACCCCTTTTCCAAATTCCAAAGGCATACTGACATCCAGCCCCTTGGGAAGAAACTGGAAACCTTGTGTTGAGTGTTAAAGGTTGATTTCTTTTTTTTCTTCGTGGTGGGGGAAGGTAAATCTCTATTACACTTGCTTTTAAAATGTAGGTTATCTTTCAAATACATTCTTCACTGGGTGTTGGCTACTGCTGCTCACACCAGCCTGTCCCCATTGTGAGTTATTTTGTGTTGCATATACTTTCCCCAAAAGCTTTCATTAGGACATAGACATTTATAGGAGTGACGCGGCTTCTTACAACCCTCTCATTCTAGAAATGCTATAGCTTAAAATAAGTTATGAGAAAAAAGCAATCTTGTAAACTTTTAAGAAAAAGGAGTTTATGTAAAGGTCTATTAAACTTTGCTTCACTAGTTTGCTCATAGAGGTATAAAGATAAAGCCCTGAATATGTGTTGGGCTTTGTTGGCATCATATTCTCTGTTAATGCTTATCACTTTCCCCATCCTTTGATATTTTAGACACAGTGACTTAATAATGACATGGACAAATAGTCTTATTGCTAAGATATGCACTCCTCCTAAACATCCCCTAACAGAATTAATATCTTGTGTTTTCCAGAAATGCCTTTTTAAATGGTTTTGCCAGATTAAAACAATTTAAACACCTAGGTTTAAGAGCATTATGGAAATCCTAACAGAATTAATACCTTGTGTTTTTCAGAAATGCCTTTTTAAATGGTTTTGCCAGATTAAAAAAATTAAACACCTAGGTTTAAAAGCATTATGATCGTAAACCTTCAGAAAGCATTTTAAGTTTAATAAGTGACATTTCTGATATTTCATTCAACTGTCTTATTAAAGCCTAATTGTAAATACCTAAAAATGCACTAAGCAGATTCATTTAACTGTAGCCCATATACAGTGGCAAGTAAGCTTGGGGTGGGGTGGGAGGAACTGTGGGAGGAGGTATGGTGGCCAGGCTGGTAATTCAGAAGGTTGTTTCTCCCTCCAGTTTCTCTGTGATGTGAGATAAAGTACACGGAAGGCACAGTGGGTACTAACAGTGTGGTGTCAGTGAGCCGACATTTTCATTTTCATTCAGATGTTGAAATGGGCAGAACCTGCTGCCTGGTTGCCAGGCATAATCAGGACTAGGGCAGTGCTCAGCCTGGGTGCACGGACTTGTCCGCCTCAAGCCTGTGCAGGAGCAGAGTTTGCAAAACACAATCCAAACGTGCAAGCTGAGGCAGAGGCAGTCAGGGCTCCTGCTGCCTGCCAGGAACAGAGTGGTGAGAGATGATGAAATGCTTTACTTTTCAAAACTGAAGAAGCAGCAACTTTCTCACAGTCTTCTCACTCCCAACACACTCAGTCCCAATCCCCCAGGACAGATGGAGGCAGTGAGGAGTACGACCTAATTCCGTAGGTGGGCAAACCAAGTGGATCTCCCCGAGTGAAGGTGAGAAGGAAGTGAGAGGAAGGATCAGAGACCCAGAGAGTGGAAAAGTTATTTGATAGTGGATGGGAACCCCTACTTGTAAAGGCTTCAGCGTGTTAGTGTGGCCTTCTTCCCAGTTTGTTCAGTTTGTTGGTTCCCATGCTGTTCTCTGGGCTCCCCTGGAGCTGCCCCTCCCAGCCTTGGTCTCCATGGTCCATTTTCTGTCCTTACCTCAGCCCTTCTCCCCTCCTTCCTTAGCAGCATGCTTTGCTTCTCAGCCTTTTCTGTGTTTGAGGTGACCTCCTTCATCTCTGTTCATGTTTAAGTATGTGTGTGTGTGGGGGGGAGGTGTGCACACACATGTGTGTGTGTGTGTGTGTTTATGAGTGTGAGATGGTCCAATGTAACCAAAAGGAAGAGAACAGGAAAGGGAAAGAGAAATAGCACAATCATCGCGCCGCATCTTCTGGTCCCACAAGCTTTGCATGACTGGGGGCAGATCACTTTCCACACTGCAGTGTTCTCATGGTTGAAATGAGAGTGACAGTTACCACCTCACAGGACTATTAAGAGGTACCTGACACATAGTAGGTTCTTAAGAAATATTAGCTGAAATAAATCACAAAAGAGAAAAAATTAAAAGGACAATAAGGGTATAAAACATGTTCAAAGCCATTGGAAAACCAAGAACTGCATATTTACCTAGTCGTTGTAAAATATAGCATATATTAGAAAAGCATGTAAAATATATATGTAAGACATAATAATTATAAAGCAGGCACCTGTATAACTAGGTGCCGCTCAAGAAATAGCATATTGCCAACATCTCTTAAGTCTCCCGTGGGTCTCTTTCTGATCACACCCCTCCCCTCTCTCACCACCAGGGCTGGTGGTAGGGGGAGGGGAGTGGGGTACTTGCCTATGGAGCCAAGTTTAAGGGGTGCCAAAAAACTCAATAATAAGATAAATAATTTTTCAGTGCAGTCTTTCATTGCAATATTTTTAAAACAAAAGTTAATGCCTGCAGAAACTAACACAACCTTATAAGTTAACTATAGTTCAATTTAAAATTTTTTAATGGTTAAAAAAGATGAACAAAGTGTCAACTTCTTAATGACAGGATCTGTACTGCAAGAGGTAACAACTGTCTTAACTGTTACAAACACCATGTCTCTGCTTTTCTTTACAATTTTACCACCTCTGAATATATCCCAAGGCAATGCAAATTAATTTTCCTGTTCTTGAATTTCATCTAAATGGAATTCTATGTTCCCATTTGTGTATGGATTCTTTCAATCATCGTTACGTTTATGAAATTCATCCATGGACCGTGCCGCCAAAGTTCGCTCATTTCTATTGCTGTAGAATATTCTGGTTTATGAATGAACGTATTCATCTTGCTGTCAGTGGGATCTGGGTCTGTTTCCTGTTGGGGGCTTGCTCAAGCCACGCTGCTGGGAACATTCCTGTGCACGTATCCTGCAACAGTGTGCCTGAGTTCTCAGAGTGATGTCAGGGGGCACTTGGGGGCTCCTGAGATCTTCCAGGGGAGTCTGTAGTGTCAAAGTTGTTTTCATAAATAGTAAGATGTTATTTGCCTTTCATTTTCATCCTCTCTTGAGTATACAGTGGAGATCCCAGGGCATAATGTCCAATGATGTCAGGCTCTGATGACTAATAGAATGTGTCTGAGTACTGCTGAACTTAAAAAATTGCTGTTTTAACTTCTGAGACGTGTTGAGAGATATAACCCATATAAACAAAGGCTCTTGGGGGCCTTAATTTTTAAGAGCGTCAAGGAGTTCTGAAAGCAAAATGTTGAGAATTGCCATTCCAGAGAATATATATACTCATCTGCTTGTAGGACATGCACATCTTCAGTTCTATTAAATGATGTCAAAGTTTTCCAAAGCAGTGGTACCAATGGACACTCCCATCACCAGTGTATGAGCCTTCCCATTGTTCCATAGCTTCTTGGTTTGAATTATCACTCTTTTAATTATTATCCATTCTGATGGGTTTGTAAAGATATCTCACTGTGGTTTTCCTTTTCATTTCCTTGATTACCAATTTGGAACGAATCCTGTGAGAATAATTAAGGATTGCATAGAGATAAGGTACAAATATGTTTTCTGCAGGCTGCAGTCCATTGAAAATAACATAAATAAGCCATAGGCATTGTGATGCATCGACATTATGAAATTCAATGCAGCCATTACAAATATTATTATACAAATATATTTATTGGCATGAATACAACAAAAAAATACATGCCAAATGGTAGGTTAAAAATGTTGTATAATGCCCTGACAAAAAGCCGGAAAGAAAAAATAATAATGGTGTTTGGGGATAGAAAAGATAAAGGATAATTTATATTTTCTTCATTGTACTTATATATTCTGACTTCCAAATATGAATATGTGTGTTTTGGGTTTTTGTTTCTTTGTCTTTTTAGGGCCTCTCCCGAGGCATATGGGGATTCCCAGGCTATGGTAGAATTGGAGCTGTAGATGCCAGCCTACACCACAGCCATGGCAATGCCAGATCCAAGCCAAGTTTATGGCAACGCCAGATCCTTAACCCACTGAGCAAGGCCAGGGATCAAACCCGCATCCTTATGGTTACCAGTCAGATTTGTTTCCACTGAGTCATGACAGGAACTCCCTGTGGGTTTTTTCTTTTTTGTTTTTTTTAAAGGTTTCCTTTTCCATTCCCTATCTCTTTCCCAGAGACTGTGCTAAATGTTTCACAGACATCTCATTTATCCTCAAACTATCCAGAGGATGAGCATTTCAGAAACTGGATTTTGAGGGGAATCATTTGAGAAGAGGAACAAGGCTAGAGACAGACCTTTGTTCCTGTCTAAGAATGTCACTTAGCACCTCAGTAATAATTCATTACTCCCAAACTCCTAGCTCTTCCATTATACAATGTTGTCTGGCCTTGCTTCTGGGAAACTCAGAGATTTCTGGAAAATATGGTTGATGTGTTCCTTTCATAAATATTTATTGAATGCCAGCTGGTACCATGCATTGAGGAGGGGTTAGGGACATAGTGGTGAACAAAACTATATTCTTATTCTCAGGAAGTTTACATTCTGTAAGAAAAGACAGACACTGAAATATACCAATAAATATCAAGTACATTCAGTGCAAGTAATAAGTAATATGATGGAAAATTGGAGTTCCCGTCATGACTCAGCAGGTTAAGAACCTGAAATCGTGTCCATGAGGGTATGGATTTGATTCCTGGCCTCCCTTAGTGGGTTAAGGAATTGCCATGAGCTGTGGTATAGGTCACAGATGTGGCTCTGATCTGGCGTTGCTGTGGCTGTGGTATAGGCTGGCAGCTGCAGTTCTGATTCGACCCTAGCCTGGGAACTTCCACATGCTGCATGTGCCACTCTAAAAAGAAAGAAAACAAAAAAAAATAGTAAGTGTCATCCAGAAAAATAAAGGAACGTAAGGTTGTAGAAAGTAAGGTGAATATTTTACATAGGGTGATTCAAAGGTGTTTCCCTAGTTACATATCTTCTATATATTATGATCTAGAAAAGATAATGTTTATAAGAAAGGATGGACTTCAGTTTGTTTCCTTTATTCTGGTTATGATACAATGAAGATGAGGGCACATAAGCAATGATATACCCAGTACTGCATGTCTATCATATTCTATTTCCATCTCCATCTTGCCAACTGAGAATCATAAACTAATCCTGCTCATTATTTACTTGGCTTCCATCATTTAAACTTGGGCTATGAAACATCAGCACAATATCAGACTATCGATTCTGCCAGCCGTCACTGTGTTAGGACACTTTGTGCTTTTCAAAGCATGTTCACATATATCATTTCACATGAATTTCTCAATACTCTCTGGCAGAAGAGGAATTTTTTTATTATTTATTTATTTATTTATTTATTTTTTGCTTTTAGGGCCAAACCCAAGGCTTATGGAAGTTCTCAGGCCAGGAGTTGGATCGGAGCTACAGGTGCTGGCCTAGACCACAATCACAGCAACATGGGATCCGAGCCACATCTGAGACCTACACCACAAATCACAGCAATGCCAGATCCTTGACCCACTGAGCAAGGCCAGGGATCAAACCCCCGTCCTAATGGATATGGGTCAGGTTCATTTCCACTGTACCACAATGGGAACTCCAGAAGAATTTTCAAAAGGATAAATGATTTGATCCCTTAAATAGGTAGTTTTCTCGAGGTGTCTTCATGAAAGCATGCATTCTGCTTCTTAATTTGAAAGGAATTGCTGGGAAATCAGTAATACGCCATAGAAATTAGACAAAACTGAAACCCTTCTGGGAAGTGTATACTAAGTGGAAAGAAAATGATGGTTCCATTTTCTAGAAATGGAGAAAACTCCATTTTCAAGTTGTAAGGTCTCAAGGCCGCTAGAAGGCTCAGAGGCAGCCTGGCATCAATGTGCTGACTTGGAGAGGCTTCTTCATTCTTTGCGGAGCGGCCACCTCTGAGTTCTTTCCCTCGTCCTGGTCCCGGTCATCTTAGTGGGCCTGACAGCCAGCTGTGCCCAGTGGAGGCAGGCATGCTGTGTCTGTCTTTCCCAGGCTGCTTCACCCTTATCTCCCCAACATCCCTACCCTCCTCATCACACACCAGGTATATACGGGTGACCCAACTGGAAATTAGTCCTTGGGACTTAAGTGCTCAGATTCCACAACTTATGGATTGTCTTCTACTCATTCTTTTTTTTTTTTTTTTCCCCTGTCTTTTAGGGCTGTACCTGCAACATATGGAAGTTTCCAGGCTAGGGGTTGAATTGGAGCTGCAGCTGCCACATGAGATCCAAGCCATGTCTGTGACCTACACCACAGCTCACGGTAATTGCTGGATCCTTAGCCCACTAAGCAAGACCAGGGATCAAACCCAAATCCTCACGGATACTGGTTGGGCTTGTTACTACTGAGCCACGACAGGAACTCCTAAAGTACTCATTCTTGATCTTCAACCTGAATTAGTGTGCAAGACATTCTTTTTGAAAATGCATAAAGAACATGCTTTTTTGGTTCTGAGTCAACAAAAAAGAAACTAATTTTTACTCCTTTACAATGAGCACATTTCCGTTTTCCAGCTTGGCTAAGCTTCTTTACTCCAGTTAGGAATTAGCCAGTCAGTGATTTGATTACATATTAATCAAGATATGCCCACAATGCAGAAGGTTGTAAGAAATATTTGCTCTCTATTTCAAATTCCCCTGTCTCCTCTAAGTTACACGTTTTATCTATGAGAAAGATATTCACCAAATCAGGAGTATACATATCTACTATAAAGCAAATTGATTTACCATGATAGAGAAAAAGAAAATGTTTGGAAAACTGTTCAGTTTACACAGAGAGAAACATTGTGAGTTATCCGTTACTCCATCCCCGCTGTTATAGCACAAGGCCTAGGAGGAAGCAGGCCACACAAGGGTAACATACTCTATAGGGTCAGTACGTTCATAAAAGGGGGTATGTCAGTCATATTCTAGGAAACAAAATCTTATTTTCCTAATGACCTATTATAAATTCAAATGGGAAAAGTCACTGAGCTAACTCTTCGAAAGCCTGACTTGAGTCTTGGGAAAATTATTTAGATATTTGGGGCCATGGTTTGCTTCTTTAAGGTGGGAAGAAAATCTGACACAAAGCAGGTTCTCAATAATTATTAGTAGAATGAGTGAGTAAAATATCCTACAATTCAAATACTCTATGACCTTATCTTCCTTTCTGATTGATCAGGTGTCACTGGCTTTAAACAATTAGTTTTGACTCTGTTCCTGTCATACAGTAAATGGCCTAAGACAGTTCTTAGCTGGAACTGGGAGTCTACTTTTTAAAAGAAAACTGTACTTTTTCATTAAACCCTCTGAAAGTGGGGGAAATACTTTTGGAATAAACAACATACAGCCATTTCTTTAAATTATGGCTTTTATATTCAGTAATGCCTCTTTTTCAGGACACTGTTAAAGTTTAAAAAAAAAGTCTGTGCCTATTCTTTTACATGATAGTATGCCTCAAATTCGATGCAACAGGATATGCCTGCCATGTGGCTTGAAGTGACAGTATTAGGAAGAAAAAACACACTGAGGTGGTAAGTAGAGAAGTATGCATCACATGAGGTTGAAAGGGCAGAGAAGAGATTAAAAAACAAGGAGAACAGTGGTGAGCAGCAGAGCTGGATGGGATCTGGGATGCAGGTACATATTAGCACAGGGGGAAGCAAGCTTCACTCCTGCCGCCACCCCAGAGCCTGGGCAGCATTGAGAGTGGAGGGGGCTCTGAAGGTCTGAAGTAAAGTACTATTTTTTTTTTGTCTTTTTGCTATTTCTTGGGCTGCTCCCGCGGCATATGGAGGTTCCCAGGCTAGGGGTCGAATCAGAGCTGTGGCCACTGGCCTGTGCCAGTGGCCACAGCAACGCAGGATCCGAGCCGCGTCTGCAACCTACACCACAGCCCACGGCAACGCCGGATCGTTAACCCACTGAGCAAGCGCAGGGATCGAACCCACAACCTCATGGTTCCTAGTCGGAATTCGTTAACCACTGAGCCACGATGGGAACTCCTCCTGTGCCTTTTTCTAAGAGGCCTACATATAACTAAAATATCATCTTTTGCGGGTCATTTAGTGCAAGCCTTAGTCTTCACTCATTTTAATAGCCATGGAAGACATTTCTATTATAGTGCAAATGTAAAATAACCAGGGTCCATGATTCTGTCTCCAGAATTATTAAGAAGTAGCTAAATTATATCTAGTATATTCTAAGGGAGAAACTGTATAATACATGAAAAAAACATTTGAAAAATTAAAATGAGTTCCCATTGTGGCTCAGTGGTTAGCGGACCCGACTAGTATCCATGAGGACGTGGGTTTGATCCCTGGCCTTGCTCAGTGGGTTAAGGATCTGGCATTACCATGAGCTGTGGTGTAGGTCACAGACGCAACTCAGATACCACATTGCTGTGGCTATGACCTTGGCCTGCGGCTGTAGCTCCAATTGAACCCCTAGCCTGGGAACCTCCATATGTCTCGGGTACGGCCCTAAAAAAGACAAAAAGACCGAAGAAAAGTTAAAATGAAAAGTTTCGGTATTAACAGGTCAAGATATATTTATGGAAACATTTCTTCTTTTGCATTTTGCATGTGTGTTGTATTTTTTGAGTGGGCCATAGATATTCGCACAAATACCCAAAAGATGGAGTGATGAAGAGGAGAGGAGATCACTTTAAATACCTGTGAAAAAATCTAAGTCTGTATAGTAATTAGGGATTCATACCTGGGCTTCCTTTCAATTGAACTTCAGTTGTCTGGAGGTTCTGAGACTGCAATGATATTCTGCTGTACACTTATCATGGGGCTATTGAGAGATTTTAATTCTGAAAGTCTTCAGCATGAATATTCTGGAAGTTGTAAGAAAAGAGTGGTATCTCCTCAGGAAAATCTTTCCTGCTTCTTGTATTTCTCTTTCTTGTAACCTAATTCTGTATCAGATTTTCTATTCAGATTTGATCATTTCTCTTTTTTCTCTCCGTTCCCCACTTCCCATTTTTGTTCTTTATCCATCACCAGGTAAAAGCATCTCCTGCTTTTATTGAACAGAATTTATTAACCCTTGTTTTTACTTTTAAAAGTTGATAGGTGAATTCTTAAATTCCCTTGTTTTTCAGACCACACAACTAAGGCTATTTTTTTTTAATCTATTCAGAAAAAAAGTTCCTTATCAGTGCAACACATATACACATGTGCTGTGAACCTAAAATATTATTCAAGTATCATGGCCATTTATATTGATCTCAGAGAGACAGCAGTGAGTGGTGGGTTGGAAAGAAATCTTAATTCTCTGCTCAGGAATTGAACCTGGGCTGCCTGGTTGAAAACCAGGAATCCTGACCACTAGACTAGCTAGATGCTAAAAGCAGAATTGCCCTGATTCTTGCCCCCTATTGAAAGCAAGAATGTTTCAAGGGGGCAAAGACTGTAAAAACAGGTGTAGTTTATTGTTAGAAACGCAGTATAACTTGTGGGAGAGCACATAGAGTTATTCTGTTTATCCAAGGCAGAAGCAAAGCAGTAATACACATGCAAAGGAGCATGGGTGTGGGTGTCCCCCTGAATGAGGAGTATGCCAGAGAGGTGATTTAAATCATTTATATGGGACAGTTCTTCCGGGTCTTTTTTTCCTTTGGCCAGTTATCTTGTATTATTTCTCATACCTGACCAGACCCAGGACCCTGCCCAGTGTGTGTGTGTGCATCTTTTGGTCAAAATAGATTCCTGAGCCAAGGGTTCTGGGATGGTAGCAGAACTTATTATGGCCTCTCACGCCCTCCCTTTTTGACCACTAGGAGTCTTTCTGCGCATGTGTAACTGGGGAGGTGTCCTTAACCCCGGGGGTGATTGACGTGGTCATCTTACCTTTTACTCCAATAGAGTTCAGCTCCTGCCTTTGACTTTCCCCTTGAAGTGTCAAAGGGAAGCGAGGCCCAATTTTCTCAGCCTAACAAATCCCAGCTATTCTCAGCCCAGGGGCCCATCCACCTCCTACCTCAATACCATTCTCAAAAATGACCACTGGATTCTCTCCTCATCATGGCTGAACTGAAGTTAAAGAGCTAAGATATCTTTCAGAAATCAACAAAGTGAGCTCATAGGGAATCACAAGTGTTTTCTATAAAGAGAAAAAAAAAGAGTTACTTTTGTACATCCCTGACCACATTTTAGCAGGAGCCACATGTGAGTACATGTAAGAAGATCTTGATCTGTTTTCGCAAGTCAGATTCAGGCTGGGAGCCAGCAGCAAACCTGAAGAAATCAAAGTTTGTGTGCCAGCAGCTGCATCACCATGCTCACATGGGCAGGACAGAGGGGCAGATTTTTGACCATGTTAAGTCTTGTGCAGAAACGATTTCCATTCTCTTTTCCTTTTGTTTAGATACAACCATGTTTATGGTTGTCGCCACGAGTGCTGGTGACTCCCTTTTGGAAGTGAGAAGGGATGTTACTAAGTCTTTAGTAGCAGCACATAATTTATGGCCACCACTACTGTAAGCCCGTGTGCTAGGTGTGTGGAAATGCAAGTAGGTCATTTTTCTTGCTCTCAAGGGGATTATATTCCACTGTGCAGTGAAAATATGGAAAATAAAAGACATTTTTATTTATTTTTTTACTGAAGTATAGCTGATTTACAATATTGTGTCACTTCATGCTGTACAGCAAAGTGACCCGGTCATACCTATATATACAGCCTTTTTCCCATATTATCTTTCATCATGTTTTATCCCAAGAGACTGGATATAGTTCCCTTGCTATACAGTAAGACCTCATTGCTTATCCATCCCAAATGTAATAGAATGTGCAATGTAATGTTGCACCTACCAACCCCAAACTCCCAGTCCATCCTACTCCCTCCCCCTTGGCCACCACAGGTCTGTTCTCTATATCTGTGAGTCTGTTTCTGGTTGGTAGATAGGTTCATCTGTGCCATATTTTAGATTCCACGTATAAGTGATATCTTCTGGTATTTGTCTAAAAGACATTTTTAAGCAGTATATTTTCAAACAATAAGCTCAACATATTTTTCTTCAACTTCTAAACATTTCAGGTGAAGCTGTTCTAAATGTAAATGACTTCAAGGTAATCTGAAAAAAAAAAAGCAATAAACTCTTTGGCCTCTGTGTCTAGACATTTGGATATATTAACAATTTATCCTGTATTTCCTGACCTTTTGCTCCATACTAGCGAGGAGATCACAGAGATCTCTGAAATTATATAGAACAGGACAAGGTTAGGAGTTCCCGTTGTGACTCAGTGGTAATGAACCCGACTAATAGCCATGAGGATGCGGGTTCTATCCCTGGCTTCACTCAGTGGGTTGGGGATCCAGTGTTGCCATTGCTGTGGTGTAGGCCAGCAGCTGATTCAACCCCTAACCTGGGAACTGTAGCTTTGACTTAGTGGCAGCCGCTAATAGTAGGTGCTGCCATATGAGGAAGGTTAAGAAGCAGAGATCTCTACAGCCAGTGCTGCCTGAGCCTCCGTGTGCTGCTGACTTTGGTCTTGTTAGATGCCTACACATGCTCTCTAATGAGCCAATAAGAACACTCAAAAACAGACCCCAACACACCACCCACCACATGTCGTGTTGTAAGCTGTGCTCATCCTAGTGGGGCATGGGTAACAGGAGGAGGCCAAGGTCAGGTTCTGCATGGTCAGGTGGGCAGAAAAGACAAGGGAAAAGCTACCTACAGAGGAAGTCCCAGGTGGCTCTGCTACCGTCAAGAGCCTTGTCAAGGGTGGGGCAAGAAGACCAATGGGCCCTCATGGCCTTTCTGCAGAACACTCCCCTTCCCAACAGATTATTATCAAGGTCAAGGGGGGAGGTGCTGGGTCTGTGGCCCCATCCTAGGTTCAGGACTCTAGGTGCAAAAGCTCCTACTGAAGGAGGCGCTTCTTCTCTGGATGATTCCCAGCCCGACTAGCTTTTGTTTTCCATCTGCCACAGTCATTCTTCCACCATGAACACTGAAAGGAAACCTGGCTGAAGAGAAACGTGTGTCCTGTTTTAAGTGGAGTGTTGCTGAAAGATATGACTGAACTTTTCTCACGAGGAATGGTGCTCTCTGAACTCTGCTCAGAGGATCCTGAGAAGAGATCTGATGACAGAGTGACCCAAGCCCCAGCCCCTCAGGGAAAGCAGCATTGCCCTCTAAGTGAGGAAGCAGCCTTTGAAGTAACTTGAGGCCCCTGTTGATAAGAACTCTGAACTGTGCACCAGAACCAGATGGGTTGTTTCTGCTCTTTACTTCTCAGGGAAAACGCTGTACTTTTTTTTTAATTTTTATTTTTATTGTCTTTTTAGGGCTGCACCCGAGGCATATGGAGGTTCCCAGGCTAGGGGTTGAATCGGAGCTATAGTCGCTGGCCTACGCTATAGCTACAGCCACAGCAACACCAGATCCTTAACTCACTGAGCAAGGCCAGGGATCAAACCTGCATTCTCAAGGATGCTAGTCATATTCTTTTCCACTGAGCCACGTTGGGAATTCCAAAAAGCTATATATTAAACTTTATTAAGATAATTTATGTATTAAAAATTGTACCTGTTTTAAATGTACACTTTGATGTTCTGAAATATATGTACACATGTATAACCATTACCAAAACCAAGAAATAGAACAGTGTCATTACCCCCCCAAAGTTCCTTTGTGCCTCTTCCCAGTCATACCTACACAGCCCCCACCTGCCTCAGGCAACCACTGATCTTTCTATGATTATATATTGAATTTGCATTGTCTACAATGTCATGTAAATGGAAACATTCAGTTCCTTTTGAGTCTGATTTCTTCCAGGTAGCATAATGCTTACGAGATTCATTTGTGTCCTTACATGTTTCAGAAGGTCTGTCCTTTTTATTCCTGAGTACCATTCTGTTGTATGGGTGTACCACAATTTATCCATTCTCCAGCTGATGGATATTTAAGTTGTCTCCAATTTGGGGAGTTCCCCTTGTGGCTCAGTGGATTATGAATCCAGCTAGTATCCCATGAGAATGCAGGTTTGATCCCTGGCCCTGCTCGGTGAATTAAGGATCCTGTGTTGCTGTTGCTGTGAGCTATGATGTAGGTTGCAGAGGAGGCTTGCGGATCTGATCCAGTATTGCTGTGGCTATGGTATAGGCTGGTAGATGCAGGACCGATTCAACCCCTAGCCTGGGAACTTAGATATGCCAAAACTGCAGCCCTAAAAAGCAAAAAAACAAACAAAACTTTTCTCTAGTTTTGATTATTATGAATGAAGCTGCTCTGAACATTCATGTACAAATAAAAGTCTGTAATTCTAGTAAGTTCAACAGACAGAGAAGCTTGGCAGGTAACAAACTGGCTCCTCCTCTGAGGGGAGGAGGAGTGAAGTAGTTGATGAAGGCCAAGTTAAGAAGAGCAGAGCAACTGGTTCTGTCAAAAGCAGCTATGGCCAAAAATGGAAAGAAAAAACAAACAAACAAACAAAAAAACCCTGTGCTGAGCAGAGGACTGCTGAACAGACAACTTTCAACTGCAAGGGAAAAATGGATTGCCACATCACTGGCAGATCTGAATAATACATACACTTGTTTTCTTTGGACTTGGGCTAGAATTAAGCCAATAAGACTCAAAACTTATTTCTGGCTGCTTGGGGATATGTTTGAAGGCCTGTTCAGGGAGCAGAGACAAAAAGCTCCATCTCCAGAGTTAGAAAGACTACTGGCTGTGGATAAGGAACCTTGACAAATGGGCATAAAAACGCTACCTTATCTTAAGGGCTATCTCTGATGAAAACCTATGTAAATCACTTATCAAGTGTCTAAGTGCATGAGGAATTATCATGTTTAAAAATCATGTAATACTTTTGACTCATAGTAAAAGTCCAATTACATTCCTTAAGAAACTGGAAATTTTAAAGTTTTTTTTCTTAAATCACACTGAATTCTTCCTATTTTATATAACCATTGAAAAATTAAATTATTAGTCAAAATCTGGTTAGATTTTAGAGGCATATTAACTCAGTCACAGAAGCTCCAAGTAGCTTCTGTCTAATTCCAGAGTTCCCAGTAGGTGCTCCTCAAGCCAGAAGAATCACCTCTGGAGTTTGTAGGTAAATCTGATTCAGGAGCACTTCCTCAGGAGCAGATTCTGGGGATCTGGGCTGACTCTGGCTCCAGCGTGCCCACTGCACCTCCACTGAAAGGGGTCCCTGGAGGAAGCAAGGGTTGGCAGCTGAGGATCCTGACTTTATTGCACCAACACACACACACACACACAGTTAAGTCTTTTTCGATGGGGAGCTTTGCTTTCCTCATTTCTGCTGTGGGGTGACAGCTCCTCACATGGCTGTCGCAGAATTACATGATGTTACAGTGCCAGGGCTGTCTCAATGAGTGCTTGTCGATCCTGTTAATTCCATGCTTAGTCTTACAGTCTTTCCTATTTCCCAACTTCTTCAAACTCCACGGGCTGCATTATAGCTCAAATGAAAATGGAGCTGCTTTAAAGAGTGACTCAGGAACCTCCCTGTAAACAGTTAATATTGTAAAAACTGCCGTGAATGTTCTCCTTCCAGGAAAGGTGAGGCTCAAGCTAGCTTCTGGGTTTTAGGTGGAAGAGGGAGTTCTTAAGTTATTGTTAGCCACACGTGTGGGCTCGTGACCCGGCAGACGCTTCCCTCTGCCAGCAGCCAGGCGGGGCTCTCTCTGGTGGTTGTGCTCCTCCCGCAGACGGACCTCCTAACCTCCCCCCACCGCCCCAGCCTTCTCCCCGCTCCCGGCGCGCCGCGGCGCCCATTGGCGGATTTGCTTTCATTGATTTGTTCTGTGTGCCCGCCTGGCATCCAGCGCGGGCACCTGGTGCCAGCCGTTTTGCCCCAGGCCATAGGACAGGCGCAGGTTCTTTCTCTCCCACTTCCCGGCGCCAAGGAGAGTCCTCGCAGGCTGCCGGGGCCACTTCCTGTGGGTGGGTCGGCCCCTGGGTCTCTTGGCGGTGCGCTCCGAGAACTCAGCAGGGTGGTGAGGTACCGACCCTCCGCCGAAGTCGGCGTGGGAGAGCTTCGCGCGCTTGCGCGCGCCGGGGCGAGTCAGCAGGAATCTGCGAAGGCGGTAGCCCTGCACCTTCGCCCTCCCACCCGCAGGTGTTTCCCTTTTGGCACTCCCGCGGGCAAGAGCCTCTGGGATGAGCTCCACAGCGGCGGGCTGTGTTCAGTCGGAACCAGCGGGTATTTGAATGCCCACGTGCTTCTCCCATTGGAGGAGTCAGCCGGACCGCCAAGAATCTCGGGCTTGGTTAAGGGCGGGCCCGCGTGCTCATTTTCTTACGGTTTTTTACTTGCAGTCACGTTGAAGCCAGGTAGCGTCTTTCTGTACTGGAGGAGAAGACTTTTTCCTTGTCCTCCTTCCCACCTACAAAAAGAAAGAGCGGTTATTTAGGGGGAAATTCCGCCTTAAGATACTTTAGTATGTATACTGCTGCCTTGTAGTCACGCAGAGCTGTTTCGAAGTTGCATGGAGGAAGGAGGTTTAAAAAAACAAAGCGCTGCGAGTTCTTTGCCTGAGTGATTATTAGGACTTCCGAATTTTCTTTTATAATTTTCTTTCTCTAGTTAATGTTACTCTCAGTAGCACCAAACATGGATGGTGTCTGAGAAAAATTCAAAAGGTAAAATCAGAGTTTATTTTGCTGCAATAAATGTCAAAACCAAACTCGTTTTCAGTTAGAAGCTCTGGCTTATTATTTTGGCTTGTAGATCCATAACGTACTTACTACGAAAAGGGAAAAAACTGGATTCTCACATTGTCCCTCTCCCATCCCCTTTTATTTTTCAGTCCAGAGCACAACCACCAGAAGAGAACAAAAGGAAGCCAGTTTTGGGGAAATTTGGCACTCTGTTCACAGCAGGAAGGAGAAGGAACACCAGAAACGGGTTCGAGAATCCCATCAGCCCAAATGCCAAATCAGTCTCTCCCAAAGAGGTGACCTCTTCCAAACTCCTGGAGAGAGAGACTGAGAAGAGCAGGCAGTCAAAGCAAACGGACGTGTGCGAGGAGGGCTCCCCCCTGAAGAAGCCCCAGGAACCAGAGTGTGAACGCCCCGAGGGCTGCGTCCAGCCAGCCCCCGACGCCGAGCGGTCACCTTGCCCGGGCAGCCGTGCAGTGGCAGCGGCTGTGCAGCAGGACCATAAAAGTGATTCACCGCAATTACAACCTCTGGACTCAGAGGAAGAGACTTTCCCAGATGCCACCACTGCTGCCAAGCAGTTGCATTCCTCCCTAGCGAACTCCTCCAGGCAAGAGAACGCTGAGTCGTTCCCCCACAGTCCGGGGGAGGACGCTTCACCTGGCTCTGGCGGGCAGGAGCCGGCCCAAGAAGCGAGGGACGTGCTGGGCTCGCCCACCGGGGAGGGGCCGGCTGACGGGGCCCCCAGCCTGTGTTCCCAGGGGTGCACTCCGGAGTCCCAAGACGCGCCGAGCCAGCCCCTCGAGGACGCATCGGCTCCGCCGGGCGACCCTCCTGCCGAGGGCGCGGAGAACCGGGCAGTCTCCGAGCCTCCGCGACACTCTCGACCCCGCGAGCGCGCCCACCCTGCCAAAGTGTTGACTTTAGACATCTACTTGAGTAAGACTGAGGTGGCGCAGGTGGAAGAGCCGGTCGTGATCACCCCCGGGGCAGAAGATTGCGACGACATGGAGAAGAGATCGAGCGGCCGCAGGTCGGGGAGGCGGAGGAGGTCGCAGAAATCCACTGACTCCCCGGGCGCTGACTCTCCGCTGCCTGAATGCGCGGCCCGGGACGACGCGGTCTTCGACGACGAGGTGGCGCCAAAGGCAGCCGCCGAGAACGGCTCTGCGGAAAAGAAAGTGAAATCTCCGCGGGCGGCCCCCGACGGGGGCGTAGCCTTTGCCGCCTGCCTAGAGTCCAAGCCCAGCCCCGGCCCCAAAGGGCAGCTCCGAGGGGAGTCGGAGAGGAGCAAACAGCCGCCTCCAGCCTCGTCCCCCACCAAGAGGAAAGGCAGGAGCCGCGTCCCCGAGGCCGTGCCCACATCGCCTGCCGGAGGCCCACGGGCTCCGGCCAAGGACTCCCCTCCCAAGAGGACGCCGGATCCTGGCCCCAGCCCAGCAGCCAAAGAGAGCGGGGAGGAGGCAGCCCGGGTCATCCCCCGCGAGCTTACGGTCAAGAGCAGCTCACTGCTGCCAGAGATCAAGCCTGAGCACAAGAGGGGGCCGCTCCCCAACCATTTCGATGGTCGGGGAGAGGGAAGTCGAAGCAAAGAGCTGGGCAGATCGGCCGGAGTTTCTGAAGCCGAAGGCTTGAAGCACAGGAATCCTTTCGGTGCCGGCAGGTCGACGGTGACCACTAAAGTGACCCTGTAAGTAACTGCGGAATTGGGCCGGCCGAGCCCTGGTGGTCGCAGACTTGCTGGGAGGTCGCTCTAAGGAGCTCAGGGTCTTTGCATTTGTGGTGGAATTGTCTGTGCACTTGAGTTTTGGCTTCAGAGTTGAAAATTAAGGTAAAGAAGGTCTAATTAACGTGTTAAAAGGAAGATGCATTTGGGATCCTAGTCCTATTCATATAAGACTTTTAAAAAAGTGAGGTATCTCTTGAAGTTCAGTGTTTAGCTAGTTGTATTCTTTATTTAAATTATACACCAGCATTCCTGGGTGGGACATTGTGAAAACGCAAATGCAGTGAAATTTGAAAACAGGGAGCAGACATTTGAAAACAGGGAACAGACATTAATAGGGATGTACATTATTATACCCAGTAGCCTTTCCTGGGTGGGACATTGTGAAACGCAAATGCAGTGAAATTTGAAAACAGGGAACAGACATTTGAAAACAGGGAACAGACGTTAATAGGGATGTACATTATTATACCCAGTAGCTTTGACAGACTTCACAGAACCTTTTAAGATCTTAGTGCATTATCGGCCTAAAACGTAAGGGGAAAAAAAATCTCTAATACAAGTATCTTGGTCGCTTCTTCCCCTTTATAAAGATAGGGATTTTGCTGATATTTTTGCCCCCAGATTAAATCTAATAGTAATTTTCAGTTATTAAAGTGTGTTCTTACTGGGAGACTATTTGATAAATGACACATTAGTGGGATCAAGCTCAATAGAAGACTGACTACTTGCCGTTTGTTGATTTTTCAAATATTGAGTGCCATGTCTGTGCATGGTATTGTGCTAGGAACCATGGGAAAAAAAAAACCACAACTGTGATTCAGTATATATTGCCTTTGAAAAGTTTATGGCACAGCCTGGCATCCAACATGCTGACAAATGAAATAGCTATATGAGGTGATAATCTGATTAAACTGCCAAATGGATGTTACCATTCCTAAAGCTGAGGGTGTGCAAAGGAGGGAGAAATCACTTAGTTTTTTGGAGGAAATGGGATTGTGCCTTGGTGGTATGATTTGTATAGGTAGGCAGGACAGGGAGAGCACTCTTTAAGAGGTTAAAGATCCTCCACCTCCCACATGCCCCCCCCCCCCCAATCTCCCAGTCAGCACATGTGTTTTTCCTGCAGTCACATATTTATTAAAAGACTTGAGGCTTTTCACAGTATTGTCATTCTTAAACTGAATGGATTCATTCTATTTGAATTCTTGGTGAAATAGGCTTTAGAGTAGGAGGTGTGCTTGGTAAACACTGGAGAGGAAAACTGCTTAATGAATAACTTGGCTGCTACCAACCTGGAGAGCTTTGATAGAGTCAGCTATTTATTCTGTAAGAGCAGCGTGGGAGAAACAACCAACACCGGAGTGAGTGATGCCCATTATTTGTGGAATGCAGGTGTGACTGAACTTTCAGACCTCCTAAGTGTGAGCCTTAGAGAATGTTACTACGTACCTGATTAAGGATGCTTCTCCTGTCTTCCAATCAGAATGTACCAGTGGAAAAGCCAGAAATGTTACACTGTTAAGGGATAAGGTAAACAAACCAGGCAGATCTTAAAATGAAAGGCTTTGCATGCTATTTCCTGTGATAGAACTAAACTAAATGGTTTTTTTCTAAGTACTGATTATTTTCTACCCAGTTTTCTTTGCCATATGGTCAGTTTAATTTTGTTTCACACGGGGTCTTAAACTTGGTGAATGGGCAGACTATTATTGGGTTGGAAAATTGATCATTCTTTTTAGTCCTTTGACCTATTTCTGTTTGACTGATGGATTTTTTTCAGACCCTTTAGTTTTTTCCTCTGATTATGTTTCAAGTAGGGACGTTACTCGGGTTGTTTCTAAAACCAATTAGAATCTGAGATTTTAGAGTTAAAGTCATTTTATAGGCCCTGAAAAATAACGGCTATGAAATAGCATGCTCCTTGATGCTGATAGAAAAGTTAGGTTTTCAATTCTCTATGAAGTTTTGAATGTTGAGATTCTTAAAGTGGTGTGTTTAGAATAAGGAGTATTTCCCTCTCATATTATAGCCATGGTTTCTTAGACTCCAGATTCTTTTCCCCACTGACATTATAATGAAGGCATTACAACATGAATTACAAGAGCCTTCCTTTTAATCAGTTTGAACCAGGTTAATTGTAGTGACTCTTGGTAGCAGAAATTAATAGCACAGAAAGTTCGGTTGTAAAATGTATTTTGATCTTGGTGTAAATCTTTAATATGCAGATGTGTGTGTGTCCAGTTCTTAACTGTAGCTTGTTGGCTAACCTGGAGCATTTTCCATTTACATCATAAAATATACTTTGATGTTTGACGGTTCCTAAAGCTGTTTAGTGAGAATGTTTAAAATGAATATTCCCTGCTCTGTGAACATCTCTCATTAACTGATAACATTTGTTAGTTCTATTTCTTTTTTGTCCTTTTTTTTTTTTTTTTTTTTTTAGGGCCACACCAGGAGCATGTGGAAGTTTCCAGGCATCTGAGCTACATCCTACGCCAGAATCTGGAAGTTTCCAGAATCTGAGCTGTGTCTGCAACCTACACCACAGCTCAAGGCAACGCTGGATCCCTGACACAACTGAATGAGGTCAGGGATCGAACCCGAATCCTCATGGATACTAGTCGGATTCATTTCTGCTGTGCCACAACGGGAACTCCTAAATTCGATATTTCTAATCATCTCATTGGTTATAGAATTTAACCTTTAAGGAAGTGCTTATAAGTTAATTTTGCTTTTAAATTTAAGATGGTGCCCACCATGAGGGAGTCTAGATATCATGAGATGTTAGGGAAAGCAAGCCTGGGAAAAATTCATGAGAATATGTCAAATTTAGTATTTAAAATAAAACTTTAAAAGATGGGAGTTCTCTTGTGGTGCATGGGGTTAAGGATTTAGCCTTGTCACTGCAGTGGCTTGGGTCCCTGCTGTGGCGCAGGTTCAATCCCTGCTGGGGAATTTCCATATACCATGGGCAGGGCCAAAAAAGAAAATGTAAAAAATGAAAATCCAATTCCTAATGCTGTGTTTGGGAAGGACTTCTCAAGTCTTCTCATTTTATCCAGAAGGATAAGATGTCTTCATCCAAAGCCTGTTCCTTCCAAAGGCTCCTGGGGCCCAGCCTTCTTGAAGGCCAGTGAGTCCATGCAGGAGACAGCATGAGATTTTAATGCTTTTAATGATTCTCCACTTTGAGGTGGTCTCTAAAGCATGATTATCTTATAGATCTCATGATAATTTATTGACTCCTTGGATCATAAAGGAGGAGAAACTGGAGGAGGTCATGGAGGTGGGTCTAGTCTGATCTGATCTGGGGAAGCCACATTGTAGAGTGCTGGTACCTGAAACCAGAACACCTGCTATCTGTCACTTAACTAGCTGTGTGACTTCAGGGAATTACTTACCTTATCTAGACCTCAATTTCCTCACTTTAAAAGAGAATGTATAAAACTGTGTATCAGGCAAGCCATAGAAAGTGCTTGGCAATCCGTGAGAGTTAGTGGGTATTACCTCTTGTATTTTATAAACCACTAAACCAATGATTTGGATATTTTCATTTTTAGCTTTGCAGTCTCTTCTTCTCAGAGAGCATTTTTATATAAAAATAATGCATAAAACATAAGTAGGAGTGATTCTGGTTGAAAGGAGGTTGGCTGACCAAAGCCCTGTTCCTCCCAGCTGCTTCTATTCCTCAACTACAGCCGTTGGAGAGAACAAAGATGTGTGTGTGTGGTGTGTGTGTGTGTGAACCAGCTCTGTTCTAAACTATCTAGTTTTTTGTCTGTTTTTATAGGTAGAGAAGGTAGGGTCCAGAGAGTTAAAGTAACTTGACCAAGTTCACACAGATAACTTAGTGTAAGAGGCAGGAAAGACCAGAGCCAGAGGACTGCCCTCCCCCCCACCAAAGAAAACAATGGGTACATTAAAAGACTTATAATTTCCATTAGGAGGTAATTATACACAAGAAAGATGAAAAAGATGGGAGACTCTCTTTGCCCAAAAAGTGGTGGCAAAACCAACAATTGAGTAATTGATAAGTAAAATTCTAGTACATCTATATGATAGACTTTTATGCTACATTAAAGACTTTTCAAATAAATTTTTAGTAACTTGGAAAATGGTAGTATGTTAAACACATCGTTAAGTAACCTTTCTTTTCTTAAGACAAGATACCAAAGTATGAGCAGAATAATCTCAATTCTATTGAAAATATTTCACTATGCATACAAAGCGATGGGAAGCATACTAAAATGTTGACAGGGATATACTTTGGTAGGATTATGAGTGATTTTTCATTTTTATATTTTCCAAATAGTCTATATTGAACACACATTATCAGATAAAAATTTTATGGGGGGAAGGATGAAGGGAATAAAACACCCAAAGAGTTGAATAATATTTTTTATAATCTAGCTTTTTGATATAATGTGAAAGTTATGATGAAATAAAAAATACACAGTTGATCTTTGAGGAAGTCATTTATGTATTTAAAGTTTGGGAGCACATTAAGTATTTAAAATTGTTCTAATGTTCTTCAGGCCCCAAGTTGTCTTCTGACTCTAGTTAAGTGCTCAGTAAACGTGTTAACCTCTCCCCTCTAGACTTTCTTAGCTATATCGTATTCTCATCCCTCCTGCAAAACATCCACGGAAAATAATTGGTAGTATGTTTAGAATTGTTAAAAAAAAATACATTTTTTCTTTTTTTGTCTAGGGCGGCACCCACGGCATATGGAAGTTCCCAGGCTAGGGGGTAGAATCAGAGCTTCAGCTGCAGGCCTACACCACAGCCACAGCAACATGGGATCCTCAACCCACTGAGCAAGGCCAGGGATCAAACCTGTGTGTCCTTATGGGTACTAGTCAGGTTCATTATCACTGAGCCACAACAGGAACTCCTAAAAATAATTTTTAAAATGTTACCTATCAGAAAGACATTGGCTTTTCACAGTTTTGTAATAAATTGGTATGTTCACTTTGAAGCCTAGGTCAGTAATTTCATCTTACTGCTTTATTCTTACAGCCCTGCCAAGCCTAAACATGTGGAACTAAACTTTAAAACCCCAAAGAATCTTGACAGTTTGGGAAATGAGCATAATCCATTTAGCCAGCCAGTTCACAAGGGAAACACTGCCACCAAAATCTCCTTATTTGAAAACAAGCGCGCAAACAGTAGCCCAAAGCACACTGACCTTCGAGGCCCAAGGAACCTTCCTGCCTCCTCTAATAAAACGTTTGTTGGGAGGGCGAAGCTGAATTTAGCCAAAAAAGCCAAGGAGATGGAGCAACCTGAAAAGAAAGTGATGCCAAATAGTAACCAGAACGGTGTGCTGGGAAAGGAAACCTCTGCAGAAACCAAAGTTACTCTCCCTGAAGAGGAGACTCTGGGTTCTCAGCTTAAGGCAGATGTGCAGACAGATGCCAGCTGCCCTTCTGAACCTGTGGTTACTGTTCTGATTCCCATCAAGGACAACGAGCTCTTAGAGGAAAACTCAGAGGCTGCCAATAGCGAAAGACTTGAACTTGAAAATATGACTGATGCCGCACAAGACATCCCCGCCGTTCTTGATACCAAAGATTCACCTCCGGCACCCATACCAAAGCCACAGGATGGGTTTTCTGACTCACAGCCCCCAGCTGAGTCACCTAATAGGCTTTCTCCTTCTCTGGCTGCCTGCATTCCTGTGGATGATCCTAAAGGCACATGCACTCAAGCTCCCGTAAGCAGTTTTCCGTGCACTGATCTAAAAGTGTCAGAAAATCAAAGTGGATGTCCTCTGGCTGTGTCTCATCAGGACAGTGAGAAAATGCCTCCCTCCAAACTTGCAGGAGAAGGAGAGGGAGAAACAAGCGCTGCTTTGTCCCCAGAGCACAGCCCAGAAGTTGTGGGAAGTGAGTGTCCATCCAAGGTCCTGGTCCAGGTCAGGTCCTTCATGCTCCCCGTGGAGAGCACTGAGGATGTCCGCTCCCAGATCATCCCAGATAGCTCTGAAGTGAGAGAAGCACAGTTGCCAAGCTGTCACAATAATGAACTTGAAGTGGTTTCCGTTGCAAGTTGTGCTCCCCAGAAAGAGGAAGTACAGGGCAAGAAGAGCACATCACCCAAACACATCGATGCCAAAGAGGAACACGTAGCAGAATCTGGCCCACAAGTCATGCTGCCCGAATCAGAAAAACCTCTGCCCAGCCAGGCTCAAAGTCAGGGCAATGGAAAACCCCTGGAGGCTGAATCCAGCCCCACCCACTGCCCTGGCGACCGAAATCATTTAGAAACCCCCCAAAGACCTGATCAAAGTATCGTGAATGGCCAGGACAGTCCTGCCAGTCTTTTGAACATTTCTGCTGGGAGCGATGATAGTGTATTTGATTCTTCTTCTGATATGGAAAAATTCACTGAGATTATTAAAAAAATGGACAGCACTGTTTGTGTGCCCCAGAAGAAAAAGAAGCCTAGGATGCCAAACTCCCCTGCCCCTCACTTCGCCATGCCTCCTATTCACGAGGACAATTTAGAAAAAGTGTTTGATCCCAACGTGTTTACCTTTGGTTTGGGGAAGAGAAAAGAAGGACAGCCCGAAATGTCACCGGCTTTACAATTGATGCAGAATTTTGACACAAAATCCAAACTGAGGCCCAAACGTACGTCCGCCGAACAGAGTATCCTCTTCAAGTCCCTGCAAACTCACACTAATGGGAAAGATGAGCTTCTGGTGGCCCCAGAAGCAAATGACAAAGAGAACAGGGATGTCAGCAACAGTGGAATCAAGAGATCGAGGCTGGAGAAAAGTGCCCTTTTCTCAAGCATGTTATCTTCTTTACCACAAGACAAAATCTTTTCTCCCTCTGTGACATCAGTCAGTACCATGACTACATCTTTCAGCACGTCTCACAGCACTTCTCTTGCTCAGCCTTCCGTGTTAGAGCCAGTGGTTGAGGGTGCCCCACCCTGTGGTTCAGAGAAAGAACAGCCAAGTCTTGCACCCAGCAGCGTCAAGGTCTTCAATTTCAACTCATCAAATACGTCTCATTCGGGATTGAAAAGTCTGAGCTCCATGGAAAAGCACGTGCAGAAAGAGGAAACCAAAAAAGATCTGGATTCGAGAAGCCACCTACCCTTGCCAGAAACTAAATGTTCTGAATTGTCAAAACTGAAGAACAGCGATGATACGGAAAAGTCAAATCATACTGAAAACATTCTTAAATCGAACTTGCCAAGCTATGGAAACAGTGACACAGACTTCGCGGGTCTTTTCAAATCCAGCCGGTTTGACCCAAGCATTTCTTTTTCTGGACTGTCCTTATCAGATACAACAGTAAGTAGCAACACAGTCTCGCATATTTGGGGTATTTTATTGTCAGAGGAGAAGGGGACAGAGGAGGAGTAATTCGTGTTATTTGTTTAAGAATGGTTGTGCTCACCTATGACAGTTTTTTATGCATTCATAACATTTGAAAACCTACTATGTACAAGGGACTGTCAGGGTCCAAGAAAAAAAGGTACTAAGATTCTGTTCTTAAGGCATGTGTAGTCTAGCAGGAAAAATAAGCTACAAATATTTTAAGAGGCTTGTGAATTTAAATGCATTATGAAAAGTGTAGGTAAGTTACATGAGAGCTCAGAGACAGACAAGATGTTTTTTCTCCCTAATTCTGTGTGAAAATGCTCAATGCTATATCTAGAATTTTGAAGTTTTGAGGAGCAGCTTCTTTTTATCGAGAAAAGCGCCTGCCAAAGAATCTTATTCCTGACCCTTTCTCTTATACTTTGAGTTATTTCCTCTTACTTCTCATAAGTAGCAGTAACTGTTTGTTCCACCTGGTTGAGAAAGTATTTTCTCTTTGGAATTAGTCTTCATTTGGGAATTTTTTTTTTTTTCCTGCAAAGCTGTTGGCGAGTGAAGAATTTGGTTTACACTGGCATGTTCCTGTAATATGTAGAGACAATGGAAAAATATGATTTTGAGAAATAATTAGGATTTCTCCATCTTTGATCTGACTGCTGTAAACTGTTTTGTTAACTCAGTTTTTGATGTGAATTTGTGCATGGCTCTTACCAAGCTTGATACTCAAGTTGAGAGAGGGCAGTGAAAGAGGGAGGCAGGTTATAATAAAGTTTAGAGCTCAGGTCTGCTACACACAGGAGCAGGAGTGGGCCTCTGTATTCCTGTTCTCCATCCTGAGACCCAGGCCACCTGGTGAGTGTAGATCAGCATCTGACACAGTTTATCCAGGAAGAAAATATCTTGCCTCTTCCTCATTTGTATAGATCTCCGCTCCATGTTTCAGTTTGTTGTGTTGGCTTTTGCTGCAAGTCTGCCATGGAAAATAATTTTGGAAGTTCTTTCAAAATGTATGGCTTTGGAAGTTTCTTTCAAAATGTATAGTTGGACTTCCAGGAGTTCCCATTGTGGCTCAGCCATAACGAACCTGACTAATAGTCATGAGGATGTGGGTTTGACCCCTGACCCAGCTCACTGCCATGAGCTGCAGCGTAGGTCGCAGATGAAGCTCAGATCTGGAGTTTGGCTGTGGTGTAGGGCAGCAGCTGCAGCTCTGATTTGACCCCTAGCCTGGGAATGTCCATATGCGGAAGGGCGCGGCCCTAAAAAGACAAAAAGGTACAGTTGAACTTCCAGCAGAGGCTCACATCCCTCTTTTCAAAAGTTTTCAAATTTGTTACTTGTAGGATGCCGTGTGTGTGTGTACACACATAAACATACACATCACATACTCTGCTATAGATACGTATAATGCTATGCTATAGATGTATATAATACTCCACTATGGATATATATAAATATATAAATAATACTCAGCTATGGATATGTAAAATAAAAATGATTGAGGACCCGAAAAAGCATTCATATGGGTTATGCCTGTTGGAATCCCTCTTATTGGACATTAACACAGAGGAAAATTTAGAACAGAACATACAAATGCACATTCCTGTAGCTGTCAGAGCAATGATGTCATCACATGTCATGGAACCTCTAGAAAATTCCACTCTACACCTTTGAAATGAAAAAGGCAAACACTCCCTTCTTCTTATGAAAAGAGTTTTGACCTCATGGACTCCATGAAGGGGTATTGAAGGCCCTCAAGGGACCCCCGGATTGCACTTTGAGAACCACTGTTCTAAAGGGAACATTTGGTCTGCAGTGCTCAGAAGTCATAAGTTTAAGTATTTCTTTCAAGCACAGAATTGCCCCTGGGCCACGCCCCATTCATCATGGCCTTATTCTTGCTTTTTAATCATGCTTAGATCACTCCTCTTACTTGACAACATTCTGATGAATCTGACAACAGAATATACAGTTTCTTTATGGGATCCCTTGAAAAGCCCAGTCAGATGGTGTAGAAAGGAGAAAGCACTTTATACTTTCTCTAGGCCTCTTTATGATGAAAAAAATTTGTTTTTGGTTAGGTCTTGGGCTTTGTTGACTTACTATCTTTTAATGTTTTACCTGGATTTTATTTAAATTTCAGGCTTTTCCTTTGGCTTACCTTCTCAAAATGTGTATGTGTGAATAAGAACATGCCATTTTAGTGTGTGATAATGCTCTGCTGAGGCCTACCTGTGGTCTTTCAGGCATAGTCCACTCTTGCGTGATGTGAGTGTGATGCGAGTGCGGTCAGATCAAAGGTAGCCTTAGACTAGGCATCCTGATGAGCAATAAAATGCTCTGTGTTTTATATCTTTACATATGTAACCACTATGCTTATTATCTTGGGCATTTCTAGTTTTACTGGTCTTTTAGATGGTCTGGAAAAGGATTGGTTTTGGAGCCATATAAAAAAAATGTATTTTGTCCATCAAAAAGGTGGGATTGGAGTTCCCGTCGTGGCTCAGTGGTTAACGAATCCAACTAGGAACCATGAGGTTGCTGGTTCGATCCCTGGCCTTGCTCAGTGGGTTAAGGATCCTGCGTTGCTGTGGCTGTGGTGTAGGCCGGCGGCTACAGCTCCAATTTGACCCCTAGCCTGGGAACCTCCATATTCCGCGGGAGCAGCCCAAGAAATGGTAAAAAGACAAAAAAAAAAAAAAAAAAGGTGGGATTAAGTATACCATGTGCAGTATTAAACACTTTATTTAGACTAAGTGACCACAGATGTTACTAAAAAAAAAAAAGGTGGGAGGAGTTCCCATCATAGTGCAGCAGAAAGGAATCCGGCTAGGTACCATGAGGTTGCGGGTTCAATCCCTGGGGGGTTGCTCAGTGAGTTGGGGATTCGGCATTGCCATGAGCTGTGGTGTAGGTGACAGATGCAGCTGGGATCCTGTGTTGCTCTGGCTGTGGTATAGGCCAGCAGTTGTAGCTCTGATTCAACCCCTAGCCTGGGAATCTCCATATGCTGTGGGTGCGGCCCTTAAAAGCAAAAAAAAAAAAAAAAAAAAAAAGGAATAGATTTAGATAAGGTATATATATATGAACACACAAAATTGATTCAGCTTATTCTAAAATTTCTCTTTATTCATTTGAGAGTCTGCTGAGATTGAATTATAATCTCTTAGCTGAGTTCTTTTTCTATGAACTGATATAAAATGTAGGTCTGACTCATGGGCCCTGAACTTTGCAGATGGGTAGAAATATCCTAGGCATTTAAATGAGGAGAAACTGAAATGGCAAATGGAGTTAGAGGAGAGGAAGAGTTTTAATCGGACGCTGGCATAGATCAAGATGGCCCTGTTTCAGAATGGACAAATGGGAGGCCAGTTCCTGTTTCCTTGCTTAAAGGATGGTGGGAGGAGAAAAGAGAACTTTACACAAAGTTTAATTATTTGTTGCGCTTTTGTTTCATCTGATGACAGGCTCTTAGAGGGAATATCCAAAACAAAATCAATCCCCGACCCGGAAAGGTAAGAGTATTTTCTCCTCCTAGTCCAGATTTCATTTTGATCTGAGAACGTGCACAAGCACATGCTGCCCCTCTCACTTTCTTCAGGTGGTGATATACAGTGAGCCGGACATCTCAGAGGCATGTATCGAAGTGTTCGGTGACATTGAGGATTGCAGCACCTGGAGCCTCTCCCCTGTGATACTCGTAAAAGTCGTCAGAGGATGGTAAGAAGTAGCTCTTTGCGTTCCTGGCTTGGAGGGTGTGTGTTTTATGTTTTTAATTACCTTTTCAGTGCTCAGGACTTATTTTAAGTTGTGCCTTTAGCGATATAAAGGGCAGAAAATACTTGTTAGTGAATACTGAAAGTAATTCATATCTAAGAAATAGGGTTTTTAATGAGATTTCTGAGGATAGGAGTGATGCATGTTGATGCTAGAAAAATCAGAAAAGTGCAGCTGTTTGTTTCTTTTGCTCATTCTTCCCCCCAGTTACATTGGTTTAGACTGTTGGGCCTCAGAGTCTGTAATATACTTTTGGTTTTTGAATTTTCAGTGAGGCTGATGCGAATTGCACTGCTCATGTTGATAGAATTTTTTTAATTCTATAAGAAAAAAAAAATCTTTGCTAATTTTTAATGATAGTTTGGTGAAGGACTAACCTAAAATTTATTTTCTAACTTTTCAACACCAAATAGATTTTGTTAAGAAACTGGTGAAAAAATTATGTTACCGGCTTAATTGCTTCAAGGAAATACACAGAAAGTTGAATAAAGAAAAGCAGCTTAGAAAAAAAAAATCACTTACCTGGCGTAAATACTTATCTTTAGTACTTATTTATAAACTCATTTAAAAGAGGGTGGGGCTCTAGACATTTATGGTTTAAAAATTACTAAGCTTTTCTTTTGGTCTCCATTTGATTAAATATGCAGCTTCTTTCCTATTAGGTTTTAGATATCTTAATATATTTTTCTGTGCATTCAACATCTTTGTTAGAAAATACAATTTGCTTTTGTTCTTAAATTTGAAAACTGAAAAATAATATTTTGTTTTTAATGGAATAGTGATTTTTCACCTTTTGTTGCCTTCTCTCTTTTCGTGAAAGCATGAGCACTTAAGACCAGCCCTGTCATATGTTGACATGTGGTTTTTCTTAAGTGTTTGGATGTTGTTGGGAAGAATACTTTAAAAATACTTTCTGAGTCACTAAAGTTAACATAATGCATAGTATAATTGAACGTTGCTAAGAGAGTAGAACTTAAAAGTTCTCATCACATGAAAAAAAATTGTGGGAGTTCCCGTCATGGCGCAGCAGAAACGAATCCGACTAGGAACTAGGAGCCATGAGGTTGCAGGTTCGATCCCTGGCCTCGCTTAATGGATTAAGGAGCCGGCATTGCTATGAGCTGTGGTGTAGGTCGCAGACGTGGCTCAGATCTGCAGTTGTTGTGGTGTCGGCGGGTGGCTACAGCTCTGATTCCACCCCTAACCTGAGAACCTCCATATGTCGCAGGTGCAGCCCTAAAAAGACAGAAAGACCAAAAAAAGAAAAAAAAAGAAAAAAAAAAGAAAGAAATTGTAACTATGTGAGGTAGTAGTTGTTTACTAAACTCATTGTGGTAATATTGTATATTTTGTGATATACACATATCAAATCATGTTGAACACCTAAAACTAATGCAGTGTTGTATGTGAATTAGATTGCAATGAAACTGGAAAAAATGCTTTCCATTAACAGGCATGTAGCAGTCCTTTGTATCAGTATATCCATTGATAGGGCTGTAATATGTAAGTTAAAATCTCTGAAGAGAAATGTTTTTTACATGTATAGGAAGAAAAAAGGAATACAGTAAAAGTTAATTTATCAGACATTTTACTGTTTATAGTCTCTACTAACTGGCAATTCTATAGCTTTACTAGCTCTGTTTTTTTTTTCTTTTCTTTTTTTTTTTTTTTTGCCCCACCCACAGCTTGTGGAAGTTCCTGGGCCAAGGGTCAAATCTGTGCAGCAGCTGCAGCAACGCCTGATCCTTAACCTGCTGTGCCACCAGGGAACTTTTCTTTAGTAGCTCTGTTAACATTCGAATTGATAACCAAAGTTCTCTGAGATGCTAATAAAGTTCTTCAATTATCAGAGGCTTAATTATGCCCAGGAAAGTTTTACTTTTAGGGAGTGTTTGTGCTATTTTAATTGCTAGAGAATTTGCCACTAATATATGATAAATGTAGTGGCTATTGGAATATTTGAGTAATCAAAACATCTCTCACCAAGACTAATAGTTTTGCTGTGTTTTATTCTTAGTTGGATTTTGTATGAGAAACCAAATTTTGAGGGACACTCCATCCCCTTAGAAGAAGGAGAATTGGAACTCTCTGGTCTCTGGGGTATAGAAGATGTCTTGGAAAGAAACGAGGAGACAGAGTCGGATAAGCCTGTGGTAATTGGTTCAATGAGACATGTGGTCCAGGTAGGTTTAAAATTAGTAAGCTTTTTAGTAAAGGCAAACTGGATTTTGCTCAGTCACTTAACAAATAAGCTTAAGCTTTACCATTTCTTCCCTCACAAGGCGTCTTCCAGGGCTGATTGATTTTATTAAAAAAATGATTGGGAAAAATATTTGGTGTTTTTCGGTATCTTTTTATAATTGAAATATGTTTACACTTTAAATGATTTAGGAAAGACACATTCTAATTGGGTTAGTCTTTTTTTTTTTTAGCGTAATAAGTCTTAAAGGTAAATTTCTCATTTCAGCCCTCCTATTCCCATCTTCAAATGTATTTCCCTTCATAACCTAGTTTTGAAGAATTCTGTATGAAGAGATTTTTCTTAATTTTTTTGGTTTTTCTGAGTTCTGATTACCTTGAGTGGCTTACAGGAGTTCTGTTTTGGAAAAATAAATAATCCAAAAATAATTCAGTTGATGGTTCAACTCAGGGGTTTCTTGTGGGTTTTTTGTTTTTTTGGTTTTTTTTTTTTTTTTTAATAGGCATTTAAGGCCATTCTATGGATTGGGTAACAATTTCTTGGTTCCTTATTCATTGATGAGGAAGTTGTATCAGAGTCTTTATGGTTCTTGGAATTTGATGATTCTTTACAACATAAAAATGTAAAAGGGGAGTTCCCGTTGTAGCTCAGCAGTTACGAACCCGATTAATATCTATGAGGATACAGGTTCGAGGGTTCAATCCCTGGCTTTGCTTGTGGGTTAAGGATTGGCGTTGCCTTAGCGTGAGCTGCGGTGTAGGTCACAGACTCAGCTCGGATCTGGCGTGGCTGTGGTGTAGGTGGGCAGCTATGGCTCTGATTTGACCCCTACCCTGGGACCATCCATATGCCACGGGTGTAGCTCTAAAGAGAAAAAAAAAAAGTGAAAAAAAACGCCATCTGTGTGCTAGAGATGGACGTTCTAAAATGAGAATGAGTAAGAATGACTAACAGTTTTTGACAGGAAAATGCCACCTGTTTTCTAGGTCAGCATTTCTGAATAACTTAGATGATAATTGGTATATTCTAAATGATTTATCTCTTAATAGTTTAAGTACATCATGTGATGAACCTTATTTATGTAAGACTTGAGGACCCCCATATTAAAATGTCATGGTAGAATAACTGCAGTTTTTGTTTATTACTCAAATATTATTGGTAATAAAGCAGTCTTTTAAAATATCATCCAAATCCCATCTATCATGAAATGTCTTCTCTTCATTTTTCTAAACTCTCTACTCTTTCTTGGCCATATTATAATCTATGTTTTCTGTACTCATAATCATAATACAAGCGCAAAGTAATTCTCGATCCTTTTTTTTTTCCCTCTGTCGATACCATTTTCCTAAAGGTCACACTCCATTGGAAGCATCTCTAAGTGATTTGTACCTGGGACAAGTAGTAGACCTAGTGGGTGGGTATTTAGGCTTCTGGTAAGGGGAATGAAGCATGTCGGTAAAGGGGCCTGACCTAATGCAGTTAATGCTTTTCATGTTACTACATGGTTTGGAGTTTAACTGAGCAATTGATATGATGAGCTATCATTTATTTTGCCTTTCTCCTCACTGTGGGTTGTAAGGTTGCTTCTAGTTTTTTTCCATCTAAAATAATGCTGCATGGAGTTCCTGTCATGGCTCAGTGGTTAACAAATCTGACTAGGAACCATGACATGAGGTTTTGGGTTTGATCCCTGGCCTTGCTCAGTGGGTTTAGGATCCGACATTGCCGAGAGCTGTGGTGTAGGTCGCAGACGCAGCTCAGATCCCATGTTGCTGTGGCTCTGGTGTAGGCCGGCAGCTACAGCTCCGATTCAACCCCTAGCCTGGGAACCTCCATATGCCGCCAGGAGCAGCCCTAGAAAAGGCAAAAAAGACCAAAAAAAAAAAAACATAAAAATAAATAGGGAGTTCCCGTCGTGGCGCAGTGGTTAACGAATCCGACTAGGAACCATGAGGTTGCAGGTTCCATCCCTGCCCTTGCTCAGTGGGTTAAGGATCTGGTGTTGCTGTGAGCTGTGGTGTAGGTTGCAGATGTGGCTCGGATCCCACGTTGCTGTAGCTCTGGCATAGGCTGGAAGCTACAGCTCCTATTAGACCCCTAGCGTGGGAACCTCCATATGCCGCAAGAGTGGCCCAAGATATAGCAAAAAGAAAAAAAAATAAATAAATAAATAAAATAATGCTGCATGAACATTTTTGTGCATTTAATAATGTGTAATTTTCTGATTTATTTCCTTAGGGTAAATTTTTCTGAATGGTATCATGTTAAAGAGAAGGAACATTTCTACAGCCCCTGACATACGATGAATTACATATATATATATACACATATATACTTATGTATTCACACATGTGTAAAAAATTTTTTTCTGATCATGTTTATGGTTTCTTAACACAGAAACATAAATGGCAGCGCAATGTGTATTTAAGGGGTGGTTACCTTTTTAGTTCGCTGAATTTGTTCCTTTTGTTAATGTTTCAAAGAGTCGCCCATGAACTAACCCAGGTGTAGCTGTTCTTTATACATCAGTTCACCTCACTCAGCAACACTGAAAGACGTTCAATCAACATTTGATTAGGGCTCAGGCACTCAGCCAGCTGAGGCCTTTTATAGAGTGTTTGATGGCCGTGCAGTGCCTGGAACAGTGACCAAACTGCAGAGATCTGTAAGTCACTGTAAATGTGTGTGCCTTTGCCTTGACAGCTTAAACCAAACCAACATTGTAGTCAAGGACAGTTACCACAGGGGTCTTGGGCACAACACAACAGTTGAGGAAGATTCCAAGGGCAGCCACTCTGGAGACTAGAGTCTCTGGACCTGGATGGTCGCAGGAGAGCAAAGAAATTACAAATCATGTCACTAAGGAAAGCCAAGCAGCTTTTTCAGTGAGAATGAGAAAAACAATACGTTGCAAAATTCTCAAATACATTTCTGGGGAACTTTGCTTCAGTCATATATCAAGCAATGTGTCTGCCACGAAAGACCACATATTATTAAATCAAGGGTGAAAACAGGGAAGGGATAAAGTGGCAGGTGATCTGTGAAAGGTATATTTAAAACTTATTGTAATTGTTTGAAAAAAGGAATAACGAGCTTATTGTAGAGTTTAATACATGGTATAATTATTATGTATGTATGTATGTGGGGTTTTTTTTTTTTTTCAGGATTACAGAGTCAGTCAAATTGATTTATTTACTGAACCAGAAGGGTTAGGACTCCTAAATTCCTACTTTGATGATACTGAAGAAATGCAGGGGTATGGTGTAATACAGAAGACTTGTTCCATTAAAGTACATTGGGGCACGTGAGTATTTATTTCCAATATAGTTTTTTGTTTTTTGATTTAAAGTATAATTGATTTACAGTGTTGTGCCAATTTCTGCTGTATGGCAAAGTGACTTTGTCATACACATATATACACGTGTGTGTGTGTATTCTTTTCCATTATGGTCTATCCCAGGACTGAATTTAGTTCCCTGTGCGATACAATAGGACCTTGTTGTTTATCCATTCTAAATGTAGTAGTTTGCATCTAGTAACCCCAAACTCTTAGTCTATCCTTCTCCCTCCCCCCCACCCCTTAGCAACCACAAGTCTGTTCTCGGTGTTTGTGAATCTGTTTGTTTTGTAGATATGTTTATTTGTGTCGTATTTTAGATTTCACAGGTAAGTGATATCATATGGTAGTTGTTCCTCCCTTTCTGACTTACTTCACTTAATATGAGAATCTCTAGATGCCTCCATGTTGCTGCAAATGGCATTGTTACATTCTTTTTTATGGCTGAGTAGTATTTTGTTGTATATATGTACATATTTTTAATCCATTCATCCGTTGATGGACATTTAAGTTGTTTCCATGTCTTAGCTATCGCGAATAGTGCTGCCATGAGCATAGGGGTGCATATATCTTTTTGAATTATACTTGTGTCTGGATATATTCCCGGAAGTGGGATTGCTGGATCATATGATAATTTTCTTTTTAGTTTTCTGAGGAACCTTCATACTGTTTTCCAAAATGGTTGTACCAACTGACATTCCCACTAACAGTGTAGGAGGGTTCCCTTTTCTCCACACCCTCTCCAGCATTTGTGATTTGTAGACTTTTTTTATTATTTTATTTTTTTCCCGTTGTACAGCATGGGATCAAGTTACTCTTACATGTATACATTTTTTTCCCACCCTTTGTTCTGTTGCAGTATGAGTATCTAGACATAGTTCTCAATGCTACTCAGCAGGATCTCCTTGTAAATCTATTCTAAGTTGTATCCGATAACCCCAAGCTCCCAATCCCTCCCACTCCCTCCCTCTCCCGTTGGGCAGCCACAATTCTATTCTCCAAGTCCATGATTTTCTTTTCTGTGGAGATGTTCATTTGTGCTATATATTAGATCCCAGTTATAAGTGATATCATATGGTATTTGTCTTTGTCTTTCTGACTCATTTCACTCAGTATGAGAGTCTCTAGTTCTATCTTGATTTGTAGACTTTTTAAGGATGGCTATTCTGACTGGTGTGAGGTGGTAACTCACTCTAGTTTTGATGTGCCATTTATCTAATAATCAGTGATGTTGAGCATCTTTTGATGTGCCTGCTGGCCATCTGTATGTCTTCTTGGAAAAATGTCTATTTAGGTCTTCTGCCCATTTTTCAATTGCATTGTTTTTTTTGTTGTTGAGTTGTATGAGTTGTTTGTATGTTTTGGAGATTAAGCTTTTGTCAATTGCATCATTTGCAGATGTTTTTTTCCCATTCTATGGGTTGGCTTTTTGTTTTTTAATAGTTTCTTTGCTATGCAAAAGCTTGTACATTTGATTAGATCCCATTTGTTTATTTTTGTTTTTATTTCTATTGCCTTAAGAGACCAGCCTAAGAAAATGTTTGTACAGTTTATGTTAGTGAATGTTTTTCCTATGTTCTCTTCTAGGAGTTTTAAGGTATCATGTCTTATGTTTAAGTCTTTAAGCCATTTTGAGTTTATTTTTGTGCATATGTGAGGGTGTGTTCTAATGTTGATTTATATGCACCTGTCCAACTTTCCCAGTACCACTTGCTGAAGAGACTGTATTTTTCCCATTTTTTGTATTCTTCCCTCCTTTGTTGAATATTAATTGACCCTAGGTGTGTGGGTTTATTTCTGGGATCCCTCTTCTGTTCCATTGATTGGTCTGTCTTGTTTTTGTACCAATACCACACTATCTTGATTACTGTATATTTATAGTGTTGCCTAAAGTCTGGGAGAGAGAGACCTCCTGATGTGTTTTTTTCCCCTCAGGGTTGCTTTGACAATTTTGGGTCTTTTATGGTTCCATATAAAATTTTTTGGATTATTTGTTCTAGCTCTGTAAAAAAAATCTCATGGGTAGTTTGATAGGAATCACATTTAAAGCTGTAGATTGCTTTGGGTAGTATTGCCATTTTGACAATATTAATTATTCCAATACAAGAGCATGATCCAATACAGTTTAATGAAGCTTCTTTGTGAGTGTAGAAAGAGAACTTAAGATACTGTCGCTCTGATTTGTTGTCGTATTAAGTAATTATTGACTAAAAGGATTTCGTGCTTTTTTTGATAAGGCACATAAAAATTCTCTGTTACTTATGTGACTATGAGTCAGCTCTCTTATAAACAGTAACGATTTCTGGGAGGAAGTGCAGGGAGAAAACTGCATTTTTAAGGTAGGGCTTTCTTTATCACAAAGGAACCTGATTCATTTAAAGCTGAATTGCAGATTATACCTTCATGGTAATTAAAGGAGTAATTCAAAGCCTGTGTGCCCCTGATATTTCAGGTGGGATAGAGGCCAATGCACATGCTGCTTCCTTTAACGTTTTCACACAATGCTTTCCAAAGCCCCTGGGATGTTGGTTTCAGAAATCACAGGAAACTGCAGGAGTATTTTGAAGGAAATGGGAATACCTCAGATGGGGAGAAATTAGGCTAGAAAGTGCAGGCCGCAGTACTGAGGCTCAGGGCCACTGCAATGGAGAGTGCACAGCCCAGGGCATATGACAGACATCCACTGAGATGCAGGGAAGACACTAATGCTTCTTTATATTTTATTGAAAATCTGTTCAGATTTTATTTTCATATACGTTTTTTAATAAGTTAATATATGGAATGGTTTTTTATATATAATTTATAAAGATTCATATATTCAGAGACTGCTCAAAAGTTTTTATTTGTGGTTTATATATAATACATATGTAATGAGTCTGAAGGTAAATGCTGCAAGAAATATAAATTAGGGAGAGGGACAATGCAATTGCTACTTTAGAGAGTGGTTGGGAAAAGTCCTGGGTGACATTTAAGTAGGCTGGGGGAAGTGAGGGAGTCAGCTGTGGGATACCCCAATGGGGCAGGGCAGGGGTGTTCTAGGCAGGAAGCCCAGCATTTGCAAAGCCCTCCAGGGGATGTTTGGGCAGCAGCTGGGAGGTCCAGCTAGCCACAGCAGAGTGTGGACCAGTGATGGGAGAGGGGCCTCAAGTCCTGTCAGAACTTGTAGGATGCAGAAGGGATTTTTAGATGACTCCAAGTGATCTAACTTGTGTTCTAGGAGGATGACTGTAGCTGCTCTGTAAAAATAGATTGTAAAGAAGTAAGAATGGAAGCAAAGACACCACTTAAGAGGTCATTGCAATTACATAGGCAAGAGTATTTGGTGACTTGGCGTGATAATTAGTGGTAGAAAATGGTCAGATGGTACATATATTTTGAAGGCAGAACTGACATTTGCTGACAGATTTCATGCGGGGCATGAGGGGCTGAGAAATATCCAGGGTTTGAGACTCCGGCACTTATTGGAATGGAGAAAACTAGGCAGGAGGGTGAAATCAGGAGTTGAGTTTGGAAGGTGAAGTTAGAGATGCCACCTGCCCATTCAAGTAAGAGGTCAGGAGGTGCCTGGGTGCGGGACCCTGGAGTTGGGGGACAGCTGGAGGTGAGATCAGGAGTCACCACATGGGAAAGGTATGTAAACCCTGTGCTGGATGGGATCCCACAGGGAGTCAGTGTGAAGAGCAAAGACAACATCTGAGCTTTGGGCACTTTTGATATTCAGAGATGGGGAGGAAACAGAAGAATCTAAACAAAAGAAACTGTCTTCATCTCTTGCTGCCTTTGTATGTTTTTTTTTTTTTTCACATCAAAGAGAGTTAAACATCTTTTTTTCTCCAAGTGTTTAATGTTGAGAAAGATCGCTTTCCTTCAAAAAGAATGAAATGGGTGTCTGCCATAGTATTTTAATTTCATGTCTGGAAGATTTCGTGACTCAGGCTTGGGCTATGTGGAAGCAATAATGAGCTACACTTAAATAATATGTCTTACCTTTAAGTTTAACCTAGCCTTAGAGGTTACAAACCAGCCATGTTTTACAGTTTTTGGCGGGCTTGCATGGCAATAGACCTTTTGTTTTCCTGGTTCTTCATTGCCTTTAGGATAATAGAAAGCTGCCTTGGATGTCAGTTCAAAATTGGGCTCATTGAACTTCGTTAGGTTGGGACCAGGTCATTAGTACTTTTACAGACCTCCATGGGGAGTCTCAATGGGTTGGGAGAACTCAGCCAAAAACAGGTACCTAAGCTCATGTTGCTTTTGTTGGTGCACCAGTCCCCTGAGCTGGTGTAAAAGAAGACTTTGCTGGAGTTCCCTGGCTTAGTGGGTTAAGGATCTCGAGTTGTCACTGCAGCAGCTTGGGTCACTGCTGTGGCACGGGTTCAATCCCTGGCCTAGGAACTTGTGCATGCCATGGATTCTGGCAAAAAAAAAAAAAAAAAAAAAAAAACGAACAAAAAACTTTGCTGTGTTGGGGAGTTTTTAAGATTCCCTTAAGAGATTTATTCCAGGGCCTATTCATTCTGCATTAGGCTCTTCTACACACACTCACAAATTAAGAGTGTTATCTGTCAGTTTCTTATTTTGGAAAATGAGACATTTCTAACTAAAATTTCCTTTCATATTCTGTTAAGTGTGATTTGTTTTTAAACCTTTGTTTTAAGCAGCTGGCTAATGCCAGCACCCATCCTCCCGGAGGTGAGGGTGCATCTTTTTTTTAAGTATGTTTCCTTTTTTTGTTTGTTTGTTTGTTTTGTCTTTTCTAGGGCCGCTTCCAAGGCATATGGAGGTTCCCAGGCTAGGGCTCGAATTGGAGCTATAGCCGCTGGCCTACGCCAGAGTCATAGCAACACGGGATCCGAGCTGCGTCTGCAACCTACACCACAGCTCACGGCAATGCCAGGGATCACTGAGCAAGGCCAGGGATCAAACCCACAACCTCATGGTTCCTAGTCGGATTCGGTAACCACTGTGCCACCACAGGAACTCCTTTAAGTATATTTCTAATAAAACTAAGGAATTTTAGAAGATCAAAGGGAGCATGAAGAGCATCGGTTCCAACACCATCATTTAACCAAGGAAGATGGGTTATGGTCACCTTCTTGAGTTGGGTTAGTTGTCAGCAGAACAGGTACTGAAGGTGTTCTGAAGTCAAGGGACTTTTTTTTTTAATGGCCACATAGTCGTCAATCAACTCTATTATGAAATATTTAATATATAGGAAGACTATGTGTATATATGTGAATTATGAAGCCTAAAGATAAAACAGACCCCCTTGTGCCCACTTAGACCCTCACCTCTACCAGCACTGCCACAGCACCCTGCGTAGCCCACCTGGTCCCGTCCCCCTGACTCCTCCACACACCCTTCTCTGGACTTCTGTTTTTCTCATTCTTTCATTTTATAGTTTTACCACATGATATCTCCTGCATTAGTTTAGTCGTGCTTGCTCTTGAACTTTGTAAGAAAGTGTTACCAAACTTCCCTGTGGCTTGTTCCCTTTCTCTACATTGTTTGTTTGTTACATTTCTCACAACAGTTTTTTTTTTAAAGTCTTATTAAAGTATAGTTGATTTACGAAGGTGTGATCATTCCTGCTGCACAACAAAGTGATTCAGATATACATAGGCAAAGTATTTGATGACTTGGCATGATAGTTAGTGGTAGAAAATGGTCAGATGGTACATACATTTTGAAGGCAGAACTGACATTTGCTGACAGATTTCATGCCGGGTGCAACAGAGTGGGGGGTTGTTTCCCAAATTTCTCTTTCTGTTATTTCATTGTTAGTATATATAGTTTCACAGTCGATTTCTGTGTATTAATATTGTATCCTGAAACTTTACCACATTCATTGATGAGTTCTAATAGTTTTCTGGTAGCATCTTTAGAATTTTCTAGGTGTAGTATCATGTCATCTGCAAACAGTGATAATTTTACTTCTTCTTTTCTATTTTGGAATCCTTTTACTTCTTTTTTCCTCTCTCTGATTGCCATGGCTAGGACTTCCAAAACTATGTTGAATGAAAGTGGTGAAAGAGGACATTATTGTTTTTGTTTTGTTCGTTTTGTGCTTTTTAGAACCACACTCGTGGCAAATGGAGGTTCCCAGCCTAGAGGCTGAATTGATGCTACAATTGCTGGCCTACGCCACAGCCACAGCAGCACAGGATCTGCGCCACATCTGCAGCTCACGGCAACACCGGATCCTTAACCCACTGAGCGAGGCCAGGGATGGAACCCGAAACTTCACGGTTACTAGTCGGATTCATTTCCACTGTATCACAACGGGAACTCCTGGACAACCTTGTCTTATTCCTGATCTTAGCAGAAATTCTTTCAGCTTTTCACCACTGAGAATGATGTTAGCTCTGGGTTTGTCAACATGGCCTTTATTATGTTGAAGTAGGATCACCCCATGCCCACTTTCTGGGTTTTTGTTTTTTTTTTTTTTAATCATAAATGGGTGTTGGATTTGTCAAAAGCTTTTTCTGCATCTATTCATATGACCATATGGTTTTTATTCTTTAATTTGTTAATATAGTATATCGCACTGATTTGTGGATATTGAAAATTCCTTGCATCACTGTGACAAATCTCACTTGATCATAGTGTATGATCCTTTTACTGTATTGCTGGGTTCAGTTTGATAGTATTTTGTTGAGGATTTTTACATCTATGTTTGTCAATGTAATTGGCCTGTAATTTTCTTTTTTTGTGGTATCTTTATCTGGTTTTGGTATCAGGGTGATGGCGGGCTCATAGAATGAGTTTGGGAGTGTTCCTTCCTCTGCAATTTTTTTGGGAAGAGTTTCAGAAGGGTAGATGTTAATTCTTCTCTAAATGTTTGATAGAATTTGCCTGTGACTCCATAAGGTCCTGGACTTTTGTTTGTTGGAATTTTTTAAATCACAGTTTCAATTTCAGTACTTGTGATTGGTCTGTTCATATTTTCTATTTCTTCCTGGTTGAGTATTAGAAGATGGTACCTTTCTAAGAATTTGTCCATTTCTTCTAGGTTGTCCATTTTATTGGCATATAGTTGCTTGTAGCAGTCTCTTAAGATCCTTTGTATTTCTGTGATGTCCATTTGTACCATCTCCTTTTCTCATTTCTAATTTTATTGATTTGGGCTCTCTCCCTTTTTTTTCCTTGACAAGTCTGGCTAAGGGTTTGTCAATTTTGTTGATCTTTTCAAAGAACCAGCTTTAAGTTTTATGGATTTCTGCTCTGAGCTTTATGATTTCTTTCCTTCTTCTAACTTTGCATTTTGTTTGTTCTTTTCTCTCTAGTTGCTTTAGGTTTAAGGATAGGTTGTTTATTTGAGGTTTTTGGTGTGTTCTGAGGTAGGCTTGTGTTGCTATAAACTTCTCTCTTAGAACCTATACTGCTGCATCCCATAGGATTTGTTTGTTTGTTTGTTTGTTTGTTTGTTGTCTTTTTAGGGCCACCCCCAAGTTACATGGAGGTTCCCAGGCTAGGGGTCAAATAGGAGCCACAGCCACAGCAATGCCAGATCCAAGCCGCATCTACAGCCTATACCACAGCTCATGGCAATGCAAGATCCTTAACCCACTAAGCGAGGCCAGGGATCAAACCTACATCCTCATGTATGCTAGTCAGATTCGTTTCCACTGAGCCACAACAGGAACTCCATGCATCCCACTGGTTTTGGATCATTGTGTCTTTTTTGTCATTTGTCTCCAGGTATTGTTTGATTTCCTCTTTGATTTCTTTAGTGATCCGTTGGCTGTTTAGCAGCACATTGTCTAATTTCCACATGTTTGTGGGTTTTTTTCAGTTTTTTCTTATAGTGGACTTCTAATCCCTTAGCACTGTGGTAGGAAAAGACTCTTCATATGATTTCAGTTTTCTAAATTTACTGAGGCTTGATTTGTGGCCAAGACTGTGATCTATCCTGGAGAATGTTCTGTGTGTTCTTAAGAATGTTACTTCTTAAGAAGAAACAGATGGAATGCTGTCAGATAGAATGTTCTATAAATATCTATTAAATCTATCTGGTCTATTGCATCACTTAAGGCCTCGGTTTCCTTATTGATTTTCTGTATGGATGATTTGTTCATTGCTGTAAGTGGGGTGTTAATGTCCCCCACTATTATTGTGTTACTGTGTTGTGTCCTTTTATTACTGTTGGCAGTTGGCTTATATATTGGGTGCATATATATTTACAGTTGTTATAGCTTCTTGGATTGATCCTTTGATCATTATGTAATGTCCTTCTTTGTCTCCTGTAACCCATTTATTTTAAAGTCTGTTTTTCTGATAAGAGTATTACGGCTCCAGCTTTTGTTTGATTTCTGTTTGCATGGACTACCTTCTTCCATCTTCTTACTTTGTACGTTCCCCTAGGATTTCCCTTTGGATTGCTTTATCTTATTTGTGTGTGTATGTATTATAGACTTTTGGTTTGTGGTTACTAATGAGGTTTTGATATAGGAGTCTATATACATACAAGATTGTTTTAAGTTTCTGGTTTCTTAATTGTAGATGTGTCTCCAGTATCATGTATTTATATCCTCCTCTTCTCATGATTGCTGGTTTGGGTATCATATTTGTGTGTGGATGAGTTCCTACATTTATTATGTGTTTGCCTTTATTGGTGAGCTTTCTCATTTGTAATTTTCTTATTTCTAGTTGTGGCCTCTTCTTTTCCACCAAGAGAATTTCCTTTAGTATTTGTTATAAACCTGGTTTGGTGGTGCTGAATTCTCTTAATCTTTGCCTGTCTGTAAAGCTTTTGATTTCTCCTTCAAATCTGAATGAGTGCCTTGCTGGGTAGAGTATTCTTGGTTGTAGGCTTTTTCCTTTTGTTGCTTTTCCCTAGATACTTTCAATATTGTCTCTTTGTCTTTAATTTGGGTTAGTTTGATGAATATGTGTCTTGGGTACTTCCTCCTTGGATTTATACTATATAGTATTCATTGTGCTTCCTGGATTTAAGTGACTAATTCCTTTCCAACGTTAGGGAAGTTTTTGGCTATTATCTCTTCAAATATTTCTCAAGCCTTTTCTCTCTTCTCCTTCTGGCACCCCTATAATGAAAATGTTAGTGTATTTAATGTTGCCCCATTAAAGTTTATTTGGAAACACAAAAGACCCAGAATAGCCAAAGACATCCTGAAAAAGAAAAATGGAGCTGGAGGAATCAGGCTCCGTTACTTCAGACTATACTACAAATCAACAGTGATCAAAACCATATGGTACTGGCACAAAGACAGAAATATAGATCAGTGGAGCAGGATAGAAAGCCCAGAATTAAACCCATGCACCTATAGTCAACTAATCTATGACAAAGAAGGCAAGAATATACAATGGAGAAAATACAGCCTGTTCAATAAGTGGTGCTGGGAAAACTTGACGGCCACATGTAAAAGAATGAAATTAGAACACTCCCTAACACCATACACAAAAATAAACTCAAGATGGATTAAAGACCTAGATATAAGACTAGACACTATAAAACTCTTAGAGGAAAACATAGGCCAAACACTCTTTGACATAAACCACAGCAACATCTTCTCAGAGCCACCTCTTAGAATAATGACAATAACAAAAAAAATAAACAAATGGGCCTTAATTAAACTTAAAAGTTTCTGCACAGCAAAGGAAACCCTAAACAAAACAAAAACACAACCCACAGAATGGGAGAAAATCTTTGCAAATGAATCAACTGACAAGGGATTAATCTCCAGAATTTATAAACATCTCCTACAGCTCAATACCAAAAAAACAAACAACCTCATCAAAAAATGGGCAGAAGATCTAAACAGACAATTCTCCAAAGAAGACATACAGATGGCCAAAACACACATGAAAAGATGTTCAACATCACTCACTATTAGAGAAATGCAAATCAAAACCACTATGAGGTACCACCTTACACCAGCCAGAATTGCCATCATCAAGAATCTTAAAAACAACAAGTGCTGGAGAGGGTGTGGAGAAAAAGGAACCCTATGACACTGTTGGTGGGATTGTAAATTGGTGCAACCACTGTGGAAAACGGTATGGAGATTCCTCAGAAAACTAAACATAGAACTACCATTTGATCCAGCAATCCCACTCCTGGGCATGTATCCAGAGAAAACCATGACTCGCAAAGACACGTACTCTGATGTTCATTGCAGCACTGTTTGCAACAGCCAAGACATGGAAACAACTTAAATGTCCATCGACAGAGGAGTGTATCAAGAAGATGTGGTACATATACACAGTGGAATATTACTCAGCCATTAAAATGAAGGAAATACCAGCATTTTTAGCAACATGGATGGACGTAGAAATTATTGTGCTCAGTGAAGTCAGCCATACAATGAGGCACCATCATCAAATGCTTTCACTGACATGTGGAATCTGAAAAAAGGACAGACGGAACTTCTTTGCAGAACAGGTGCAGACTCAGGCATTGAAAATCTTATGGTCTCAGAGGAGACAGTTTGGGGGTGGGGGTTGTGCTTGGGTTATGGGATGGAAATCCTGTGAAATCAGATTGTTATGATCATTATACAACTACAGATGTGATAAATTCATTTGAGTAATAAAAAAAAAAGATGTGGTACATATACACAATGGAGTATTACTCAGCCATTAAAAGGAAAGAAATACTGGCATTTTTAGCAATATGGATGGACCTAGAAATTATCATGCTAAGTGAACTCAGTCAGACAATGAGACACCAACATCAAATGCTGTCACTTACGTGTGGAATCTAAAAAAATGACACAACGAATTTCTTTGCAGAATAGTTACTCACAGACTTTGAAAAATTTATGGTTTCCAAATGAGACAGATTTGTGGATGGGGGGATGCACTGAGGGTTTGGAATGGACATACTGTAAAATTTGGTTGTGATGATTGTTGTACACCTATAAATTAATAAAATTCATTAATAATAAAAAGAACATAGGCAAAACATTCTCTGACATGAACCATACAAATGTTTTCTTAGGTCAGTCTCCCAAGGCAACAGAAATAAAAACAAAAATAAACCAATGGGACCTAATCACACTTACAAGCTTTTGCACAGCAAAGGAAACCATAAAAAAAAGAAAGAAAAATTCCTGTCATGGCTCAGCAGAAATAAGTCAGACTAGTATCCATGGCCTTGGCTCAGTGGGTTAAGGATCTGCCTTGCCATGATCCATATCTGGAATCTAATATATGGCACAAATGAACCTATCTACAGAAAAGAAACAAACTCATGGACTTGGAGAACAGACTTGTGATTGCCAAGGGGGAGGGAGTGGGATGGACTGGGAGTTTGGGGTTAGTAGATGCAAACTATAGCTTTTGGAGTGGATAAACTATGAGATCCTGCTGTATAGCACAGGAAACTATATCTAGTCACTCGTGATGGAACATGATGGAGGTTAATATGAGAAAAAGATTGTATATATATATATATGTGTGTGTGTATAACTGGGTCACTTTGTTGTAGAGCAGAAATTGACAGAACACTGTAATTCAACTAAATAGAAAAAATCTTTTTTAAAAAAAGAAAAAATAGTAAAGTTGCCCCAGAATTCTCTTAGACTAGAAATACTGTTTCTGGTTTAAGAACAAGTGAATAAGACCAGTTTTTCTTGTCTGAGCAAAGTGTATGTCTGAAAGAACCATTACACAGATGTTTTTAATGAATTATAGATGGCCATTGTTATTAGTTCAACAATATTCATATTTATGTATATACTAGTTATTTTTTAAAAAAGGTCACAAGTTCTCTTGTGGCTCAGTGTTGTCACTGCAGTGGCTTGGGTTGCACCGGTGCTGTGGATTCAGTCCCTGGGCCAGGAACTTTCATGTGCCATGAGCACAGCCAAAAAATAAAAATAAAAAAATAAAAGTTCAGACTTGATAGTCATACTGTTTCTTTATAATATAGGCAAAAGCTACATACATAGGAAAATACGAATACCTTCAGAAAATGAAATAATACTGCCTGAAGGTAGATTGCTCATCTCCTGATGACCTCATGAATAATGTATCTTCTTAGAATAGAATTTAGGGAAAAAGAGTAACACTGTATATGAATGTTCAAATTCCAAAGGCTGTCCCACATCCATAAATGTCTGTCTGAGTTACCCAGCAGGCCTCAGCACTCACTCAGTGAGGACTGACTCTCAGAATAGCAGTCCTTTCAAATGTATCTGTTTATGTGGTCAGTTTTTTAGCAGATTCCCTTCTACCCTAAACTACTTTCCTGCTATAAATGTTACTGTGTCTAAATTACATGCTTCAGGGAAAGTGAGTTGTTCAGTATCTGATGAATAAATACCCTCAGAACTCAAACTATAGAAGGAAAGACTGAATGAAAGGTACTTTAGTAAGTATCTTGTCAGAACCCCAGAATCACTTGTTTATGAGCTGTTCATTGTGTATGAAAAATTCAGCCTGTTTTTTTTGATGAGTCAAGACTCATAGCCGTTGGTTTGTTAGCCAGATAGGACAATATATGAGAAACTGCCATTATTTAGTTAGGGGACGAGATCAGTGTGTGGTGTGCTGGTGAGAGCTTTTAGCTCCAAAAATAAATAAATAAATAAATAAAATAATGGAATGCAGCTTTAACTGTCATGCTTTAAACAAAAGGAGGTTTAAAGGACCCCCTCTTAGCCTCTACGTTTTTGTGCGTTAGGAATACATCATATCAGTGGTCTTTAAAAAATGTCTCTTTTTGTCCTTAAGTTAATTTTTTTATTGAAGTATATATGATATTTATATTAAAAGGTGCACAAATCAGACATGTATAAGCTGAGTGAATTTTCCAGGTGTAACTGTCACCTAAATCAAGACATAGCACATAACCGGTATCTTAGAAACTCCCTCATTCATGCCTCCTCTTGGTTGACTTCTAATGCTGTGGATTAGTTTTGATCCCCACCCATACACTTCATGCAGCCTCCCAACAGTCTAGGGGGTATGTGTGTGTTGCCAGGTCTTCAGTAGGACTTTGATTGTAAATCCTTGTGTAATTAGTGAGTCTAAAGAAGTTACGGATTTATCCAGGGGAATCTTCACCAAAAGCCATCATCAAAAAGGTGCCCTTGGGCCAAAATTTTAAACCAAGAGAAAAGCAAGGGGATGGGGTGGGGGATGCTGAACCACTGCTGGTAAAGGATTGCATTTACAGTCAACCTCTTCTTGGCTCCGTGTTCTGGGGAGTGTGGTGGAGTTAGCCTAGCTAAGAAGCTTTAGCAAGACATTCATTGGTGAGTGTAAATGATCATCAAGAATTCCATATTTGGGAGTTCCTATTGTGGCGCAGTGGTTAACGAATCCGACTAGAAACCATGAGATTGCATGTTCGATACCTGGCCTCACACAGTGGGTTAAGGATCCGGCGTTGCTGTGAGCTGTGGTGTAGGTTGCAGACATGGCTCAGATCCTGCATTGCTGTGGCTGTGGTGTAGGCCGGCAGCTACAGCTCCAATTAGACCCCTAGCCTGGCAACCTCTATATGCCGCGGGTGCGGCCCTAGAAAAGAAAAGGAAAAAAAAAAGCCATATTTGTTTATGAAGGGGGTATATTAACATGTCTCTTACATAAATGTCAGTTCTCCAGCAACTTCACCTTCCCCGAACCTTCCCGGGAACCAAGAAATTGACAAGACTGCCCAGTCTTTAGAGACAGTTCGTGTCAGGCATGGTTTTCTGGTTTCTAGCACATTAGAGGAAGGTGGGGCTTGTGGTTCCCTGACTGTAGCAGAAGTGACAGCTGATGAGCCTGATAGAAGGGTGTGGTATTGAAGAGCCATAAAAATCACATCCAGGAACTTATAAAGCTTTGGGCCTAGGAACAAGCAGCTTCAGACCTTTAAAGTTCCTACAGACATGCTCACACTGCCCCTCCTGACTCACTGTGGAAGAGTAAATAATGTTCCGTGCAGTCTCTGGAATGAGAAAGATTGCTGAAGAGGATGCTTAGGAGCTGGGCTTTGGATTCAGCTTCAATCAGCCCTGCCTCTGGTGCTTGTATCTGTGTGGCCCTGGACAACTTTCTTTTCTTTTCTTTTCTTTTTCTTTTTTGGTCGCCCTGCAGCATATGGAGTTCCTGGGCCAGGGATCAGGTCTGAGCCACAGTTGTAACTTATGCCATAGCTGTATTAATGCTGGATCCTTAACCCACCGTGCTGGGCAAGAGTGAACCTGTGTCCCAATGTTGCAGAGATGCTCCTGATCTTATTGCACCACAATGGGAACTCCCCGGTGTTAACCTCATCTGTAAAATGAGAAGTAGTGTCCTTTCTCATAGCATTGTTGTGAGGATTGGGTGGAATTCTGGGTGGCTTTCCTTGTAAGCTCTACATAGTTGTTAGCCAATATTAATTTCTGATACTGTGACAAATAATTAGGTGTCCTGTTCTTTGGTTAAAAATGAGATGTAACCTTTTAAAACAAAGCTTGAGATCTAGCAAAAGCCTCTCTAAATAGATGCAGTGCAAAAAATAGTTACTTTGGGAGTTCCCATGGTGACTCAGCAGGTTAAGGACCAGATATTGTCTCTGTGAGGTACAGGTTCGATCCCTAGCCTCGGTCAGTGGACTACGGATCCCATGTTACCACAAGCTGCAGTGTAGGTTGCAGGTGTGGCTTGGATCCTGTGTGGCTGTGGCTGTGGCATAGGCTTCAGCTGTAGCTCTGTTTTGACCCCTAGCCTGGAAACTTCCATATACCACAGGTGTGGCCTTAAAAAGAAAAAAGCAATTTTTATCACATGGAAGTAATAAGAGACATTTATACTTTGAAGCAGTTCATAACAGAAATTAAATAAATGGACAAAACCAGCCAAAGCCAAGGCTTATTCCTCCTTGAGTATAATGGCTTATTCCTCCTTGAGGCTAATGTTACTCTAATACCTGAGTGTAACCATACATAATCCAGATCCCCATCCTCTCTTGTTCTTTTCCTCTCTCATCACTGGGATCCTGTGTTCTGCTGAAAGAAATGATGAATTTTCTCTGCTTCTTCCTTCCTTGGTGCTTATTTAGATGGCTGATTTATGAAGAACCTGGATTCCAGGGTGTCCCATTTATCCTGGAACCGGGTGAATACCCCGACTTATCCTTCTGGGACACAGAGGAGGCGTACATTGGATCCATGCGGCCCCTGAAAATGGTAAAGATGGAATCAAAGGATGTGCTCTTGGAGTCAGCAGTTCTTCATCAGCTTGACCGATAATTCACAGAATGTGACTTCAAAGCAGTGAAACAGACTTTAAAAAAAAACAAATACGGTAGTTCCCATTGTGACTCAGCGGAAACACATCTGACTAGCATCCATAAGGATGCAGGTTCGATCCCTGGCCTCACTCAGTGGGTTAAGGATGCAGCATTGCCGTAAGCTGTGGTGTAGGTTGCAGATCTGGCGTTGCTGTGGCTGTGGTGTAGGCTACAGCTCCAATTGAAGCCCTGGCCTGGAAACCTCCATATGCCATGAGTGAAGCCCTAGGAAGACAGAAAAAAAATATGTTGAAGATGGCACCTGTTGCTAGGTAGAAATAACAGAAAGAATGACTTGCTAGATGCTATAGATGAAAAAATGTGGCCTTGGCCTCCAGGGTGTCCTTGGCTTTGAAGAGCCGCTGATGATGTGTGTGCAGAGCTCAGCCCGGGGCTGATGTGGGAAGTGAGAAAGTGAAGGGAAAAAACCTTTGTGGAAAAGCAGGAGAAAAAGATAAAGTCCAACTTGTAGGTGTCAGAGACGGGAGATAATTAGGAGAGCTTCACAATAAATCAAGTGGGGCTTAAAACCAAGCAGGGTTATTTTATGTATTTATTTTATTTTATTTTATTTTATGAAGCATGTGGAAGTTTCCAGGCTAGGGGCAGAATCGGAGCTACAGCTGCTGGTCTACACCACAGCCACAGCAACACAGGATCCTAGCCACATCTGTGATGTACACCACAGTTGATGGCAATGCTGGATCCTTAACCCACTGAGCTAGGCCAGGGATCAAACCCACATTCTCAACAGGAACAGGAACTCCCAAGCAGGGTTATTTTAGATGGAGATGTCAAAGTACAGGGCAGGAGCCAGAGTGGAGCTGGGAAAGGTAAGGGCTCACTGAGGACCAGCCAGCTGTAGTGACCGGAGGCCACGCTGGGCGACACCCTGGGGCCGTTGGCGCTGGATCTGGAAGAGTGTTGCCCTCCCAAGCATTTGCCCTAGAATGGAGCCTGTGCTTCTAGTGCTGTATTTTGCCCTGTTCTTTGTCTCTTTCTTCTGCTAGACCCTAAGTCTTGGAACGATCCAGGATGCATCCCTCTTGACCTACATGTTGAGCCGCATTCTAGTAGGTGCTCACTAAATTCTAGTAGGTGACTCAAGGGAGACTCCTGTTACAAACATGTTCTTGAAATTTCACTTTGGTTGTCTTCAGAGTCAGTTTGAAACAAATGAAAAAGTCAAGAAGATAATTTTTTATCTTAATTTTACCCCTTCTGCAAAGCTTATGGGTTTAATTACCTAGATGTTTGCTGGTCTTCCTGCAAATGATTTAGGGCTTTTTTTTTTTTCTAAAATTAAATCCATTTTCAAAGAAAAAAGTTCTGTTAGTTTTGTGAGTGGATGAAAGAATTGCCCCCCCGGGGGTTTCGAGGCAGTTTTTAATGATAAGCTACAGAACCATGAAGTTGATGGCATTCAAAAAGGATTACTTTTGAAAAGGGTACTTACCTGGTTGTGTGAGCTCTGGTTTGTTGATCAAATCAGCCACATTCCTTTATAATTACAGTTCATTTGCTGCATTTGGGCCTCTTGGGCTGTACTATTTTTTAAGGCTCTTAAATGTATATTGGTGAAAAGTAGCCTGACTTTCCCACTGCTGATTTTAACTCTCCCCCTAGTTAACATTTCTAAGTAATACCATTTTTATGGTTTATTTTTAGTCAGTTTTTTTGGATTAAAAAATGTTTTTATTATAAAAGTATACCAACCCCCATCTACCCATCCTTCGAGATGTTTTAAATTTATCTAACAGTTTACTTAATTTTTCTCAAGAGTGTTCTACATCACATTGTGAACTTGAATGAACTTGGAACTGTTGTGGAAGCCATAGGTTACAAAATCAAATGCCTCCAGGGCCAGGCAGCAAATAGGCATGAGTAGGCTGTCAAGTAGCTGAGCCTTGGAAGAGGTGGAGATAGGCAAACAGATGCCAGTATCCTGGCTGGAGGCTGAGCCCAGAGCAGGGTGAATAAGTGCAAAAGGTGAAGGTTAAAATAGAAACAAAAAAATTAAAAAAATAAAAATAAAAGAAGGCGAAGATTGCTGCCTGTGAGGTTTTGGGGTCCAGAGGTGTCAGATCTTAGACTTAGAAGTGAGAGACATGTAATTTCTCATGAAGTTTACTGTATTAAGAAACAGAAAAAACAAAGCAAAAAAAGCTAACACTTACTTGGTCAAAAAGCATACAGCTGCCATGGAGAGTCAGCTTATAGACTGCTTCTGTGAGTCTCTGCTCTGGATCGCTCCCTCATCTTTTCCGTGTATCACTGGCAATTCTACAACTATCTCTACATCAGCTAAACAAACTAGAATGTAGTTGCTCTGTGTGGCTCCATGACTCACCAGAAACTCCCCTGGGTGGTAGAAAAGGGTAATATATCAGTGACAAACCACTTTTCTTACTGTGTGATTTTTTTCTTTTCAGGGTGGCCGTAAAGTTGAATTCCCTACAGATCCAAAGGTAAAAAATATATATATGTATACGTATATATATATGTATTTTAAAAATTTTATTCCCATCCATCTCCATGAAGATAATACTGGTGTGATTTTACATATCAACTTTCACAAAACGTAATTGCAGCCTAAGGAAGTAGTCCAGCTTCCACATAGCATCCTTCAGACTGGAAAATGATGCTGATGGCGCCAATTTTCACAAACAGTGTGTGTAGCCCTGGCTCAGAAAGTTCAGTGCGTATTTGGTTTGTGGTTTGTTTTATATTTACTGACTGCAGGGCCTGTTGGTCAGTTAGCCAGGAAAGAAACTTACGTCTCAAGACAAGTTCTCCTTCTCCAGGAATGCTCTTTCTGCCATTTCTACTTTGCGCATCTATGACACATAGTTTGATCGATGGTTGGTTTAATTTTTAGAGCAATTTAGTTTGGCCCGAGCAAAATTCTACCTATCAGATCTAGACATTGAACAAAACCCAGTTATGCATAAACTATCTTTTGACCCTTGATGTGGGGGCATACCACAGCAGGGGAGACATTCTGATGTTTAGAATTAGACTGTTATTGAGTGAATTTTTAAACATATGGTTAGAAATTTTTAATTTGTGTTCCAGGACTTAGCGGTATTAGATGACTGGTAATGTTAACTATGGAAATATTTAACCTGTTATATAGTTCTGGCATACCTCATTTCTGTTATAGGTAGTGATTTATGAAAAGCCTTTCTTTGAAGGAAAATGTATGGAACTAGAAACAGAGATGTGTAGTTTTGTCATGGAAGGAGGTGAAGCAGAAGAAATGGCTGAAGATGAACGCTTGCCATTTACATCAGTGGGATCCATGAAAGTTCTAAGAGGCATGTAAGTAGATGGGAGTGACCGTGTAAGAGGTTCTTTTGATTCCTTTTAATAAAGTAAAAGAAAAAAGTGTTCTCTTTCCCCCAGAGATAGCATTCCAGATTGTATGGTGGAGAGAATATCAAACAGGTTCTCTTTCTCTCTCTCTTTTTTAATGGCTTCGCTTGTGGCATATGGAAGTTCCTGGGGCTAGAGATTGCATCTGAGCTGCAGCTGTGACCTATGCCACAGCTGTAGCCAAGCCAGCTCCTTTAACCCACTGCACTGGGCCAGGATTGAACCCGTGCCTCCACAGTGACCCAAGCCATGTCAGTTGGATTCTTAACCCACTGCACTGTGGCAAGAACTCCTCAAACGTGTCCTCTTCAGCCAATTGTGACCTGGATCTGACACAGCAGTTTGAGGGGATGGTTTGGGGTCAGTCAGTTCAGCCCATCCAGATTGATCAGATCTACATTTTTGTTTATTAATATTATGTCCCAAATGATGGAACTCTTAGTTTGCTTTTCTTGTCTTTTTTCTTTTTTCTTTTTTTTTTGTCTTTTGTCATTTTTTAGGGTATATGGAGGTTCCCAGGCTAGGGGTCTAATCAGCTATAGCTACCAGGCTATGCCACAGCCACAGCAATGCCAGATCTGAGCCGCGACTGCAACCTACACCATAGCTCATGGCAACACTGGACCCTTAACCCACTGAGTGAGGCCAGGGATTGAATCTGCAATCCCATGGTTCCTAGTCAGATTCATTTCCGCTGCACCATGACGGGAACGCCTGCTTTTCTGTTTTTTTTTTTTTTAATGATCATATATTGCCCTTTATAGACCTTACACATTTCCTTCGGAAGTGTACACTGAAAATGATCTTGGAAATAGCCAAAAATATACAATACTTTACTCTTTGAAGAAAGTTCTTCCAGTTTTATTTGCTGGAGTTCTTTTGAGTTAGTTCTTAAACACACACACATTGCCTACCTGCCCCCCACTCCCGTCCCCCAGCCCCTCATAAACATTGATGTATGCTTCTTAAGTTATTTTCTTGGGGCCATTGTGTCAGTCTCTTAAATATTAGGGAAGAATTTCGTAGTCATAAATGCATGAGTCAGGTCTAGCTTTAGAACAATTTGTATTTGTCCATGAAACTGATATTTTAACATTGCTAAAAGTGTCTGCTCCTCTTTCACGGTCTTTCTCTTGTAGTTGGGTTGCTTATGAGAAGCCGGGATTTTCAGGTCATCAGTATTTGCTTGAGGAAGGAGAATATAAGCACTGGAACGACTGGGGAGGCTACGGTGGAGAACTTCAGTCTTTAAGACCTGTACTAGGTGTAAGTTAAAGAAAAGCTGATGGCTCATACTTGGTCATTTTTGAATAAAAAACGGCTAGCCTTTGAATTTTGACATTTTTTTTTTTCTCCATAGGATTTTTCAAATGCTCACATGATAATGTACAGTGAAAAAAACTTTGGATCCAAAGGTGCCAGTATTGATGTATTAGGAATTGTGGCTAATTTAAAGGAGACCGGCTATGGAGCAAAGACACAGTCTATTAATGTGCTGAGTGGCGTGTAAGTGAAATAACCCACTTGGAATCTTAAACGTGGTTTTCTCTTTGTGTGTGAAACTCGTGGAGGCTCTCACAGAATAGGCACTCACTGAGTATCTCCAAAGCTAAATGCTAAATCAGCCATTGAATACTTACTTACTGCCACAATATTTTCATAATTGCTTTTTAAGCACTTTCTCATAATATTTTTATGTGTAATATACTATTGTTGCAGGCTTTAGAATTTTATGGTAGAAATCTACATATATATTTCCCTTGTCATTCTTCATGGAAAGACTTCATGAATTTCTTAGGATGGGAAACAAATTATAATAGTGATCTAACATTAGAAACCTGAAGTTGGGACAAAGTCCCATTTGATTTTCCTGTGGTCCTACACCTGCTCCATTATATTTTCTCACTACTATTTTTTTTTCTTTCAATTATATGAAGATATAGTTGTCACACAGCACTTTATAAATTTAAGGTGTACAGCATAAGACTGCCTTATATTCATCCTGAAATGATTACCACTGTTGAGTGAACATCCATCATCTCATATAGATACAAAATAGAAGCAGCAAAACAATGTTTTCCTTTGTAATGAGAACTCTTAGGATTTGCTCTCTTAACAACTTTCATATCATACAGCAGGGTTAATTCTGTTAATCATTTTGTGCATTTTGTCCCCAGTGTTTATCTTATAGCTGGAAGTTTGTACATTTTTACTTTATGGCCATCTTCCCCACCTCCCCACTCCCTACTGCTGGTAACCCCAAATCTTAGCTCTTTTTCTGTGAGTTTGCTTGCTTGTTTTTTGTGTTTGTAGGGCTGCACCCGTCGTATATGGAAGTTCCCAGACCTAGGGGTCTCCTTGGAGCTGCAGCTGCTGGCCTACGCCACAGTCACAGCCACGCCAGATCCAAGCCACATCTGCAACCTACACCACAGCTCACAGCAACACCGGATCCTTAACCCACTGAGCGAGGCCAGGGATTGAACCTGCGTCCTCATGGTTGCTAGTCAGATTCCTTTCTGCCGAGCCATGACGGGAACTCCTTCTTGCTTGTTTTTCAAGTATAACTGTCTTAAAACACTATGTTAATTCTTGATATAAAACACAGTGATTCAATATTTCTCTGCATATCAAAATGACCACCATGGTAAATCTAGTTAGCACACATTCACCATATAAATATATTACATAATTATTGACACTCTTCCTCATGCTATGTATTTCATTCCTGTGACTCATTTTTTTTGTAACTGGAATTCTGTACTGTTAATTTCCCTTACATATTTCGCTCATCCTCCTCCCCTCTCTACGGCCCCATTCTGTTCTCAGTATCTATGACTATTTTCTGTTTTGTTGTGTTTGTTCATTTGTTTTGCTTTTTAAATTCCACGTATAAATGAAATCATATGGTATTAGTATTTGGCTTATTTCACATAGCATAATATCCTCTAGGTCTACCCATGTTGCTAATGGCAAGATTTCATTCTTTTTATGGCTCAGTACTATTCCATTGTGTATATATATGTCGATATGTGATGTTGACATATTGATACAGATATCAGTATGTTTCCCACATCTGTCTATCTAGATATATAAATTGCCTCTATTTGGATTGTGAATAGTGCTGCAGCAAACATAGGTGTACACATGTCTTTTTGAATTCGTGTTTTTGTTTTCTTTGCAAAAATATCCAGAAGTGGGATGGCTGGATTGTATAGTAGTTCTATTTTTAACTTTTTAAGGAGGCTGCATACTGTTTTCCATAATGGCTATACCACCAGCAGTGCAGGAGGATTCCTTTTTCTCCACATCCTTGACAACACTTGTTATTTATTACCTTTTTGGTAATAGCCATTCTGACAGGTTTGAGGCAATATGTCATGGTGGTTTTGATGTGCATTTTCCTGATGATGAGTGATGTTGAACATCTTTTCATGAGCCTGTTGGCCATCTGTAGGTCTTTTTGGAAAAATGTCTGTTTAGGTTCTTCTGTCCAAATTTTAATTGGGTTGCTTGCTTTTTTTGATGTTTTATCATATGAGTTCTTTGTATATTTTGGGTATTAACCCCTTAATAGTTTGTTGTTTGCAAATATTTCCTCCCATAGAGGGGGCTGCTTTTTCGTTTGGTTGATAGTTTACTTTCAGGTGCAAAAGCATTTGTTTGATGTAATCCCTTTTGTTTATTTTTGCTCGTTTCCCTTGCCTGAGGAGACATATCCAAAAAAATATTGCTAAGACTGATGTCAGAGAGCATACTACCTATATTTCCTTCTAGGACTTTTATGGTTTCAGTCTTACATGTAAGTCTTTAATCCATTTGGGGTTTATTTTTTGTATGGTGTGAGAAAATGATCCAGTTTGATTCTTTTGCATGTAACTGTAGAGTTTTCCCAATACCATTTATTGAAGAGTCTGTCTTTTCCTCTTTGTGTATTCTTGCCTCCTCTGTCGCAGATAAAGTGATCACATAAGTGTGGGTTCATTTCTGGGCTCTCTGTTATTTTTGTATAAAAGTAATTGTTTCAATGCACCTGAAGCTAGCAATTGAATATTTTACTAGTGCCAAAGTAAGTTTTTATTGAAAGATGATCAGTCAAGACTTTTTGGGATGCAGGTGACTGCAAGTCAACCTAAATTGGCATTAAGTGATAAAAATATAATTTATTGGCCTGCATAACTGAAAAGTCCTGGAGGGGATGTTTGCTTCAGTCATGGCTGATATGGGGGTTCAGACACTATCCTTAGAACTTAATCTCTCTCTGTCTATTGACTGGGCTTTCACTGTGCTGGCTTCACTTTAGGCCTATTTTTCTGTTACCAGGTGCAAGCTAATACTGCTTGCGACACCACAGGCCAATTTATTGAGGGATGAGTTGTTGGGGCAAGGATTAGCGACCTTACAAAGCAGTAGACTGGTATCCCAAAGAACCATCTTGCTAGGATTTTGATGCTAGTTTCTTTTATAGAACAAAGATGGGGAGGGGAGGAGGTAAAGTAAAAAAAGGTGGTTAAGTTGTTGCAAATATTTCTTGACTGGCTAGACTCTAGAAGGGATCTATTTCTCTCCACCCCCGCCCCCGGGCCTGGTCAGGATGTTTTTTGTGACCTTCAAAGTATTTTAGCTTAATACTTAGGTGTAGGAGGCCGAGTTCCAGAGCTGGACCATTACCTTTGCTTTAAGCTATGGGCACCATCCCTTTAGTGATTAACTTGTAGCAAAGGCAGAAGAACATAAAGGTTAAGTTAAAGAAGGTTTTCCAGTATGGAGTCAGATCCATTCTTCCCTATTACACTTTGTATCTGGGGCCTATGACAGCAGCATCTGGCTTTTATTCTTGAATCTCACTGCTTCCAGTGAAGGGCTTCTCTTTCCTGCATAAATTCCAGGTTTGCAGATTCTATAGGCTTAGATCATGTGCACCTGTCCAAGCCAATTACTGTAGCCAAGGAGATGGCTGTGCCTGTGTTACTGCCCAGCCCTGGAGCTGAGATGTAGGGTCAGTCCCATGGGGGCAACTTATATATGATTGGGCTGAGGAGTCCCCAAGAACATCAGAAAGAGTGAGTACAGATACTGGATTGGCATAAATAGATGACTGTTAAAGTGAGTTAAACAGTTATTCTGTGGTCTAGGCTGATGCCGGTTATAATTTGAGTATTCTTAACTGGTCATGTGAAATCATTTGACATTGATTGGTTCTGCTGAAAGCATTTGGTGGTGTTAAGTCATGAGTAATACAGGCGATCTGAATCATTCTAACCTCAACTCTCTTGTATGTTTCAAGGAGCTTCCCACTGTAGCCTTGGGTATTTGAGATGTAATATGCTTTCAGTGTTAGTCATGGTTACTAAATTGTTGTTGCTTGTTTGTGGCAACCTCTTGGCAGAATGACATTAGTAGGGTCTTCCAGTCTTAGCAGGAAATGCCTTCTCCTGGGTCCTGTTCTGGAACCCCTAACATTTTAGAATTTGCCATAGACAAAGGCATGATAGGGCATTCAGAAGTCATGTGCAGTGTTGCTCTGGCTCTGTAGTATTTTTGATTGCCTTTAAGGTGAACTATTTAAAGGGAAAGTACAATGACCAACTCAGTATGGGGAAAGAGTTGCATATTTTGATGCTTACCAGGTGTGTTGTATCCATTAGAGCCCAGTCATGCTCCCTAGCAGAGGAAGCAAAAGGATGCTGGGTAGAATCGCCAAGGGCATTTATGTAGATGGGCTCTTAGCACAGGAAGAATAATTGTGCTAAGAATTATTCTGCTGAGAATTATTGTGCTAAGCCAAGTCTTTCTTCTCTACCCAGCCTTTGTTGACTTAAAAATCCATTTCCTTTGTAAAATGTTGCTTTTATATGCTTCTATTTTTAGTCATTTCTAGTTAGATTTCCCGGCTTAGGCTTTTTTTTTTTTTTTCTTTTTTTCTGGTTATAACAGTTGAGTTTTGTTACTGGGGGGGAAGTTGAAAGGAGGCGTGCAGGCAGCAGTCACATACTTCCTTTTAAGTTTGGTGGTTGTAGAAGTGCTTCTGTATTTGCCAGGGCCAGCTGCTTCCTCATATTTCATTCATTTGAGCGTTTGACAAATAATTTATTGAGGTCTATTATGTGCAAAGCATTATATTATATCCTCATAGAAGTTACAGTGTTTATCTATGATTGCTATGAAAGTGCTTTGGGAAGCCACAACAGAGAGAGGTGAATTTCTGGTTGGGACCCAGGGAAGACTTTGGAGGAGGAAGCATTGGAGTTGAGCCCTGCAGGATAGCAGGGTTGAAAGGCGCCACTGTCACATGGGTAATAAATTCCCTGGGTGGTAAACTTACTATTAGCTCTGATCCTGAGGACAGCCTTTGGAAGGATGCTCACGGACCAGCAGGTGACGTTTTAGAAACTGTATCTCTGGAGTTCCCGTCGTGGCGCAGTGGTTAACGAATCCGACTAGGAATCATGAGGTTGAAGGTTTGGTCCCTGCCCTTGCTCAGTGGGTTAACGATCTGGCGTTGCCGAGAGCTGTGTTGTAGGTTGCAGACATGGCTCAGATCCTGCGTTGCTGTGGCTCTGGCGTAGGCTGGTGGCTACGGCTCCGATTAGACCCCTAGCCTGGGAACCTCCGTATGCCGCAGGAGCGGCCCAAGAAATAGCAAAAAAAGGCAAAAAAAAAGAAGAAACTGTATCTCTTCCTGAACCATCAGAAGAAATGCCTTTACATTATCCCTTGCTAATCACATCCTAGTTCTGTGCTGTTCTCTTGCTCAAATAGTGGCAACTAATTTTTTAAAAACTAAGAGCTAATATCTAGAGTACAGATTTAAAAAAAAAAAAAGTGCTGTTGTTTTCAGCTCTTTTTCCTTTTCCCTTCACAGAAGAGCAGATTTGCCCGGCTGCCCTTAAATTCTGAGCCAGGGATCCCAGCAGGCTGAGACCTGCTCCTCCTTGTACTTGCGTCCCCCAGCCCCCGCCTCTGATCTTAGAGTCAGAGAGGTGCTGATTCATATGCACGGAAGAAGAGTCTCAGGGATAAGTTATAAGTAGACCCATAACATAGCTACTCCAAGAATCTCAGATCTAAGTTTGTGGATTTTTTACCCCTTTACTCACAGGTGATTCACTGGGGCTGCTGCATCTTGGAAGGAAAACACTAGTCAGTCAGTTCAAGTGACATTTTAATAAATAGTTTTCCTGTTTCAACTTCAGTGAATTAGATAGGTTTCCTCGGACATGGGGTGTTTTCTTACAAGTCATCTTTTAATTTTATAGGGAAATACAGTACTCACACTTGTTAAAAAAACAAATTCTCATACTGAGTGAAGTAAGTCAGAAAGAGAAAGACAAATAACCATGCGATATCACTCATATCTGGTATCTAATATACAGCACAAATGAGCCTTTCCACAGCAATGAAAATCATGGACTCGGAGAATAGACTTGTGGTTGCCCTGGGGGAGGGGGAGGTGTGTGGGGGGGGATCCGGAGTTTGGGGTTAACGGATGCAAACTGTTGCTTTTGGAATAGATTAACAATGAGATCCTGCTGTGTAGCACTGAGAACTACATCTAGATACTTACAATGCAGCACAATAATGGGAGAAAAAAATTATGTATACATGTATGTGTAACTGGGTCCCCATGCTGTACTGTGGGGAAAAAAAAAGTGTGTTGGGGGAAATAACAATAAAAAATAAATTAAAAAAATAAAAAAACAAAAACCACTGGCTAAAGCTTCCTCCAAGCCTTGCTCAGTTGTCACCTTCTCTCCTGTGTATTCAGTCTCTCCTCACTGACTGTTTTACCTCCTAACCTTAAAGTCAGTCAAGCAGGAGTTCCCATCATGGCTCAGTGGTTAACAAATCCAACTAGGAACCATGAGGTTGCAGGTTTGATCCCTGGCTTCAATCAGTGGGTTAAGGATCTGGTGTTGCCGTGAGCTGTGGTGTAGGTCGCAGATGCAGCTCAGATCCCCTGTTGCTGTGGCTGTGGTGTAGGCCAGCAGCTACAGCTCCGATTAGACCCCTAGCCTGGGAACCTCCATATGCCACGGGTGTGGCCCTAGAAAGGACAAAAAAAAAAAAAAAAAGTCAAGCAAAAAGGATTTGTAACCCTCTGGTCCCCCTCTAACTTGCTACAGACTAAGTGCCTTGCCAGGATACTCTTTTGTGATATGGCTTATCCTCGTTAATATTTTTTTTAAGTCCTGGCTTTTGTAAAGTGGATTTTCTTGCTCTGCAGACATTCCTCCCCACATAGCTGCATTCTGTGCTCTGCTTTGTTGTCCTTTCTCTTTATGAGGTGTGATAAGCTTCAGGCTGTGTGGCTAGAGGCCACACACACACACACACACACACATGCACTGGCACCCAGTAGCTTTACAGCCTTGGACCATGTCAGCAATGGGATTGTGTCAACACCCTGAGTTAAAAGTGAAGATACAGGAGTTCCTGTCGTGGTGCAGTGGTTAACGAATCTGACTAGGAACCATGAGGTTGCAGGTTCGATCCCTGGCCTTGCTCAGTGGGTTAAGGATCTGGTGCTGCCGTGAGCTGTGGTGTAGGTCGCAGACGCGGCTCGGATCCTGAGTTGCTGTAGCTCCAATTCGACCCCTAGCCTGGGAACCTCCATACGCCACGGGAGTGGCCCAAGAAACGGCAGAAAGACCAAAAAAAAAAAAAAGTGAAGGTACAGACTTTCACAGATTTAGTGATATCTGAACGTTCATGTCGTGACCACACCTAGAACTGGGCCTCCTAACTTCTCACCTCACAGTGTTGAGGAATAGGATTTAAAAATTGCTTCTGAGGTTCTGATGTGGGAGAGTGGTGTTCGCTGAAAGAGACCGTGATTGGTGATAACAGCAGTTTCTCCATCCACGTGGGTAGAAAGGAATCCACAGATGTTAGTGTCATAGCTGCTTATACTTGAGATTTTTGCAGTGTTCTTCTCTTTGATGGCTGTTCAGTTCCAGGTGATGACTATACTTTGTTTAACTCAACCCCTTTAGATAGTAAAATTATAGTCTATTCTAATGATGAAGTATGTGGGCTGTGGTAGGTATGGCTTAATGGAACGGTCAACGAAAAGAAAGTTTACAGGGAATCTGGCCGTTTGGGTCATGAAGTACACAGAGCCTGGGTGAGCCTCAGGAGACTTAGTTAAGGGTTCATTCATCTCTGGCCACTAGCTGATTGTGTCACCTTGGACAGCTTACTTCCCATTTGGAACAGATACCAGCAAATAATTCCATGTGCAGCTTCTTACCCACCTGTGAACATTAGAGGGCAAGGATCTTGTCTTTTTCATCTTTCGTTCTTAGTTCCAGTCTAGTTCCCAGCATGTGGTTAACTGGCCACAGTTTGTTGAATGGATAAATGAATTAACTTTTCTGTGTCTTTAGGTTTTCCCTTTTGTAAAATGTGAAAACCAGTACCCTCCCATTACTGAGTCCAAGCTCTTACCATTGGCTGTACAGCAGGCCGGTAAATCGAGAGACAAGGTGTTGGGGCAAGGAATAGCAACTTTATTCAGAAAGCCAGCAGACTGAGCAGATGGTGTCCCAAAGAATCATCTTACCCGACCGAGTTAGAGTTCAGGCTTCTTTTATACTAAAAGGGGAGAGGGTAATGGTTGTAAACTTCTTGGTGCCGGAATCCTTTTTGTTCTTACAGCTGCCCCCCCTAGGACTGGTTTATAGTGTTCCTGTAAACCTCCAGCAAGACAGATGTGACTCTGTTCTGCAACTTTTTACCCCTATATGATTGGAAAAGAGTATACCTTTGAAGGTCAGAGTCCTTAAGAATGGACTGTTATGTATATTTTAGGCTATAGGCAACATTCTTCTACAAGGTGCAGAGTCAGCATGACTAAGCATAGGCAACAGAGCACAGGGGTTAAAGCTTAAAGGAATAGGTCCAATATGGAGTCAGCTGTGTTCTTCTCTGATACATACCTAGCAGATTAAATATGATAATAGATGTGAAAACATTTTAGAAAGTTCTAAGCATTATATATAGGCATGTAGGTATTATTCCTTTAAGCTGTCAGAGGATGAGTGTAAAGCAGTGAACTGAGGAGGTAATACTGAGTATTGTTTGAATATAACAACTGAAAAACTTTCTCTTTGAAGACTTTAATCTTTGGATAGGAAATAGCATTAATAAGTTGGTTTTGGTGATTTTCCTCTGTGAGTATGGATCACTTAAAAAAGATAATGAAAAAAAATTCCAAAAGAGATTTGTTTTTAGTGTTTCCTGAGAGTTTGTTCAGTTTTGCTAATAACATAGTTGTGTTCTGTTGGAAATCCCGACTGAAAGAAATTTTTGTCACTTAGCTGTATTAATGGTCTTTTTTTTAAAAAAAGCATATTTTCTGTAAACTTTTTTTTCCCCCAAGTGTGGTTTGTTGTGTAATAAAGACATAGCTTCCTGTAATATCTTTCTGGAAGGATATTTTAACGTTGATAAGAAAAAGAATTCTTACTTGCGTATTAAAAGAATTTTTAGGAGTTCCCGTTGTGGTGCAGTGGTTAATGAATCCGACTAGGAACCATGAGGTTGCGGGTTCGGTCCCTGCCCTTGCTCAGTGGGTTAACAATCCGGCGTTGCCGTGAGCTGTGGTGTAGGTTGCAGACGCGGCTCGGATCCCGCGTTGCTGTGGCTCTGGCATAGGCCGGTGGCTACAGCTCCGATTCAACCCCTAGCCTGGGAACCTCCATGTGCCATGGGAGCGGCCCAAGAAATAGCAACAACAACAACAACAACAACAACAACAACAACAACAACAAAAAAAGAATTTTTACAGGTACCTTTTAAAAGTCCAATTCTTTTCCTTAGAATAGAAGTAGAAAGAAATAGAAATATCCTCACTAGCTTCCTCAGGGAACAGGATCTCTGATAAGTGAGAACACTAGAAGGTTCATGTAGAGATACTCTTTCACCTGCCAATTTGATTTGTCCTACAGACAAATCTATCTGCTTCTAAAAGGTTAACGAATCACCAGGAAAATTAAGATTACTGATTAGTGAAACAAATGAAAGTTGCTATATGATACGTATTTACCCAAATGAGTGTGATAGTTTTATTGTAAATGTACACTGTGAACCATAATAAGTTGGTGACTTTGTGTCTTTAGATGGGTAGCCTATGAAAACCCGGACTTCATGGGAGAACAGTATATATTGGATAAAGGCTTTTATACCAGTTTCGAAGACTGGGGAGGCAAAAATTGTAAAATCTCTTCTGTTCAACCCATATGTTTGGTAAGGACTTGTATTTTTCTACAGGAATATTTAACTGAATTCTAGATTTCCTTAATGTATGCTTCTGGCACATGTAATACTTAATGCTATAGAAACTATATTGAGATTATTTTTAATGGCAATTGTTAATGACCTAGAAGAAAAAGCTTTCGAGATATCTGCTCTACTCATTTTTCTCTTCCCTTAAAAAATTTTTAGGATTCTTTCACTGGCCCAAGGAGACGAAATCAGGTAACTTAAAAAATATTCTATTTTTCATAATTAGGGACCTTTCATTGAAAAGCTAAATGTGTAAAATGTCTTACGTTTGGGACATTTTGTTAAGTTTTACCCACTTTTACACCTGAAAGCATAACTGTATCTTAAAATTAGACTGAAGTTTGCAGTAAGGCTGAATTGATACCACTGGCCCCATCTAAATATTTCTTATCAAATCTTATTATGTAAAGTTGAATTTTATATCATTACATTAAATCAGAGTTAACATTAATGCACTAGGATTAATATTTCGAACAATAGCATATAGTTGTTGTAGTAAACAGTAAAATGAATTTTCATATCTGCAGTGTCTGCATTAGGTAAAGATTTTATACGGTCTCTTTTAAATGGTCTCTCACTTAAGCCTTTTGAATGCTGACGCTCTACACCATTGAAGTGTTAAATTTATGATTTAGGCTCTTTAATGGAAGTGTTCAGACAGCTGTAATTACGGAGGCACAAACACCACTGTAGCCTCCTTTATTGGGCTACACATGATTCTAATAAGTCAGCAGGGCGCTTCCACTGAGAGGGAGGAAAACTGCTCTACATGTTTCCAAAACACAGTGTCTTGTAAACGTTAGAACTGTGAACTATTACTTTTGGCCACAATAAAGCCTTACAAGGCCTCACAGCTTGTTGCGACATGGGGTGTTACGACAGAGGTAGAAAGCTGCCTCTATTGTTGGACAGTCCTTTGATGTCACTGAATTCAACAGTCATGAAGAGTTCAGCCAAACTATTTCTAATTGACCATTAATACAGAAGTAGAAAACTAAAGAATTTATTAAATTCGCACCAGTTACTGTAACAAGAGGTAGCAGGTCATGTGTGGTCATCGTTTCAAATACATTAGCTCATTCAGCTTTTAGGAAAATAATTTGATGCGTTTCTGTTTACTTTTTCACAGATTCACTTGTTTTCGGAACCACAGTTTCAAGGGCGCAGTCAACATTTTGAAGAAACCACCAGTCAAATTGATGATTCATTTTCCACCCAGTCGTGCAGAGTTTTGGGAGGCAGGTAAGCCAAACAGTGGACGAGCTGGCAGAGCCTAATCACTGGGGAAAAAGAGCATTCATGCATCAGCAAGTAAATACACGTGTAGGTGCTTGGCATGGTATGAAACCGCCCAATAGTATAAGACCACGTTAGTGCCGAAGTGTATTTTATAGCACTGGTGGTCAGTGTGGGTGGGAGAAGCGGGGCATCTCCACTTTGTTGTGCAGTGGGATTCAGACCAGGTTCTCTGCTCTCTAGGCCTCTCCACCGTCTGTAGAGGGACTCTAGATCCCTGTAAGGCACCTGCCAAGGTAGTTTTTCCAGGCAGGTTAAGAGTAGGGTAGGCAGGTAGAGATGCTGAGCCGGAGCACACTGCCCTCTCTAGCTGGGAGGGCTCTGTACTGGGGGTCGGGGAAGAGGAGGTGGGTTTGGAAGAAGGGATATTGGGGTCAGGTCGTCGTGAAGAAACCCTTGGGCTTCTGAGTTTAGGCAGATGCCACAGGAAACAGAAGACAGGCAAGGCAAGGGGCTCAAAGTGCTTCACAGAACGTGGTTGTCATACAAAAGCCTCAGAGAGTGGGGAGACCAAGGTCAGGGGGACAGATCAGAAAACCCTCGGAGCAATCAAAGCCAAAGAGGATGAAGAATTGAGTTGGGGAGGAGGAGGAGTGCCTTTAATCAGACAGTTCTTCTAAACCACGCCATCCTGCCAGTTGACATTGCAAAGCGGAAAAAGCCATAGATTTACATAAAGCTCTGCTGTTGGTTAGCACATACCTGCCCCCCTGTCCCAGTTCCTCTTTGTCGCATTTATCACTGCTTCATTTATCACTGCCAGCCATGTACTTTTTAGTTGTTCACTCATTGTCATCTTCGCTCAGGAGGGTGGAAACTTCAAGATAGCAGGAACTTTGTTTTGTCTTCTGGTCTGTCCCCAGAAATGGAAAAGTACCTGACACACAGTTCATCCTCATTAAGTATGTGTTGAGTTGAAGAAACAAAAACAAACCCGAAGACGCCCCTCTCCTGTGAAAGCGTCATAAATCACCACGTTGTCAATAATGCTGAGGCTGAGAGCAGCTGAGTGACTTGTCTGAGTCACTAATGGTGTTTTGACCCCGGGCCTAGCTCAGAGGTGTTGGAAGTGAGGATAAAGGAGTGAGGGAGGAATCTGGGGAGGAAAACAGTATATCCAGGCGACCAACTAGCTATGACAGCTGAAGGATTATTGAGAAAAGACTCAAGGGCTTGACAAAACCACCTTAGGTGGCCAGGAGCATCGTGGCACCATGAGAGGTTGAAAGGGTGCTGGAAGGCGGAGAGGTGAAAGTGTGAATCATTTCTTGGAAAAAAAAAAAAAAAAAAAGGTTCTATTTCCCAAATGCAGAGATACCAACTGACTTATGAATATTAATTTGCCACAAGGTGAAACACAGTCAATATATCCAGGTGTTTTTGAAGAAAGAACATTGTTAGCCATAAGTGTGGTGGTTATTTTCCAGCAGGCCACCTCTAAAAATCAGGCTACATGACTAGGAAGACCCAAATTACATAGAGACCATGTGTGTGGTTTTTCCCTCGTAGCTGGGTTGCATATGATGGAGAAAACTTCTCTGGTAATCAGTACGTGTTGGAGGAAGGCCACTATCCTTCTCTCTCTGCGATGGGATGCCTGCCTGGAGCAACGTTCAAGTCCCTGCGTTTTATAGACGTTGTAAGTATGTCGGGGTGAATATAGCCTTAGAGAGATGTACGGTCACTGCTGACGGTCAGAGCAAGGGAACCGGCAAATAGACTTCCTCAGGGCAAAGGTGGAGGCAGGAGAAATAGCTGCATGTAGAACCTTCCACCCTAGTCTCTTTCCAGATCTTTAAAAAGTAAACTGTTTTTGTTTGCTGTTTTCTCAGACTTCAGGGGCAGTGCTGTGTCAGTCATGGTGCAGTCGTCATGGGCTAGTTCAAGGCCCCTCTGTGTTGTTCTTTTCCACCTCCTACCTAGCCCCTGATTCCATTCCTTTCTCTTTTATAGGCACCTGTTCTTATGTGTTTGGGATACAGCTTGGATATTCTTATGAAATGAATGTTTTTTTTAAAAAAAATACGTATTTAGACTTTTAATTTATATATAGTGTTATGCTATAGCTCTCATGGTGTTATAAACATAACTCAGTACTTAACATTAAAAATTTTCAAGAGCCATCCATTATGCTGCCTGTACATCTAGTTTATTGATTTCTAATGGATGCGCATATTCCATCACTGTATTTTCATTATTCAGTCCTCATTTGTGTATCATCTCTCGACCTGGGAGTCTTTTGAGAATACATATTAAAGAGTGGATTCAGTGGACTTCCTGTGCATGAATGTGCAGCTTAAGTACCGCCAAATTCCACCCCCTGACATTGTCGCTGACAGTGTGTGTGGGTTCCTGTTTTCAGCATCATTGCCATCACGGAGTATTCTGTGACATTCTAACTTTGTCAGTTGAAAAGAATGAGGTAGAGAGTACTATCTCATTGTTGCGTTAATTTGCATTTCGCTGTTGGTGAGTTAGACTCTTATGTCCTTGCTAGTCATTTGGGTTTTCTGTTCAGTGGATTGCCTCTTTATATCCTTTGCCCAGCTCTTTAGTTTCCTGTATCTTTTGTTGTTATTGATTTGCCAGAGATTACCTAACGTTTTAAAATTGATCACTCTGTTGTTTTAGAGATCTGCAATCAAATGACTTCTCCCAGTTTAATCATGTATGTGCTAATCCAGATTATAGTGCTTTTTAACCAGAATCTTTAATTTTAATGCAGACAAAGCAATATTCAATAGAACAAAACTGCAAGATCATGTTCAGATGTTAAAGTCGGGGTGTGTCTGGCAGTTTTGGAAATACTTGTTAGTTTTTGGTAGCTGATCTCTCATAAAAATCTTTAAACAGATGTAGTTGGCGATTTTAGCTTTAAAGTTAGAACATATGTGAGTTGGCTTTTTTCATCTCCTCCTATCTGTTCAAATAACAAAAATATTGACCTTCCTTGAGATGTGAAAATAGTAGCGTTGAAACATGGAATGATAGGGTAAGATTCATTAGTGTACAAATAATAAAACGTCTAAAATTTTGATATTTAACCTGCTTGGAATTCTAAAGCTAGCTACAAGTATATATATATTTTAAAAAATAAACCCACTTCAGATATAAAACGTCCAAATTCCTGGAGTTCCCGTCATGGCGCAGTGGTTAATGAATCCGACTAGGAACCATGAGGTTGCGGGTTCGATCCCTGGCCTTGCTCAGTGGGTTAAGGATCTGGCGCTGCCGTGAGCTGTGGTGTAGGTTGCAGACATGGCTTGGATCCCACGTTGCTGTGGCTCCGATGTAGGCCAGAGGCGACAGCTCTGATTAGACCCCTAGCCTGGGAACCTCCATATGCCGTGAGAGCGGCCCTAGAAAAGGCAAAAAAGACAAAAACAAAAACAAAACTTCCGAATTCCTTCCTCCAGCCAGAACTTAGCACATGTACCCACATCACTTCTGACACTTAGAGACGTTCTAAGTTTTGATTATGATAAAATGAACATTTTACCCCCATTAAGAACATATGTCGTGGAGTTCCATTGCGGCTCAGCAGTAAAGAAACCGACTAGTGTCTGTCAGGATGCAGGTTCGATCCCTGGCCTTGCTCAGTTGCCATGAGCTGTGGTGTAGGTCACAGACGTGGCTTGGATCTGGCTTTGCTGTGGCTCAGCGGTAGGCCAGCAGCAGTAGCTCTGATTCGACCCCTAGTCTGGGAACCTCCATATGCCACAGGTGTGGCCCTAAATAGCAATAAATAAATAAATAAATTAATAAAACAATATATATCTTAACTGTGACTTAATACTTCAAAATCATTTGGTTTTTGTCAGTAGACTAGAGTGCTTTGAACGTCTCTGGCATGCCATCTCAGAGAATTAAGTGCAGTAAAATTACAAATTTTTGTCATTTCCTTCTTGTTTTATACAACCTAATTCTTGACCATACAAACCACCTCTGCACACTGATCTGCTCTGTTTACTGGTTGGTGACATCTTTCTACATGTCAGGGCACATCCGCACAAACGAAGCAGTCAGGTACCACACCTTCGCCACAAAACTTTAAGCAAGTTAGGCAATTTTTGATGTATCATTTACGATGTTAGGATTATTATTAGAGTTTAGTCTAGGGTCATAAGGGTCTGTAATTTGAAAAACAAGCATAAGCTGCCAACTTTTCATTTTTCTGAAAATCAGTGGACTCCTGTCCTGTTGTCATCTTTAAAGTAAATGACCTTTTGAACATGGGGCTTCCATCCTGTTTTTTTCTCTCTTCCTAATAATAATTCCTACAGGAAAGTTTGGGAGTACACAGAATCATCTAATTGAAAGTTAAAAACAACAATAAAAAAGGGTATTTGAGGAGTTCCCCTCATGGCGCAGCGGAAACGAATCCAACTGGGAACCATGAGGTTGTGGGTTCGATCCCTGGCCTCGCTCAGTGGGTTAAGGATCTGGCGTTGCCTTGAGCTGTGGTGTAGGTTGCAGACTTGGCTCGGATCCAGCATTGCTGTGGCTGTGGTGTAGGCCGGTGGCTGTAGCTCTGATTCGACCCTCAGCCTGGGAACCTCTACATGCCACAGGCGTGCCAGCCGCCCGCACCCCACATCCCGCTCCCCCCACAAAAAAAAGGTATTTGAAAGTGCATACAGGGAGTGTTCCTTTATTAGGCAAGTTACCCCTGGACCCTAAAGGTCAGCACAGCCCCCTGACTCTCGACATTTATGCCCTTGGTTTTCCAGCCTTTCCTTTATCTCAATAAAAAGACAGCAGAGTTGAAAATAAATGCCATTAGAATTGATATTCCAGGCATATATGCAGATTCCTTTATGCCTGGGATATTTTCCACCTGCTGTAAAACACTATTTGTATTTACCTGCCTTTCTATGCAATGGAAAAACTTCTTGCCCTCCATCTTTCATCTCTTTAGCATCAGAGTGTATAACCACCCAGACTTTCTGCGAAAGGGAGTTTATAAGCAGGCCAGATCTTATGCTCTGTCCTTAGATTAATATGATTTTCACATAAGTTTGAATTATTATTATTTTTATTCCTAAACAGGAATTTTCTGAACCAACCATTATTCTTTTTGAAAGAGAAGACTTCAAAGGAAAAAAGATTGAATTTAATACAGAAATAGTGAACCTCCGATCCCTAGGATTCAATACGCACATCCGCTCAGTTCAGGTGATTGGTGGCATGTAAGTGAGTTACCTACTTGTTTACTCAACAAAATAGATTTTAAAAATTGTTTCATCATATTTCTTTCTCTGCTAGGTTACCTTAACCCAACTGACATATAACCCCTTATTTTCTGTAAGGGTCAGTATTTATGCTCCCCGTAGTAGACTTTCCCACTGGGAAAAGCCATGTGTGGGCATCATCTCTTCACCTAGGTTTTTAGTTTACTTAAGGTAAGGAACAATTCTCCAAGTTCCTAGGTGAACACTTTAGCAAACTAGCGCTAAATAAATAAATCTATTGAGCACTTTTTTAGCAAGTAGGGAGGAGAACTTATTTTTCTTATCCCTTGAAAGACCAGGTCCTTTGATTTTGGAGGAAGGGCTGGGATTTTGCTTTAGCAGGAGTGACCAGCAGATGCTGTGCAAAATGATTAAAGGTCAATGCAGGAAGATTTTTCTCAGTTTTGAATAAGTCCGAAATTAAGATGTAAAAATGAGTAAGGATTCTCAATATGTTTCTAAGAAAGTATTTTTTCTTTCACTCACAAAATCAGTAGGTTTAGTCCATCTGTATGCACCACATGTTGGAGGGACTGTAGTTATTACTTAAAAAACAAATACAGATTATTAGGGTGGTAGAATTATCCACGGATTTTTCCCAACATGTTTGAATTACTATTGTTTTTATAATAAAGTGGATAAGATACTAACTTTTTGGAATTTCAGGATTAAAATTAGAGAACATTTTTCCTTGATGTAATTATCAGAGGGGAAGGCTACTGCATTGCCGGCATCCAGTCTGCGCTGCAGCCCACAGCGTGTCTGGCTGGAAGAGACCTGAGTCTCTTTAGCGGTTTTCTGGATTGAGGAAGATTACGCTTGTATTAAACAAGAATTTATTACATATATTTATCTAACCTTTATATAGTACTTACCATGTGCGACACACTAAGAACTTTGTAAATATTAGCCATTTAAATAAAGGTCCATTGGTAATGAACCCGACTAGTGTCTATGAGGACGCAGGTTTGATCCCTTGCCTTGCTCAGTGGGTTAAGGATCCGGTGTTGCCATGAGCTGTGGTGTAGGTCACAGACGTGGCTGGGATCCTGCGTTGCTGTGGCTCTGGCGTAGCCAACAGCTGCAGCTCTGAAATGACCCCAGGAACTTCCATGTGCCATGGGTGTGACCCTAAAAAGACATAAATAAATAAAAATAAAAAAGTAGGTCCATTATTACAACTGAGGATGTTTTATGTAAAACTCACAGGAGGTACTGTGCTGTCCTGCTAGGAGACTATCTCTGGTTCATTGCCTTATTGGAGGAAAAAAACTTATCTATTTCTTTTCAAGAATGGAACTTTTGGGTATTCATGGTACTCAGGTACCATGAATTTCCTTTTTGTAAAGAAATGGGTGTTGTAACTGGATTTGAAAATAAGGTAGTTTCCTTTTTTATCCTCCACTGTATATTTTAAATATAAAAAGCTCAGTCTAAAAATCAAAGCATTCTGAAAATAGAATTGGAGCCCAGCTGTCACCTAGACGCTGCCCCTTACTGTGGTTCTCGCTTTTTTCCAGATGGGTCACTTATGAATATGGCAATTACAGGGGTCGACAGTTCCTGCTGTCACCAGCAGAAGTACCTAACTGGTATGAATTCAGTGGTTGTCATCAAATAGGTTCTCTACGACCTTTTCCTCAGGTATTTTCTTCTTCTCTGAAATTCTTTGCGTAAATGTAATCACCTTTTAGTCTGAAATTGGCCTCACCCCTTCTTCCCTCACACACCCTGAGAATTTCTGAATTGGGGCTGTGTTTCTGGGGCTCAGAAATACGGCTGCTTTCAGAAGTGTTCTCACTTGACATGGAAACAAGCCCTGGGTTGTCCATAGGCTGGATCCTGGCACCGGGCACTTTGAAATTCTGTCAGCCTCTTCCATTGAGAAAACACTGAAGCCACAGACACTCTTGGGTGTGGCAGTCATCCTTCATCCAGTCTCACCTGGATTCTGCCCTGCTGTTGATGTTTGTTGATGCTTCTCAAGTACAGCTTGTTCCATGGCTGTTGCTGGGGTTTCTGTCTTCTAGAAACGAATTTATTTCAGACTTCGAAATAAGGCAACGGGATTATTCATGTCGACCAATGGAAACTTAGAGGATCTGAAGCTTCTCAGAATACAGGTCATGGAGGATGTTGGTGCTGATGATCAGATTTGGATTTATCAGGAAGGATGCATCAAATGCAGGGTGAGCCTTTTAGACTAGACAGGGGTCTGCAGTAGCATCTTTCTTCAAGTAGAGGCTACTTTATGATTCCTGGAGCACTTTCAAAAATACTCTGGAAGATTCTCCATGAAAATACTTCTTAGCTGATAGACGCAGTCTAGGAACTTAAAAAGGGAGGTAAATTTAGCACTGATCCAAGATAGAGTCTTTATATTTGTACTTGATTTTTTATACTATCAGAGAGAAAGGAAGCATCTCTGTCACTCTCCCTTTTTTCCGTAAGCCACCTGTCACAGAGGTAAACTTAGAAGCCCCGTCATTATCAACACACCTCACCCTTGGTTGGTTTCCGTTTTGCAGGGCAATCCAAAACCCCACAATCACTGTACAACACAATCCATACACAATCCATTTCCTAATCGTCATACCCCGTAAAACGGAAAATGGCCCCTCTCCCTCCTATCACTCTCACCATAACACACATTTAAAAGCTGGGTGTAGTAAGATTTTATGAGAGTAGCTCATGCTTCTATTGTAGATACTCTTTTTAACTCTTTGACTTTATGGGCTTGACTGCTCCTGATTTTTTAAAATCTTGGGGCCCCATGAGTCAGCAGACGGCATACAGCTTTGTGAAAGGAAATACAACTTGTTAAATGGGTCTGTTGTGCTTGAGGCAGAATCATCCTTTCAGTAAACAGAAGGACTATTTAAACATGCCTAGAAGAAACAGCAGGAGAAACGGAGGGACATACCCTGCAGAAGCACAGCACAAGCCGACTTTTGCCTTTGTGTTATCGTAAGAAAATGGTGCTTTTCAGTGATCATTTCTAATGAAACTTTCAGTGACATTATTTAACAGCTCTGAATTTGGTAGGTCAGTGAGAAAAAGTAAAGTGTCCTAGGTTGTCCCAACCCTGTTGTCTCAATAGAGAACAGTACGCTTGGCAGAGCATTTTCTATAGCAGTACGTGTTCATGTCATGTGAACAGGACAGCCATACCTCATTGATGTATTACGGGCGGATACACTTCATAGAAGGACCCATAGAATTAGAACATACCCTACTGCATTTGTGTTTTCTCTTTGTATAGTAGCATAGCACGCCTTTTTAGAAAATTTTAGACATTTCTCATGAAGGAAGACAAGAGAAATTATTAAACGGAATTTTAACTTTTCAAATGATAAAATGCCCCTCTCGCAACTTCAGTGCTAAACAGCCTTCACAATTAGAGATGCAGTCATATTCTGGAGGGGTCAGGCTGAGTGAGAGTGGATTTGTCAGGGGACGATTTAGCTGCAGACACGGCCTCAGATCAGTCATTTCTTGGAGGGAAAAAATATCATGATGGGTACTTTTAACCTTCTTCGGCTTCCCTTACTAATAAGGCAGAGCACCTCAGAGGGTACAAGTCTCTTACAATGGTCAGGAATTGAGAACTTTCGGAGTTCCCATCATGGCTCAGGGGAAATGAATCTGACTAGTATCCATGAGGACACAGGTTCGATCCCTGGCCTTGCTCAGTGGGTTAAGGATCCAGTGTTGCCATGAACTGTGGTATAGGTCATAGACACAGCTCAGATCTGGTGTTGCTGTGGCGTAGGCTGGCAGTTATAGCTCTGATTTGACCCCTAGCCTGGGAACTTCCATATGCCGCGGGTGCGACCATAAACACACAGACACACACACACGCAAGAACTGAGAACTTTCCATTACTCGTGTCATCTGAAATGAAAGGCATACAAATTTGTTGTTTGACTCCAGTTGCCCCGGCTAGAAGGAGACACATCTCATGTGGGGTAAATGAAGCTAGGAAGCTTTAAAAATAACTTTAAAAATCAGCATAAAGAGGGAGCTGTTTACAGGGGTACTTGAATGTGTATCCATCCATCTCTCAGATGCCTTTTCTTTCCCATGGAGCAGATAGCAGAAGACTGCTGCCTGACCATCGTGGGGAGCCTCGTAACCTCCGGCTCTAAACTGGGCCTGGCGCTGGAACAGAACGTTGACAGTCAGTTCTGGAGCATGAAGCCGGACGGCAGGATCTATAGCAAGCTGAAGCCAAATTTAGTTTTAGATGTCAAAGGTAAGGATTGTTTCCTTCATTTTCTTTGTTGTGTCTTTAGTTAACTAAAAGTTCTCCTTTACTTTTGACCATGATGGGTGTACTATTAATAGTAAGTGCCCCTTACTGTGCTAGACACTGGACCTGCATTTTCTCTCTTGTGGTCTTACAGCAGCCTGAAGAGGCCTGTGTTAGCCCTCCTCCCCCAACTTTACAGCCCCAAAACTGAGGCTCAGAGTTGTTAAGCAGTTTGGCCACCACTTCATACCCATAAGAGATGAGGTAGAATCCAGATGTGGGGCCCACTTTAAACCATCCGTTTTATTATAACTACATTAAACAAATCATGTTAAAAGGCTACGATCTTACCAAGTCATTAGAGTTGGTAATTCTCATGTATATGCATATAACCTTTCATTGCAATGACCTAAGGCTGAAAAGGAATGAAGACAAACAACACAGCCCCAAAGATTTCAACTGGGGGACTTCCTGTCATGGGTCAGTGGTTAACAAATCTAACTAGGAACCATGAGGTTGCGGGTTCGATCCCTGGCCTCGCTCAGTGGGTTAAGAATCTGGCGTGGCCGTAAGCTGTCGTGTAGGTCGCAGACATGGCTTGGATCCAGCGTTGCTGTGGCTCTGGTGTAGGCCGGTGGCTACAGCTCAGATTAGACCCCTAGCCTAGGAACCTCCATATGCCTCGGGTGCGGCCCTAGAAAAAGACAAAAAATTAAAAAAAAAAAAAAAAAAGGATTTCAACTGAACACTTGTTCAGTAAAGTTAACGTGGGGCCAGCTGATTGGTGGTGCCTGGGGAAGAACAAATAAATTTAGGCCAGTGGTTCCCCTGGAAGGCTTGTTAAAACAGACTGCTGGGCCCCAGCCTCAGAGGTTCTGATTTAGGTTCTCAGGTAGAACCCGAGAATCTGCCTATCTAATAAGTTCCCAGGTAATGACCATACTGCCTGGCTAGAACTAATGATTAAAATTTAAAAACAATGTAGAACAAAACTGACCTTCTAATGTAGACATGGGAATACAGGGAAGGATTGTTGCTACTGACAGGCAAACAAAGACAGTGTTTTATTCATGTCACATGGGGGATTTTGCTTTAAATTATTAATGGAGACACTCTATTCCCTATCTGTGTGGTTATGTTTATAAATTTAGTGAAACCATAATGTACCATACACACCATTTTAAATCATGGCTCGAAAGTTGGCTCAGTTTTACTTGAGTCAGGGCTCTGGGCCAAGGCTGTCATTTAAAATTAAGATAGGGGGTAAAGAAACATCTGCAACCTGGCTTTAAAGTGGCTTTTCTGAAAAATGGAGAATAAGCCTGAATAGTCACTTCTAGAAGATGGTCAAGAGGGGAAGAGTGGCCAGCCCACTTACCAATGGGATTAGAACTCACAAAGAACCTGAGGAGCAGAAGGGTGCTTGAAGGCAAGTTACTAAGCTAACTGAGCACAAGCCTGACGCTCCATGTAGGGAGCAGCACTGAGCAGTGTCTGACTCCAGGCTGGACAGCCTCACGTCAGACACTGTATAAAAGGCAGGCAGCGCCCCTGGATGTGACACGTCCTTTAGTGTATACACTAGCACAGCCGATCTGCAGTATGTATACAAGTAGGAAACCCATTTTATAGATGAGCAACCTGAGGTGCGAACTATCTAACACCTTAAACTCTGATCAGCTTGAACTGGACCTCCTCAGTCTGTACAATACAAGAGTTTCAAAACCTCCAGAGAAGCCAAAGAAATGTGACTAAATTGGAAACAATGGGTTTGGGGGAAAACATGGATTCATGTTTCTTATAAATGTGACCAATTTCCTGTGTCCAGGGTTAAGGTCATTGTAATCCTTATGAATTAGTTTCTCAGAACACTTCTTTTATTCTTTCCACATGTATTTATTGTGTACCTACTCTGTGGCTGGCCCTGTGCTGGCAGGTATCAAAGTGAAAAAAAAAGATACTACCTTGGCTTAAGAGAGCTTACATTCTATAAGCTCCAAGCAGAGACGATTTCCCCACCACTTGCTACACGGGTAGTAAGGATTACCTGGGTTCTAGTCTTGTCTCTGACAAGAACTATGGGACTCTAGGAGCTTCCTCCTTAGGGTTTTGCTTTAAAGCTCCAAGGTCACTTCCTAACATGCACCGTAAATTAGTTCAGTACCACTGGAATAAGGAGGCTGTTCTATATGTTTGTGACCTTTCCATAGATCTGTTACACTGGATTTAAATGTCTCAGGATGTGGGAGGATGATGCCATCTTGTGGACATGAGGGGTAGTGCTGCACATCTCACTGTACACTGTAGGAGAGCTATGTCTCTCTCTTCAGGGCATAATAGGAGACCATGACTTTCCTTAGCTATAGCTGTGGACCATCTGTTACCTATTAACATTGCCCCGAGATTTATTAGACCAAATATCTTTCTTCTGACTTATCTCCTGGAGTTTTGGTGACATCCGTGTATTGTTCCAGACCACAGACACTATGACAACAGTTGGAAGCTGATTCATGCTCACTTTAAAAACATCAAGTCTGGGATGATTTTAATTCTCCCCAAAGGCAGAAGAATGAATCAGTTTATTTCAAGAACTTTTCTAGTCTTTATGACTCTAATTAGAATTATGATGTAATATACACAGAAGTTATGTTTTAAGATACTATAATTTTCTAGAATGAAAAAAGAGATTGTGACCTTAATACTTTCTGAAATCTCAGTGGACTATACCGTGTGTGTGTGTGTGTGTGTGTGTGTGTGTGTGTGTGTGTGTCGATGGAGGTGGCGAGGTTTGCTGATGGTGGTAAACTTTTTTCCATTGCAAACTTACACATAAAAGGCCCAGGGCACTTTGCTCTTATCTTCTGTCCTCTACCTATCAATGATGACAAACCAGTTCTTATAAGAGGGCAGAAGAGGCGATCTTCTCTGCCACCCAAATCTACTGTGTAAGTCTTCAGATCTTTTAGTTTTTTTGTTTGCTTGGTTTTTGCTATTTAGGGCCACACCCATGGCATATGGAGTTTCCCAGGCTAGGGGTTGAGTCAGAGCTACAGCTGCTGGCTTACATCACAGCCACAGCAGCGCAGGGTCTGAGCCCTGTCTGCGACCTACACTGCAGCTCACAGTAACGCCAGATCCTCAACCCACTGATCAAGGCCAAGGATGAAACCTGAATCCTCATGGATGCTTACCAGTCAGATTTGTCACTGCTGAGCCACGATGGGAAGGCCAGACCTTTTAAATGTTTTATAAATGCTTTAAGAGAATGTTTAATTCCTCTTGGCTTAAAGCTGCCGTATGATTTGAATGCCAGTCATACTTACCCTGCATAATAGGTAAACAGATTTGTATTTTGATGGACTCATTGGTATATAACGTTGGTAAGAGGCTTATGCTGAAAAGGCTAAGAGATCTGAAAGGATGTTTATTCTGCACTGGAAAAAGTCAGATGAGTCTTCCTTTTGTTAATGATGCTTCTCCATTGAAAGAAGAGGCTATGAGGCTATTTTTTAATACTTAAGTGTCTGAAATATTAGTTGGCACCCTTAGAAAATATTCTCGTGAGAGGGAGTTCACAGAAAGCCTACTGGTTTTACAGTGCAGTGGAACTCAGCATCTTAAATGCTATGGATTTTTACACACCACTGTTAGAGTTCCCGTTGTGGCACATCGGAAGTGAATCTGACTAGGAACCATGAAGTTTCAGGTTTGATCCCTGGCCTTGCTAAGTGGGTTAAGGATCCGGCATTGCTATGAGCTGTGGTGTAGGTCCCAGATGGGGCTCGGATTCCACGATGCTGTGGCTGTTGGTGTAGGCTGGTGGGTATAGCTCCGATTCAACCCTTAGCTTGGGAACCTCCATATGCTGTGAGTGCAGCCCTAAAATAGCAAAAAACAAATAATATATATGTACACACACACACACCACTGTCGATGGGTTGCCAGACACACACACACACACACCACTGTCCATGGGTTCCCAGAAGTGGAAGTGCTGCCCTGTCTCCCGGGTGTCCTTCAGACCTCCCCCTTGACCTGATAGAACCATGTGTCATTGTTCACACAGGACTGGTCCCACCTGACAACATTCCACTGCTAAGGCCTGCCTGCTTTTGCCTCACTGGTATCTCAAGTCCACGATTCCACACTGCATCTGTGACCCAGTCTCTTTGTTCCTTTTCCCTTCTCTAGATTCTAAGAGTGACGATGGGAGCTTTTAGGACTTGAGTAGGAAAAGGAGGCCCAGGAGGTTGGACATGCGGGTGGAGCCGCTGGCACCATACGGTGTGGCTTCAGCCCCTTGCCCCGCAGCGCGTGTGCCTCTTTGCACTCGGGTCCGTTTCTGGGCCTGCTCCCTGCTTTCTTTCCTTGAGGCACATAGTTTTACACCTTGTTACTCATGGGACATGGGTGTTGTGATCAACTGTGTCTGTTCCAGCCCTTCACAGGGGCACATTTCCTTTTCTCATTTTCCTTTTTTTTTTAGGGGGTTCTCAGTATGACCAAAACCACCTTATCCTTAACTCTGTCAACAAAGAGAAGTTAACACAAGAGTGGGAAGCCATGGTCCTATAGACCTGAATGAAGAATGCAGGAGGAGGATTTCCGGAGGTCTTCCAGCTACCTTATTTTTAAAAAAAGAAAAAGCACCAAGAAGAAGGTGGACCTGCTCCTTCAACAGCTCTGGATTCTCTCGAGTCAGGCTGCCGTGACCAGGATGACCGCTCATCTGCTCACAAGACTGTAATCCTTTTAAACCATTGTTTGTCCTCCTCTCCTTCTTGCCTTTCATTTCGGTTCAGTAGCTGCTTAAACAGGTTGCCTCCTTAGCAGCCCTAGGGAGTTTTTAAAAGTTATACCGAGACTTTAAGGCTATGTACATTTTAGATTATTTCCAAAGATGGAGGCGCGAACAGGACCAACCTTACCGATTCTGTGGACCCACAAGTTCTGCGCTCTTGAAAGGGAAGGACAGAAGCGTGTGAGATCGAAGACTGTTGAGCATCTGAGAAGAAATAATTCATTAGGCCTGTAATTTTGGTCCCTGACCTTCTGTTTTCTGGACTCAATAATGACAACGTATAGAGAAGTGGGGAGAACTTTATCTATTCAGACGTATTTTAAGGAACTAAGTACAGACAAAATGTTTCTGCTAATATTAAAAAATCAGTAAATTTACAAAGATTTCATGTCCCTGTCTGTTAACATTTACTAGCAGGATCGGGATTATGTTTACCTCACCCGTGGGCTGCTCTCTAGGATGTCACGCTTGAGTGTTGTTGAATGCTTTTCTTGCAGATCCCACTGAAACACAGTTATTACCAAGACCTAATTTATCAGCCCATTCTCACTCGTCTACAGCTAGCTCTAAAGCAGTGCTCCGCAGGCCTTTGCTAAACTTGAGTCTTTTGGCCCCATGTTCTGCCCTCCTGTCCTGCTGCACCAGCATGAGGCCTACGTGGGCTGCCTCCCCCGTGAGGCTCCACAGCCCTGCGCCTGGGGTGACCGCTGGCAGACAGCCTCATGTCACTCAGTGCTGAGTGGTGTGGAAGCCTCAAGAGGATGACCAGCAGTTCTCTCCAGGAAGTAAAGGAAGGAGGCCTTAAGCAATCCTTGTCAGCCAGATCATAGAACTGGGAACTCAAAAATGCAGCAGGTACTTCGATGAAAACTGAAAATGTTTAGCTGCTGCTGGCACATGTGCCGGGCCCAGTTGGTGCTGTTCAAATCATGATTCTAGTTTGAACAAAACTGCTAAGCGTTCCTTGAATACACTTTTCTTCTTTCTGTCCTCATTGCGTTGTCCTTGTCACCCTGACAGTGCTCTTGTCACAGGTAGAACAAATCTTGTTTCCTTTTCTTCCGTTCCAGTATGTTTCCAATTCTAAAACTGCTCCTCTAGAGTCTGTGGTGGGCAGTTATGTCAGCAGAGTAGTTTATCTTCAGCTTTAAAAGACTGTTTGCACATGCCCAGCAGCCACCACGTCTGTCCTGTTCTTCGGCCCTTGTGCATGTCACTGCAGTACAGGGGGGTGAGACCGTCTAGCCTCTGCTGCATTGATCTCCGGGATAAACTTGTTTCTGGTTAAATGGCAGTGATGAGATCTGATAGAGTCCATTCAGTAGCCCTCCTAACACTTCAAAGAGGATCAGCGGGCAGATGCGAAACAAATGTCTGATGAGGATGAGGCGGGTTTCAGGGGCGCAGGAATAGCGGCAGGAGAAGACTTTCGACTTTCCAGGCTCAGTGGACATGAGGGTGAGTGAGGTCATCCCTCAAGAGCCAGGGCCTCATGAGCATCCGGGAGGCCTGGAGGAAAAGGAGCTGAGATTGGGAGTCCAAAGCGGCTGTATTCACAACTGGAAAAACTTTCTTTGGAGGTAAATTTGTATCGGTGAGCAGAGCAGTTTTAGAGACAAGCCCTCCTCCAACACTACCAAATGACGGCCAGCAGGAAGGAAGTAGGTAGAAAGCTACTCAAATAGGTCTGCTTTAGAAGCGAAATGCCAGCATCTGCGGTACAATGACAGGGATGGGCACAGCAGGAAACAGATGCTTACCAGTATGGGCACAGAACAGAGACTCAAAGGCTGCAACAGGCTTATTGGCGAAGATACCTAAACACAGACATTTAAGGTCAAACTGGAGAACTCTGGGCCCCAATGGAATGGTGGTAATTTCCATGGAAGAGTCCCCAAAGGAGCATGTTTCAATTGTTGAGAGAAGACTAGCCTTTATGCAAAAACTGAGTTTTTTTGTTTTTGTCTTTTTGCCTTTTCTAGGGCCGCACCCGCAGCATATGGAGGTTCCCAGGCTAGGGGTCCAATTGGAGCTGTAGCCTCTGGCCTACACCACAGCCACAGCCACGCCAGATCTGAGCCGCGTCTGCAACCCACACCACAGCTCATGGCAACGCCGGATCCTTAACCCACTGAGCAAGGCCAGGGATCAAACCTGCAATCTCATGGTTCCTAGTCAGATTTGTTAACCACTGAGCCACGACGGGAACTCCAAAAAGTGAGTTTTTAAAAGTTAGAAATTTTTAACATCACCTTTCATTTTCTAAGGGTGACCTGATCACAGGCTGGTTTTTAAATATGACCCTGAGGGGTTCAGAACTCTAAGGGGCTATTGGCAGAGGAGTAAAAATCAAAGAAAACCTTGACCAGTCTGAAAAGTGCCCATTGATGAGTCTAAGAAGGACTTAGCTTTAATCTCTTCTTCATGCTCCTGTCCACCCACACGCTCAAAGTTTTAATCTCTCACCTTACGATGATACCATCCATATGATAAAACAGTTTGAGTACTACTAGAACAGAAGCTGCCGTAACAATTCGCAAATCTTCTGTGAAAGAACAGTTTGAAAAAACAATAGGCAACTTTGACTGTATGGACAAGTCCAAATGCAGGTATTTCCACATTGTGTTCTCACTTATGTGTGTATCCCTTGAACTTGGCTCAGAGGACCTCGGCTAACAGGAGTGCATGGCTGTGTCAGGGCAGGTGACATGGGCAAGCCCCCGCCCCCGCCGGGCAGAGGTGATAGCCTGGCTGTAAAAACAGTTTCTGCTCAATTCAGAAGATGGGAAATTACTGGCAAAAAGGTGTGTGTTCTTGACATTTACCTCCTGGAACTTACAGCCTAATCTGGAAAGGGCCGGCGGGCACTCGCCAAACAAAAGCCAACAATCGCCAAACTGAGTGTTTATTTAAACGACCTTAATGACGGTCTTTCCTCGTGCGTGGCCTCTTTCTACCTTCAGAAAGGCTTCTGGGACTTTAGAAAATGGAAAGGTTTTTTCAATAACTGGTTGAATCTGAAAGACATAAGAAGAGGTTGACCAAGTGGGTAAGAAAGCCTACATGATTCAAGGTAGAACCACATTCGTAATTAGTTTCTTCACAGCATCAGCCCCGGCCGGCGCTCTCAGGTCTGTGGGTGGCCCCCAGGTGAGGAGTTCAGGGCCACGCCACTATCCCTCCTCCTGCCTCTTTGCATCTCCTCTGTGACTCAGCCCAGCCCGACCATCAGCCTCACTCCTGCTCTATGCTGGTCATGTCACTCTCCTACTCGGAGCCCTTCCATAGCCCTTCCCAGCCTCAGGCCTCCTTGGTCTCCCTGCGTCACCAAAGGCGGGTGACCTGTCGTCGTCTACACGTGGGATATACATGCCTCTCTGTGGCCTCCACCTGCTCCAGGCCCAGGGCTCAGCCGACCTGCCAGACTCACCCAAAGCTTAGTGTACCTGTGGTATAGGCCACTTCTTCTGTTTGCCCCATGGCACCCAGCACAATATTAGCACACAGCAGGAGCTTAATGTCACTTGCAGAGTTCCCATTGTGGCGCAGCAATGAATGCGACTAGGAACCATGAGGTTGTGGGTTCAATCCCTGGCCTTGCTCAGTGGGTTAAGGATCTGGCGTTGCTGTGAGCTGTGGTGTAGGTTGCAGACCCGGCTCAGATCTGGCATTGCTGTGGCTGTGGTGTAGGCCAGCAGCTACAGCTCCCGTTAGACCCTTAGCCTGGGAACCTCCATGTGCCACGGGTGTGGCCCTCAAAAGACAAAAAGACAATAAGTAAATAAATAAATAAATAAATGTCGCTTGGGTGAAAACCAGTAAGATAATTGGGAAGCAAAAGTCTTAAGTGGGCTCTTTGGGCCCATCCCTGACTAGTGCTGCCGGGGGCTTTGCTAAGCCGTGGAATTTACAGGAATGCAATCTCATAAAGGCTTGATGCTGCTGCTTTTTAATCCATCATTAGCACTGCCAGCAACCTCCTTTCGAAACTAGAACCAGTTGGTGCCCTCTCTCCCAGTGCACAAAGCTAGCTGAACTCACCTTTTCAAAACTTCAAGCAAAAATTAGTAACTAACCACTGGGTGTTTCAGGGGTGGCCCACCTCCCACAGCCCCACAGGTGGAGATGAGGCGTCAGAGGGGACGAGCCTACATATAGCCCCCCTTTTCCTTTACAGGAGGAAGAAGTGCCTGGTACTCAGATCACCTGATTGGACCTTCCTCTCGTGTGAGCTTCACAGCCCTGCCACCAGAGAGCGCATCTCAGACTCCAAAAGTTCTCCAAAGAGCTGAAAATTCTCTTGTACACACAACCAGGATAATCTCTGAGTAAAAGCAGTAGCCAGGGAAGTTCCTGTCGTGGCTCAGTGGTTAGCAAATCTGACTAGCAGCCATGAGAACGCAGGTTCCATCCCTGGCCTCACCTAGTGGGTTAAGGATCCAGCATTGCCATGAGCTGTGGTCAGTCACAGACGCGGCTCAGATCCCACGTGGCTGTGGCTGTGGCTGTGGCCGGAGGCTATAGCTCCGATTAGACCCCTAGCCTGGGAACCGCCACATGCCACAGATGTGGCCCTAAAAGACAAAAAGACCAAAAAAAAAGCAGTGTCCCAGTGGCTTGGAGAGGGGTGGGTTCACAGGGTTTTCGGGTGGGCTGTGCAGGGAAGAACTTGGACGCATTTTACGCTTTTATCAGACAAGACAATAGGTTTCCTCTGGTATTCTCACTTTACAGATGAAGAAATTACGGCACAGAACTATGTAAGTTGCCCAACTTACTATGTAAGTTGTAAATGGAAAGGCCAGATTTGTTCTGTTCTCTGTGCCACTGTGCACTAAGCTTTCAGGCCACTAGCTGCTTTCCACGTCTATTCCTAAAATCCTAAGGTGAGGAAAGGCAGTCAAGGAGTACAATGCATCATCCCAGCCTGCATCCTGGCTGGCCTGCCTCATGCTAAGGGACCCTACCAGCTAAGGATCCGGTCTCTGGGCCCCGTGTCCAGGCCACCGAGATGGCAAGTACCTGGTCCCTGTGCTACCAGGCCCATCTCACCTGTGGAGGACATGCTGGAAATCAGCGCCACCGCTCCCCTGCTCCCCATCAGGCTGAGCGTGACCTCGGTCTCCCCCAACATGCCCGCCCGCACGAACAGAACAGATCTGCACCAGCTTGTTAGAGGAAACCTATTGTCTTGTCTGATAAAAGCGTAAAATGCGTCCAAGTTCTTCCCTGCACGTCCCACCCGAAAACCCTGTGAACCCACCCCTCTCCAAGCCACTAGGACACTTTTTTTGGAAGCTGATTACTTGGAAAGGCTCACCTGAATGCATGCTAAAATGCAGAGTCCTCATCTCCTGTCAGAACAACTAAATCAGTTTCTAGGGATGGAGCGGTGACAATGCATTTTAAATCAGCTTCTTGGGTGAGTTCTCTGCACATCAGAGTGGGCATCCCCGCACCCTTTCGCCTCATGCTTAGGGTTCCTGACTCGCATCATGCACATACCCATCCACTGCACAACGATGAAGTGTCTGCCTTCTAAGTGCCAGGCACTAAGGCAGAGCAGGTACACGAAGCAGGCACCTGAGAGAGAAATCAAGAAAAGAAAGAACGCAATAACACTGTCACTGTGCACTGAACGCCAGCGACAAAAGCAACACAGCAGTGGCATCTCGAGAGGTCTCAGAGAAACCGGGAATCCACCTGCTCCACTCCAGACTTGAATGGCCTGGCCCTCCTGGCTCTGTCCACTTTAGAACCTGACTGGAGACCCAGACTCTGAACTGATGACACAGGCAGCTCGCAGCCACTGCCACTTTAATCTGGCTGGTCAGGCCTATTGTGGCGAATAATCCCAGAGGGCTGACTATGGCATAACGGGCATTCAGCTCTTCCCATAAATGACAATGAAAAAAAAGGGCTTTCGATTAACAGGCAGGCAAATGCCACTGTTGGCTGATCATGTGACAGCAAACCAAGCTTAACGGGATAATGAGGCAGTGTCTGTGTACAGCCTCACCTCGGACCGAGAATGCCTGCTTGTTACGGACAAAGGGATCAGGGTAGAAAGCCAGAGAGGGGAAAGAAAGGTTACTCGCAGTGAGGTGGGGACATTCATGTGATGACACTGCTGTAGTCGGGCCAGCACAGGGAGCCCTGGTATAAAGCGGTGGGCTCCACACCGCACCTCCCAGCCGCTAGGACACGCGGGGCTCACAGCAGACAGGCGCCCACAGCAGCAGCATTCCTTCCAGTCTCGGACCCAAATTCAGGCTCTCCTGAGTGTGCCTTCCCTTCCCCACACAAAGGCCGTATAGAGCCAGGCCATGGCGTTTGGCACCTGCTGCCTGACACTCCTTCTAGGACAACACGGACAATGGGAACCTCAACCTCCTCAGAATATTGTTGCTCACTGGCAGCTGAGGCAGAAACCCTCTCTGGAAAGAAAATCCTCCAAGCCAGGAGCAGGGGAGAGCTGATGGATGGGGCAGCACCCAGGCACCTGGCGCAGGCAGAGGGGCTCCCCCACTGCAACCCCCACTTCTCTGCAGGAATCACAGAGCAGTAGTAGCACCTAAAAGGGATGGAAATCTCTGATCGGTCTGCTGGGCAGACTAGGAAACTGAAGCCAAGTGGTGAAGTACAAAATGCAAGGTCAGCACTTATAGCAGAGGAGCCAGAGTCAGGGTTCTGGGCCCGCGATACCCTCACTGCAGGGCGTGGGAGCATTCCGGGGAAGGAAGCCCCAGTCTCTCCACCTCTTCCCCAGACCCTCGGCCGCAGCCTCCACTGGGCACAGAAAAGGATCTCAGGGCAGGGAGAGTGAGGACACAGCCAGGTGGCAGAGACACAGGGAGACCCGGGTCCACACACCTGTGCCCCGGGGCCCCAGGCCCTGGGGCAGCAGGATTTAGCCCAGCACAAGCTCTTGACAGGTGTGGCCCTGAGCTCTGCTCCAGGTTCAGTATCTCCGGAGTCAGGGGAAAGGGGAAAGGGGAGCTTAAACAATGGAGGCAAGAAGCAGACAAAAGAAGGTGGGCTTTGCTCAGACTTGCTATTTCTTGAACTACCTGGCCCCAGGTGGAAAGCTCAGGCTGGAAGATGGGAGGTGGGGTGGGGGATGGGGGCGCTCTCCAATGGAGTAAATGTGCCCAATCTGGAAGCATCCAGGACTTGTCCCTAGGCCATCCTGAAAAAGGGCACCCCTTCCAGCCAGAAGAGGAGAGGAGAAGCTCGGCCTGCATTTCCCCCAGAAACGATATCAGTGGCATCTGAAAACGTTAGTAACATCAAGGCTGTGGGGTCCATGAGGTGTCTACCCCATCAGGCAAGACAGCACTCTCCTGGAGGTCCCGGGGATCCATCCCAAACCATTAGATTCCTTCTAAGGAGGAAAAAAAATCCAGTTGCAAATAAGGAGCTTAAAGTTTAGGAATACAGTTCATTGCAAAACTAGGGCCGAGCTGCCCCAAGAGGGCTCTGCAAGATCATCTGCCCCAGGACATACGACATTTCTCTATGGTGGCGCCATCCAAAACAGTCACTTTGAGCCACATGGGCCTAGTTAATAAAAGTAAATAAAATGTAAAATTTAGTCCCTCAGTTGCACCAGTCACACTTCAAGTGTTCAACAGCCACGTGTAGCTAGACTATGCAGACAGAGAACACTTCCACCACTGCAGAAAGTTCCAGCGGACAAGCACCGCTCAGGATGGAACTCTGTGTGGCCAGCACATCCCTCCACACCCCACTGGGTGAAGCAGAGGGCCCACTAAATTCAAACAAGTTACATAGGAACTATTCCCATGCTGGCCAGAATAAACTGAGGAGTTTCCTTGGCATGGTGGTTAAGGATCTGGTATAGTCATTGCAGTGGTTCAGGTTGATGCTGTAGCTTGGATTTGGTCCCTGGCCTGGGAACTTCCACATGCTGTGGGCACTGCCAAAAATAACAACAACAACAACAACAACCACCTAACCCTCCAAAAAAACTGAGATAGCCACATCATAGCTCAACTAAGAGGCCTGCCTGGCCATCCAGGATCTTGAATGGACCTGTGGGCTCAAGTAGCCTTAACAGTTACATCAAGGACACATGTGTGCTACACATATTCAAAACAATTTCCTCCCTCCCATACTTGATCCCTAGCCTTTGAGTTCCCCTCCTCCCAGGGGCAGCAACCAATCCAACAGTTCAAGTTTCTTTCACTCTCTTGAGGTATTTTATGTATTGTGGGAGGCAGAACACCCTCAAAGATGTCTGCATCTCCCCCAAACCTGGGACTATGATAACTTACATGGCAAAAGGGGCTTCGCAGGTGTGCTAAGAGGTCAGTCAGAGACAGAGACAGGATGACAGAGCAGAGGCCAAAGCGATGCAGGGCTGGGAGTCAGAACACCGGTGGCCCCTAGAAAGAAGCTGAGAAGGCGAGGAAACATTCTCACCGCAGCCAGCCTCCAGGAGGAATGCAGCCTGCTCACGTACTTTGGACTTCTTACCTCCCGGACTATAAAAACAACACATTTGCGTTGTTTTAAGCTATGTTGTTTACATATGGTGCTGTGCTGCAGCAGCAACAGGAAGCTGACATGTGCACAAAGAAGCAAACACGTATGGATATTCTCCCTCAGAGCACAGCCACTGTCATCAGGAGCTGACTCTGATCTAAAAGACCCGCCTTACCACCTCCTCTCGGTCCTCAAAGATACTGAGAAATACCAGAAGAGGATTTGGTAGGTAGAATTCAAACTCCACCTAGCTAATGTCTGGATGACCATTTAGGCAAGCAGAAAAGAATAAGCTTGTATGAGGGATTTGTTTTTTACCTATTTCTGCCTCGATTATAAAGGCAGCAATGGATGGTGGAAGGAACTGTCCCAGAGGGCAAGAGACTTGGGCGCTTCCTGACTGTGTGACCTTGAACATGTCATGTACTCTCTAGGGTCTCCATCTCCTAGTGGGAGGGTGGCGTGGCAGGAGGTGAGGACAAGAAACGAGCTATGTGCTTGGTTTTCCTGTTTCTAATCTTTGAGTATGCTAATCAATGATGTATATTTGGCCTGAATATAATATTTGCTATGGGCTTCCCACTGCCCACCAACAAAAGTTTGCTAAATAGTACAAAACCAGGAAATGTTTACTGTGCTTAGGAGAAAATGCCAACAAACTTCAGCCATAAGGTACATAAAGAGGAGAAGCCCATCCAACTCAATGCACTAATTGTAAACCATCCTTTTGTTTCACCCTACTGAAACTCAGAGCAGCTTTGGAACACTCAAGAAACCGGTACTGCTGGTTGTCGGACACAGAGAATCCCAGTGACGGAGGGACAGGAGACAGAGGAAGATCATAGGAAATAACTTTTCCTTCCTTTGGGCTTCTGAACCTTATAAATGTATTACTTATTAAAAAGCTTTAAGTGTGTACATATACATATGTATATACACACACACACACTTTTTTTTTTTTTTTTCAGGGCCGCACCCGCAGCACATGGAAGTTCCCAGGCTAGGAGTTCAACTGGAGCTGTAGCCGCTGGCCTGTGCCAAAGCCACAGCAATACAGAATCCGAGCCGTGTCTGCAACCTACACCACTGCTTACAGCAATGCCAGATCCTTGACCCACTGAGCAAGGCCAGGGTCAAACCCACAACCTCATGGTTCCTAGTCAGATTCATTTCCACTGTGCTGCAACGGGAACTCCTTTTTCTTTTTTTTTTTTAGTTTTAAGTTTTTAAAAGAGTAGGCCCTTTGGGTTCATGGCTTCATACTGCCCCCCAAAACAACTACAGCTCCTCTATCAGATACATGCTAATTACATTCATGAAGCTCTCAGCCAAAGCTGGCAGAATTCCAGTGTCCTTGGCCAGCTTAACAATCTTTACTAACTACACGATATGCAGGTAGGTCTGTTCTTTTTTTTTTTTTTTTGGTCTTTTTGTCTTTTTTCTAGGGCCATACCCATGGCATATGGGGGTTCCCAGGCTAGAGGTCGAATCGGAGCTGTAGCCACCAGCCTATGCCAGAGCCACAACAACAAGGGATCTGAGCCGCATCTGCAACCTACACCACAGCTCCTGGCAACGCCGGATCCTTAACCCACTGAGCAAGGCCAGGGATCGAACCCACAACCTCATGGTTCCTAGTCAGATGCATTAACCACTGCACCACGATGGGAACTCCTCCGGTAGGTCTGTTCTATTATCCTTTCTAGTTACCAGTGTAGACAGGCAAAGATCTCTCACACCCAAAAAGAAGCAGGACGCACGAAAACACAGCTGGCCTCTGTGGCATCTACTATCACAAGTTAGCTTCCACAGTCTCAGAGCCCTTCACTGACAGAATGACCCCCGTGCCCATGTGACCCTGGCGAAAGGAGAATCGGAGGCCAAAGGAACACCTCCTCACTAGCCCCCACCCCAGGACACTCCAAGGGCATCTTTATTTCCATCGTGTCCTCATTTAGCTCTTCTTCCAGTTACCTACCGAACACAACAGGTACGTACACAAGCTGCCTCTCTTCTCTGTTGCATAAATAGTAATTTCCAGGTAGAGGGAGTCACAATATTTTGAATATAAAAGAGCAGAGAAAAGCATGTGGACAGTCTGGAGCGGATATCAGGACATGTGTGGTGACTTCTGGGGGACAACGACCTAATGATGGGGCTCCACCCACACTTAGCACTAGGAAGAACTATGGGCTCACTATCTCATGATGATCCATTTCCTTCTTCCCAGAAATAAAATAAGCATCCCTGTGGGATGTGGGGCAAGCCCTACAGAGAGGTCCTTGCTTCCAGTCACAACAAGGCTGAGCCGTCCACCCAGTATACCTCAAGGCTTGGAAGTCTGAGAAAAGGCACACAAACTTGCGACCAAAATATTTGGGAAATAGTAGTGGGCCATTTCCTATCGGAAGTTCCTTGGCTATAACAGAATTAAAAAAGTAAATTCACAGAAAGCAGCCAGTGGTTCCTAAACTGCACTCTTTTCCAAAACCAAAATGGAAAGATGAAATGGGCCAGCAAGGGGCAGGTGCCAGCACAAGAAAACCCATCTCCAGGGTCTCCTTCCATGGGGCTTAGCAAGGATCACATGGTGTGAGGCTGGCCCTGTTCCAACCCTTTTCCCTGCCCACTGGAAAATGACAAGGACAAGACAATTTAAGCTCAAGTCCCAGATTGGCTGCAAGCACTGAGTCCAGCAGCATGGTGGGGAGGGAAAGGCCCAGAATGGGATCAGAAGTGTGAGCTCTGGTCCCACTTCTACAAATTTGAGCACGTCCCTTTATCCCTTTCAGCCAGTTTTCCCACCTATAAAATGAGGATCACTTTACATATGACCTCATGCAACCCTCTAGGGTGTATAAGTTTCTCCACTCTCTAATTCTATATGATTTCTCATAAATATCAGCACCACCACATGAGTCTGCTTTTGGATTATTCTTCCAGTGATGGCATGTCTGGGCAGTTAAAATCATAGAAGAACTCAAATAAGCAGGTGGTCGCTGAGGACCCTTTCAACCTCCAGCAGCCTGAGAGGCCTTTCAACCCCCAAAAAGGGCTGACCAGGCTACAGCCTGCAGTCCCTTCCCCATGAGGTCCACTGAAGGACAGACCCGAGTAGTCAAATGGCAACCAGTTTTTTCTGCTGACCCTCTCAGACCTACCATTTATTTGCCATCGATGTTACTATTCTGGCCTGGGAACTGGAGACACAGGGACCGGATTTCCAGTCCAGGTCTGCCTGGAGTTTAGATTCCACAGTTTATCTGGAAATCTGCTTGCCTCCAAAGCAGCCTCACGCTTGGACTAAAGAAGCTCTGGAAGCAAGTCTAACTGTAAAGTCACAGGTGTGTCCCCACCTCTGTGCAGCGACTGCCTTCATGGTGTCATCTTTTCAGGACTGCTGCCAAAATTCGCTGCCCACCTCTGCTACCATGTAACTAAGTCTTGGGGAAAATCACAGAAGCTCTCTGAGCCTGCCTCTTCATCTGTAAACCAGATGGTATAAGCCCTTTTTTCTTTTTTTGTCTTTTTTAGGGCCACATCCGCAGCATATGGAGGTTCCCAGGCTAGGGGTCGAATTGGAGCTATAGCTACCGACCTACACCATAGCCACAAGTAACACAGGATCCGAGCTGCAAATGCAACCTACACCACAGCTCAAGGCAATGCTGGATCTTTAACCCACTGAGAGAGACCCACCTGCGTCTTCATGGATACTAGTCAGATTTGTTTCCACTGAGCCACAATGGGAACTCCTTTTTCAAATGCAGCAATCTATGTCTATGACTCTATGGAGACAGAACCCAGGACATAGTCCTTCAGCTTGGCGTGTAAGGCTCATAGACACTGGCCAAGCCTACCTCTGCTGAGTTCCCACTCACCAGGCTTGCTGGGAGGGCACTGGGATAACAAGCGGCACCCTGGCAATACACATACCTTTCCTGCATCCACCAGTTCTGCAATGTCATCCAGATATGGACCACTGGCCATGAAAAAGGCCCAGCGGTAATGGACTCCTTGCCAGAAATGCTAAAAAGAAGAAAATAAAACATGTCAAACTTTGGAAAGAATAAAATCCAAGTGCAAATTCAGGGAAACGTATTTCCCGGAAGACTGAGATGGACAGACCGCTTTCCCTCTGCCCGCTGACACAATGAGCCGTACACCCAGCACCTCAGCACAGTGACTGACAGCAGATGCTCCATAAATGTTTCATAGATAAGTAAATCAACAGAAACATATTCATGTGAACTCAGGCTCTTGACTGACAAGCAAGGAAGCACAGGAAAGCTCTTCTTAAGATGACAGTCTCAAGTCTTCCTCAATTTCTTCCCTAGGAGATCTCGAGACTTGAGACATCAGAAAAGGCTTTTGACTTAAGAAAGCTTTAAGGGCAACAGGGCACCAAAATATGATCTTAGACAAGAAAACCAATCCTGATTTTTTTTTTTTTCCTAGCTCTGAGAGGAATAAGACATTTAAAGGCAAAACAAAGTGTAATGTTCCTCATGCATCACGGTGGATCTTCCCCTATAGTTACAGCAAGTCCCTAGTGAGCTAATCTATTATGGGACAGAACGGCCCCTGGTGAACAGAAGCAAAAATCTTACACCAAGAGGGTTCATGACCACCCTACTGCCATACTCATTTCTAACGCTGATTCTTTATGTCGGGTAGGTCATTATTGAACCAGCAGAGGTTCTCCATGATACACCAATAACCTGCCCAATTCAAATGCATCAGATGGGAGCCACTCAGACCCTGTGCCTCCCTCCCCACACCTGCTGGGCGAGCTCAGACTCTCTCCACTGAGCTGTCTCACAACCCTCAGCAGGATGATCAGCTGCCCTCACGGCGTAAAGCCAGCAGGTGTGGTAGAACACCCCAGCTACTCTACCTCAGGCCTTCATAGCTGTGTTATTTAGGTGAAGCGACTTCTGTCGACCTGTTTCCTGGCCTGTAAAATGGCGGTACCACCACCTAGTCGACAGGGATACTGGAAGGATGAAATGATAATGTATGTAAAGTGCCTTATACATAGACAGTATTCAATATATATTTATCTAGGACTGGAGGGAAAGCTTACTGAGCAAAGTCTGGGGGGCAAGGCCAAGTTGGAGTTTAAGATGGTGGAAAGACAGACAGCTCTGTCGTCTAGGCAGAGCTCTGCAAGTGGTGTGCCAGCAACGGCTTACTGGTTTGGCTGAGTGACCCTAGGTTCACCGTCTAACCTGGAACAACTCTAAGAGTTAAAGGGGTCACCATTCATAATTATCCCAGGACCACAGATGCAAAGAGAGCCAAGTTCACCTTAGAAGAGGTAAGACAAGCCCTCGGGGTAGCAAGGCAGAGCCTGGGCTAATGGTAGTTCGCACTTGACAGCAGAGCAGTTTCAACATGCTATGCAAATACTATCATGTTCTGTGTGTGTGTCACAGGATGAAAGAGGCCAGGACGCACTGGTCTAGGCAACGAACTTAAAAAAAAAAACAAAAACCAACCACATTCGAAGCCTTAGGTAGCTGGAAACCAGAGGCACTGTAACTGTTCCAAGCTTGGAGCAGGTCCAGTTAAATACAGTCACAGAAGACCGGTTCATGTACTTCTCCCTAAGGTCTGGCCTTACAGGCTACAATTTAAATAGTCTGATAATTATTTAGGGTTTTCAAGAAAGAATAGCGACGGTCACAACCGCCATATCTGCAATTCTTTACAGTAGGTTGCCCTGTAAAGCGAAACTTTTGGTCAGAAACAGCAGAATTTTGATGTTCTGCTCTAAGGAGTCTGCATTTTTTCCAGGCTAGTACAGGAGAGAGTAAACCGAAGCAGGCAGGCAGTACAATGAGGCTTTAACTGTGCACATGCTCAGAAAGACATCAGAAACTACTTAAAAGGCTTCCACATGAGAGTACCGCTATCATCTTTCAAGAAGGGGAAAAGGGAAAATGAAGAGAGCTATGCCTGTTTCGCTCTCAGAGGACAAGGCTGAAGGTTAACTTGTAAGAGGGCTCACTGAAGTACAAACTGTGAAATCTTACAGAAAATTTAAACTTACATTTTAAAGCACGTCGGAAGCCTGGGTTTTGTGAAAAGGAAAAGAAGAGACAAAGGACAGCTAAGATTCCTTTCCCTACCACAAAGCACCTCGTGGATGCTGTGTCTGGCTGCCGTCTGAATCAAGTGACAATAAAGAAGCCGGAGCACAGTGCCTGGCCGTTCACTTCTGTCACCCAGACGCAGCCCCTAGGGGCTCAGGAGCGGTCTCCTCCACCATGGCTCTTCTTCCTCTACAGATGTGGTTAGTGCATAACATTCAAGAGACCAAGGTCCTAAATTCCACCCCCCACAAGGTTCCAAATTCATTTCTGGAATCAAGAAGAAGCTAAAGATAACTATCACACCAGTCATCTTGTAAATATGGGCCAGGGTCGGCTATCAACATGAGTCATAATCTCTTCACCCTCGAGGAACCTTCTACTGCTTTTTCTCCTGAGCCCGATGCATTTTGTTCAATTTAAAAAACAAAATGCATCTCTATTTTCTTCTATTACTTCCTCCATTTCAACACTAGTTCAGATTTGAAGCCAAAGCTCTGTAATTACCAACAGTGCATAACATGACACTACATAAGCCTCTGCCAGCACTGTGAGCACTGGGTCAAGAGCAGACTCTGGAGCCAGCATCCTGCACTGGTGCTAGTCTGTGCTAGTCTTCAAGGCCCAGCACACCCTGATGTGTTCAGTTAGGTGACATAGCACCTAATGGCCCTGGTAACAAAATCGGGATAATCAGGTCTTAGAAACTCCCGGAATGCCATCAATAGCTAGAGTTTCTGATGTACATGAGATATGCACTGTCAGGACAAGTTGATATAATTCCAGAAAAGCATGATGATGCCATTTGTCCATGTAGCCTAAGAATACAATTTCCTTCAGGTTTCTGAAATTCAAAAAAATGCCCATGGACCTCGAAAGGTTCGAAAGCCCCAGCCTGGAAATGAATGGCCCATCCCAAGGCTACCACAATGAAAACAGCTGGCTCTAAGCTGTCTTCATAAAGCTTCTGCCTTCATAAATGAGAGACTATATACAGAGACTGGTGAAACAGGGAGAGGGCCATCAGGTACAGACAGGGAAAAAGCAGAAGGTCTATCAGATGGAATCAAGAGAAGCAGTAATCATTAATATGAAGGCTACCATTTAACAAGAGCTTCTTAGGTACTAGGCATTGTGACAAGTTCTTCACATGGATTATCCCATTTAATCCTTAGGACACACAGTAAGGGAGCTATGGCATTAGCTTCATTTTACAGGTGAAAATGTTGAGACTGAATGATGTAAGTAATTTGCACAAGGTTGCATGGCTACCGAGTGGAGGCCAGAATTTGTCCCCCGCCCACATGTGACTCCAGAGATCCCACTTGCAGCCACTGTGCTGTGCTGCCTCCAAGAGAAAAGAAACTGGCTGGGAGGAAACCAAGTTTCAGAAGCACGAGGCACCTGCTTGCTCTCACCACCCAAGACTCCCCCGCCTACCTTGAGCGTCTTCGAACCCACGGTGACGCCTGTCTGCAACATGCCGTCTGCTATGCCCAACCGGTCCATGTTCAGGAGGAAAGGAGTCACCAAAGTCACATATGTGGCTCCTGACCACTTCTTGAGAAAATTTAGAGCCCATGTTTCGGTGGATCCACCAACATTGTCGAGGATAAAATCAAACCTGGAGAGAAAGAATCAAATCAAAACATCCTGGTCAGCCTTTACCAGGGCTCCCATCACCAGTTGGCTACCAGGTCTGTTGCAGTGACAGCTCACAGCAGCAGAGGGGCAGCTGCTCCAACGAAGGAGAAAAGGACACACCCACTTACTGGATCTCTGGGTTTTCTCCAAGGTAAGTCAAATGAGATTTTATTTTTTTTTTATTTTTTGGTCGTAACAATCATCTTATTTTCTAATACTTTAAGAAGGACTTCAACAAGTGGTTTCCAACCGAGAGTGATTTTGGCCTCCAGGAGACATACTAGGCAATATCCAGAGACATTTTTAGTTGTCACAATTGGAGGAAGTGGGGGGAAGAGGGTACTGGTATCTAGAGTCCAGGGATGATGATGAATGTCCTACAACAGAAAGAACAGCCCCTCGCAACAAAAAAGTTTCAAGACCAAAATGTCAATAATTGAGACACTAAGGTTGCCAAGGCTGAGAAACTCAACTAACTAAAACTTCACAGAAATCTGCAAAACCACCCACCCAATATAAGTCAAAGTATTCTTTTATCCACATGAATACTTGAGAGCAAAGTGTATTAGGTTTTGACCCACATGGGATGATTCGCTTTTATTCCCTCCACAATCAGAACTGCTTGTAGAAGCATCCTCTTCACTTTCTGGAATTTTCTTTTTCTGGTTTCCATGCACGAAATCAGCACAATATATAAAGAGAACCCAACAGCTCACTTTTAGTCTTCAGCTCTGCTCTAACATGCCAAAAAATCCAGTCATAATGGAATCCACGGGAACTGACAGATATTCAACTCCTTAAATCTAATCTAAAATTGCTACAATCACTACATTCTACTTAAAGGGGATAAAACCCAATGAAGCTTTAAAATATTTCTGAAAACAAAGATCTATTTAGAGAATGCATGCTTATAAATTAAACAAATTAATAGAGGAATTCCTTTTTGGTAAATCCTTTTTCCCTTCCAAATTCACATTCATCTGGATGAAGTCAAACATCAAAGCTTCTAAAACCAGCTTTGGCCAACTTTGTGGCTCTTGAGTCTTTCATGGGACTAAACTAAAAAAGGGCAAAAAAAATTGAAGGATAAAAAGTGCAGGAGAATGACCTTGCTAGATGACTATTCTTCTCACTAGAAGAAAAAAGAAAAAAACAAAAAACAGAACATTCTTTTCATGAGTAAGTTTCTACTTTTAAGTTCCTATTTCACTCCCAAATTTCAAATAAATATGATGCCACTTACTTTAAATAAAACTTAAAGGCAGTCTGGTATTACAGAACTGGCACTGCCTGAGAAAAGAAGTCCAGAGACTGGGCTGTAGACCCAGCTCTCCCACTAACGATTCAGCAGCATGACCTTGAGCATGAAAAAACTCCTGAATCCTCTGCCCTTATTTTCTCAACTATAACCCAATAGAGTAGGGCTAAATGATTTCAAAGCCCTTTCCTACTATAAAATTCTAAGACTCAAATCAAAAAGGTTGCTATTTAAAAGGAGGAACAAATCTATTCTAAGTGGATTAAAAGGCCAACCTCCAGGTAGAAGTTGTAGAGATCAGTTGCAACTAAATCGGTCATTAAAAAAGTAACAGACGACATTTGAGCTAGTGAGATCTGGAAAAGAGCCAGCAGAAGGGGCAAGGTCACAGCCAGAGACACAGGGGGCAGAATTCAGTGTGGTATGGGAGGCTAACTGGGTGCGCTCTGGCCTTGAACCTGTCAGGGTCTCTCTTCTCTGGTGAAAGGGTCCAGACAGGCCTAAAACTCATGGTAGATGGGAGGGAAAGTGCTGGCCTTGGCCTTCGTCTCCTGATATTACTCCTAGAAGCAGCAGAAGAGAGATGATCAAACAAAAATACCACTGTCTGGAAGCCAGCTCTGAGAGGCCTAGGTCCTGACACACAGGCAGGGATTTCCCACGGGACAGTGTCAGTCCTCAAATGTGCCCGGCGTGTTCCTGCCTCAGGGGCTTTATTTTTGGTGTTACCTCCACCTGGAACAGGTGCTCCTCTCCTCCTCTGGGCTAGGGGTTGAATCTGAGTTGCAGCTGCCAGCCTGTACCACAGCCACAGCAACAGAGGATCTGAGCCGCATCTGCAGCCTACACCACAGCTCACAGCAACACAGGATACTCAACCCACTGAGCAGGGCCAGGGATCAAACCCACGTCCTCACGGACACTGTCAATTTTTTAACCTGCTGAGCCACAACATGAACTCCTTACACCACCCCATCTAAACAATCATTTTTTCCCCTTTCCCTGCATCAGAGTTCTTGAGAGCACGACTAGAATATAAGCCCTTGAAAGGGGGAACGAGTCTCTTATCCAGTGTTTAGAGCGCTGCCGAGCAGGAGCAGATGCTGTGTGAACAGCTGCAGGAAAGCTGAGTGGGCTGGCGGCTCCTGGCTGCATAGCCAGACACATACAGCTGGGAGCTGGGGTGCTGGCTGAGAGAGGCTGGGCAGTGTCAGGCAGGGGCTCCCTCTTCTTCTTTAGCCCACGAAAATATATTTCTATGTAATTAGCTTCTAAAAACTAATTTTAAAAAGGAAAAACTCAATAGGAACAGTAAAACAGCTTTCCAAACGCTCCTCAGGTGCGCCTGTGCTGCAGCTCTGACTGGGCTGGGTGAAGACAGGGGACTAGACTAGCACTCCCCTGCTGCTGCCCAGAATCCTCTCCAGCTTGGTACATTCGGTCCAACCACAGCCTGAGAACATCCACAGGCTCCCATTACTGATATTTATACTGCCTTTGCTTCTCTGAAAGCCTCATTATTAACCAAAACACTAATCGTGTATTTCATACACTGCGCTATGTTCTTCCTGTGGTGACAAATGCCACTGAAGGAAATGCACTTCCAATTCTGCCAATTCTCACAAACCAGCAATAAATGTTAACTTAAAAATTAGCAAAAGAGGAGTTCCCATCATGGCACAGCAGAAGCGAATCCAACTAGGAACCATGAGGTTGTAGGTTTGATCCCTGGCCTCACTCAGTGGGTTAAGGATCCAGTATTGCTGTGAGCTGTGGTGTAGGTTGCAGATGCAGCTCGGATCTGGGGTTGCTGTGGCTGTGGCACAGGCCAGCGGCTACAGCTACGATTAGACCCCTAGCCTGGGAAGAAAGAAATTAGCAAAAGACCAGCAAAGCAAAATATCTTCCTCAGGATGTATCACCTTGTATGACTGTACTGTATAAACTGCTGGAGTTAAAACAGAAACCAACCTACATGACCTCTAGTGACAAAGAATGTTTTTCACAGATTCTTCTCTAAGATTCCAACATGACTATAAGGCCGCCACCCATCTCAGACTTGCATCATCAATTATCTTTGTTCGCACCTTCCCAAAGTGAACACTGTTTGAATACATACGGCTTGAAGGATTTCAACTGCTCTTCCATATTTCCAGATTTGTAATCGATTACATCATCTGCCCCAAGCTTCCTGACAAGTTCACTGGCATCCTGAGAGCAAACTGCTGTCACGTGAGCATCCCATGCTTTCATTACCTGCCCAAAAAAGACAAGGGGGTGGGGGGTGTTAAAAAACTGCACTTAAAAAAAAAAAAAAGTTGGCACCATGTATACGTATATCAGCATAATCTCCAGGGAACTCTAAGCGCTTTATCTTAACAAGAACTACAGGAAGCCATCTGTCAGAAACTAGTAAAAATGAATAAACTTTAGTTCATGAAGAAAAAAACCCAAGAAATAGACCTCATTTTCCCTGGTTTGAGACAGTCAGTCGCCTTGCTGTCCTGAAGTTATAACCAATCCAGTTAGAGAAGGGCTCAGTGCCTCAGCAGCAACAGCAAAGACGGGAGCTTAGCATTTTCAGTAATGACAGAGGTCAATGGGGAAAAGAAAATCATGTCCTCGGAAAAATGAGTATTTAAAAATCATCCAGAACATTAAAATGCAACATCTCTTCATTTGCATCTCCAGTAAGTGCTAGTACAATCCTGAGTCAGACAACCTGTCAAAGCAGTCAGGTACTGGGTAATAAAGGCTCTTAAGAAGAGAAGAAAACATGGCCATTTTATTTTCAAAACATGGATCAGTTCCTCTCCTCTAGAGTAAAAAGACCTATATAAATGCTTTCAAGGATTTAAAATGCAGAGGCCTTATATTTTAAATATATTTAAAAATAACTAGACTTAAATAAAAAGAACTAAGGATTCAGCATTAAGTGTCCAGAAAGCATCCTGCTCCAAAACTGCTATAATTCTTTTCCATAATGACAATTTCATAGAATTAAAAGGGAGCCATTGTTAGCCAAATTTGAGAGCATTACTTGTAGTTCACTGAGAAATTTTCGAATGGGCACTTATCAGTCATAACGAATCAGTTGGTTTCTCACTCCAACTCCCTGAGCTTCCTTAGTATAAGCTGCAAAGGTTCAGTAGATTATAAGAGATCTGTGCTTGTTCTGTTCACCACTGAATCCCCACTGAAGTACACCTAGGTGCTAACGATCCGTTAAATACAAAAAAATAAAGGGTTTTAAAACCATTCGTCGAGTTCCCATTGTGACTCAGCAGAAACAAATATGACTAGCATCCATGAGGATGCAGGTTCGATCCCTGGCCTCGCCCAGTGGGTTAAGGATCCGGTGTTGCCATGAGCTGAGGTGTAGGTGGCAGAAGAGGCTCGGATTTGGCATTGCTGTGGCTGTGGCGTAGGCTGGCGGCTACAGCTCCTATTAGACGCCTAGCCTGGGAATTTCCATATGCTTCGGGTGCAGCCCTAAAAAAGACAAAAAATAAAACCATTCATAATCTTATCTAATTTCTCACTTTTAAAAAATAATAGTGGCCAAGGGTTTATACGGTCTGGAAACCTGAGGGGAATTAAAAAAATTTAGGACTGACATCATATACAGTATTTTATGTTTGTGGGCCACAAATAGAGACACCTGAGTATAATGACATATTGCTTTCAACAGCAAGTCCCAAATTAACTTCAAGTATGTGAAGTATAGGGAGTTCCTGCTGTGGTGCAGCGGGTTAAGAATCCAAATGCAGCAGCTCAGGTCGCTGCGGAGGTGTGGGTTGGGTTTAGCCCCTGTTGTCAGTGGGTTAAAGGATCTGGTGTTATCACAGCAGCTATGGCTTGGATCCAACCCTTGGTTGGAGAACTTCCATGTACCACGAGTGTGGCCATAAAATTAAAAAAAAAAATTTGAAGAATATAATCCAAGATGAATCTAGCACCTGTATAAAAGAAATTGTCAACGAAAAGAGGAAATTGTGTTCTAAGCACCTACATTTATGTGTTGTCCTTAAACGGTATTAAATCCTTGAGAAGAATCTGTCATATCTTTAAATAGTTCAAATAATTTTTTCCAAATTTCTAGTTTCCTCTCCCACTTAGAACTAATATCTTTGCATACTACTAAAAGGTTTTAAAACAGCTTTAGTTTTAAAAACTATTTTATGTCAACTAAAACACAAGTACAGAAGATGTCTAAAAGGCAGATACCTCTTGGTCAGAGACAGCAAGCGGAAGCCACTCCAAAAAACTTCCCCGTGCCCCAGCCCAGCACCAGCGCTGCCCTCCCAGGAACTCATCATCCTCATGCTTATAGTCACTGCCTCCTTACATTTAAAAAAAATGCTTTTTTTCAGAGTTCCCGTCATGGCTCAATGGAAATGAATCTGACTAGGAACCATGAGGTTGTGGGTTCTATCCCTGGCCTCGCTTAGTGGATTAAGGATCCAGCGTTGCGGCGAGCTATGGTGTAGGTCGAAGATGCAGCTCAGATCTGGCGTTGCTGTGGCTGTGGTGTAGGCTGGCAGCTGCAGCTCTGATTTGACCCCTAGCCTGGGAACCTCCATATGCCATGGGTGTGGCTCTAAAAAGCAAAATAATAAAATAAAAATAAATTTTAAAATACTTTTTTCAGAGTTCCCGTCGTGGCGCAGTGGTTGACGAATCCGACTAGGAACCATGGGGTTGCGGGTTCGGTCCCTGCCCTTGCTCAGTGGGTTGACAATCCGGCATTGCCGTGAACTGTGGTGTAGGTTGCAGACGCGGCTTGGATACCGCGTTGCTGTGGCTCTGGCATAGGCCAGAGGCTACAGCTCAGATTCGACCCCTAGCCTGGGAACCTCCATATGCCGTGGGAGCGGCCCAAGAAATAGCAACAATAACAACAACAAAAGACAAAAAAAAAAAGAAAAAAAAATGCTTTTTTCAACCAAATATGCATTCCCTAGATAGCATAGTTTTAGTCTTGTGCACTTTAAAGATAGGTCTTCTAAGTCCTTTTTTACGCTATAGGCTCCTCTTCTATCCCTTCACTTTCTTAAAATTTATCTGTGAAAGAATCTAGGCCATATGACCTTCAGAGATTTTCCCCACTGGAAACTCTGGAATTACTTTTTTTTCCTTTTTTTTTTAGGGCCACAGGTGTGGCATATGGAAATTTCTAGGGTAAGGGTCAAATCAGAGCTGAAGCTGCCACCCTAACACCACAGCCACGGCAACACGGGATCCAAGCCACATCTGCCACTTTCACCACAGCTCAATGTAATTCCAGATCCTTAACTCACTGAGCAAGGCCAGGGATCAAACCCATGTCCTCATGGATATTAGTCAGGCTCATTACCGCTGAGCCACGATGGGAACTCCAACTCTGGAATTTCTGATTGCACACTCGGGGCAGTTCCATATGCTGCTCTGTCTTCTGTATTTTCTATTTCAATCCCTTTAGCAAGACTATGAATAGTGTCTGGCAAAATTATAGGAGGCATAGCACATCTGGTTGTTGCTCTTGTTATTACCTGCATGGCTACATATTGGTGATTGCAAAATGGTGACATTCTCTCTCTCCTCTTTGCATTTAGTAATTGGAATACTTTTTATAAAGAAACACTTTCCATCATATACTATTCTGTTTAAAAAACTCAGGTATACAGTTCATACAGAGAAGGCGAAAACTGTTTCCCTTTTTCAGTTTATAAAATAATAAATTGGTTTCCTGTCATCTTCCAAAAATGACTTTTTAAAAAAATTCATAAACTCATTGGTTTACATATATCTGAAGGGTCTCAATCCACTGTACTTACCATTACTATTACTGAAGCCCAAATTGTTTTCTTTGACAATCTTAGGGAGTTTCTTCAAGTTGGCTCCTGAGTCTTTTTGACATAACTAGTCTTTAATAACTACCTGGCTACTTATATATTCCAGGTTCATTCTCCTACATTTTGTGCTGTAGAACTGGAAACTACCATTTCCTAAGGTCTGCCTTTTTTTTTTTTTTTTGGTGACCAATGATATTTCAAGAGATAGTTTTACATACACACATATACAAAACATCTTGAGTTCATATCGATAGTTCCAATTTCAGACTACCAAGGTTTTATTTAACCTCTGTTCTATTATATCTCTTTTTTCTTCCACACCTAAAATCCTGGTTGTCAAAGACACGAGATGACAGAATTAAAATATGCCATGAACTCCCCCCACCCCATTTATGTCTTTTTAGAGCTGCCCTCACGGCATATGGAAGTTCCCAGGATAAGGGTCGAATCGGAGCTGTAGCCACCGACCTACACCACAGCCACAGCAAGTCCAGATCCGATCTGCATCTGCAACCCACACCACAACTCACGGCAACACTGGATCCTTAACCCACTGAGTGAGGCCAGGGATCAAACCTGTGTCTTCATGGACACTAGCTGGGTTTGTTACTGCTGAGCCACAGCAGGAACTCCATGAATAACCATTTGTTCTAGTGTATATGACACACCTAACGGTCTCTGATTAATGTCATTAATGTCACTACCAATATGATTAATGACAGCATTAAGAAAAATTTAATATATGCTCTCCCTCTATTCCTTCTTCTTAACAACAGCTGTACTGTGCACCCTGTCAGAGCACATGGCTGTTACACACTGTACTCTTCCTAAGCCCTCAGAGGTTTAGTTCTGCAGTTAACACTGCATTTAACATTTACCACCAGTCCTTAGTTCAGTGTCTCTCTGGCCGTTTTCGTTTTCAGAAGCTCATTCTCTAGTAGATTTCTCAGAAAGGGATCAGAGGAACATACTCCCCAAGTTCTTGCAGGTTATTAACCGTTCACATGTGTCCTCTAGTGTATGAAGGCCGGGTTTGCTGGATAGAAAATCTTCAGCGTATTCTTTCTCAAGTAGCTTCAACATTACTCCATCACTCCCCCCTCCCTCAGCATTAAAACACTGCTGTCAGAATGTCTGATGATCACCTAATTCACTTGTATGTTACAAGCTCTTATTTTTTAAAAAGATGTCTCAAAGGCTTTTTTTTTTTCTTTTTCCTTTTTCTTTAAAGGCTGGTATATTTTTACTAGCGTTTTCCTTGATATTGCTCATTTGGAGTCCATGTTCTTAGCTACGTGCTTCAAATCATTTAACTTCAGGAAAGTAGGACAGTTTCTTGAATTACAGATTTTAGTATATGTCTTATTTCCTTGTTTTGGTTTTCCTCTTCAGAGACTTCTGTTATCCATACAGCAGTCTTCGTTCCTGTCTTCAGTATTTGACACTTTCTCTTGAATCTGTTTTCAATCTGTTTCTTCTATAATTTACAATTTTCCCTGTTTACACATTCTGTTTCTATTAGGGCAGCATTATATGTTGTGTTTATTTGCTATCGAATTCCTTCTAGTTTAGTCTTCACTGTAAATGACTTTTTTTTTTTTTGTCTTTTTTGCTATTTCCCTGGGCCGCTTCCGCAGCATGTGGAGGTTCCCAGGCTAGGGGTCTAATCGGAGCTGTAGCCACCGGCTGCAGCCACCGGCTTAGGCCAGAGCCACAGCAACGCGGGATCCGAGCCGCGTCTGCAACCTACACCACCGCTCACGGCAACGCCGGATCGTCAACCCACTGAGCAAGGGCAGGGACCGAACCCGCAACCTCATGGTTCCTAGTCAGATTCGTTAACCACTGCGCCACGACGGGAACTCCTGTAAATGACTTTTTTTCCTTTTTTTTTTTTTTGAGTTTTCCAATTCTGATTTCATTCTTTCTTGTCTTCTATCATACTTTTAATGTTTGTTTAGCTTGTTTTAGCAGGTTTCATTTCGATGTTTTCCAATGTGGTTTTCATTGTCTGTAGATACTTTTCATTTTCTTTTTTCTCATAATAACTTTATATGGGATTTAACTTTGACATCTTTCTACTCAAGTGTTTAATCTTACTAAAATATTTTTATTGTGAAATATAATACATACAGGACAGCGAACAAAATATAAATGTACAGCTTAACAAATTCTTACAAAGCAAATACTTTTTTTAATTTTATTGGCCACGCTAGTAGCATGCAGAAGTTCTCAGGACAGGGATCAAACCCATACCACAGCAGTGACTCCAAGCCGCTGCAGTGACAACACCGGATCCTTAACATACTGTAGCACAGGAGAACTCCAAAGCAAATATTATCTTAAGCATCATTTGAGATTAAGAACTAGACTACCTCCTTACCTCCCCCTCCCAGTCCAAACCCCCTCACTCCCCTAGAAGTAATAACTATCAAGACTTTTACATAAGCCTCCCGTGGTCTTTTTTTTTTAAAGAGTCTTACTGGAGTTCCCGTTGTAGCTCAGTGGTTAGTGAATCCAACCAGGAACCATGAGGTTGCGGGTTCGATCCCTGGCCTTGCTCAGTGGGTTAAGGATCCAGCGTCGCTTAGGTCAAAGACACAGCTCAGATCCCGAGTTGCCGTGGCTCTGGCGTAGGCCAGCAGCTGCAGCTCCGACTCGACCCCTAGCCTGGGAACCTCCACATGCCAAGGGAGTGGCCCTAGAAATGGCGAAAAGACAAAAAAGTAAATAAATAAATAAGTCTTACTATCTAGGTAAGCATCCTTAAACACTATTGTTTAGTTTCACCTGTTCTTGAATGCTGTCATACGGAAACTTCTAGAAGTTGTATTCTTTCGTTTATGACTTTTTACCTGTGAGGTTCATCTACTTCATTGTGTACAACTATAGTTTGTTTTCATGGCTATCTTACCGTCCCAATGTAAGAACAGACTGCAATTTACTTGCCCGTTTTACTGTCGATGGCCATTTCACTTGTTTCCAGTTGGGGGATATCTATGATTCTGGTACGTATCTTTTGGTGAACATGCATGTACAAGTGGCCCTCTGTATCCAAGAATTCCACCATCAGTGAATTTAACCAACCAACCAGGGATTGAAAATACTTGGGAAAAAAATTCTGAGGAAATTCCAGAAAGTAAAACCTGAATTTGCAGCACACTGGCAACTATTTACATAGCATTTATGTTCTGAAGTCTTCTTTAGGTATTATAAGTAATCTAAAGAAGACTTCAAGTATATAGGAAGATGTGTGTAGGTTATAACAAATACTATGCCATTTCATATAAGGGACATGAGAACCCATGGGTTTTGGTATCCAAGGGGCTCCTGGAAGTAATCTGAAATTGGTTCTGGGTTGGTATACTGAGGGACAACTGTATGTCTATCTACAGAGTACATTCATAAAATTGTTAGGTTGCCATAGGGAAATTTATATTCAGAATTAGTAGATGGTGTCAAATTATTTTCTGAAGTGGGTTGTACCAGTTACACTCTTGCCAGCAGGGTACGATATTCCTCTTTTTCTCCCACCCTCCTTCTCTCTTTTCCTTTCTTCCATTTACTTGTTCATTAATCCACACTTACTGATTGTCTATGGATGAAGCCCTGGGTATCTGTCTTAGTTGTTAGGGCTGCTAAAACAACATACTGCAGACTGAGTATCTTATAAACAACAGACATTATTTCCCACAGTTCTGGAGCCTGGAAGTCCGAGGTCAAGGTGTCAGCACCTTCGTGTGTTCAGAGCCATCCTGCTGGTTCATAGCCAGTGCCTTCTCTCTGTGTCTTCATGTGGTGGAAGGGCTAGAGAGCGGTGCTGGGTCTCTTTCACAAGGGCATGAATCTCACTCATCAGTGCTCTGCCCTCATGACCCCAGTCACTCCCCAAAGGCCCCAATAACCTCAGTTTGGGCACTTGGACTTCAACATATGAATTTTGGAGAGACACAAACATTCAGACCACAGCAGTATCTAACTAAAAAGAAGTCAAGGTATGCATCTCCTGGGAGTCCTCTCCCCTCCCCCCAATTCACTGAGCAGAAGGCTGGGAAACTCCAGCACTACTTGTGTGCTTGAAAGGTCTAAGATGGGGTCTGGGGAGGAGCTCGGCACTTGTCCCTCCTGGAAAGCCATGTGGCAGAGCCTCTGAGTGTGCTCACCAGCCCTACTCTCCCCTCATATTAATCTCCCTTGAGTAGCCTCCTCTCCCAGCAGCCGGCCACTTAAACATCTGACCACAAAGGGAGCAACCACTGGGTGCCATTCTGCTGGAGAGGCTCGGGGTACTATTTGTTCTGTCCTGTTTTGTTGAGGTAAAATTCAGACCACATAAAATTTATCACTTTAGCAATTTTAAAGTGCATAATTCAGTGGCTTTTAGTACAATGTTGTACTATCACCCCCCCTGTCTAATTCCAGAATGTTTTCCTCACCCCAAATATAAATCTACACCCGTTAGGCAGTCATTCCCCATTCCCTCTCCCTCCATCCCCTAGCACGCAACTAATTCGCTTTCTGTCTCTATGGATTTGCCTCTTCTGGATATGACATAAATGGAATCATACAAAATGTGCCCTTTGGGGCCTGGATTCTTTCACTTAGCATAATGTCTTGAAGGTTTATCCATGTTGTATCATGAATCAGAATTTTACTCCTTTTGATAGCTGAATAATATTCCACTGGGTGTATATACCACATTTTGTTTATCTATTCATCGGTTGATAGACATTAAGGTTGCTTCCATTTTTTTGGGCTATCATGAATACTGATGCTGCTATGAACATCTGTATACAGGTTTTTGAACACAGGTTTTCATTTATCTTGTGTATATATCTAGGGATGGAACTGCTGAGTCATAGGGTAATTCTATGTTTAACAGAGAATTAAGAATTTTAAGAAACTGCCCAACTGTTTTCCACCGCAGCTGAACCATTTTACATCCCCACTGGTAATATACAAGGGTTTCAATTTCTTTACATCCTTGCAAACATTGTTATTTTCCCTATTTTTAAAAGCCGACCTAGTGGGTATGCAGTGACATCTCATTGTGGTGTTGTTTTTTTTGTTTTTTGTTTTTTTAGTTGAATTATACTGTTCTGCTGTGGCTCAGTGGTAATGAACCCAGCTGGTATTCCTGAGGACGTGGGTTTAATCCCTGGCCTCGCTCAGTGGGTTAAGGATGTGGCGCTGCCATGAGCTGTGATGTAGGTTGCAGACGTGACTCAGATCTGGCACTGCTATGGCTGTGCCATAAGCCAGTGGTTACAGCTCCGATTGAACCCCTAGCCTGGGAACCTCCATATGCTGCGGGTCAGCCCTAAAAAGACCGAAAAAAAAAATATATATATATATATATATAAAAGTGATTCACAAAATGGCATTAGTGTCAAGTATACAGCATAGTGATTCAGGGGTGTTTTTTTTGGTGGATTATTATTGCATTATAAGTTATTATGAGATGTTGAGTATAATTCTCTATGCAATACAGTAGATCCTTTTCGCTTATCTATTTTATGTACAGTAGTTTGTATCTGTCAATCCCATACTCCTAATCTGTATCCTCCGCCCCCATCTCTGGTAACCATAAGTTTGTTTTCTCTGTCTTGAGTCTGTTTCTGTTTTGTATATAGATTCATTTGTATTATTTTTAAAACTCCATATATAAGTGATATTGTACAGTATTTATCTTTCTCTATCTGACTTATTTCACTAAGCTTATATTCTCTAAATCCATTCATGTTGTTGCAAATGGCATTATTTCATCCTTTTTTATGGCTGAGTAGTACTCTGTTGTGTATACCAACCCCCTGCCCCCAACATATCCTAAAGCCAAGCGCTCATTGAGACTTTGATTTGTATTTCTCTAATGACTAATGATGTTAAACATCTTTCCATGGGCTTACTGGCCATTTTTATACCTTCTTTGAAGAAACATCTATTCAAAGTCCTTTGCTGATTTTCTAACTGGGTTGTCTTTTTGTTGAGTTTTAAGAGTTTTTTACATATTCTGGATACTACATCCTTATTAGATGAATGATTTGCAAATATTTGCTCCCATTCTGTGTATTTTTTTTTTACTTCCTTGATAGTGTCCTTTGATGCACAAAAGTCTTAAATTTAATGACGTCCAATTTATCTACTTTTTCCTTCTTTTGCTTGTGCTTTTAGTGTCTTATCTAAGAATCTATTGCCAAGTCCAATGTATGAAGATTTACTCCTATGTTTTCTTCTAAAACTTTTATGGTTTTAGCTCTTACACTTAGGTCTTTGACACAGTTTGGGTTAGATTTCATGTATGATGCCAGGTGGGAGTCCAATGTCATTCTTCGCATATGTATATCCAGTTGTCCAAGTAGTGAAAAGACTATTCTTTTCCCTGTTTAATGGTCTTGCCACCCTAGTCAAAAATCAATCCGCCATAGATGTAGAGGATTATTTCTGGATGTTCAATTCTAGTCCATTAATGTATATATGTATCTATATGCCAGTACCACACTGTTTTAACTCCTATAGTTTCATAAGTTTTAAAATTGAGACGTGTGAGTCCTCCAATTTTGTCCTTTTCAAGACTGTTTGGCAATATGGGGTCCCTCGAATCCCATATGCATTTTAGGAAGAGTTTGCTCCTTTATACAAGAAAGGGGAAGCTGCCATATTGATAGCATTGCACTGAATCTGTAAAGCACTTTAGGAAAGTACTGCCGCATTTACAGCATTTTGGCTATTGCATTTCTACATATATTTTAGAATCTGCTTATCAATTTCTACCAAATGGCAAATTTTCATCCACTTTTACTACCCATAGTCTTTCTCCCTAAAAGCTTTCCTACATTTGTTATACAGGACATCCACAAACTCACTCATATATCTGTTTTTTTTGTTGTTGTTTTTTTTTCTTTTTCTCTTTTTGGCCACCCCAAGGCATATGGAGTTCCCAGGCCAGGAATCAGATCCAAGCCACAGCTGTGACCTAAGTTGCAGCTGTGGCAATGCTGGATCCTTAGCCCATGTGCCAGGCCTGGGGATCAAACCTGCATCCTAGCACTCCCAAAATGCCACCGATCCCATTGCACTACAGCAGGAACTCCAACTCACTCATATATTAAGCCCCTGGAAAGGTTAATGCTTCCTTCTACATTAGAAAATTTCCTTCCTTAGATATACAGATGGCCAACAAGCACAAGAAAAAAATGATCAACATCCTGATTATTAGAGAAATGCAAATCAAAACTACTCTGAGGTACCACCTCACACCAGTCAGAATGGCCATCACTAAGAAGTCTACAAATAACAAATGCTAGAGAGGGTGTGGAAAAAAGGGAACCCTCCTACACTGTTGGTAGGAATGTAAATTGGTACAACCACTGTGGAAAACAGTAATGGAAGTACCCTAGAAAGCTATACATAGAACTATCATATGACCCAGCATCCCACTCTTGGGCCTATATCCAGACAAAACTTTCCTTGAAAAAGACATATGCACCTGTATATTCATTGCAGCACTATTCACAACAGCCAAGATATGGAAACAACCTAAAAGTCCATCGACAGATGAATGGATTAAGAAGATGTGGTATACATACACAATGGAATACTACTCAGCCATAAAAAGAACAAAATAATGCCACTTGCAGCAACATGGATAGAACTAGAGACCCTCATACTAAGTGAAGTAAGACAGAAAGACAAATACCATCTGATATCACTTATATCTGGAATCTATTATATGGCACAAATGAACCTTTCCACAGAAAAGAAAATCATGGACACAGAGAACAGACTTGTGGTTGCCAAGGGGGAGGGGGAGGGAGTGGGATAGACTGGGAATCTGGGGTTAACAGATGCAAACTATTGCCTTTGGAACAAATAGGCAGTGAGATCCTGCTGTATAGCACTAGGAACTATATTTAGTCACTTATGATGGAGCATGATAACGTGAGAAAAAGGAGTGTATATGTGTATGTGTGACTGGGTAATCTTGCTGTACAGTAGAAAATTGACAGAACACTGTAAACCAGCTATGATGGAAAAAAATAAAAATCATTAAATTAAAAAAAATACGAATAACGGGTATTTGAAATTCACAAGTAAACCAAACCTCACTTAAAAAAAAAAAAAGAAAGAAAATTTCCTTCTTTGATGAGCAAGCTGAAATTACAATGAATGTAATTTCTCTCAGCTTCCGAGGGAAAATAATTCATAATATGTAAATTCATAAATTCATGAAAATAATATACTTATTCACAAGATAAAGAAATTGTCTTACCTGTATAGCAAAAGTACCAACTCCGCCTGAAGCACCCAAGATTAAAACACTGCAATACAAAAGAAATTATAACTAATCAAAATATTAAGCCAACATAACTAGATAAACAAGATGTTTTCAACATGTAACTTGCTCAAAGATAATCCCCAAAGCAAACAAAGTCATTCACCTTCCCAAGAGTCTATTACATAAGGATTTTTATTTTAGGTACACCAAGAATCTATCCATGCTTCATTAGACATAGCATGAACTTTGTACCAAGAATTCAAAATACCAAAAATACCAATGATGTATATTTTTAAAAGTAACTCAGATGGTTCTTGGTAACATCTGCCTTATAGTTTTTCTAGGCTTAAATTACCACAGCTTTCTCTAAAAGAGGGAGCTTTGGGTTTTTTTTTTTTTTTTAAATGTGGTACAGTATATTCAATTGCTCTCTAAGAAAAATCACATTTCTGACCACATTCTTGCCAAAGTGGAATAAACGTCTTTTGTTCTGACATGTCCCATCATGCTCATCAGCTTTCGTAAGTGGAAATCAATCTTATCCTAAACTTGGCTCCTTGTTAAAGTGGATGAATCTACTCTATCAGCACAAACATGCTTGTGTGCCAGTTTTTTTTTTTAACCATGTGCATCTACTGCAGTCTTCCTGCCACCATGGACCAAGGGTGTGCAACCTGGAGTTGGTGGATGAATGGGGGTGTGAGCTGCGAAGGCGCGAACCCTTGGAAATCTTGAACTGACTGAAACAACATGCACATTTTGGGGAGATCACGCATATGTGTATTGAGAAGAGGGATCCAACTTCTCATCAATGTTCCAAAGAAGGTATGAGTCAAAAGAGAATCGTTAGCCAAGGATCACTGCTTTCCATATTCTTAGATTTTATTCTTGAAGTAAGCCAGAGCTCCAGTAAGCCTTCCTCAGATTCAGATCCTCAGAAAATGTACTGAACTGCACTTTGGTGTTCTGTTACCCGTCTAGGCTGAAGGACATTATAAAAGGTGATTTTGATAGCTGACACTATGTTAGCTAAGGAGCTAACTGCTGAGAGACTTTTTCATGAGAATTCTCTTTATGAGCGCCCATAGAAAAAACCTTTTTCTGAAGACTAAGTGGTGGGAGTAGCTGTGCTTCTATTTCTCTGTCACTGCAAACTCTGTAACAGCAGGCTGTGGGTCTCTCTTTGACTTGGCTGCTTCAGAGTGCAGGGAATTTTGTCACCTATCTCAAGCAGGTACACCTAATCCTGGAACGTTCATTCTGTCTACAACCTTGACCCTGGTTTCATTTTATTTTTTTCCCTCTTACTCAAATCACAGAAGGCTGGTTGTCACCCTTTAGATCTTAGAAGTTACAAGTAAAATTTCTGAGCCAGCTATTCCCCTTGAAATTAATACCATCAAACGTAATTAAGCCAAGTCTCTTTGAAAATGATGTTCCTTCCAGAAGAGTTATTTTTAATTTCACAGAATTATAAATTGCAAAGAATAAAAGAAACCTTAAAGATCAACTCCTCCAAAATCCTTCAATTCGCACATTTAATAGCTTTACTGCTTCCTAAATGGGGGAGGGGGAGCATTAAAACTGCCTCACAGATACATCCAAAAATTAATTCATCCATGAGCTATTTTATCTTATTTTGGTACATTCTTACAGAAATGTAATTAGTCCTCACAACCTAATCTTTGTCACAACTCTGCCTTCCTCTCACTACTTCAGGGACAGAATTGTCCACCTCACCCTCCCTGGTCCCCTTCCCCTACCTCCCAGTCCCTGCATGCTGACCCATTCCTCAGACTCTCAAATGACCTCACTGCCTGCTGATGTCTTCCTTCCCTCAAAGGCTCAAGTCCCAGTTGGCCTTGATAGCGCCAAACCTGAAATCCATGCCATGTATTTGTCATCTGTCACACTTTCACTCACATGCTGGCTTCCCAAGCTATTCTGCAAGCTTTTCAGGACAGACTTCGTATAACACCCCTTGTCAGCCATATTACCCTGGATGTGGCAGATGCCAGATCAATGCTGCTTGACTTTAAGAGCCAACTAAATCAGCATTACATCCTACAGTTAACAACAACTGCTACTGCCCTAAATGAGGGAATCACCTGGCCATCTGAAAGACAGCATTAAACTTTCTCCCGGTAAAGAAAAGCTTGAAATTAATTTCTAATACTCTGAGAAAGCTGGATTAAGAGGCTACCTAATACAACGCCTGCTTAAGGCAATACAATGCCAATAGCTTGACACATCTCCAACCTCATTTTTATCAGTTCACCACTGCCCCGTAACTCTTGATCCAAAACAGTCTCATCCCTCCACATAAAAAAGAAAAAATGTGTTTCTCAGCAGAGCCTAGTGGAAGGGGGGATGGTTCTGCATTTGCAGCTTCAGTTCCTGATGTTGCCACTTGATGGCGCCAGTAAGTGCAAAACGGGCAAGGAACAAGCCTGCAGAAGCGCTACATGCATAGGTCAACTTGTGAAGGGCCCTGGGGACACACCACTCTGGTCCTGCAAACTCCATGTTTTGTGCAGGTTCAACCAGGGCCTGTACTTTTTTTTTTTTGTCTTTTTTGTCTTTTGTTGTTGTTGTTGTTGCTATTTCTTGGGCCGCTCCCACGGCATATGGAGGTTCCCAGGTTAGGGGTCAAATCGGAGCTGTAGCTGCTGGCCTATGCCAGAGCCACAGCAACGCACGATCCGAGCCGTGTCTGCAACCTACACCATAGCTCACGGCAACGCCGGATCGTTAACCCACTGAGCAAGGGCAGGGACTGAACCCGCAACCTCATGGTTCCTAGTCGGGTTCATTAACCACTGCGCCACGACGGGAACTCCATGTACTTTTTTTTTTTAAACAAAGTCCCCAAAAGAGACAGCAGGCAAATAAATTTTCAATCCAGCAATAAGTCAACTAGTCTTCTGTGGTTTGAAGTCCTGTGGCTGAACTAACAATTCCTGTACTCTCCAAAGCACTTTCAACACAAAGGGAAAATACTGCTGGTGCTCACTGCCAGCAGCCCTTCACTTCAGTGCTCTTCAGTGGGAACACTTCCTACCCAGCTTGCTATAAAGGTCACAGGATATAGTCAAGCTTCACTGAAGGAGAAGCCTATCTGCAATACTGAAGAAAGGGGTGCCGATTGCTTATTGGTTTATATAGAGCAAGCGCCCAGCAAATACTCTGCAGAAAGCACTGTAATTCAATATCGCCAAGGTTTTTAATAACTTACCTCTCTTACTTCCTAAGTCCACGTGCATAGCTTCTTTGGAAGTCAGGGAGAATTGCATTGTGGCAGATAATGAAAATATGGGACTAGAGTTCCCATCGTGGTTCAGCAGGTAATGAATCTGAATAGCATCCATTAGGACACAGGCTCGATCCCTGGCTTTGCTCAGTGGGTTAAGGATCCGGCGTTGCCATAAGCTGTGATGTAGATCGCAGAGGCGGCTCAGATCTGGCGTTGCTGTGGCTGTGGCATAGGCCAGCAGCTACAGCTCTGATTCGATCCCTAGCCTGGGAACCTCCATATGGGACAAAGTATAAATAATTACAACACTGTTTATGCATTTTAAACCCTAAAATCTAATTTTCCTCTGTCATTTCTGCCCAATCTCTGAATTCTCCCTAAACATACTTTAGGGCATTAGGGCAATGCCGACTTCTTGTCCATGACTGAGTCACTCTATATTTATCATTTTGGCACGTAAGTCCTCTATAATCACATTTTTTTTTGTCTCGTTGTTGTTGTTGTTGCTATTTCTTGGGCCGCTCCTGCGGCATATGGAGGTTCCCAGGCTAGGGGTTGAATCAGAGCTGTAGCCACCGGCCTACGCCAGAGCCACAGCAACGCGGGATCCGAGCCGCGTCTGCAACCTATACCACAGCTCACGGCAACGCCGGATCGTTAACCCACTGAGCAAGGGCAGGGACGGAACCCGCAACCTCATGGTTCCTCGTCGGATTCGTTAACCACTGCGCCACGACGGGAACTCCCTCACATTTTTAAGTATTAAAATCTTATGAGGCAAGGCATCAACACCCTAACTGCCTTAAAATTTAAAAAATGTATGAAACACAGTACAAAGTAGCAAGAGATCCAGAAGGAGCCAACTGTCTTTCAAATTTCCATACTCTGGCTTTTCACACCCAGAAATCTCTGAATGCCAGGCTGGGTATCTAGAGACCTGGGGTCTGGTCCCAACTCTCTCAGACTCATCATCTACGAAATGCTGATCACAGAGGTATACCCTAGGAGTTAATGATGAAGAACTGACATTTTCAATCTAATTTAAGCTTATATTGAGTTTCTCCACCTTTCTAAGGTAGGAGCATATGACCTTCTCCATCTGCTCCCCTCAGCCCCCAGGACCACATATTTGTAGTGAGGAAAAAAAAAAAGTCACATCACAAGAATAAAGTACCCTTCATTAAATCCTGATGGCTCAGAAACAAAGCTGATTTAAATATGGCTACATCTTCCATATGGTCTTTAAAAAATAAGGATGCTGCTGAAAATGTATAAACACATTTTTTAGTTTCACACACTGCTTTTAAATCTGGGGGGGAAGATGGGTGAAAGATAGTAAAGTATATCCTAATATACTAAATGTAGCCCCTTAAGTAAGCGAGACTTAATCTGCATAAGTGGAATAGAGCAACAAAACAAATCAGCCAAACATGACCAAGACAGCCTGGATTTGGTGTCCCCTTCTAAGCCTCCGTAATTCATGAGGACAGTCCCCAATTTACAAAGGAGTTCATGTGTGAATTACTTGTTTGGAACTTTAAACACATTTTCCCATGAAAACAAAGCTATTTATACATCTTGGCAAGATGCCCAGGGTAGCCCTTTAAAAAGGTTTCGTTAACCCGTAATGGATCCAGACCCTCGCACAGTCTAACGATGGTTCTGTGGGAAGAGAATTCAGAAATTCAGCCTGGATTACTGGGAACACATCTCTGCAAACAGGACAGGTGGTGGGGACCATCCCGAGACATGGGCCCCCAATAGAGGGAAGCATCGTTTACGATGGCAACACTAGAACCGCTGAGAGAAGCAGCACCATTAGAGGCCTGACCACGAACTACCCCCAAGTATGGCACCCTGGCAGACTGAGGATTTTAAGCTGAAGGGATCTGAGAAATGGCATGGGCAAGGACTCTGACCTTTTCCCACGAAGCTGGTCCTGAGACCCTCATGTGTGCCTGGAGGAAAGGAGCAGGTTAGCTCCAAGACAAGGGATGCTGCGAGGAAGCAGAACCCATAGCCTCACTAAGTTTTCCCAGTTTACTAGGCTTAGTGTACACATTTGTCCTATCACTTTTTTTCCCCACAACTTGCCACTCTTCAGGAAAGGCAGCATAAAAATATTCAGGTTTGGAGTTCCCCGTCGTGGCTCAGCAGGTAACACACCCAACTAGGATCTGTGAGGATGTGGGTTCAATCCCTGGCCTCGCTCAGTGGGTAAAGGATCCAGTGTTGCTGTGAGCTATGGCGTAGGTCTCAGACTCGGCTTGGATCCCACATTGCTGGGGCTGTGGTGTAGGCTGGCAGCTATAGCTCTGATTCAACCCCTAGCCTGGAAACTTCCATATGCTGTGGGTACAACCCTACAAAGCAAAAAAAAAAAAAAAAAAAAAAAAAAAATTCAGGTTTTAAATGTTCTGTATTAAAAACAGGAATAGACTTATAGATTCAGAGAGCAAAGTGGTGGTTCCTAGGGGGCTGGACAAAATAGGTGAAGGGGATTAAGAGACATAAACTTCCACTTATAGGTCTGTCACGGGGATGTAATATACAGCATAAAGAACAGTCAACAATACTGTAATAATTTTGTATGGTTAAAAATGGTTATCGGACGTGAACTGTTCTGTAATGTATTTGATTGTACACTTAAAACTAATGTAATATTTTATGTCGATTATACTTCAATTTAAAGAAAATGCTCAAGTTTAATTACTTCCTTGGGTACTCATTTCTTTAGGTAGGCTGCCACGTCACATAAAACTTACAAATAAATAAATTTGTGTGCTTTTCTCTGGTTAATTTATCTGCCTTTTGTCACAGGGCCCCAGCCAGGAGGAAAGAAAGCGATATTTTTCCTCCCCTATGGAGCCAGTAAAGCTTAAGCTTCAGGCCCTCCACTTACTCATGGCCTGGATTGGAGCCCCAGCAATGTATGAGTGGGCATGTGAGCAGACAGGGGAAGGGGTCCCCAGAGAAGGACAACCAGACACGGCTTTCCTGACAGAAGAAGCCATTTAGGGATCCACATTTTGTGGCCACAATGCTTGCCCTTGAACAGGTCTCAGTAATTAACCATCTTAAGGGAAAAAAAGAAATGCAGAAACAAGTGACTGTTATCAGGCAAGAGAAGTAACAACAGCAAAGATGTCAGCTGTAAAAACTCCCAGTTCCTGAAGGGCTCAACCATCAGATCAGCTGGAACCTAAGCGATGATGCTGTTGACCTCTGCTGACCCTCGTGACATCCATCAATTAAAGTTTGGATGCACCCTCTAAGACCTTTCATAAATATGTACATTCTCTTAGCTAAACATGTCCCCAATTTTGCTGTTTGGGGAGACACGGCTTTGGGAAAGAACCCCAGGGTTCTCCTTACGTGCTGCCAAGTAATAAGAAATCCTTCCTTCTCCTGATCTTTGGCTTGGTTGTGTATCCTGGCTTGCTACCCACCAAAAGGTGAACCGAGTTTTCAGGTAACAGACATATGCTTTTCTAAAACTTGCAAAAGATGTGCTAATGAAGGGTAGAAAAAGATGGCACCCCAAAATATACCATTTAGACATAAGGATTATTCTGAGCTAAAGGCAGCTCAGAAGTAGATACAAGTGCCCATGATTTGCCTAAGAGCAGGCCAGAAATTTGCTTCCTCTACTTTTTACCAGGAAGGACAAGGGTTAACCCCCTCAGCTAAGTTTTACACCCTTATCAAAGGAGAAGGCACCAACTTAAATTTGCATAAGGAACTTTATTCCTGCTTTTCCTGGTAAACTTCCCACAGCTGGCCTTGCTTACACTCTTCTCTTTTGTCTTGAGCTAAAGATGGCATTTTAGCCTGAATTCTAAGCTAACTCTGTGAGTTTGCTCATTGTTCCCTGAATATCTCTCAGGTATACGTGAGGGACACAAGTTAATAAACTCCTGTTTTCTTTATCTTTTATTACTGAGGTCTCAGCTGAGAACAAAGAATGGTAGAGGGAAAATTATTTTTCCTCCTCTACTAACCACAATCAGTTAAAATTGCTGTCTCTTTCCACTCCTACTTTCCTCTCCATTACACTTCCTCTCTTGCCAGGTGACACTAGATTTGATTTGGAAATATATTTGCTTTGGGTTTTAATGGAAAATACTGATGTGATTCATAGTAATTTCTGTGTAGCGTTATTACAGGCTGTCCAGGTTCCAGAATTCTCCTACTTCCCATCGAGTCAACACAAGGTATCATGACATTTTATCATAAGAAGACTGAGTATCATGGTACCTAGCGCTAGAGAACATGAGCAGGGAAGGCAAAACATGGTTGAACAAGGTCTGAAATGTACAGAACCAGAAGCTAGTCTATAGAACATTCTTTCAATTAAAGACATTGTAGGGAGTTCCCGTCGTGGCTCAGTGGTAATGAACCCTACTAGGATCCATGAGGACGTGGGTTTGATCCCTGGCCTTGCTCAGTGGGTAAAGGATCTGGCCTTGCCATGATCTCTGGTGTAGGTCACAGATGCAGCTTGGATCCCGTGTGGCTGTGGTGTAGGCCGGCAGCTGCTGTAGCTCCAATTTGACCCTTAGCCTGGGAGCTTCCATATGCCAAGGGTATGGCCCTAAAAAGCAAAAAAAAAAAAAATTGTAAAAACACATCACTGATAAAGTTATTACATGCAACAGGACCCACAAAAAGGAGGCTGCCCCAGTGGTTTTGCCAGTGTCACAAGTCTAACCTAAAGCAGCCTGCACTTAGAGAAAATGCCCCACTGTCAATGAAACCTAGCACCAATCCCAATCCCCCAACTCAGATGGAGTTGGCTCACACTTCTCTATAAAACAGGACCTGCTAGGAGTTCCTGCTGTGGCTCAATGGTTAACAAATCCGACTAGGAACCATGAGGTTGTGGGTTCGACCCCTGGCCTCACTCAATGGGTTAAGAATCCGATGATGCCGTGAGCTGTGGTGTAGGTCAAAGACGTGGCTCAGATCCTGCATTGCTGTGGCTGTGGCATAGGCCGGCGGCTACAGCTCCAATTAGACCCCCAGCCTGGGAACCTCCATATGCCACAGAAGCAGCCCTAGAAAAGCCAAAAAAAAAAAAAAAGGACCTGCTAGCCTCATAGGGAAATCACGACCTCCCAGCCTATCACCCTGCTTCTAACTCTATGAAATGCCATCTTGTCCCAATTCCTTCGGGAAGAGAGCCCCTGTGCTTGTGAGGCCCTGCTCTCCCTTCATCCATGGACTGTCTTTCATTGAATAAAGGCCACTAAACTGGTTACTAAATTGTATTCTTTCTGCCATTCAACACCACTACAGGGAAGATCTCAACAAGCCAGTTAATGAAGGCTGTCAAAATGCAACAGTATTTTAGGTTTATTCACTGTACAAGCAAACATGAGACTCCTTGGACTCACAGCTCATATGTTAAAGAACTTGGAAGATATTTTTCCAAATTTGACAATAATCCTAAAATTTATATGACATGGACAATGATGAGTTACACAGAGAAAGGGAGAGAGCAGGGTTTGGGAACAATATTAGGTTTGGGCTTAAGGGAAATCATTAGGACATTAGGAATACAGAGGAAGAGTTAGGGTGGTGGTGAGTAAGTCTGAGTTTCGGACACAGAGGGGGCATCTCACTGGAGCTGAGGAGAGAGGCAACGAGGCTGTTTTAGAGACATGGATCTGCAAGTTACTAAAATAGAAAAAGAAGCCGGGAGCAGATGAGCTAACCCCGGGAGAGAGAGGGAAGACGGAGTGGGAGAAACCAGTAATAGTTCAAAGGCTGGGGGAAGAAAGGAAGCCTTTAAACATGCTAAGAACTGGTTAAAAACTCAAGAAGAACTAAGGGAGTCCAGTGTCCCTGAAACCATGGAAAGAGTGAACATGAAGGAAGTGGTCAACAGTGCCAGAGACTTCGGAGGTCAAACAGTAAGAACCGGAAAATACTGTAGGCTCTGACCCCACGAGGCCACCTGCAGCTGAGGCAGGGCTGGAAGCAAGGCTTCGGTGTGCTGAAGGGTGAACAACTCCTAAGCAGCTCAAGGCAGTTTGTGTTTTATGGAGGAGAGAAAACCATCCTCCGTAAGTAAAACACAGGAGGCCAGGAAAGACTTTTCTACTAATTCCTTTTCTGAGCCCAGGAAAACAGGTGGGGGTAGAGGCAAGGGCCATCTGCATGACACTGGCCAGACCGGAGCCAACGCCCAGACTCCTCTCCCTCCCAACCCCCGATTTCTTCAAGCAGGTAAATAGAGGGAGGGTCCTCCCACCCCAACCCCCTTACAACCTAGTCAAGTGCACCTGAAAACCCAAAGTCCCCAGGGGTGGTGGGAGTGGCTAGTGATGGTGGACAAAGGACTGGCTGGTGAAGGCAGCTGAAAGGAGGAGGCTCTTGTAATTACTGATATGAGCATATGGTGGGGGGAGCCAGTGTTTTATGGTTGAGCCTAATTTTATAAACAGAATTAATCAGACACCTAATTTATACTTACATGACAAAATTCTACTGTCATAAAGCCTCAAGAAACAGTGAAAAAAAGCATTCTTCCATTCACATTTATATACAATTTAAAAGTGAAATTTATTTTCTGGAGGAGGAATGGTTCAAGTTCTAACACTTTCTAATACTTCTGTCAAACAGAGTGAAGTATAACTTCCCAGCAAGAGATGAATTTCAGGCAGAACATGACAGTACCAATAAATACAACCATTAGATAGAACCCTTTCCAAAAAATACCTGGTATAACTACTTTTTTAAAAACTTCTGTTCATCTTGAGAGCCCTAAGTTACCTATACATTCCCACTGAATAAATCATGAAGAAACTATGGATGGGCTGAAAGCAGGAAAATCATTTCATTTGACTTTTCTAGGGATACCAAAATGTGGGCAAAATGACACATGACATCAACATTAAATTATCCCTTTGGTTCACTAATACACAGTTGTTGCAGAAATATTATAATGAAGAAGGAAAAAGCAAACACCATGGAGGCCTTAGAAAGCTTTGCCTTCGGAATTCCCATCATGGCTCAGAGGTTAACGAATCTGACTAGCATCCACGAAGACGCAGGTTCGATTCCTGGCCTCACTCAGTGGGTTAAGAATCCAGCGTTGCCGTGAGCTGTGATGTAGGTTGCAGATACGGCTCGGATCCTGCGTTGCTGTGGCTGTGGTGTAGGCCAGCAGCTACAACTCCGATTCAACCCCTAGCCTGGAAACTTCCATATGCTGCAGGCGCAGCCCTAAAAAAAAAGAAAAGAAAAGAAAGCTTTGTCTTAATCTCAAAAAGCTGTTGGTTACAAAGAAATCTTCCGAGGTACTAATGGGTATTTTTGTCATTGTTCTAGGTTTTTTTGATTAACCAGGTAGCAAAACAGACCATGGGTCCTTGATGACACACACTGACTTGCCTTGTGCAGACTAAAGACTTCCCTAATGCCAAGAGCTAACAGAAAAAGAATAATTATTGCTTAGAGAAGCCCAAGTATACTCTACCAATCACAAAGGATAGTCAAACTGAAAACAGGTACTTTGGACCCTGGAACCTCTTGAGTATAAGTTAGTAAGATCCCACCATAATAGTAATTTCTTCATGTATAAGTATTTTTACAGTATTTTAAGGTGCTCACATCTCTCATGTGATTCTCACAAATAAATGGTTGGAGAATGAGAGCATTCTCACCAGCGACAGGTAATAGTTTCAGTAAACTGAAATTTCCTAGAGCACCATGGGCTGAGCTCTCACTGCTGCTCAGAGCAAAGGCATCCTCTGAGTCAGCACGCATGTGGAAATGTGACACATGTCCGTGATGTGAGCCAGTGAGGCTCTTTAAGGTGGATTTCACTCCCGGGGGGTTAACATGTGGCCAAATCAATGAACAGATCAAACTCAAGAAAACATTAATTTTATACAGCATAAAATTTTCCACTGCTCAAGGCTCTTGTAACCACCTACATTGTCCTACACTCAGTACCTTCGTGGAAACAGCAGAGACCAAAAAAGCAGGCGTGTGGTCACCTGATTAGTTAGTAGCACAGCAAAGGGAGGGACTCAGACCTCTACTCCCCAGCCCCAAGCCATTACTGCTTAAATAGAAGATAACACAATACCAAAAAAACTGTCCACAGGAGTTCCCGTTGTGGCTCAGCAGTAACAAACCCAACTAGTATCCATGAGGATGCAGGTTCAGTACCTGGCCTTGCTCAGTGGGTTAAGGATCTGGCGTTGCCATGAGCTGTGGTATAGGTTGCAGATGTGGCTTGGATCCCGCATGGCTGTGGCTATGTGTAGGCCAACAGCTACAGCTTGGATTCAACCCCTAGCCTGGAACGTCCATATGCCGAGGGTGTGGCCCTAAAAGAAAGAAATAAATAAAGGTCCTCATAGCCAACAATAAACTGAGAAGAGAAGACACATCTAGATTTCTTTCTAACTCGTTTTCTACAGAATACTAAAAAAAGTATGCCTGAAGAGCTGGAACCAGCAAAAGGAATGAGAATTCTTTATGCAAAGCACACATACAGTCATGAGGGCCCAGAAAGCCTAATGTTTTTAATAAAAAACAAAACAAAGCATCAATGTCACCGCAGGGCCTACAGTATTAATAATAAATGTCTAAAACTCCTGTATAAGAATTTTGCAAGGTTACCTAAGACAAACTGTTAGAAAAATCTACACGGTCAAACTAATTTAATTTAAACAAAGAGTTGGACCAAAATGGCAACTTCAAGAATGATAAGCCCCAAAAGCTTAAAAAATAAACAGAGTTGACCTTTAGAGTAAATATTTGCCTTGAATTCTACGATGAAGTGTAGCACCTCATTAGATGAATAGCTTTTACACTGCTTTCAGAAATACAGCTATTAAGCTTCCACTAAATTCAATGCCCTATAACCCAACACATTAAAGGTATAAAGTGCAACGTTCCATAACGAGAGTATAGAATGACACAGACTTCAGTTATTTTTCTGGCACAATCCTTAGTAATCAAAAAAATACAATTCAACCTAGAGTTCTCTCCTTCAGCACAATAACTAAATGGTTCTGAAGACCTGGTTTTCTCACCAAATAAGAAAATCGTCAGTTTTCTCTCTGACGCCAACTTTCTCAAACACAAAGAATACAGTAGTTGCATTGCTAATAACAGTAGCAACCATGTCCCGAGTGCCTCCCATGGGCCACAACCTGTGCTGTTGATTTTATATGTGTTATCTCATTTAACCTCGAAAGTGAAACACCAAAGTGCCTGGGTTGGCCACTCAGCTGGGAAGCGGCAGGATCTGAATAAGAACTTCTAAGACACTGTCATTCACTGTGCCGTTGCAAACTCAACGAGCACAACTTCAGGTCCTTAAAGTACCAGAACTGACCAAAGGAGCCTGAATATTCAATCTCTTTACATATGTTTTTTATAGAAATTTGCAAGTGTGAGAGCAACTCCTAGCAGAGGTAGGAAAAACACCGGTACCTGGACATCAGTCTTTAAGAACTGAAAAGGGGTGATTCTTAACCTTTTTAGGCATTTGATGAAAGCTATGGACCTTCTTCCCAGAAACTGACACAAAAAAATTTTGCATCATTTTAGAAGGTTCAGACTCCTAACATCCATCTACATAACTCAACTTTTAAATTCTCAATTTGATTGAGCTAAGAACCAACTGAATGAGGTTAAAAAAGGGAAAAGTGATATGACTGTTCTTTGGAAATTGTTTTAAATGTTAGCACAACTTCACTTATGTAAATGATCCTAGTTTTAACGCTTCTGACAAATTTACTGCAAAGACCTTACCAAAGGACAGAAGGAGGTTTTAGATGCCATCACTGATACTTACCGTTTTCCTCTGCAATTCTTGTCATTGAGGCCGCCAACTTTGTTTATGGCAGACCAGGCTGTAAGGGCCACATATGGCAAAGAAGCAGCTTGAGTATGAGTCAGTGATTTGGGCTTGTGAGAGACCTAGATTTGAAGACAACAGTCAAAAATAAGCTATGACTTTAAACCTATGAACACAATTAAGGACATTTATCTTCATCGGAATCCAACTATTTCCAGAGATGTAACATTCTGCCAGGTTCAGGGCTCATATGGCAAACCCTACTCCAAGACTATCCCTGAGAAATATTCTCCAAATGACTCAAGCTCCCTTGCAGAGGTTCAGCCAGGTTTATAGGTTCCATTATCAGCACAACTACTTAACTCTTCATAAAAAGACCACATTCAATAATCCTGTGAGTTGTTACTCAGAAATAAATCCGAATAAACTTTGAGCCCTCATATAAACATACTTCAATTTGTTTTTTGTGATCAGCGGTTTCTTTACTCCCATTTATTGGCAGGTAATCTTTCCAGCCTTTTTCTAACCTCAGTAATACCCTCTTTTCCTTGCCTGCTCTCCCTTCTGCAGCCAGTTTCAATATTAACCCCTTTCCTGCTATTTAAATTGTCGGGCCTCCTGACTGTATTTGATTAGCCTCCTGTTTTGAAAGTTATTTGAAACAGCTTGATAACTTTCATGCCTCTGTTTATGATGAATCGGTATGCTCCATTTTGGCATATTTGGTTTCACCTACTTATACTGTATAAAATCAAGAACACAGCAGGGTTGTGAGTTCTCACTTCAAATCCCTCTTCCACAAGACAAAGATCATCGTTTTGCCAGGCAATGTTATTTAAATGACATCCAATACATGTTTAATCTTTTAAAAATTCCTATTTTCTCTATCAGCTCTTTCAAAACTACCCATAAATTTGAACCTGATCTCAAAAAACTACCAATTATTTCAGAAATACGCATCAGTCTTTCTACTTTCTGATGGCATTTCAGCACAGAGCTGGTGAGTTACCTCATTCCCACTGACTACAACAAACTCTGAGAGGGTGCCTTGTTTCCAGGGAGGAACTGCAGCCCAGACCTGAAATACACAATGTCATTAGAAACAGATCTTTTTAATCAAGGTAAAGCATTAGAGTGTTCCCCAATATATATTCCACCCTGCGAAAAAAGCACAAGTCAGCAATCCACTAAGCAAGAGTTATTTTCACCTGATACCCATGTATTATTTAGCATGGTTCTGGATTTAACCAAGTCAAACCACATTGGAGGGAGATACCAGTAAATTCTGCTATATTTACTATTTAGAGTAAAGTAAGAATCTCTAGGCTTGAATCCTGGCTTTACCATCTACTCCTGTGGGGCCTCCTAAGAGCTTGACCTCCTCACCTGTAAACTAACTGTGTTTACTTTATAGAAATTAAATGAGCTATTTTATGAAAAATAACTATAACAGCACTAGCTATTATTATGAGCTGAATTAATTTCTTGTTATAAAAGTTTCGATGTGAGAAGGGACAGGTGATCATATCAACTTTTAGCTATTTTAAAACCATCTAACCAGTAAAGTTGAAATTGTCATTTTAAGACTTTAAAAAAAAAAGTCCCAATCATATAGGTCTTAAAGTCTTGCAACTCCTAGGCACTAGATTTCAAGCACAGCAAGCTGTCATGATAGAACCAGAGAACAGAACAAAGAACAGAGCCAAGAAAATGAGGGTACCAAAAAAGCTTAGTAGAGTTGTTAAAAAGAAAAAAAAGGTCAATGATACAGAATATATTTCCAAAAGAACTAGAATGCAATCTGCAAATATGAAAAGGAACAGTGGAATATGAAAACTCACCTCATCTCCAGGCTTGAAGTACTTCACGTCAAGTCCACACTCCATCACCACACCAGACACATCCCGACCCAGAGTCAGGGGAAATTCTTCTCCTTTGATTCTAATATGTAAAGGATCACGTTTCATATTTAAAGCTGTAGCTCCATAACCACCTATAAAATACAATGTATTTGTTTCTTCCAGAAGAATGGAATGACTTTAAAACTACTGCAGGGTTACGATCGTACAGGCCACGTACGATTCTAGATCCTCAAGTTGTAGATTATAAAGTAATTGACTTAAATTTTTTTTTTTACCATCACATAGGAAAGCATAAAAACCAGTGTTGTTCCTTTCAAAAAACTTGCAAAGTCATAATCATTGTTTTTGAAATTCCAGTTCTGAAACTGTCTTCAGAACTTTTAGTATTTTTAAAGTTTCACTTTGTTCTTTGAAGATGGTTTCTTTAATTTATTCATTCATGAACTTTTTAAAAAACAAAGTCATCTGGAGCCGAGTCTGTGAAAAAGATAAAAGTTGTCTGGAGTTCCCGCTGCGGCGCGGCAGAAACGAATCCGACTAGGAACCATGAGGTTGCAGGTTTGATCCCTGGTCTCGCTCAGTGGGTTAAGGATCCGGTGTTGCCACGAGCTGTGGTGTAGGTCACAGATGCTCAGATCCTGTGCTGCTGTGGCTGTGGTGTAGGCTGGCAGCTGTAGCTCCAATTCAACCCCTCACCTAGGAACCTCCGATATGCTGCAGGTGCGGCCCTAAAAAGCACAAAAAAAAAAAAAGTTGTCTGAGGCTAATAAACAAATAAATAAAGCAAAGCTTCAGTACAGAATTTGAGACTGATCTATGAGTAATGGTCGCTGCCTCTCCCAAAATGTTTTTAGAACGCTACATGTTTAGGTTAAGCGCTTCCATTCCCAAATGCAAAGACAATCAGTTCTCTTATCTTAAATCTTTTTAAGGCCACACCTGGGTCAAATCGGAGCTGGGTCAAATTGGAGCTGCAGCTGCCAGCCAATACCACAGCCACAGCACCTACATGGCAGCTCATGACAATGCCAGATCCTTAACCCACTGAGTGGGGGGCCAGGGATGGATACTCGCCAGGTTTGTTACCGCTAAGTCACAATGGGAACTACACATATCATTTTATTTTTAAGAATGTTTACAAAAATATCAGCTAAATGGAACCAAAAACACTCCTCTGATCATTTTTTTTTTGGTTCAAATAAATTGGCTACATTATCTGTAATAATCCAAAGTAGTTTATTACACAGTGTCAATGCATAAAATGGCTTTTCTAAGACACACAAGTGTCTGTTATCTCTTCTGCCTGACATCCTTCTAAGAACATCTCTGCTATGTGAGGTTCTCCACAGTAAGCACCCTGCTTACCTTTCTAGTATCATATACCACAACTTAAGCTCAGAACCACTATACTGCTTTGCAGGTCTCCCCTTCCCCCCACCGGTCCTTATTATATCTTAAGGATGAAGAGTCACCACAAAGCTTTACCACTTTGTCACTGGCAAAGCTGAGAAGGCTTTACCAGTGACAAAGTGTCCAGAAGCCAAGTGAAAGGGATCATTTAAAGAAGTCAAATGCTGCTGCCGGGGAAGACAGTTTTTCAAATCAAGAGCTGCCAATTGGCTTTTAAGAAATAAAAACTCCCAAATAAACAAACCAAAATATTGGATCCAACGACAAAGAGGTCTTTGGTGACCCTTATGGAAGCAGTTGCTGTGGCATGGGGTGATGGAGAGGATGGGAGTAAGGAATTGGAGTCTGTGAAAACATACAACTCTTTCAACTAGTTTTGCTAGAGAGGAGAGCAGAGAAATGGGACAGTGGCTGGCAGGGGGTGGGAACGAATGAGCTGGATGGAGGATTTTTGAGTGGTTTTGTTCGTCTTCTTTAAGAGTGGAGAAATAACAGCAAGTCTGTATGTCGATGAGAATGATCCAGTAGAAAGAAAAGATTGAAGATGAAGTGAGATTTGCTCCTGAGTAGGTGAGAGGGCACGTGATCCAGAACCCAGGTGGAAGGCTGGCCTTAGAAAGGAGCAATGGCAGTTAATCCATGCAGCAGGAGGTAGAGGATACGGGAAGAGAGGCTGACAGGAAGGCAGCTTGCAGAAGTTGTTTTTCTAATATGAAATCAAGACACATGGCACAAAGTGTTTGAAAGTTGGGAAAGTCACAGAAAATCTAAGTTGACGGCCACCCTGCCAAAATTAGATATTTGCCAGCTGGCTAAGTAGGGGTGCATTCTATTAGAGGGGAAAAAACCCACATCTTCACATATAACACAAAAGTCACATTTTACTTTTCCTGTCTTACATCCCTTTTCCACCTCTAAGACAATTAAACAATGATGCACTGAAATTCCTATGTGGTTGGATCAACAGAAGTGGGCATTTAGCCATGTCAAATTTTAGCTGCTGTTTCAGAGCTACAAAGAGGCTTTAGTCCTCTTTGAGGTATACAGCCTGCAGGGCAAGGGGGTTTTCTTGATTATCTCAGTATTGACTGAGTAGCCCTGGCTCACCGGTACTAGCTAAACAGGCCCCAAATCCAGAATACAGCTGGTGGTCAGTAACTGAACACCTGATTGGTGATGCAAATGAATGGGTGTTCTCAGGAGCTCTGTCCCACTGTTAGAAGTGACCAGTTTGGTTCAGAGCGGAACAATTTGGAAAATCCTAAATCTGCCATAAGCTTCAGACTTTAATCCCATCTAAAGAAATCAAACTTTGTTGGTACGATGCTATTGATTGTAGTTTTCTATTTTAAGATTATTCATTTCATTAGACATTTATATGATTTATGATTTTATGTCCCACAGCAGTGTCCATCTCTAGAAAAACAGCCAGCCTTCATCTCTCAAAATAGACATATCCTTGCTTTTCTGTCAAGGGAAATACTGCTTCATACGGTTTACAATCTCATTCTTATTATGTTATTTCCCCAAGCTACCATTTCAAGTATCTTCTTCAACGGTAATCACACATTCTCAAAAAAGAACCCATGAGCAGGAAATAAAGAGGATACCTTGCAAATAAGATTACCCAGTCAAATCATAAAAAAACTAAGATGTCTCAAGAATACTATATAAGAGTAAAATGTGTTATATTACATTAAATAGCAGGCAAGAAAAGTCCAGATCCAGCAATTCTACTGAAATTATGCAAAAGTTGCTCGTGGATAAAATATTGCCTGAGTTGTAACAGAAAAATTAGAATGAAAATATAAAGTGACACTAATAATGATAACTACCTATGTGAAGTACTGAAACAGGCAGTAGCTGTCTTAGCATGGGATATACCTTCAAAGAGCTTATAATCAAGGGGAAAAAACATACTGGTCATTGAGTTAAAATCTACCACTTACAGATATATCCTGTAAAAACTAAGTTGTCTTCATATCCAATGTAAATGGAATAAAGTGAAAGAACATGCCCAAATAGCAGTAGCAATTCTCACCTCAAAGTGAACAAAAAGAAAGACAATGTGGAGTTCATGAGGTGATCATTATAAAGTCATTGCAATTCATTCTTAATAGAGCGTCCCATCTGCATTTTGGTCCAAGTTTTTCCCCAAACCCCTTCCCCACAAAGATTCCTCACAGTATCTAGATCAGCACTGTCCAATAGAAATATAATGCCAGCCACACATGTAACAAATTTTTCTAGCAGCCACTTAGAAAGTAAAAAGTGGGGAGTTCCTATCGTGGCTCAGCAGTTAGGAAACCCAACTAGCATCCATGAGGACCTGGGTTCAATCCCTGGCCTCACTCAGTGGATTAAGGATCTGGCGTTTGCCATGAGCTGTGGTGTAGGTCACAGACGAGGCTCGGATACCGAGTCACTGTGGCTGTGGCGTAGGCTGGCGGCTACAACTCCAACTGGACCCCTAGTCTGGGAACCTTCACATACTACAGGTGCAGCCCTAAAAGACAAAAAAGATCAAAAAAAAAAAAAAGAAGTGGAATTAATGCTAATAACATTTTACTTAATATATTCAAAAATGTTATCAGGTCAGGACGTAGTGAAAACAAAGTTATTAGTGAGACATTTTACATTTTTTTCTTACTAAGTCCTTGAAATTCAGTGTATATTTTACACTAACATCTCAATTCAGACTAGCCACATTTCAACTACTCATTTTTTGTCAATATTTTCCAGAGTTAAAGTAATTCACAAATAGTAATCAATCTTTTCAGCACTATAATTGCAGAGTATATATTTAAGGGATATAGTGCTCTCCAAGCTTTGTCAACATCCCCCAGGAGAAAGTAAAATAACATCATTACCATTGAGGATGAAGCATAACAAAAAAGTGTATTTTAACTGTCAAAGGCAGAAAACAGCAGTGGAAATGAGTGAAGTACTGTGTCCATATCCTGGCATCCTGTTCTGCTGCTTTGTCCCCTGGAACATTTAAGATGTGGTTGGGAGTTCCCTTGTGGCTCAGCAGGTTAAGGATGCAGTGTCATCACTGCAGCAGCCCAGAGGGCTGCTGAGGCGTGGGTTTGATCCCTGACCCAGGGAACTTCCACATGCCATGGGTGCTGCCAAAAAAAAAAAAAAAAGCAAGCAAGCAAGCTAGCTGTGTGGCTAGTGGGAGGGCAAGTAAGAACTAACATAGAAATGCAAGTTCTGAAATGTTGTGAAAACAAGACCATGCCTCTAAAATCTGTGATGAACCTCAAACTATCATAAAGTTCCCAGGAGAGTGTACCAGAAAGTTAGCTGTGGATACAATTCTCAAGTCCCAATTTACATCTTAAGGTAGCATAGAAGCAATTCAAATTTCTATTTCGTAAAAGATGAAAGCATACCACGAACATTGCAATTTCAAAAATTTTGGAAACATTATCTGCTGAGATACTGTGAAAACCCTAAACAAATCCTTTGTGTTAGCCAAAAACGTGTAGTCAATAATAAATGATTTTTAAAAACGGACCCCAGATGAGACTGTCTGAAGAGAACAAAGAAAAAAAAGGCAATGAGGAATGTCTTTTGAAACTTACTTCTCATATTAACATCTATAGGGTTTATACTCGCAGCGTGAACTTTGATAACGACTTCATTTGGATAGTGTATCATTGGTATCATCATGTTCTGAGTAAATCGAAGCACTTCATTATTCCCATATTTATCTATCACCCAAGCGGGCATGACGGTGCTCCTTGCTGAGGTAGTAGTAATCTTTCTAACCAAAGGTTTCTCTACAATTTGGTTTCTCCAGAAGCAAAGAGCAGTGCATGCATTTCTTCTAAGTACACAGATCTTCAGAAATCCCATCGTAAAAACAGGCTGAACTGCGTGCCCTAATTAAAAGGCATCTAGATCTAATCCTCACACCTGAATTCGGTCAAATTCTGCCAAATACTCTGGCCGGTTTCAAAGCTGAAAATTCAAAAATGCAGAGAGACTAATTGAGCGACCGAAGATAGAGTGTGTGCTTTTCGAATCCGGAAAGCTCCAATTAACGTCCCAGTCACTATTCTGTCCATTCTCCTCACACCCCCGCTCCTAAAACAAAACCCACAGAACCCTGTCCTGTCCCGGGAACCCTCGGTGAGACGAGCCGACTCCGCTCGCGATCCAGACGCCACAGAGAATCAGATGCTTCCAGATCACCGCCGCGACCCCAGCCCGGAGTCTCCTTGCCACCCGCTCTCCTTCCCCGCGGAACTCGATCAGCGGCGCCAGCCAATCGTGTCCAAAGATCATTTTCCTCGGACTGCAAATCAGCCAATCTGAGTACTCGGTGCTGACAGGTTCCATGACGATCAAAGATGGCTGCGCCCATGTAATGCCGCCAGCAACCGCTGACCTTTGGTTTTTTCCCTGTCACCTGGCCCCTGTGGTGGCAGGCGGGGTACGAAGACCATGCTGGGCCGGACCCTCCGAGAAGTGAGTGGAATTGTCTGCTGAGGGCCCAGGGAGGTCGGGAAGGTTCGCAGAGTCTTTGTTCGCTGGGACTCGGGGTGCCCCGGCCTTGCCCGCCTCCTTCCTTGGAACTGGGTGGGGGATTCCGAGTTCTAGGTTCTTAGTCTAGTCCACATACCTGTTCCGAAGTTAGGGTCTCAGCGGGGGATGCTTCTGCACCGAGGCGCTGTGGGGTGGAAATGCACACTGGCTTCTCTGGATTATTCGTTTGCTGTGGCTGGGTCGGGCCCCAGAAGGTCTCTAAGCGTGGGCTCTGTCAGATAAAGGGACTTTGGCTGGTCCTTATCTGGCTTGTCCCCTACACTCTATCTGATGCAGTCCTCAGTAAGGACCCCGCAAATCTGTCCCTTGCAAAAGCCAAACTAGTGATCCTGACTTTTTTCCCCCGTTGATATATTCATTATCTAGGTTTCAACCACCACCAAGATACCAATGATTCTTTTACTCCTGTCTCCATTTTCTGGATATCACATTTCAACTCCAGGCTGCTTTTATGAATGTCTTCTGGACAGCTGCTCCACATGTCCCACAAGCACCTCAAACAGTTTAACCAAAGTTGACTTCATTGTTGAAATAGAACCACGTCCATCATAAAAAAACACAAACAAAAACCTAATTTCTGAATTCTTAATAGTCTCTTTTTAACGGCACAACTGTTATCCCAGTGGCCTTTAAATTCTTTTTCATCGGAATATCCAATGAATCACTAAACCCTGTTAATTCTTTTTTGAATGAAGTTTGTAATCTGTTCTCTCACTCTCTTGCTGCTGTTAGGGCTCTAAATCAGATCTCCTTGCTTTCCGGCTCAGATTCCTCGAGCCGGGGAGCTGTCTGCAGGCCTACTGCTATCAGAATCACCTCCCATCCCTCTTTAAAACTACAGCTGTGTCCCACGCAGGCAAGTCAGTATGATAAGGCGCAGGTTAAAATGGTTTAACCTGGGCTCCAGATGATTCTGCTGATCAGTAGCAATTGAGGACCCACTCTACCTCTATCTTCTATCTTCCATTTGTATCTTCACCTGGGGAGTCTTTTTTTTTTTTCCCAAACTGGAAGCCTTTTAGAAAGGTATAAATTACGAGAACTTTAAATAATAAACAGTTCTTCCCTTAAATACATTTTTGTTGTACCATCCTAAATTGCATTTGGCCTATGTTGTCAGTGACTAATCCAGTTTGTTCCTTAGAAATCATTTTTTTAACCAAAAACTGGTTTTAAAATTAAATACAACCTTAAAAATAAGGTATTTTCTTTTTCTGCCCTTACCCCTAGCACTATCTTTTTCATGCCACCCCTTCCTGATGTTGTCCAGTGAGCCATTGTGAGAAACAATTTTTACCTCAATGGGGAAAATGAAACGTTTAGGGAAGCTGATCCAAGGAAAGGCCTTGGCAGGATTACTTTCACTTAATCTCTCTTTTCACAAATATTTATTGATGTCTATTGTGTGCAAAACACTATTTGGTTATTTTCCCTGCCCATAATATATCTTCTGTTCACTCTGTTTTTTCCTTATCATTGTACCAATGCCCCAAATAACACCAATTATAAATTAATTTCGGGAGTTCCTGTTGTGACACAGTGGAAACAATCCGACGAGGAACCATGAGGTTGTGGGTTGGATCCCTGGCCTTGCTTAGTGAGTTAAGGACCTGGCATTGCTGTGAGCTATGGTGTAGGTTGCAGACTCAGCTTGGATCTGGCATTTCTCTGGTGTAGGCCAGCGACTATAACTCTGATTAGACCCCTAGCCTGGGAACCTCCCTGTTCCATGGGTGCAGTCCTAAAAAGACAAAAGACAAAAAAAAATTTAATTAATTTAGTACATATCCTATTCTAAATATGTAAAGATTCCTGGGAAAGTTGAATGATTTATTTACTCATTTGTTGTAAATTATAGCAGTTCAATCAGATTTTTTTCTCTACCTCATCCTGGATGAGATAATCAACCTGAAAGGGAAAATTTGTGGAGGGGTTCAGGGAGGGGCTGAAAACTCTAGCATTTTGAGGCAATTTGGGGGACTTAAGTGGAGACTCGTGGCAATAGAGGAGCCCAAAGAGGAAGCACTAAAAGGAGTTAAAATGCCAAATAGGAGGTGAAACTGCTGCTTGTAAGTTTTACCCTGCAACATTCAGGAGGGGGGAGGAGTCTTACTTTCACCTTCCTTTTTTGTGGCATATAAGCCCAGTGTTTCTAGGAACCTGACACCAGGCTAATATTATTAACCCTAAAGTTATATTAAATGATTGTTATTATATTAAAGTTAATTATATATCCAACAGGCTTCTTGGGGGTTTAGCCTAAGAACATTTAATTACTGTTCTTTGGTAAAATAGATTTCAAATTTTAAACAACTCAGTTATTCATTTAACTAACATTTGTTGATTTCAGGTAGTATAGGTGCTATGAGGAAAGAAAGCAGGTTATAGTGTGAGATCTAGTTGGAGGAGATGGATGTTTTACATGGAGTGGAGAAATCTTCCCTAGCTAAGTGGGTTATATTTAAGAGAGACCTGAAGGATAAGAAGGGTGAACCATGGGAAGATCTAGGAGAATGATGTTCCAGGCAGAGGGAAGAATAAGTGCAAAGTCTCTGAATCAAAAGCACACTTGGTGCGTTCAAGAAATAGCAAGAAGCCCAGCACACCGAAGAGAATGAATGAGGAGGGGAGTAGCAGGGGATAATGTTAGATAAGCAAGAACTAGATCACAGAGAACCTTTCAGGCTGTGGTAAGGAGTGTAGATGTTATTCTAAATATCATGCAAATCATCCAGAAAGTTATGAGTTTTTGAACTTTGATCTGATTTAAAATTTAAAAAACTCCTTCAGGCTGCTCAGGATTATAGACCATCGGAAAGCAAGTGAGGAAGCAGGAAGACCAGTTAGAAGGCCGTTGCGTTGGTAAGAGATGACCGCAGAATGGATAGGATGGTGGGAGTAGAGGCAGGGCAAGGTGGGTGTGACGTCTTTTAAGTCAGGGCTTTCTGATGGATTGGATACGGGGTTTGAGGGAGATCAATCAATCAAGGAGGATGCTTAGGTTTGGGGTCTGAGCAATTGGAGAAATGGTAACATTCATCATGATAGGAAAGACTATAGGAGCATGTTTGTGAGGCGAAGGTTATCAAGGTTGCCGTTCTGGACATGTTGATTTTGAGATGCCCTCAAAGATGTCTAAGTGAGGATGTCAGTTAAGCAGGTAGGTACAGGAGTGTGGAGATCAAGAAGGAAGCTAGGTATGATATAAATTGGCCAGAGTTGAGAAGATAATTGTAGTACTTGGTCAGATGAGATCCCCTGGGAAGTTGAGGGTGAAAATAGAAGGCTTAAAACTGCTCGACATTTAGAGGTCAGCATTAGGAAGCAGAGCCAGCAAAAAGACTGGAAGGAATGGCCGGTAAGGCAAGAGGAAACCCGGGAGGGCTTGATGTCCTGAAATACACATGAAGAAGTACTTCAGGGAGGGAGTAATGTCTTGTATTGAATGCCGAGGGCGGCTGGACTGAGCTGCAGCCGCTGGATTTAGGACTGTGGAGTTTGCTGGTGATCTCAATGTGCTATTTCTTGGAATAATGGAAACAAAAGCACGAATGTTAAATGAGTGTGTTAAGGACAGTACCAGTCAACTGAACACTCAGCCTTCAAAGGCCTTCTGTATCTTAAGCATTTAGCAAGAGTTTTCCTTTTGAAAGTTCCTTCTTTAAGTGAATCTCTTGATGTTATCTATAAAGTTAATAAAATGTTCTCTACTTTGAGTAAATGCTGTAACACATTGCAGAAAAGTAATCGTTTTCGTGGCCCAGAGCATGAGTTTTGGAAACAAGATCAGAGCCTTGGTTGAATCCCAGCTCTCCTACTTTCTAGCTGTGTAATTTCAAGCAGGAATGTCAGTAATTTACCTGTACAATTGGAAGTAATTATCAGCCTCTTAGCGTGGGTCTAAAGAGCAGCAGCTCTTTACCACTTGTTCTCTCATCACTTGGCAAGTCAGAAGGCAGCTTGAGGGTAAAGGGCCCTAGGGGACTTATACCTCTGTCTCTCCAGCTTTGTGTTCCTGCTAGTTCTGACTCTTGCACCCGGCCTATTTACATAAGCCCACTCTCTATTGACAGTATGCTGTCTTTTCTCTCTCTCCAGCTCCTGTCTTCTAAAGAGTTTACATTTCATACAAACCATTCAACAGAATTAGCTCTTCTCGTTACTAGGTTACTTTTTTTAAGTCAAGCCCAGCTGCCCCTCCCCATCCTGAATCTCTCCCATGGCAGCCCTCTCCTCATCCATCAGCATTAGGGATTCTCTCAGTGGGCTGTTCCCACCGCTTTTCTGGCTTAAAACCCTCAGGCCTAAGAATGCGGCTGCTTTGATGATTTATTCAACAGCCTAGAGCAGATCATTTGCAGATTTTCCCCTAAATGCAAACCCCTCTTGCTTGAGGCATATAGGACACATGAAAATACAGTTAACGTACAGGACAGGCTTCCACTGGTGCAGAGAGAAATGGTAAAGGAGCAGATGTTAAGTTACTCTTTACTATTTGTGTAACTTTGGACAGATCACGTTACCTAACTGAGCTTCAGTTCCTTCATCTGCAAAATGAAGTTAATGGTACCTGACTTAACTGGTTGTTTTAAGGTTTAAATAAAGTAATAATGAACATAAAGCAACAAGAGTGCCTGGCTCTTGGTAAATACTCAGAAAATGCTACTTTTCCCCCGATCCCCCTTGTTTCTGAGCTGCCATCTTATCCAACTTTCTTTTCAGATTGTCCCCAAAGCTTTTGTGTCATCTTTGACATCTTGTTATTCATTCCTTTTATCTGATTAGTAGGTATTTATTATTATTACTTCCTACAGGAAGTATTATATAGTCATCGCTTCACCTTAGGCTTTACTGTCAGTATTCAGGTTCTGTTCATTTGTTTATTTTAACGCTTATTTGCTAGCTTTCCTAATGCATCAAAGATAGGATTTTAGAAAAGTTTGTTGTTGGTTGGCTTTTGAATTCATAGTTTACAAGGATTTCTCTCAATTCATAGTGGCTCTTGCTTGAGTTCTACAGTAGATTTAAAAAAAAAAAAAAAATGAGGGAGTTCCCATCGTGGCACAGTGATTAACAAATCCAACTAGGAACCATGAGGTGGTGGGTTCGATCCCTGGCCTCACTCAGTGGGTTGAGGATCCGGTGTTGCCGTGAGCTGTGATGTAGGTCACAGACGTGGCTCAGATCCCGCGTGGCTGTGGCTGTGGTGTAGGCCAGCAGCTATAGCTCTGATTAGACCCCTAGCCTGGGAACCTCCATATGCCGAGGGTACAGCCCTAAAAATACAAAAAAAAAAAAAATCTAATGAAGATCACTTTTGGGGGGGCCATTGTCCTCTAATGCCTTGTCTAGTTCATTTCTCTTTTGCTCCATGGATGGCCCATGTTTCTGCTAAGCTCTTCTCCGTACACAATCTACCCTAACCTATGCTTCACCCACACTGGGCCTCTACTTCTCCTAGACAGGGTGGCTTCCCTAAACCATTGATCTTGTTTGTTCAAGCCTGACATAGAGTTACTTAGCTAGAGCTATGAATGTAGTGTCCTCCAACCCAACCCAGCTGACCAATGTTTTTACCCTCATTCACCACACAGTTCTCTTGGTTTTAAATCCAAGCCTCACTTCAAATTTTTATACCTAATCACTCTATCTGCCCACCATAGTGTAACATTTGAAACTTCTGCCAACTCAGCAAAGGGTTTTTGAATTGTATATACTACAGGTTTCTACAGCACTGAAACAAGGCCAAATTACTCCAACTGAGCTCTGTCAAAAATGTCTCTCCCTTATCAAGAAGACCAAGTTTCTAAATGCTTACATTACTGTATCAGAAGAGGTGGCCTTAAAGCAAGCTGAAGAATCAGAGAAAAGATATAAGGAAGGTAAATTCCTTTGAATTACAATTGTTATATCCCAAGAGAAAGAATTTAATTGGATTTGGCAGTTTCCATTTGGCAAGTGGAGCTTTATTTTATTTATTTATTTATGGCTGCAGCATGCAGTGGCTTGAGGTGGTATCTCAGTTCCTAGACCAGGGATTGAGCCTTGGCCACGGCAGTGAAAGCACCGAGTCTCAACTCCTAGACCACCAGGGAATTCCCAGCAAGTGGAGCTTTAAACATAAAAAACATTTCCCTATTATTTATTTATTTGTATTTTTAGGGCCACACCTGCAGCATATGGGAGTTCCCAGGCTAGGGGTTGAAACAGAGCTGCAGCTACCAGCCTTCACCACAGCAACTTGGGATTCAAACCATGTCTGTGACCTACACCACAGCTCACAGTAATTCAGGATCCTTAACCCACTGAGCAAGACCAAGGATCGAACCTACATCCTCACGGATACTGGGTTCATAACCCACTAAGCCACAATTGGAACTCCCATCATTTCCTTAAAGAATTGGCCATGAGGTATAATAAAAATAAGGCTAATAGATATGTGATATTTATAATGTCCAACTAATAATTTCTAACACAAAAATACTAGTTCTAAAGAAGTATCTTTACCAAAAACTAGTAATTTTAATAAGTAGTATTAATAAAATAATTAGATGTTTAATAACTAGTATTAATGTGTGTATTTCGAACTAGATAGTTCCTCTATTATTTTGGCTTTTTAATGCAGGTCACTCACTGGGGGATTTAGATGGAATTCCTATTGCAGTAAAAGACAACTTTAGCACATCCGGCATTGAGACAACATGTGCATCAAACATGCTGAAAGGTAAAGTTTAACCGACCAAAACATTGTTTTATAAAAACAAGTGTTTTTCAGTTTAAAGATACTGCAGCAGCAAGGTATTCCCAGATAAATTATATCTGCAAAGTAAATAGGATGGAATATTACCTTTTACTATTTGCTCTTTCAGAATGCAAAAAACAAAATTATTCTTTAGAACTAGGCCTGCTTAATGGATGAATCCTATTTAGGAAGACTCAATAACTGATTGCCGCAAACACACTAAGTGACTTCAAACCCCCACTCATTGCTAACACAGAAATAAGTATGAAGTGGCCGTCATTACCCCTCTTGAGGATGGCCTGAAGATTTATTGGCATCTACGGTCCAGTTAGTTTTTATCCTTTGGCTCTTCCATCTCTTATATCACTGTACTTATATAGTGATGCGTAGTTTTATTTTTTAAAGTTTAGTAGGTCAGAAAGGAATTATATTTATCAAGATGTTTGGATCCTGAGGGGAAAAAAGAAATGGAAAAAGATATTTAGGGTACAGTGCACTGAAACTAACATTCTACAAGCTGTATGCCCCAGGTTCCTCCTATAGGTAGACCAATGTTAATTGTTTTGGAATATACACTAGATAGAGGAAATTCTAATTGACAATGAAGATCTATTCCTGCTAGGACCAGATAAAAATTTCTGTGTGTAATAGAGCACATCTAACAAGAAAAAAAATCAAACTACAGTGAGCAAAATAGTGATTTGTGCTAAAATGTGACACAAATGAACTTATCTACAAAACAGAAACAGACTCTCAGATATAGAGAACAGACTTGTTGCCAGTGGTGGGGGCAGGGGAGGGAGGGCTGTATTGGGGAGTTTGAGGTTAGCAGATGCAAACTGATATATAGAATGGATAAACAGCAGGGTCCTACTGTATATCACAGGAAGGGAATCCTGTAATAAACCATACTGGAAAGGAATATGAAAAAGAAGATATGTGTATAACTGAATCACTTTGCTATGTAGCAGAAATTAACACAACATTGTAAATCAATTATATGTCAATAAAATAAATTTTAAAAAATGACTTCTGGTTAGTTTCAAATGAATTGGTACTTCTGTTCAATAGTTTGTAGTACTAATTGTTAAAGTCAGTATTTTAGATTATAAAAATAGTGAATGTATAGACTTTGGAAAATATGTAGCAGTTAGTGGTAGGAAAAAGTAACTTTTGGAAGAAAGTACAAACTACTACTTAAATTAGAAATAATTAACACGTCAATACGAATTGCTTAATTCCAGCTTAAAATTCTGTTTCTTGCATAGGATTTACCTGTTCACTGTATTCTTTCCAATGACAAAAATTACTGAAATTTTTAGGGGAAAGGGTCAAGGTAGGGGAGGGATTAAGAGGTACAGACTACTATGTATAAAATAAACAAGCTACCAGGATATGTTGTACAGTACAGGGAATGTAGCTGATATTTTATAATAACTTTAAATGAAATATAAGAAGAAAACTGAATTTTTTTCAGGTTATGTACCACCCTATAATGCTACAGTAGTTCAGAAGTTGCTGGATCAGGGAGCTCTGCTAATGGGGAAAACAAATTTAGATGAGTTTGCTATGGGGTAAGTAAAATTGAAATTTTCTTTTCTTGTATTTTTTTCATTTGTGTCTTTAATTTCATCAAGTGTAGGTACCTGAAAGTAGTGAGGTGATTTCTTGAGGACTCTAATCCCAGATTCTCAGGCCCTCCTTAAGATTTATGTTCTGCTGACCGGTCGTATCTTATTTTGGCTTTAATTTGGACTTCTCTGGTGACTAACGATGTTAAACATCATGTATTTATTTTGCTACCCATATATCTTTGGTGAAGTCTCTATTCAAATCTTTGCGCTTTTTAAAAACACCAGGTTGTCCCAACTAGTATCCATGAGGACACAGGTTCAATCCCTGGCCTCGATCAGTGGGTTAAGGATACGGCATTGCCATGAGCTGTGGTGTAGTTGACAGACACGGCTCAGATCTGGCATTACTGTGGCTGTGGTGTAGGCTGGCAGCTGTAGCTCTGATGTAACCCCTAGCCTGGGAACCTCCATATGCTGCGAATGCAGCCCCAAAAAGACAAAGAAAAAAAAATTTTTAATTGGGTTGTTTTATTGAGTTGTAAGAGTTTTTTTTTCATATATTCCGGATTCAAATTCAATGTCAGATCATTTGCAAATATATTCTGAGTCTCTGGCTTGTCTTTGCATTCTCCAAATATGCCTTTCAAACAGTACAAGCTTTTAATATCCTGTTCCTCATTTTCTTTAATGACTCGATGTTTTTTGTGTCTTATCAAAGAAATCTTTCCCTTTCCTTTCCTCAGTCATAAAGATTTTTTTTTCCCTGTTTCTCCTAGAGGTTTTACAGTTTTAGTTCTTACATTTAGACTTGTGTTCCATTTGAGTTAATTTTTCATATATGATGTGAAGAAAGCCGAAGTTCTCTTTTTTTTTTTTTAACATATGTCTGTCCTGTAGATCTGGGACTATTTGTATAAAAATTCAAATTAAATTACTTTGATTCCTTTGTGAAAAAAATCAGTTGAACACTTTTTTTAGTATTATAGAAAATGGTATTTTTTTCAATTTCTAATTGTTTATTTCTAATATATAAGAATGTAATTGACTTTTCTATATTGACCTTTTATTTTTATCCTGTGATCTTGGTAAGCTCACTTATTAATTCTGGTTGGGCTTTGTATAGATTGTTTGGTATATTTTATGTAGGTGAGCATGTAAATAGAGACAGTTTTATTTCTTTTTCTAGACTTTTTGCACCAGTTAGGACTTTTAGTACAATATTGAATATAAGTGGTGAGATCAGATATCCTTGCCTTGTTCCTAATCATGGAGGAAAGCATTTAGTCTTTCATCAAAAGCATTTTATTTCCCCTTTTATAACATTTGTCACACTTGTAATATTAGTTTGGTCTGTGTTTCCTGTTTCACACAAGCAGATTCCTTCACTCTCTTATTTACAGTGGCATCTCTTAGTAATTAGTAAACATATGTTGAATGAATTAATCTGGGAGTAAACTTGAACATAGGTTTTTAGGACATTACCTTGAACAGCTGATCAAAATGAACATCACTAGTGAGAGTAGAGCAATACCGTGTACTTCCAGATGTGATTCTCTGAGAAGGAATCACCTATGCAATATTCCAGCTGAGAATGTATTCCAGCTCATAATGAGGAAACAAACAATAAATCTGAAAGGAGAAACATTCTATTAAAATCTCAATATCATAAAAACAAAGAAAGACTGTGAAAATGTTCCAGGCTAAAGGAGGCTAAAGAAAGTAAAACCTATAACTTAAGAAAACATAGGAGAAAATCTTTCTGACCCTGAATAATGCAGAAATTTCTTATATGGGACACATAAAGTACATTCTATAAAATTAAAAATCGGTAAATTGGATTTCCTTAAAATTAAGAACTGTACTTTGAAATACAGTGTTAAAAATGAAAAAACAAGCCATAGACTGGGAGAAAATATTTGCAAAACACATGTCTGAGAAAGAATTGGGATCCAGTATATGTAGAAACTTTCCCAAATCAAAACAACCCAATTTAAAAAAAAAAAAAAAAGAGTAAAAGTTATAAACAACTTCTGAAATTGTATGTCAAAGAAAGTAATAGAAAGTAATACAATTGGCAAAAAGAAAAATCAAAAAATACTTAACGTGGTTAGTCACTCAAGAAATGCAAATTAAAACCACAATAAAGTATATACATGTGAGTTAGAATGGCTTTAAAAATGACAATATCATAGTTCCCGTCATGGCGCAGTGGTTAACGAATCCGACTAGGAACCATGAGGTTGCAGGTTCGATCCCTGGCCTTGCTCAGTGGGTTAAGGATCGGGCATTGCCGTGAGCTGTGGTGTAGGTGGCAGACGCGGCTCAGATCCCGCATTGCTGTGGCTCTGGTGTAGGCCAGTGGCTACAGCTCCGGTTAGACCCCTAGCCTGGGAACCTCCATATGCTGTGGGAGCAGCCCTAGAAAAAGCAAAAAGACCAAAAAAAAAAAAAAAAAAAAGAAGAAGACAATATCAAGTGCTGACCAGGATGCAGAACAATTGGTCTTCTCATACAGCACTGATACGGAATGCAAAATGGTGTAGCCATTTGGAAAACAGTTTAGCAGTTTCTTATAAAATTAAACATACATTTACCCTAAGACCCAACATTCTCAATCCTGGGTATTCACCCAAGAGATGAAGGTTTATGTTTACACTAAAGCATGGGCTCCAGCCCTTCAGTACAGTATTTATTGTGGCTTTATTCAAACTGCTAAAAACAGGAAATAATGCAAATGCATTGACTGGTGAAAAAAAGTAAAAAGAGAGAGTAAAGAGACAAGGATAACTAATACCATTCCTGACTCTTGATTTGATCCTGTACTAAAAGGAGGTAAAGTGCTATAAAGGACAGTATTGGATCAACTGACAAAATTGGATTACATGTAGTAGGCTCAATAAAAATATTGTATTGCTGTTAAATTTACTGAGATGACTAGACCGTAATTGTATAAGAGAATACCAAAGGGTCTTTGGACATGCATACTGAATTCATACTAAAGTATTTAGGGGTAAAGGGCCATAGTATATATTAATTATTTAACCTTAAGTAGTTCAGGGAAAAAATGTATAGGTACACACACAGAGCACAAAAATGATAAAACAAATGGGGTAAAATGTAAACAGTAGGTGAAACAGGGTAAAGGCTATGAAGTTTTTTCATACTATTTTTTATTTCTGTAATTTATCTGTAAGGTTGACATTTTTTCAAAATTAAAAAAAAAGTTATTAGCATTCCACTAAGAATGCTTCTCAAAACTTCTGCTAAAGAGGAATTCCTTCAAAAGCCTACTTATTGGTATTCTCTTTGGCGCGGCAGGTTAAGGATTTAACACTGTTACTGCAGTGGCTTGGGTTGCTGCTGTAGCATGGGTTTGATCCCTGGCTCGGGAACTTCCCCATACTGTGGGCATGGCCAAAAAAAAAAAAAAAGTCTTGTTAACTATTTGAATGTGACACACTTCAACTGGAAAACCTTAATTTATAAAGGAAATCATCCTAAGCTGAATTAGATAATCAATTTGGATAAATATCTTCTCTTAGCAGACCAGTTTTTTCCTACTTTTTATCACAAATCTCTTACTTCCCATCCTTCACCTCCTCAACCATCTAATTAAAGAAAGTGACATCTAAATAGGCTTCCTGCCTTTTCACATCCAATTTATAATCAAAGTGGATTATACAGCATCAAAAGCAAATAATATAACCAGGAGATGGAAATTTCACACAAAATGAGCTTTAGTAAGAGATCTTGCTTCACTTCTTCATCTCAGATCTGGAAGCACAGATGGCATATTTGGACCAGTTAAAAACCCCTGGAGTTACTCAAAACAGTACAGAGGAAAGAAGCAGCAGAAGACTCATGGTGAGGATGAGGATTCAAACTGGCTTATAACTGGAGGAAGCTCAGGCGGTAGCGCAGCGGCCGTGTCAGCGTTCACCTGCTTTGCGTAAGATGTTTTTTCTATCTGTACTTTAAAACCCAACTCAATACAGTCATAAGCCATACACAAAACCCACAGTTGAGTCCTTCAGACCTTGCTATTTTTATTTCTCTTTAGTGAGCTCTTTGTGCTCAATGATAACATCAAAATTATATCTTATAATTATACTCAACTGTATGGTACACCTGTGTTTTATACATTTGACCTTAAGACAACATTTAAACTCTTCCTCTCTAGTGTCCAGTCTTCTTAAAAACATAATTTTTGTGGATCTTACAGAATAAACCAGTTAACTTAAATAGACATTGAATTTCATTTTTTAAATCATTTATCTCTGACTGTGGAGATATTTAGGGACATCTTGGCTTTGGTGGAATGCTGCTGAGCTAAATTCTTAGCTATGGTTTATCCTTCAGCTAAATCCAATTTTTGCAACAACAAAAAAAAAAGAAAGAAAGAAGATGCTCCTAATATATATCAATAGACTATTTTAAATAGTGTGTTTTATAAATCTGCAACTAAAAATGTCTATCAGTAAGTAAAGGTTTTTCTAATTTGTAGGGAGGCGATTTGCTCAACTGTCAAACTTTGTATTTGGAAAGAATCCATCAGTCATGCTTTATGTCTTAAGTCTCACTTGTAAAGCATTTCTTAACCATCTAAAGAAAAGTAAATAAATATTGCTGTTATTATGTGTTTATTTTATTGGTCTCAATTTAACCAAATAGAAAGTTTTCTTTTGTAGTACTATATTTTACTTCCACTTAATTATCCACTGAAACCAAGCTTTTTGCAGGCATTGCAGTCAATAAGTTATTTATACATTTTAGAGCTATGAAGATTTAGATTCTACAGATTTTTTTTATAGTTTTCCTAAAATCTTGTTAACAAGTAAAACCATTTCATTTTATCTCTATGGAATTTTATAGTACCACATTAATATTAATGAGAGTTTTGACAAGTTAGAGTTGCAAGATGAGGTGCATTTTTTTTCCATCCCCATCACCCCACTTAGTGTTATCTTTTCCTAATATGCTTTGAGAAGATGGCATTTTGACACATAATTCCTATGGAAATGTGGGTTTTACTTTTACACAGCCGTCAGGGAATCCTAATAAGAAAACGTGTCTTTTTAGAAATTGGGAAAGCAGCAGTCTGATTTTGTAGCTTAAGTGGACTGGGTAACAACGGCAGTCTATGATACATTTTCTGTAGAGCACAAGGGCTACGTGATAGGAGCCTTGTTCAGTCCAAAGCTTCACTCTGGGTGTTATCATGAGAAGCACAGGAGTTCCCGCTGTGGCTCAGTGGAAACAATCTGACTAGTATCCATTGAGGGCAAAGGTTCAATCCCTGGCCTCCCTCAGTGGGTTAAGGATCCAGCATTGCCATGAGCTGTGGTGTAGGTCGCCAACATGGCTTGGATCCCGAGTTGCTCTGGCTGTGGTGTAGGCCGGCAGCTATAGCTCCTGGGAACCTCCATATGCCATGGGTGCAGCCCTAAAGACAAAAAAAGAGAGAGAAAGAGAGAGGCACAGACCCAGAGAAACTCCAGGTTCAGTGGATCTCAAACTGACAAGTATTCTGCTTGATTTTTCCCCCTTTGGATTTGTTTCTTTTATATATAAGTAGTTTTAAAAACAGGAAGATTCTAGGAGTACTATGCAGCCACTAAAAAGAATGAGTTAGAGTGTCATGTGGTGGCATGGAAAGAAGTCCAAGATACACTATAAAGTTGAAAACAAGTTGCAGAACAGTATGTATAGTATGACCTTATTTCTGTTAAAAGTAATAATTATATATGTATATATGTTAGTTGTATGGAAATGTCTGGTTGAATGTATATCAAAATTGATAACAAGATTATTATGGGGCAGTGATTATAAGAGAAAATTCAATGTGGAGAAAAGGGAACCCTCCTACACTACTGATGAGAATGTAAATTAGTATAACCACTAAGGAAAACGGTATAGAAGTTCCTCAGAAAGCTAAAAATAGAATTATCATATGATCCAGCAATCCCACTTCTGTGTATATATCCAGACAAAACTACAATTCAGAAAGATAATGCACCCTGATGTTCACAGCAGCACTGTTCACAATAGCCAAGACATTAGGCTACATTAGGAAACAACCTAAATGTCCATTGACAGATGAATAGATAAAGATGTGGTATGTATCTCACATATGTATACATACACATACATACACAATGGAATATTACTCAGCCTTAAAGAAGAAAGAAATAATGCCATTTGTAGCAATATGGATGGACCTAGAGATTATCAAACTAAGTGAAGTCAGAAAGAGAATGACATATCATATGATATCACTTATATGTGGAATCTAAAATATGACACAAATGAACTTATCTACAAAACAGAAACAGAGTCACAGACATAGAAAACAGACTTGTGGTTATGGAGACGGAGGGAGTGGAGTGGACTAGGAGTTTGGAGTTAGTAGATGCAACTATTACATTTGGAATGGATAAAAAGAATGGGAGTTCCCATTGTGGCTCAGTGGAGTAAGAATCCAACATAGTGTCTGTGAGGATGTGGTTTTAATCCCTAGCCTCACTCAGTGGGAGTTAAGGATCAGGCATTGCTGCAAGCTGCTGTGTAGGTCGCAGATGTGGCTCAGATCCAGTGTTGCTGAGGCTGTGGCATAGGCCTGCAGCTGCAGCTCCAGTTCGACCCCAAGCCTGGGAACTTTCCTATGCTGCAGGTGTGGCCTATTAAAAAAAAAAAAGAATATATATGTATGACTGAGTCACTTTGTTCTACAGCAGAAATTGGCACAACATTATAAATCAACTGTATTTGAAAAAAAGAAATTTCACTTTATACCTCATATATAGAATATTTTAATATTTTATGGTGGACTTACACTTTTTTAATCAGAAAAACCTTTTTTTCTGAAATAGTTAAAATTTTTTTGAAATGGTTAATTGTGGTAAAGTATACCTAACACAAAATGTATCATGTTAACCACTTTTAAGTGTACAGTTCAGTGGTGTTACGTACATTTATATCATCATGCAGCCAATCTCCAGAACTTGTCTTACTTGCAAAAATGGAAACTCTGTACCAGTTAACAACAGCTTCCCATTTGTCCTCCTCCCACCTCCCCGGCCCTTGGCAACCACTCTTTTACTTTCTGTCTCTATGAATTTGACCACTCTAGCCGCCTCATGTAAGTGAAATTATGCAGTATTTGTGCCATTATGACTCACTTATTTCACTTAGCATAATGTCCTCAAGGTTTCGTTTGTTTGTTTTTTAATAATAAAAACTGACGCTATAGGTAACTGAGCAAAGAAATGAACAGACACTTCATAGTTGGGTAATGCAAACACAAATAAATGTGAAAAATTATTCAAAAATGCACATTAACAAAGCTTTTGGTTATCAAATTAACCAAGTTTTAAGAACTACTAGTATTCAGTGATGATAAGGAAACATAAAACACAATACTGATTCACTGCAATTGGGAATATAAATTGGTATAACTGTTCCGACAAGTAATTTGACAAAATATATTGAGAATTTATAATAACAGGCAGACCCTTTGGCCCACTAACTCTACTCTTTGGAGGCTGGCCTAAAAAATAATCAGATATATGGGCAAAGATTTATGTTTAAAAGGTGTTTGTTACAAAATAATTTATTATGCAGTTATGCAGCCACAACATAAATGTTCAAGTAACTTAAAATACATTTTTAGACATTGGGTAGCCAAAAGGCTATATCAGAATTTCTGAGGAGGGTGTATTTAGTTTGTAAAGTCATACTATAAAATTGCCATGAAAAAAAAGGTATCACACTTGTATGTATATTGATAGGAGAATGGACTTTAAAATTGGGAATCAACTGGAAATTGCCAACTGATAATAGAATATTATACATATGTAAGATTTTCAATAATTTTAACAACGTAGTAAAAGTCTCATGATAAGCAGAAAAAAGATAGAAACTTATGATTACAGAATGACCTGAATTATGAAAGAAAAAAATGCATTAAGAAAAGAGATGTGGAGTTCCTGTCATGGCTCAGAGGTTAACGACTCTATCATCCATGAGGACACAGGTTCAATCCCTGGCCTCTCTCAGTGGGTTAAGGATCTGGCATTGCTGTGAACTGTGGTCGCAGACGCAGCCCGGATCCTGTTTTGCTGTGGCTGTGGCGTAGGCTAGCAGTTATAGCTCAACCTCTAGTCTGGCAACCTCCATATGCTGCAGGTACGGCCCTAAAATCCAAAAAAAAAAAAAAGAAAGAAAAAAGAGACATGACATTAGCATGCCAAAATTAACAGTGTTTGCCTCAAGGTGGTGGAATATTTTGTTACTTTTTACATTTTTCTGTATTTTAAGAATTCTCTGAGATAAGCATGTTTTACTTTTGTATAATCAAGAGAAAATACACTTTAGAAATATACATTTAAAAAGATTCCAAATAAAACTAGAGCCATGTTATCCTGCTAAAGAGAATTCCATTTAAATTCCAGGGCTTTAGGATCAGACACGGGAGGATCGACCAGAAATCCAGCTGCCCACTGTGGGGTTGTTGGTTTAAAGCCAAGCTATGGCTTAGTGTCTCGTCATGGTCTCATTCCCCTGGTGAATTCAATGGATGTGCCAGGAATCTTAACCAGATGTGTGGATGATGCAGCCATTGTGTTGGGTATTTATATGATTCCATATAGTTTCAAAACATTATAATTTCACTGTAAAACACTATGTCTGTTCACTCAGAAGTTATTTTTACTTACAGGTGTACTAGCTGGGCACGACCCCAAAGATTCTACCACAGTACAAGATCCCGTTAAACCATTTATGCTTCCCAGTCTGACAGATGTGAGCAAACTGTGTGTAGGAATTCCAAAGGTAACTCTCATTCCTTTACAAAAGTACCGTTCAAGTCAAATACAGTACACAGACTTGAGAAACAAGTCTTGGTTGGGTTTGAATCTCTGCTCTGCCACTTTTATTAGCTTTGTGAATGAAAGTAAATCTGTTACGTTACTAACCTTTCCAAATTTTAATTTGGAGCTGAGCAATAATTTTTTTTGGAGAACTTGTGGTTCTGGGAGATGGTCCTGTGCTCTGCAAGATGTTGAGCAGCATCATTAGCCTCTACCTCTAGAGGCAGATCCCCACCACCACGGCCCCACAACCAGAACTGCCTGCAGATGCTACCACATGTCCCCCTGTTGAGAGGCAGGGGATGATGTTGCCCCCAGTTGAGACCAGTGCTATAGAGAAATACTATGAAATCTTTAAAATCTTCAATTAAGGTAATAGGTGTGTCTACTTTTAAAGGTTTTTTTTTTTCTCTTTTTAGGGCTGCACCTGTGGTATATGGAGGTTTTCCCCAGGCTAGGGGTCTCATCGGAGCTACAGCTGCTGGCCACAGCCACAGCCACAGCCACACCAGATCTGAGCCACATCTGCAGCCTACACCACAGCTCATGGCAAGGCTGGATCCTTAACCCACTGAGTGAGGCCAGGGATCGAACCCTCAAACTCATAGTTCCTAGTCAGATTCATTTCCATTGTGCCACAATGGGAACTCCATACTTTTAAGGATTTAGAGAAAACATAGATTGTAAAAATAAACCTATTTAGGAATCCTAGACCCTTTACTTATCTCCTTTGTAACGTTAGGAAAGTTACTTACCTTCTATAGTCTCAATATTTTTCATTAATAAAATGAAGGCTGGTAATACCTACCTCATAAGATTTTTAAAAGCATTAAATGAGAGAACCTTTGAAAGCATGTAGCAGAGTGCCTGATATATAATGAACACTTTACAAATGTAAGTTCTCCCACCAGATCTCCAATCACTAATATTACATCCAGCTCACAAAATCTAGTACTGTGCTCGTCATGCCATAAATGCTTTTAAATTAGTTCAACCTTTCTAGCTACCTACTCAAAATTTAATTAGATTTTCTAATGTATTGTCAAAGGTTCTGAAGTACAAATTTTTATAAAACCATCTATACGGATGTTCTAATTTCTGCATTTTGACTTTTTCCAATAAGGAGTATCTTACACCAGAATTGTCAAGTGAAGTACGATCTCTCTGGTCCAAAGCTGCTGACCTCTTTGAATCTGAGGGGGCCAAAGTAATTGAAGTGTCCCTGCCCCACACCAGTTATTCAATTGTCTGCTACCATGTACTGTGCACATCAGAAGTGGCATCGAATATGGCAAGATTTGATGGGCTAGAATATGGTAAGGTACCTGCATTTTGCATTTTTAAGGTAGTTGTCTCAAACATGTGAAAGGCTAACTTATTAGTGGCAAAAAATATTATTCCCTGGAATAATGTTAATGATTTAGGGAAGTATTTCAGTGAATCCTTTCACCTTTGTCATTTAAGCATTATACACACACTATTCATCATAATACCTCTGTATTCTGTATCTTCCATTCACCCCTCTGGACTGTGAATATCTTGAAGGTACAGAATCATAGCTTTGTATTCTCCGTCCATCCAGCATGGAACCTGGCACAGGGGAAGAGCTCTGTAAACATTTGAATAAATGAATGAATGAGGGAGAGAGGAAGTAAACAAATGAAGTTTCCTCTTCTTTATCTTCTTCTCTCTCCTTGATTCCTGACAGATCAGTCACAAGGAAGATGAAGAGAGACCATTCAGGTCAAGGTCCCAAAATTTTAGTATTGGTCACAAATGTGACTCTAGATCTGCTTTTCAGCCTGAACTTTATTTCCCTTTCAAGTAAAGTTTACCTCTTTTTTGTTTTCAGGTCACAGATGTGACGTTGATGTGTCTACTGAAGCCATGTATGCTACAACCAGACGAGAGGGGTTCAATGATGTGGTGAGAGGAAGAATTCTCTCAGGCAACTTTTTCTTATTAAAAGAGTAAGAGAATCAGTTTAGGAATTTCCCCATTCTTGAAAACTCAAGAGTAACGTAGTAGCATGTCTATCAAGTCTAGAAATTGAGATGTTTGCTAAGGGAGCAAAATCCTTATGACTTGAGTTAGAAGTCATATTAAAGGCCTGCTTGTGGTACTTTCAGCTCTTGGTTATTCAAAAACAACAACAAAAAAAGTTGATGCTCTAGCTAAATGATTAGTACAAGCTAAGTGGGAAGCTCTGAAGGATTTTAGCCTCATTAAATATCCCCTGTCTGTTGTTGCCACATTATCTTATTGCTATGAGAGCCTTAAGCAGCAAGTTACATGGTGTTGCTTAAAAAATTTGGTAAATCAACTTAATTTTCCCTTGCATCAAATGTCTGTTTGCTCCAAGAAAGAATTCTAAATTACTGTTACTTCAGTACAAGTTTATTCACCATCATATGAATAGGATTCATCTTCCATACCACCAAGTCTAAGAGGATGTGAGAAGTGTGAAAAAGCAAGAATGGTTATAACGAAGAGCTTTCTGGAGTTTTTCTATATGCCATATAGATAGGAGATAGATATATCTATATACACACAGATAGAAAGCATTTTATTCATCTCTGCACCTCCTCAGGGCCAGTGGTTAGAATTACTTTTTCTAAAACTACTATTTATTTTTAGAAATAAAGCTACTATGAAAAACAGTATGGCTGTTCCTCCAAAAAATTAAAAATAGAGTTACCATATAATCCAGAAATCCCACTTCGGGGTATTTACCTAAAGGAAAGAAATCACTACCTCAAAGCCAAGACATGGAAACGACCTAAGTGTCCATCAGTGGATGAATGGATGAAGATATCTAGTGTGTGTGTTTGTATATATATAGTGGAATATTATTCATTATTATTCAAAAGAATGTTGTACATTATTCAAAAGAAATCCTCCATTTGTGACAACATGGACCTTGAGGGCATTATCCTAAGTGAAATTAGTCAGAGAAAGACAGATAGTGTATGATCTCACTTATATGTGGAATCTTAAAAAAAAAGCCAAACTCACAGAAACAGTAGAATACTAGTAGCTGGGGGGGAACGAGAGATATTGGTCAAAGGTACAAACTTCCAATTATAAGATGAGTAAGTTCTGGGGTCTGTTGTACAGCCTTTACTATAGACAATGGTACTGTATTATATACTTGAAAGTTGCTGAGAGAGTAGATCTTAGTCTCACCACATACACCAAAAATTGTAATCATGTGAGGTGACGGATGTTAACTAATCTGACTGTGGTAGTCATTTTGCACTTTACACCCATACCAAATCATCATGTTTTACACCCTAAACCACACAATATTATAGTCAATAATATCTCAAAAAAGTTAGAAAATAAAAACCAAAACTATTACTTGATTAATGGAGAAATCAGAGAGCTTCACTTATTTGCTTTCTTTCTCTCCTGAATGCCTGTTGTCTAATATCTGAAAATGGTTGTGTTTCATTTTGCTAGTTTTTCAATTGTTTAAAATGTCAGGATAATTTCATCCCTATTTCTCCATCATTGATGAAAGCAGAAGTTCTGCTTTTTAACCATATTTAAAGTAGGAAAAAGTATAAGTATTTGTTCTTTTATAAAATTCAGATTTGGGAAATGTTGTTAATACATTATTTAAGCCATCAACTGTTGGGTAAATTACATGTGATGCCTGCATTCATCTCCCTATTGATCCTTTGGTCAAATGATAATAAGGAAATCTGATATTTCTATAGCATTCTTTTAGGATAAAAAAGGTTTCACATTTTTATTTCATTGTATTTGGTCCTCAGTAAGATTGGAATTGCTATATCTGTTTTTACAGGTGAGGAAACTGAAGTTAGAATGGTTAATACTTTGGCATATCTTCCCTTTCTTTGCATCATTGACTTATAGTCACTCCTGTGTTTGACTGATTTCCTTAATCTTTTCAGTAAAGAAAACATCTTTTCTTTGGAGGGGGAGGAGGAGGGGGAGTAACCATATCTTTTATTGGTTTTTTTTTTATTACCACGATAAGTTTAGTGAACATCCCTATCTCGTATAGATGCAATACTACAGAAATGGGAAGAAAAAAATTTTTTCTTATGTTGAGAACTCTTTAGGATTTAGTCTTATCAACTTTCATATATAACATAGAGCAGTGTAAATTATATTTATCGTGTTGTATGTTATATCCCTAGTACATATTTATCTTCTAACTGGAAGTTTATACCTTTGGATTACCTTCATCCAGTTTCCCCTCCCCCTACCTCTGGCCTCTGTTAACAACAACTGATCTGTTTTTCTACAGGTTGTTTGTTTTTGAAATAGAATTGACCTACAACACTATGTTAGTTCCTGGTACACAACACAGTGATTTGCTATTTCTATGCATTTCAAAATGATGACCATAAGTCTAATTGTCATCTGTCACCTTACAAAGATATTACATAATTACTGACTATATTCTCCACACTGTACATCTCATACCTGAAAGTTTGTACCTTTTAATTTCCTCACCTATTTCTTTCCTTCCCCCTCACCCCCTGCTCCTCTGGCAACCACTCGTTCTCTTTGTCTGTGACTCTGCTTCTGTTTAGTTATGTTTGTTCACTTATTTTGTTTTTTAGATTCCACAGATAAGTCAAGATATTTGTCCTTCTCTGTCTTACTTCACTTAACATAATCCCTCTAGGTCCACCCATGTTGTCACAAATGGCAAGATTTCCTTCTTTTCTATGGTTAATATTCCATTGTATATATGTACCACATCTTTATCCATTCATCTTTCAATAGGCACTTGGTTGCTTCCATATATTGACAATTGTAAATAATGCTGCTATGAACACACTTTCAAATTAGTGTCTTTGAAAAAAAAAAAAATTAGCGTCTTTGTTTTCTTTGGATAAATACCCAGGAGTGGAATCACTATATGTTGTGGTAGTTCTATTTTTACTTTTTTGAAGACTCTCCATACTGTTTTCCATCATGGCATGGAGTTCCCTTTTCTCCACATCCATGCCTAATACTTGTTATTGTTGTCTTTAAGGTGTAAGGTGATAATTCATTGTGGTTCTGAATTGATTTCTGTGATGATTAGTGAGGTTGTGCATCTTTTCATGTGCCTGTTGGCCATCTATTTGTCTTCTTTGGAAAAATATCTTTTCAGGTCCTCTGCCCATTTTTTAATCAGTTGGGGTGTTTTTATTTTTGAGTTATATGAGTTCCTTGTGTATTTTGAATTTTAACCCCTTATTGGATATATTATTTGCACATATATTCTCCCATTCAGTAGACAGCCTAAAGCACCTTTTCTTGAATTTCACATTTCCATTCCCAGGCTATGCCTGTCTGTAAAATACATAATTCCAAACATGGCGTTCTTTCCTCAGTTTTGGTTTCCAGAGCTTGTTTTCTAGTCTAATTCTGAAGGCATGTAGAATTGTACAGAATTTAAGAATCCTTATAATAAGTAGTTATCATTATCCTAGAGATGAAATAGGCCACTATTATAATAGAGGATTGGAATGGGCCTCCAGGGACCTAAGTTCTAGTCCTTCCTCTACCACTACCCATCTTTGCAACCTTTGCAAAGTCATTTAATTGCTCTGTACTTGATTTTCCTCACCTGAAAGTGAATATTCTGGGGATTTTTAAATGATTTTTATTTTTTCCAGTGTAGTTGATTTATAGTGCTCTATCAATCTTTCCAATGTATAGCAAAGTGACCCAGTCACACATACATATATACATTCTTTCTCTCACATTATCCTTCATCATACTCAATCACAAATGACTAGATATAGGAGTTCCTGTCATGGCTCAGTGGAAAGGAATCTGACTAGCATCCATGAGGACTCAGGTTCAATCCCTGGCCTTGCTCAGTGGGTTAAGGATCCAGAGTTGCTGTGATCTGTGGGATAGGTCACAGACACAGCTCGGATCCTGAGTTCTGTGGCTGTGGCGTAGGCCAGCAGCTGCAGCTCCAGTTTGACCCCTAGCCTAGGAACCTCCATATGCCATGGGTGTGGCCCTAAAAAGACCAAAAAAAAAAAACCCACGAAGTGACTAGATATAGTTCCCAGTGCTGTATAGCAGAATCTCATTGCTTATCCATTTCAAAGGCAATAGTTTGCATCTATTAATCCCAGATTCCCAGTCCATCCCACTCGCTCCTCATCCCCCTTGGCAACCACAAGTCTATTCTCCAAGTCCACGGGTTTCTTTTCTTTTTTTTTTTGTTTTTTGTTTTGTTTTGTCTTTAATTTTTGCCATTTCTTGGGCCACTCCCACGGCATTTGGAGGTTCCCAGGCTAGGGGTCTAATCGGAGCTGTAGCCACCAGCCTGTGCCACAGCCACAGCAACACAGGATCCGAGCCATGTCTGCAACATACACCACAGCTCATGGCAATGCTGGATCCTTAACCCACTGAGCAAGACCAGGGATCGAACCCGAAACCTCATGGTTCTTAGTCGGATTCACTAACCACTGAGCCATGACAGGAACTCCCATGAGTTTCTTTTCTGTGGAAAGGTTCATTTGTGCCCTATATTAGATTCCAGATATAAGTGATATCAGATGGTATTTGTCTTTCTATTTCTGACTTACTTTACTTAGTATGAGAGTCTAGTTCCATCCATGTTGCTGCAAATGGTGGTATTTTCTTTTTTATGGCTGAGTAGTATTCCATTATGTATATATACCACATCTTCTTAATCCATTCATCTGTCAATGGACATTTAGGTTGTTTCCATGTTTTGGCTATTGTGAATAGTGCTGCAGTGAACATGCGGGTGCATGTGTCTTTTTCAAGGAAAGTTTTGTCTGGATATAGGCCCAAGAGTGGGATTGCTGCGTCATACAGTAGTTCTATATTTAGTTTTCTGAGGTACCTCCATACTTTTTTCCTTAGTGGTTGTACCAATTTACATTCCCACCAGCAGTGTAGGAGAGTACTCTTTTCTCCATACCCTCTTCAGCATTTGTTATTTGTGGACTTATTAATGATGGTCTGAATATTCTGTTTTAATGATGTCCCTGGAAGTGTTAATATTTTGTGATTATATATGCAGAATTGCATCTGCTGGTGAATTTTAATTCATTAAATTCCAGATATACAAACTTTTAGAATAACAGCACAGTTGATCAAAATTTATTCTTATGTGTTATTAGGAATCCTAGCGGTGCCAGCTTCTATAAGCCAATAATCCAGTAATTCTTTAATGAGCCTATACCTGATAATTGAGTCAAAGAAATAACAAAAGCCCTTAAAATATCTTTTTTTCTCACAGAAACTATGAGAATTATTTTGTCAAAGCACAGAAAGTGAGACGACTCATTGCTAATGATTTTGTGAATGTTTTTAAGTCTGGAGTAGACGTCTTGCTCACTCCCACCACTTTGAGTGAGGCAGTGCCATACCTAGAGTTCATCAAAGAAGACAACAGAACACGAAGTGCCCAGGATGATATTTTTACACAGGCTGTAAATATGGCAGGTGAGGATCCCTCCAGAACATTTTCATTTCCTTCCAATTTGGGGGTAGGCGCCCTGGTCTTCAGCTAGGTTCTAGCTAGATTTTTCCCTAAAACCAATAGCCTGTGCTTCTGGAATGCTTGGCGGAGCGGGGCGGCGGGGGCTGTCTGTGTGTGCATTCATACACACACATGTATTAATTTTCAGACCTATAGAATTTCTATTATTTTCCATAATAACCTATAGAAAAGTTGAAAAAAGTCACGTAATGAATACCCATACGTCCTTTGCCTGGATCCATCCTTGCTGATATTTTGCCTCATTTGCATTATTCTTCCTGTGCCCCTCATCCCCCTTCGCATGCTTAACTTCTATTTGAATAATTTGAAAGTTTCATGTTACTTCACCTCTAAACACTTTAGCATTAGTCTTCTACGAATAAAGACATTCTCCTGTATAACCATAATTCCATCATCACACCTAAGAAAACTAACATAAATACAGTCATATTCCAAGTGCAGTTCATATTTAAGTTTCTCAGTTGTGCCAAAATGTCTCTCTCTTTTTTTTTTTGTCTTTTGAGGGCCGCATCTGCGTCATGTGGAGGTTCCCAGGCTAGGGGTCGAATCTGAGCTATAACTGCCGGCCTACATCAAAGTCACAGCAATGTGGGATCCGAGCTGCATCTGCAACCTACACCACAGCTTATGGCAACGCCGGGTCCTTAACCCACTGAGGAAGGCCAGAGATCAAACCAGCAACCTCATGGTTCCTAGTTGGATTCCTTTCCACTGAGCCACAACGGGAACGCCCCAAAATGTCTCTTTGTTTTTTCCCCGATATATATGTGTATGATATCTATTTAAAATCTAGAACAGTCCCCCACTTTTCACTATGTTCATTTTTTTTTGAACCACATCAGTGTTTTTGCTTCAATTATCAAACATGTAGAAAACTCAGAGGAGAACTAAAGTCTGTTGCTTTTATCTACACTTTTGTTTACTGTGTTCATTTCTCCTTGATGTATCAAGATCCTTTGTTGGAGAGCAGTTAGCCATTCTTTTAGGATAGGTCTGCTGGCAGCCAGTTCTCTTAGCTTTCTTCTGAGTATGTCTTGATTTTTCTTTCATTTTTGAAGGTTATTTTTTCTGGATATAGGATTCTGGTTTGATAGTTCTTTTCTTCAGCAGTTAAAAAATGCCCTGCTACTTTTTTTTTGTCTTTTTTTTTTAGGGCCGCACCTGAGGCGCACGGAGGTTCCCAGGCTAGGGGTTGAATCAGAGCTACAGCTGCCAGCCTATACCACAGCCACATCAACGCCAGATCCTTAACCTACTGAGTGAGGCCAGGGATCGAACCCGCAACCTCATGGTTCCTAGTCGATTCGTTTCTGCTGTGCCACGACGGGAACTCCACCCTGCTACTTTGTTATAGCTTGCATAATTACTGATAATAAATCCCCTGCTTTTTAAAATTTTTGTTTTAAATGACATTGACTTTTTTGAGGGGTCTAGTCCACTTGACATCCCATCCATAATCTGAACTTATCCAATTGCTTCCTCATGACTGGACTGGGTTAAACTTTTTCGCAGAAATACTACATATGCTTAATGTCAGGGAAACAGTACCAGTTTGCCCCACTTTTGAAAACTAAGTTGATCCTGTAGTTAAGGAAGTAACTGCCAGATACTTTCCTTATGAAGGCACATTTCCCTTTTATCAATTACAAGCAATTGGTGAGGTGATACTTTGAGACCATGTTCCTCAGTAATCTTGGACCCACTTTTAGCATCCTTGTCTAAATTAAGTATTACTTAGAGAATTACAAAATGCAGACTGTTCTAATTTTATCATTTTTCCCACATATGTTAGCTAGCAGTCTTCTCTAAAGAACAGCCTTCCTTTTTTAAAAAAATTTAATGTATTATATGCAATTACTGCCATTGGTTTTAATGCTCAAAGTTATTCAAATTTAGCCATCAGGAGCCCCTTCAAGTTGCAGATATCCTTTGGACCGGTTCCCCCCTCCCTTGCCTTTTTTTTTTTTTTTTTTTTTCCCTGCTCTTTAGGGCCACACCTATGGCATAGGGAGGAAGTTCCCAGTTAGCGGTCGAATTGAAGCTGTAGCTTCAGGCCTACACCTTAGCCACAGCAACGCAGGATCTGAGCCACGTCTGCAACTTACACCAGAGCTCACAGCAATGCCAAATACTTAATCCACTGAACAAGGCCAGTGATTGAACCTGCAACCTCATGGTTGCTAGCTAGGTTCATTACCACTGAGCCACAAGGAGAGCTCCCCCATTAATTTTTGAAAATTCTCTTTTTTTGTGGTACAATAAGATGTCCCAGAATCTTCTACTTTCTCTGTCCCAAAACTGAAATTTAAACTACCTTAAGCTGCTATTGCTCTTCTAACAAACTGGCAAAAATTCAAAAACTCAACAACGCACTCTGTTGGCAAGACTATAGGGATAAAAAGCATTCATTTTACTGGTAGGATTTCAAGCAGTACAGCTTTTTTGGAGGGGAATATGGCAATGTCTGATTACATATGCATGTATCTTTTGATGAAGTAATTCTCTTCATCTTAGAAACGTTCAAAAATACTGAAAAAACACACAAGGTAATTCACTGAGACAGGGTGCAAAATAGCTAAGTACCAAAAACAACCAAAATCCCCAACCATAGAAGAATGGTTGAATAAATTATTGTAAAACCGCATAATGGAGTGCTATGCAACTATTAAAAAAAAAAAAGAATGAAGAAGGTCTTTGAATGGATTTATAGTGATTTTCCAAGACACATTCTGTGAACAGAGAAAGATTCAAAAGCATGCATAGCATATAATTTTTGTGATTTATTTAAACTTATCCTGTCTTGTGCTGCTAACGCTGGGAAGTGGAAGCGATCTCTGGGTCTTAGAGTGGAGAATTAATCAACATTTAATGGGTTTCTTTCTTTTGTTTAGGATTGCCAGCAGTGAGTGTCCCTATGGCCCTCTCAAGCCAAGGGTTGCCAGTAGGACTCCAGTTTATTGGACGTGCGTTTTGTGACCAGCAGCTTCTTACAGTTGCCAAATGGTTCGAAAAACAAGTACAGTTTCCTGTTATTCAGCTTCAGGAACTAATGGATGACTGTTCGTCAATCTTTGAAAATGAAAAGTTAGCTTCCGTTTCTGTAAAATAACAGCGATGACTATATCATGCAAATTAAAATGACTTTTAAAGCTTTTATATTCTGGAGAACTTAAGTGATCTTGCTAATGTCTTGCTAATAAATTCTTATAATTGGGTTTACTGTCAACACAGTCATTCCTTAGAATCACTTTTTTAAATCCTTGTGATATAGTTAATTATTTATAAATAGCCTGTCAGCATTTCTTAAGTGTCCGCTAAATATAAACAAGTACAGGATTTCTATCATAATACAAGATACACATTCCCGGAGAATGATGCATTCTGCAAACATATTCGTTACAAAGAACATTGCTTACAGTAAAAATAAGCTTGGGGTAAACCTCTGAAAACTCATACATCTTTGCAATCGAAGTGCTAACAAAAGCAGTTAAGTGGTACTTCCAGAGATAACTGGAATAGCCTCACCGATAGGCAACTCATCATGCAGTGGAGGCCGCCTCGGGGTATTAAAAACGCACCAAAACGGTAAAATGGGAATATTCAGCTCTGAGTCTGAGCTGAGCAGGTGGAAGAGGAGCCCTGAGCACAGGAGGAAGTGCAACCTGCTGGGGCCCAGGGCCATGTGAAAGGGCAGGGGTGCCTCCCCTGGGGAGAGCCCCAGGTGCCAGCACTCCCCTCCTCTAAGAATAGAGCTGGTGACAGAACAGATTTCCTTTCCTGCTCAAAGTTAAAATCTTACTTCTGCTATTCCAGAGTGCTGCTTCGAGCTACCAGAACAACTCCATATTACACTGAGTTTATTCTTCCAGCTATGGAGCACCAACGAGCCCAGCGCGGTCAGAGACATTTGTTGTGACCTAACAGACCACAGTGGACTCAAAAGTTGGTGTCTAGTGGAGCATGGTTTTAATGAGAAAGCTTCAGAATACCAAGTAAGATCCAATATGAAAAATGTGTAGATAATTTAGCGAGGATGCCGAAGAGAGGCAACCATGGGTTTCCTCCCTTTCCCCAGGTTCTGTCTTCCTTATGGTTCTCTTACCCTCTTGACTGGCTTTACTAGGGCTCTCTCTTTTGGCTCCCTGAGCACAGAGAAACATTAATGGGAATCTGTATTCAGAATTTTGTTTGTTTTTTTAGAGAAAGGCTGTACCCATGGCATATGAAGGTTCCCAGGCTAGGAGTCGAATTGGAGCTTTAGCTGCCGGCCTACTCCAGAGCTACAGCAACGTGGGATCTGAGCCCCGTCTATGATCTACACCACAGCTCGGGGCAACGCCAGATCCTTAACCCACTTAGCAAGGCCAGGGATTGAACCTGTGTCCTCATGGATACTAGTCAGATTTGTTACCACTGAGAACTCCTATGTTCAGAATTTGAGAAAAAATAAGATGAAAGTCATTCCGTTACTCACTATAAAGTTTCATCATTAGATTTCTCTGTCAGAATACCACTGTCATCTCATGTTGATCAGGTATTTTAATTCCACACTTACTGTTGATAACTATGGAGCTGAATTTGTTATTTAATAGATTATCTTTGTAAGAAAAAAATCTTTTCTAAATGTGAAGGGCATGAAGAAAAATGCAAGAGACAGAGCTTTCTCAAAACTACCGGAATGTTGTGTGGTAGGAGTTTCATTAATAGTTTTATCTGCTCCCACTCCCAGATACTCAGGCTGATAAACTTTAAGGTTTTCTGTGCCAGGCCCACTAGTAGTCTTAGTTGTTCTGGCTATGAATACCTGAAAGAGGAAGAAATTCATGAGAGAGAATTGCTTTTCTTTAACAAGAGAAAACTCTTAGTTGAAGGAGCTGGTATGTTGTAAACATAAGCAAATATATCTTTGCCCCAGTCTTTTTTTTTAACTCAGTGAATTTTATTATGTTTCTCATTCTACAATCATCATCACAACCCAATTTTACAACATTTCCACCCCAGTCTTTTTTATGTGTATATAATTTGAAATAAAAATGTTCAGAGAATATGTAATTTCTCTTATTCCTGTATCTCTTCTTGAGTTGCACTGACAGTTTGAACTGGAAATAAGGAATGAAATATAGTTCTCACATCATAATACCCAACCAGCATGAAATGATACCTAATCTGTTCTCACTTTTCCACCTTTACCCTAAATCTAATAGATCTTATTTTGCCAAATCACTGTCTGGGAATTTAAGTGGGAAATGGTTTCTGTGTCTCAGCTAATTAAACACTGAAATTGTTAGCAACAAGGCTGCCAGTGCGAAGCATGTCGGAAAGACGAAGGCGGCTGCGTGTGTAAGATGAGAGCCTTGATAAGACACAGCAAAACAAAGCAAACGTTAGATTCAACAACAAAAGCATTGCTAGAGTGAAAAAACGTGATGCGTTCACAAAACTTCGTGCCCCGACACCACACAGATCCAAGGGAGCACAAGGGAAAAGCAGTGTTCCATGTTGGCCCACGCTTAGTGTTACCAAGAAAAGCCCTTGAAACCAAGGAAGCAGAATGTTCTCTTTGGAGGTGTGACACCAGGTCATCAGAACACAGGACCGTGGGCCATCTAGAAAAGAGCAAGGTACAGAAGAAGAGTTTCTAAAAATGACAAAGAATGATGATTCCTACGAGGAAATCACCTGCACCTTCTAAAGTAGACAAGAAATACATTTAAGGGAGTTCCCGTCATGGCTCAGTTAACGAATCCGACTAGGAACGATGAGGTTTCAGGTTCGATCCCTGCCCTTGCTCAGTGGGTTGGGGATCTGGCGTTGCCATGAGCTGTGGTGTAGGTTGCAGACGCGGCTGGGATCCCTCGTTGCTGTGGCTCTGGTGTAGGCTGGCAGCTACAGCTCCAATTAGACCCCTAGCCTGGGAACATCCATGTGCCGTGGGAGCAGCCCAAGAAATGGCAAAAAGACAAAAAAAAAAAGAAAGAAAGAAATACATTTAGGAATTTAGAAGAGACTCTGAAGGACAGTGAAAAGAGATTTGGTTACAGGATACCAATGAGTAGTCCTCGGGGATTCTGGAAACTGTGTCAGGCCCTTTTCCATTCAAGCAGGGGAGCAAACGAATGGAATTTTCACAACCGTTTGAACTACGAACAGTTACTCAAGATTAACTATTACTCTCCCTTCCCTCTCCTCAAATGTCTGATTACCTGTACTGAGGCTATTGCCTGTGCGAGCCCAGAGTAAAATTTATTCATTGCATTTAGAGCCTGGGGACAGTTTAACAGAAATAACAGTTTCCTCAGTTATTTCATAACTTAAGCAGTGTGTACATTAGAACAAAAGCCTGAAAATTCAATAAAGGCAAATAACACATGAAAAAAAAAAAAAAAAAAACAGCCAACAGTAAATAAGAGTAACTATAGGATTTCAGAGGGCCTTTTTCTTTATACCTCAGTGGAATATAAACCAAAAGGATTTTAGGCAGTTTATTAAAAATATATTATTGGAGTTCCCGTCGTGGTGCAGTGGTTAATGAATCTGACTAGGAACCATGAGGTTGCAAGTTCGATCCCTGGCCTTGCTCAGTGGGTTAAGGATCTGGCATTGCCATGAGCTGTGGTGTAGGTTGCAGACTCGGCTTGGATCCCACATTGCTGTGGCTGTGGTGTAGGCCGACAGCTACAGCTCCAATTAGACCCCTAGCCTGGGAACCTCCATATGCCAAGGGAGCGGCCCTAGAAAAGGCAGAAAGTCAAAAAGATCATAATAATAAAAAAATAAAAATATATTATTACAATGGCATAAAAGTAAACAGTTATGAAAATCTCTAAATTGATTTTTAAAAAAAAATAAGAGAAAGGGGGAAAAAACAGGAATATGATTAAAATTTAAATACTTGTGAAGGTATTTATACAGATGTTTAAGGTGATATGGTGGGAAGTTTTCCAGTTGCTTTCCTAGTAGATGAGGCCACCAGATAAACCTGGGTTTGAGTCCTATTACTGCCATTTACAAGTTGTGTAAACTGAGCTTCAGTATCCTGACCTGTGATATGGAGATACATTTTCTTTTTTTTTTTCTTTTTAGGGCCGTACCCCCAGCATATGGAGATTCCCAGGCTAGGGGTCCAATCGGAGCTATAGCTGCCAGCCTACGCCACAGCCACATCAACGCAGGATCCGCATCTGCAAGCTACAGCACAGCTCATGGCAACACCAGATCCTTAACCCACTGAGCAAGGCCAGGGATCAAACCCTCAACCTCAAGGTTCCTAGTCAGATTTGTTTCCGCTGCGCCACAACAAGAACTCCTGGAGATACTATTTACTCCAAGGGACAGTTGGAGGATTAAAAAGGGATGCACGGAAAGCACCTAGTATAATGCCTGATAGAATCAGTACTCAAAAGCTTGTAGCTGTAAATGAGTGCATGCGATCATGAAGTTATCATTTTCTTACAGATGATATAGATACACATTAAACTAATATGGTCAAATTGCAATATACTGAAAACTTATGTTAGAGACTAGCTATATAGCTCTCTGATGACCTGGCTTCCTCTGAGGATGAAGTTGAAAATAATCTGGAAGAACTGATGGATGGCACATGTTTTAATCAATTTCCATGAGTTCTTGATAAAGGACCGGCTGACACAGGGTTCAAAGACCTGGAGGTCTTTTAAAAGGCCCCTGTGCTCTGCCAACCAAGGGAAGAGCAGGACCCACATGTTCTTTTCTGAATGAAGCCTCCCCAAATGTGGCTAGCCCCATACCCTGCGGGGAGACACTTTCCACAGAGTCAAAGTTCTTCACAATACTCAGCTCCATTCCAACATATAGGCCCCCAAATACTACATCTTGGCTCCAATTATTTTAATATGGGGGAAATTGAGGATTTATGTTACCTAAAGCCAGCTAATCTGGCCATTCAGGGGAAAAAGTTAATGAGGTACCCATGGGGCCACTGACGGTAAGCAATTTCATTCCTTGGTGGATCTTCCAAGGTAAATTAGTTGCACAATGGACCTGTAGAATAATATGATAGAATTGGTATCAGGTATATGCCATGATGGGATGTGACAATTTTAGCAGAGGTCATATGGCAGGACCACTTGTATTTAGGGACCAATCGTGGTATAGGATTCTTATCTTTCTGTTTTCTATAAAAGAAGTATATTCATCTAAATCATCCAAAACTGGTTTCAAGTCACTAACATAAATGCTAAAAGAACATGAGGCTGGAATTCAAAATTTTAAGGCTTAAAATAACCAGGTAAGTTCTAATACCCTATACTCTTAGAACCATTCCATCACAAGCATGTAAAAAGACACGGAGCATTACATCTGTGGCATGCGTGGGTTCCCAGGCTGGGGATCGGACCCTTGCCACAGCAGCCACCTGAGCCATTGCAATGACTACTCCAGGACCTTGACCCACTGAGCCACCAGGGAACTCCCACAAGTGTGTACTCGTCATAGGATGTGATGGAAATGGCTTTTCACCTCCAGTCTTCCTCCCAATACCCCAAACCCAGTCTAATCATGAGAAGAACATCAGATAGATTCTGATACTGGAGCCTCCGACAAAATATGTGCCCAGTCCTCAAAACTGTCAAGGTCATCAAAACCGTGAACTCCAAGAACTGCCATAGCCAAGAGGAGCCTTAAAGAGACAGGACAACTGGGAGTTCCCTGGTGGTCTAGTGGTTAGGGCTTGGTGTTTTCACTGCTTGGTGTTTTCACTCCCTGCTCTGGGACCTGAGATCCCACATCAAGCTGCTGCATGCCTTAGCCAAAAGAGAGACATGGTAACTGAATGTAATATGGGATTCTGCAACAGAAAGGAAGGACCATAGGTAAAAACAAAGGAAATGGATATAATCTCTGGATACTAGTTATTAAAGTATTAGCATAATTTTTTAAAAAGACATGGAGCATCAAATGACATGCAAATTATTTTCTTAGCTGTACTCCAGGGAAATGGCCACCAGGATGCAGCTAATTGGTATAGAATTAAGGTAGTGTTAATGGGAAAAGAAGAGAGATGTTGTAAAGTGAAAATCAGAAGAATTTAGGGGTTAAATGGATTTGAAGTTATGGGAAAAAGATGGGAAAGAAACATGATGTTTATACTGAGAAATGCTCTCAACTATAAAAATTATACTCAACTTAATAAAAACGAGGAGAGCAAGAATGACTTGTAGGGGCTGAAGATGAACGCCACAATCAAGAAGAAACACCTAACAGGTATTGGGAAAAGAGGCAAGTTAGAAAGACGGTGCTTGCAGGGTCAGAAGGACAGATGGTGAGGTCTAGCCCCTCTTCCCTGTTTTATTACCAAAAAATTCAAATATAAAGCCCTGAACACTCACATGCCCACCACCTATATTCTACCATTGACATTTTACTTTGTGTTATTATGTTCCTATCCCTCTATTATCTCCATTCATCAATCCACTTTATTTTTAAAACATACATCTCAAAGTACACATTACCCTAAATACTTAAGCATACCTATCATTAACTTGAGTTCAATATTTGTTTATGGGTTTTTTTTAAGTAAAACTTATATACAATGAAATGCACAAATCTTAAGTGTACATTTCCTGAGTTTTGACAGATGCATACACCTGTGTAACCCCAACCCCTATCAACATATAAACCCTCACTATAATTTCTGTCACCCGGAAAACTTCCTCACACCATTTCCTAGTTAATCCCTGCTCCCACCCTTCCAGAGGCAACTCTTCTTCTGATTTTTTCCCCCCAAACAACTTAGTTTTGCTTATTCTAGAATTTTATCTGAATGTAACCTGCATTGGGTCACCTAAAAGATTATTTGAGAAATGCAAGAGCTCTGGTTTTGAATTTGATTTGAACTGATTTTCAAGTTACAAAAGTAATGCTTGTTCCCTAGTAGGGTTAAGTGGAAACACACACACAAAAGAAAGAAAAAGAAAACTCATTATCTCACCATCTAGATGTGTATATATGTATATATGTTTATTAATAAAATCAGTGTCATAACACAGTTGTGCAACCATTACCACTAGACCCAAGAATTTTTTTGTGTAAGTGTCTTTTTTGTCTTTTCTAGGCCCGCACTCTCAGCATATGGAGGTTCTCAGGCTAGGGGTCGAATCAGATCTGTAGCCACCAGCCTGCGCCAGAGCCACAGCAACGCAAGATCCTAGCCGCGTCTGCGATCTACACCACAGCTCACGGCAACACCGGATCCTTAACCCACTGAGCGAGGCCAGGGATCAAACCCACAACCTCATAGTTCCTAGTCGGATTCGTTAGCCACTGAGCCACAGTGGGAAAGTCCAGAATTTTTTTAAATTATCCCACGAAGAAAGCCCACACCCATTAGCAGTCACTCCCCGTTCCACTCTATCCCCAGCCTCTGGTAACCGCTAATTTACTTTCTGTCTATGGATTTGCTTCTACTGGAGTTTTCATATAAATGGAATCATACAGTATATGACCTCTTATGTCTGGCATCTTTGTCTTAGCAACATGTTTTCAATATTCATCCACACTGAAGCCTGTATCAATATCTCCCTGTTCTTTATGGTTGAATAATATGCCACCATGTAGATATACCACAATTTGTTAATTTATTCATCGGCTGATGGATATTTGGATTGTTTCCACTTGGAGACTGAATAAAGCTGTTATGATCATTCGTGTACATGTATTATGTGTGAATATGTTTTCATTTTGCTTGAACGTATGCCTAGGTGTGGAATTGCCGGGTCATGCGGTAACTCTGTGTTTGACTATCTGAGGATCTGCCAGATTTTTCCAAAGTGGCTACACTGTTTTACATTTCCACCAACAGCATATGAGGGTTCCAATTGCTTCATGTTCTTGCTAACCCACTAGCCCTCATCTGCTTTTTTTTTTGCTTTTTGGGGCTGAACCCAAGGCATATGGTAGTTCTTAGGCTAGGGGTTAAATCAGAGCTGTAGCCTGCAGCCTACACCACAGCCACAGCAACACAGGATTCAAGCTGCATCTTCGACCTACACCACAGCTCACAGCAACACTGGATCCTTAAGCCACTAAGTGAGGCCAGGGATCAAATTCGCATTCCTGTGGATACTAGTCAGGTTCATTGCTGCTGAGCCACAATGAGAACTCTCTTGTAGTGGTTTTGAGTTGTATTTCTCTAGTAACTGATGATATTGATATTGAGTATCTTTTCACGTGCTGATTGGACAATCATATTTATATTTAAATAAACATTTCTGCAAATATATATGCTTATTTTAACACTGGGTTGTCTTTTTATTGTTGAGTTTAAGAGGTTTTGGAAAATATCCATTTTGGATACAATCCCTTGTCAGATACGTGTTTTTCAAATTTTTTCTCCCATTCTGTGAATTGTCTTCTCATGTTCTTGATGGTTTTCTTCGAAGCAGTAAAATTTTTTATTTTGATGAATTTACTTGTTTTGTTTTTGTGGCTTTTGCCTTTGGTGTCATAGGTCAAATGTACCTATAATCTGTTTTAGAAAACGGTACAAAGAAGAGACCTAACCTTAAAAAAATTATTTAAGTCAGTACCTGTCTATACCACTATTAGAGTATAAATGCTCATATACAGTTGGGTCTAATTTTGGCTCATGGCCAAAGCTTTGTTAGTTTGTCCTAAGATGGTCCCAAAGTAGCCTGAGTATGGCACACAAAAGAAATAGTGGTACCTCCAGTTTTGCCTCAGCCCACCCTTGTATAACCAGGTATCTTTCATTCTAAGGCATTTATAAAATGTTTATCAAGTTGAATTGGAAAACGGTTTTAGGGAAGAAAAAGCGTGAACAATCATGGACCAGCCAACACTGACCCAGCACTGTTCTCATTGTTTCCATTTCTGCTGAGATCATCCCTGCTCTCATTTAAACTCCTCTTTCAACACATTTTCAGTACACTGGGGTAAACATTAGTCTTATTTGTCAAACATTTCCAGCTCATTCCTCTCTCAGACCCTCTCTCGTGGTTAGGTGAGATCATATGCCTGGTTCCAGCCAATGCACTGGGTGGAAGTACCAAGCAGAGTTTGCCAGGTTGGTTGGATCTCTCCAGAGTATGCTTTTCTCTCCAGCAATGTTCAAAATGGTGGCTATTCCATCAATCTAAACCCCCAAGTGACTAAGTTTAGATTTTTTTTTTTTTTAAAGCATGAAGACTTTCGTTGTTTTAAACCATTGATATTTGGAGGAGAAAGTTAATGAAGCATCACAGCCTGTCCCAACTAATATACCAGTCACTGTCCTCCTATTCTTAACTCATTGGTCTGCTTTATTGAATGGGGCGGGTGGGCGGGTAAAAGCATGGGTTTTAGGCAGAACATGAAGCAACTGGGCCTGAAAGGATTTCATGCAAGGGTCCTTATTCACTATTCTCAAATGCATGACTTCAACTACACTTTAGAGTACGCCTACCAATGGTATAGAGGACTTGGGTGTTTCAGAGTGCTTCAGTGTCCAAAAGGGGAAATGCCTGGGCAATGAACATTTTCATAAAAAGTAAAAGAAACATTTATGTAGTTACATTGAATGGGTAAAATTTTACAGAGGGGAAAGCCCCCTACTTTTTAGTACAGGGCAAAACTTTTGACACAGCTCAGAAAAATCACTATAAAGAAATATGCAATTAAGTCACCAATTTGACACATATCTACCACTTTCAAACTGTTTCATAGTCTTTTATACTTCTATTTACTGCACATTTACAAAACTCTTATCATTCATATTGTGCCCATCCTCCAAATACACTAAACATTGAGGACTTGGCAAAATATAAATTGATGTAAGCTATGAGCAATCAATATAAACAAAATGGGTGTATATGTAATCTGATAAATTGATCACTTGGCAAGTTGCTGTCTTGACCTAGGGCTTTTATAATCATAACTCAGATAATATTAGGGAAAGAGAAAGGGGAAGTATTATGTATCAAAGAGTTTCAATATGCATTTTTTTGCTTTATGATGATTAATTAGAATTGCAATGTTTCTAGAAGAAACAAGTCAGCTAAAAGTAAATTTAAGTTTATCCCTTTGTTTCTCTGTGAAACACAAAACGTCCTGGTATGAGAGCATTTCCACTAGGAAAGGATTATACATTTTGAAGCTTAATGAACTGCCTGTATGAAATAGTTGCAAGCAAAGACTAGGACTAGTATAAAATTAACTTTGGAATTAGTGTACCAGCTAAACTGTACTAACACCACTATAGGCAAGCAACTTAAACATTAGCAGAAAATAACACTCATTCTTATCACGCATTATTTTTATGAAAACCCTCTACTTTACAAACACAAGCGTCATTTCAAAAAATGACTTATCAGAGGTAACACCTCACAGGGGTCAGAATGGCTATCGTTAGTAAGTCTACAAATAACAAATGAAGGAGAGGATGTGGAGAAAAGGGAAACCTCCTACACTGTTGGTGGGAATGTAAACTGGTACAACAACTAAGGAAAACAGTGTTGAGATTTCTCAGAAAACTAAATATAGAACTACTGTATGACCCAGCAATCCCACTCCTGGGCATATACCCAGACAAAACTGTAATCCAAAAAATACACGCACCCCTATGTTCATAGCAGCACTATGCACAATAGCCAAGAAATAGAAACAACCTAAATGTCCATTGACAGATGAGTGGATTAAGAAGATGTGGTACAAGAGAAAACCACGACTCGCAAAGACACATGTACTCCGATGTTCATTGTAGCACTATTTACAATAGCCAAGACATGGAAACAACCTAAATGTCCATTGACAGAGGAGTAGATCCAGAAGATGTGGTACATATACACAATGGAATATTACTCAGCCATTAAAATGAAGGAAATACCAGCATTTTTAGCAACACGGATGGACCTAGAAACTATCATGCTAAGTGAAGTCAGCCATACAATGAGACACCAACATCAAATGCTTTCACTGACATGTAGAATCTGAAAAAAGATCAGACTGAACTTCTTTGCAGAACAGATGCAGACTCACAGACATTGAAAAACTTATGGTCTCCAGAGGAGACAGTTTGGGGGGTGGGGGGATGTGCCTGGGCTGTGGGATGGAAACCCTGTGAAATCAGATTGTTATGATCATTATACAACTATAGATGTGATAAATTCATTTGAGTAATAAAAAAAAGGAAAAAAAAAAAGAAGAAGATGGAATACTTCTCAGCCATAAAAAAGAACAAAATAATGCCATTTGCAGCAACATGGCTGCAACTAGAGATTCTCATACTAAGTGAGGTAAGTCAGAAATAGAAAGACAAATACCATATGATATCACTTATATGTGGAATCTAAAATGTGACACAAATGAACCTATCTATAGAGCAGAAACAGATTCACAGACATGGAGAACAGACTTGTGGTTGCCAAGGGGGAGGGAGAGGGAATGGGATGGACTGGGAGTTTGGGGTTAGTAAATGTAAACTATTATGTTTAGAATGGATAAGCAATGAGGTCCTGCTATATAGTATAGGGAACTATATTCAGTCTCTTGTGATAAAACATGATAGAAAATAATATGAGAAAAATAATGTATATATATATATGTATGAGTGGGTCACTTTGCCATACAGTAGAAATCGACAGAACACTGTAAATCAACTATAATAAAAAATGTTTGCTGAATAAATTAATATCATGAAGTTATCAATGCACAAATATTAGTTTATATTTCAAAAAATTAAAAGACAAATAAATAGGAGTTATATTAATTGGAAGAAAAGATACGAAATGATAACTTTCAGGTTATATTAGTTGCCTCTTTGGAAAACCAAGAGAATCAATCAAAAAATTATTCTAAATAATATAAGAACTAAATAAAGAGACTGGGCCCAAAACTAATGTTCAGAAATAAATAACCTTTTTATATGCAAATAAGAATCTGTTAGAATTTACAGATTCTTAGCCACACATAGCTATTCAAATTTTATTTTACTTTATTGCTTTTCAGGGCCATGCCCGTGGCATATGGAGGTTCTCAGGCTAGGGGCCAAATCGGAGCTGTAGCTGACAGCCTACACCACAGCCACAGCAACGCCAGATCCAAGCCACGTCTGCAACCTACACCACAGCTCATGGCAACACCAGATCCTTAACCCAAGTTTTGTATTTAAAATTTATATTCAAATTTTAATAAAAATTAAAGAAAATTTGAATTTTAGTTTATTAATAACATTAGCCATATTCCACATCCTCAGTAGTCAATTGATATTTTGGGGAAACTAGCCAGTTGGAATTATTTTCCATAGGCCATATGATAAACAAGCAATAAGGGCCAGGGGAGTTCCCGTCGTGGCGCAGTGGCTAACGAATCCGACTAGGAACCATGAGGTTGCGGGTTTGATCCCCACCCTTGCTCAGTGGGTTAACGATCCGGCGTTGCCGTGAGCTGTGGTGTAGGTTGCAGATGCGGCTCGGATCCCGCATTGCTGTGGCTCTGGCGTAGGCTGGCAGCTACAGCTCCGATTCGACCCCTAGCCTGGGAATCTCCATATGCCGTGGGAGCGGCCCAAGAAATGGCAAAAAAAAAAAAGGGCCAGGAAAATTCTGAGAAAGAATAGTAATAAGGGGAACAGTTCTTTCAGATACTAAAACACATTTCAAAACTATAGCAATGAAAATGTTTGGATAGACTGATAAAGGTAAAACAGAATAGAAATTCTAGAAATTTACTCCAATACATGTAAAAATTTTGCATGTGATAAAGGAGGCATTTCAAATCAGTGGTAAAGATGAATTATCATGTTAGGATTTGGTAGCCATCTAGAGGGAAAAAAAAAAGCATTTGTTTCCTTACTTCACTTCTTACCCCAAAATAAATTCCAAATGTAGCAAAGACCTAGACATCAAAGAAAACAATATTAAAGGTTTGCTTTTAATAGCAAAAGATTGAAAACAACTTAAATGACCTTTAAATGATTAAATAGAGTATACATTCAATGTAATACCATTTAGCTATTCACAAAGAAAATGTGCACAGTGGTTAACGAATCCGACTAGGAACCATGAGGTTGCAGGTTCGATCCCTGGACCTCGCTCAGTGGGTTAAGGATCTGGCATTGCTGTGAGCTGTGGTGTAGGTCGCAGATGCAGCTCGGATCCCGCGTTGCTGTGGCTCTGGTGTAGGCCAGTGGCTGCAGCTCTGATTCGACCCCTAGCCTAGGAACCTCCACATGCCGCAGGAGAGGCGCTAGAAAAGGCAAAAAGAAAAAAAAATTTATTACAAAAACCAAAGCCTATAAGCTTTATAGGCTGCATTTCCCCTACCTCCCATTTCTGTCCCATGTAAGTTTAATTTCTTATATGAGAGCTGCAGAAGGTCTGTAGGCAGTCGTTTCAGGCTTCAGTGCAGTAAACCCTCATCTAGAAGGTTAGAATTTGACAATCTGCCTAATAAGTGTTTAGTAGGAACGAGGATCTGCTATCGATACGCTTAGTAGGCACGTATTCAGTCAGAATTTTCTATATATTTATATATATATATATATATATTTTTTTTTGTCTTTTTGCCATTTCTTGAGCCGTTCCCAGGGCATATGGAGGTTCCCAGGCTAGGGGTCTAATTGGAACTGTAGCCACCAGCCTACGCAAGAGCCACAGCATCGCGAGATCCGAGCCGCGTCTGCGACCTTCACCACAGCTCACAGCAATGCCAGATCTTTAACCCACTGAGTGAGGCCAGGGATCGAACCTGCAACCTCATGATTCCTAGTCGGATTCCCGGAATTTTATATTATTTAAAGAACACTTTTGGAGTTCCTGTCATGGCTCAGTGGTTAACAAACCCGACTAGTATCCGTGAGGACATGTGCTTGATCCCTGGCCATGCTCGGGGGTTAAGGATCTGGTGGTGCTGCCATCAGCTGTGGTGTAGATTGCAGACTTGACTCGGATCCTGTGTTGCTGTGGCTGTGGCGTAGGCCAGTGGCTACAGCTCTGATTCGACCCCTAGCCTGGGAACCTCCCCATGCCATGGATGCGGCCCTAGAAAAGACAGGAAAAAAAAAAAGACAAAAAATAATAAAAGATTTTTTTTAAAAGAAGAACTCTTTGGATTATAGCAAAAGAGAAGGGCCAAAGTAGTCTGTAGTCACTCCACAATGTAAAAATATAAATGAATCAATGATGTGGAAACACAATGAGTCCAGAGAATTCTCAATAGAAGAGCACTTCACAAAGGGAACAAAGGTCTCCGCCTTCTCCCAGGTCCTCCAGCGTACATGCCACGTCCATGCAACTACCCCTGTTGAGAACCTGCTATGCCCTGGGAGCCTCCCCACCAACTCTACAGCTCCTGATCTCACGCCCAACAATCTCCAACACAAATTAGACCTCATTTGCCTGTAGGAACAGAATTGTCTGATTCCAGGGTTGGCTGTTTGACAGCTCAATTTATTTTTTATTTATTTATTTTTTTTGTCTTTTTGCCATTTCTTGGGCCGCTCCCGCGGCATATGGAGGTTCCCAGGTTAGGGGTAAAATCGGAGCTGTAGCTGCCAGCCTACGCCAGAGCCACAGCAACTTGGGATCCAATCCGCGTCTGCGACCTACACCTGATCGTTAACCCACTGAGCAAGGGCAGGTATCCAACCCACAACCTCGTGGTTCCTAGTCAGATTCGTTAACCACTGCGCCACAATGGGAACTCCGACAGCTCAATTTAGATCTTTTAAAAGGCAATGGAGTTTTTCCAGGTATTGACATTATGTTCTTGGAGCCTAAGGAAATTACTCTAGAATAGGTTTGTCTGTCAAAGACTACCCTAGAAAACCCCTGGGTCGGGGGGTGGGGGGGGGATGCCATATAACACGATTGAACTTTTAACAATTTCTTTCTATCAGTAGTTGTTTTGTGGTGGAGGGGAGTGGGGTCGAAGATGGTGGGATGGGGTGGCCATGCCTGCAGCATGTGCAAGTTCCCAGGCCAAGGATCAGACCTGAGCTGCAGCAGTGACAGCAGTTGGATTCCTAACCTGCTGCACCCCAGGAGAACTCCTGTTAGTAATTGTTTTAAAATTCAAGACAACCAATTGAAACATAAAGGAACTTTCTTTGTAATTAATTTTGCTGTCCAGTATTTAGGCACAGATTTCATGGGTAAGACAAAGCTCCTCAGAGCCTTGATTTCCACATGCGTTGAATGGGGCTGGGAGTGATTCCACGGGGCAGGATTCAGAGGGTGTTGGATCAAAGCAGGCAAAACATTACTCTGGATAAAGAAGTGTTTACTAGGAGCACTGTCCTGGAGTATAGGAATCAACACCCTGGCAGGAACCCCAGCAAATGGTGCAAGTATCCTGTTAGGATGGTCCCAGGAAGTACAGAAAAAGCAACGAGACACGTTCACTGAGGCTGAAATGCCAGCACTGCCCTGGAAGGTGGTAGAAGTGGGGGGAAGGCTCAGAGAAGTGGGCATGCACCAGTGGATGTCCTCTGCCAGGCCTAGATGACTGCACCCTGGGAAGGGGCCACAGCACAAGAGGGGTGCCAGCACTTGAAGATTGCAGTGGTAGCTCTCCTGTGCAGATCGGGGATGAGGTTCTGTCTTTTCAGATCTGAGCTCCTTGACAGCAGTGAGAGCAATAGGAGAACTCCCACTGGTCCCCCACCAGCCCCTCCTCATGGAGGCCAAGTGGTGATATTTAGCCACAGAAGCCACATGCATGCAATTATTGTCATGGATAGTAGGGTGGAGTGACAGCCAGGTGGCCTGACCCACACAGACGCATGGAGAGGGTGAATAAATGTAGTGGTCCTGGAGGCAAGCCCAAAAAGGTATTTCTCAACCCATACAAACAAAAGTAATCAAGGATACAGGATGAAAGCAGTCAGCCCAATGAGAAGTCAGGATGACTTGCCCATTTTCCAGAACCAAGCCAGCTTTGGGACCCAGAACCTGTCAACTGAAAGAGGCTAGGTGCTCAGGAAGCACAAGTATTCATAGAAATGATTTCCTGGTCCTTCCCAAAGGGATCCGTGGCCACGCGCTTGAATAACTCCACACTGGGGGATGGTGAAGACCCAAACATTATAAGGCTTGTTGGACACAGAGTCCTGGTGGACATTAATACCTGGAACTCTGAAACATCAGCATGGAACCCTGTTAGAGTGGGGACAGGGCCAACATCATGGAAATGTCTGTGACCTGTGAGGTTCTAAGTGCGGTTTAATTCTGGGTGTAATGCTCTGGTATTGCCCTCTTGAAATGCTTAATAATTTTCAAACAAGGGGCCCTGCATTTTCAGCTTGTGTTGGGTCCTGCAAAGTCCACAGCTGGTGCTGGTGGGAATGTATGAGTGGCCTAGAAATGAATGGAGCTCTGGCCCTGAGCTTATGTTGCATCTCTTGGGTATGCAGACCCGTCACGAATATTTTGCTGCTCTCTGAATGTATACTTTAGATAGACATTCCCAGTAACTGACATATCATGCTGCCTCCTTGGCCTGTGGGATAAGCACGAGAGTGAAGACAGCCAAGTGGAAAGCTCTGAAACAATTTTCCCCAAAGGTCAAATTTTCTCATGTTGAGAAACCCTGACCTGAGAAATCACTCAGTGTAAATATTTCTTCTAGCTGCCAGTTTTTTGATGCCACCTCATTTGTTTCATCCACTCTTAGTTTTTGTGGTTTTATTCCCCACCCCCGTTTTTTCCTTTTTAGCACCACACCCACAGCATATGGAGGTTCCCAGGCTAGGGGTCAAATCAGAGCTGTAGCCGCCAGCCTATGCCACAGCCACAGCAACGCCAGATCCGAGCTGTGTCTGTAACCTATACCACAACTCTCGGCAACGCTGGATTCTTAACCTACTGAGCAAGGCCAGGGATCGAACCTGCATCCTCATGAATACTAGCCAGATTTGTTAACCACTGAGACATGACAGGAACTCCTGTGGTTTTACGCCTTTTAAAAATCCTTTACTGACACTTAAGAGTCTGTTCTGGGAGAAGTGATAGTAAACATAATTGTTTAACTGTCACATTTAACCAAAACCCTTATGGTGAAATGTGAATTTATGTCTGTTGAAAAATACTCCCACTCCTGTCTGAAATGATGACTTAGGTGAATGGTTAGCATTAGGAAGAATGTGTGAACCAAAGAGTGAAAACAGAATGCTTGTGGAATCAGCAAGAAATGGACTTTGGGTCTTACGGAATATTCCATACAGTTGTTCTGAAGGTAAGCTGTCATTTTTTAAAAGTAAAAAATGAGTAGCTAAAAGCTGCAGACAGCAACAACTAGACATTATCAGTTGAAATGCATCAATTTTTTTTTTTTTGTCTTTTTAGGGCCACATATGGAGGTTCCCAGGCTAGGGGTCCAATCGGAGTTACAGCTGCCGGCCTACATCACAGCCACAGCAATGCCGGATCCTTAACCCACTGATGGAGGCCAGGGATCAAACCCGCAACCTCATGGTTCCTAGTCAAATTCGTTTCTGCTGTGCCACAACGGGAACTCCTTTAAATACTTTTTAATCTTTCTAAAGGACGACTAGAATTTTCTGAAGGACATTTCACACACGCTGCCACTCCCTCCATTATTATTTAAACAGCGTTTATTTAAACTTAAGAGTTACAGATGTTTCTTATCGATTGTTCTGGGCTTAAACAGAAGTTGGATTACATGGGACTTGCTGCATTCACTCTGAATCTTAAGACAGGAGTCAGGAAGCCAGCATAAAGAAGTTTTTGAGGAACTCAGTCTAGGAATGCAGAATGAAAACTCTACTCTGAACTCAAAGACTGTCCCCTCCTTCCAAGGGACAGCCCTATCATTCTCTTAACTCCGTGTGCCAGCGGGAGCCTTGGGGCATATTGGTGTGTCCTGGTCTTTTACTCTGGCCTCTCATTTAAAGGAGTAACACCCCCCACCACCACCGCCTTTGAAATGGAAAAGCATTGAGAACCGGCTGTATAGCACTGGGAATTGTATCTAGTCACTTATGATGGAGCATGACAATGTGAGAAAAAGAATATATATGTATATATATATGTAGGTGTGACAGGGTCACCTAAAGTGAAAGTAAAGTGATGGAACACTGTAAACAAGCTCTGATGGAAAAAATAAAAATCAGTAAGAAAAAATAAAGGTGTAACATCGCAAGGCATGTTTCTACAGTATTTTCTTAGCCTCTTTGCTTCTATTTTCTATGCTGAAAACTCCATCTTGTCCTGCTTTACTTTACCCCATATTCCTGCTTGAAAAACAGTCGCAGTGCTGGTAAATGACTTAAGCTTAAGAACAAAGACCTAAAGGCATAAGTTATTCATAGGGTCAGCTGAATGAGGACAAAATGCGTTGGTCTAGGCACACCAGACCTGTGCAGATTGGCACACTGTTTACACAGCATGATATGTCCTCTTAACAATAAAAGGAAGAGGAACCCCATGGCCCCAACTGGTTTATGAGGGGTCATTACCATAATGCGTTAGCAAAGAGAACCAAGGTGCAAACCTAGGCACTCCCCAGGTTGCCACAGATAGGCGTGCCATTTGCGAAAGCACAGTGATGATTCTCCAGATGCTATGCATAGCTAGCTAACTAACGCCAAGCTTCCTCAAATGTTAATGATTGTTAAATGCCTAAAGGTCAGAGTAAAAGCTTAACCATCTACCAGCTATGTGACTTTTAAAATAATAAAAGAACTATTAAAGTAATAAAAAAAACCCTATATCCTGTACCTATAGCCTCCTCCTCACTTGACATAATCCCAAAGAGCACAATAAAAGCAGTGTGGTTTTTGAGGTGGTGATTTTGGTCCCTAAGACCTTGAGTCCCCGGTTCCCTCCTTTAACTAAGATAAATGTCTCTTGTGTCTTGTTTTATGTTAACTTTTTTCCTTAAGTTTCACAGCACCCATTCTTCAGCCCTCACCTGCTGAGCTGGTCTCAGCAGTGTGACCTTTCATGACATCTTTGAGGCATTAATAAACCCCTTTATTTATTTATTTATTTATTTATTTTGTCTTTTTGTTGTTGTTGTTGTTGTTGTTGCTATTTCTTGGGCCGCTCCTGCGGCATATGGAGGTTCCCAGACTGGGGGTCTAATCAGAGCTGTAGCCACCGGCCTACGCCAGAGCCACAGCAACGCGGAATCCGTGCCGCGTCTGCAACCTACACCACAGCTCACGGCAACGCCAGATCGTTAACCCACTGAGCAAGGGCAGGGACCGAACCCGCAACCTCATGGTTCCTAGTCGGATTCGTTAACCACTGCGCCATGACGGGAACTCCCCCTTTATTTATTTATATGAAATCAAAACTGTTTTGTGGGATCTAATTAGAAATTGCTTGGACTAGAGTTCCCATTGTGGCTCAGCGGAAACAAATCTGACTAGCATCCATGAGGACACAGGTTCGATCCCTGGCCTCACTCAGTGGGTTAAGGATCCAGTGTTGCTCTGAGCTGTGGTGTAGGCCAATGTCTACAGCTCCGATGCAACCCCTAGCCTGGGAACTTCCATATGCCACAGGGGCAGCCCTAAAAAGGCGAAAGAAAGAAAGGAAGAAAAAAAGAAGGAAAAAAAGAAGGAAAGAAAGAAAGAAACTGCTTGGACTAGAAAACAGCTTTAAAAAAACACATTGATTTATCATTATTACTTTTCCAATGGACTTTGGAAAATCAATACATTCCTATGAAGGAAAAATATCAAGTTAAAGAATCCAACTCTGTGGTTAATAAGAATGTATTCGGCATACCTCTGCAAGGTACACTTGGAGGGTTTCTGTGGAAACAAACATGAAAACATACAAAATATGGGTTAAAATGAAGGTTTAAGGGACACTTTATAAATTTATTCTTTAAAAATATGTTCTCTAACTTGAAGCTTTTTCTTATTTTTCAGTCATCCGTTTTGTGTGTATGTGTGCTTATAAATAAAAAATTCCGGAGTTCCCATCGTGGCGCAGTGGTTAACGAATCCGACTAGGAACCATGAGATTGCGGGTTCGGTCCCCGCCCTTGCTCAGTGGGTTAACGATCCAGCGTTGCCGTGAGCTGTGGTGTAGGTTGCAGACGCAGCTGGATCCTGCGTTGCTGTGGCTCTGGCATAGGCCGGTGGCTACAGCTCCGATTTGACCCCTAGCCTGGGAACCTCCATATGCCGCGGGACCGGCCCAAAGAAATAGAAAAAAAAAAAAAAAAAATTCCCTTTATAAGAGGTTAAGTCCTTGGTTGAAAAGCATACACGTACCCTTCCATTTCTTTTTCCATGAAAAACTTCCATGATTCTCAAAATTACAAGAGAAATATCGCAGTAAATAAATTTTAACAAATTTTATATTAGTAAATCATGGTTTCACTTGTGTAAATAATTCCATTTGCTATTATTTGAAAAGGGTATTTGTGCGGCCTAGAAAAAGACTCAGTCCTCATAGTCTTTATTATAGATAAAATGATTCTGAAACTAAATTTGTGTAATAGTCCTTGACATAAAAGGCAAACATATACCGTATCATTTCTCTCTGATACCATTTTCCATTCTTACAAAGAAAAAAATAAAAATAATCGCATTTCAAATAAAGTCTATTAGCAGGCTGAGCTTTGATCAGTTTCTAAACCATCAGGAAATGTCTTCTTTTTGAGAAATGAGAAAGCCTAGCTATGACCTGGAGGTGAAATATAGAGCTCCTATAACCATAGCAGTACCAAAAATCTACCTACCAGAACTCTGCCAAAGTCAACCCTTCCAGTCCTCACCCCCAACATAGCTTATTGAATTCTAATCAGTGCCAATGAGAAGCAAAGCCAGTCATCTGGTTTCTGCATATCAGTAAGGGTGGCCTTTCTGCTGGAGGTCCTAGGAGGGAACTCCTGGGCAGCGCAGTCATGGTAGCAAGTGGTGGCAAAACAAGCTGGCAGTATCACATGACAACCTGCTCTAGCCTCTCCCTCGTTCATGACTTTGGCTTCAAAGGCCACACAAGACACTTTTCAAGACAAAAGGCTTGAAATTCTGTGTACCCTGAGACCTGGACGGAAACCACAGCTACAAGCCAATTCTTTGCCTACACTCAGTGAAAATGCTGTAATGCAGCCTCGCACGGGGTTTCCTCAGAGGTCAACCTACAGAACTTCTGCAAACGTTGTTAATAATCCAGTAATTGCTTTCCTGCACCTCCCCAGTCCCGTCAAATGACTCTGAAATGTAATTTCTTTGCTCTGACAAACAGAGCAAGGAAAGAATACATGATCTCAAGGGAGACAGAGGCCAAGACAAGATAGGGCCAAGGACCATGTTCACACAGCCCCTCCTGGAGCTCCCTGTACCATCCCCTCTTCAGCTCACAACCCATTTCTCTTTCAACAAACCTAGGAACTGGCAAAAAATTAGGGGAGGGGGAGGATATTGTTTTTCATCCAACACGAGGTATTCAGCAAAACTCTGCAGGGAGGCAAAAACTTTTCCTCTCTCCTCTGACAGTCTCCAGCTGGGCCTGCCAATTAAATTGATCTGAAGACAGATTAACAGGCAAAAAGCATGCCAATTCTATTTAATATTTTTACCTGCTCATAGGAGCCTTCACAGGAAAATGAAGACACCTTCCGCCCAAAGTAGTAAGGCCCAAGTACTAATGCACTAGGTTGAACAACAAGTAATCGTTGCGGAAAAGGAGCTAAAACATCTGTGGAGACTACAGGAAGATGAAGGTTACTCCAACGAGGTCTGTGTGTACAGAGTTCTCGCCGCCTGGACACCCCATCTTGGGGGATGTTTCTTTCCTCCTGGTTCAGGGAGGATCCTTGCCACTTTGGGCAGAGGAAAGGGTGGGAGGGAGGCTGTGGGAGTTTTCTCTTTTGCTTATGTTATTTTTCAAGTGCCTTGAACTCTAAACAGTCCTTATGCCAAAGTGGCATACTTTGGGGTGACATAGTCTGCTACTCTCTACCTCCAAAAGCAAATGAGGGGTTAGAAATGGAATCGTGCTCCTCACCCCCCAAATTCACGTGCTGAGGTCTTAACCCCTAGGACCTTAGCATGTGACGGTACTTGGAGATGGGGCCATTTAATTAAGGTTAAATGATGTCATATGAGTGAAAATGATGTCATTTGAGAGGTTCTAAGCCAGTGTACCTGGTGTCCTGATAAAAACAAAGAGGTCCTGGGGTGCACGCACAGAGGGACTATCATGTCAAGGACACAGCAAGAGGGAAGCCACCTGCAAGCCAAAGAGAGATGGTGCTGAAGGACCCAACCCTGCCAGCACCTTGACAGTGGACTTTCAGGCACCAGCACCATGAGAAAATACATTTTTGTTGTTCAAGAAAATATATTTCTGTTGTTCAAGCCACTCCATCCTGATATTCTGTTACTGCAGCCTGAGCAGATTAATATACAAGGCAAAAGAATATCACATAAAATGTTTCCCTGAGGAACTATCTAGACTTTCCCCTTGATACATCTCCTCAACCTGCCTATTTACAATCAGCGCTGCCTTCCGAAAGGCTACATCTTACAGGTTCTTGTCCGATGTGTGTGTTCTTCCCTCCTGGCTCTCTGATAACATTCTCCCCAGTCATTTGGCAGCTCCCTAATTGGTTTTCTATTTTCCAAGTGCCAGTTTTCTGATGAAAGCTGTTTACAGCCTCACCACTTTGGGCAGAGGAGAGGGAGGGAGGGAGACTGTTGACAGAAGCTGTTTCTAAGAAACATCTCTTGTTTCCTCTTGACACAGTCTGTGATGGGAGAAGAGACTAAAGGGACAACTTAGGAAACAAAATATCAGATCACGAGCAGGGATGTGATTCCCTGCAGAGTGTTAGTCATGCACCATTTGGCCACCGTGGCTTGAGCTGTTCTGTACCAGGCTCGGCGCCAGGCATGGAGGATGCAGCCAAGAATGAGTTAATGTTCCAGTCAAGTGTGATGTCTTAATTAATGAACCCCCAGACTAATGCTGCTCTAAAATGAAGTTGGGTGCATTTAAAACACACACACATTCTGAAGGCATCATAGAGAAGTTCAGAGACAAGAATGAAGAAAGGGGGAGAGGAGGTCTAACGAGCAGAGAGCTAAGGGGCAGAATCAGAGTGAGGAGCCCAAGAGGATGGCAGATGGGGAGACCAGGGCTAAGGAAGAGGCAGCCTTGGTGAATGGAAGGGGCCTTGACCTTCTCTCAGCTATAACCTCAGGGCAGCCCCCCACCTCCCCACCTCTATTACCACCCCCAGAGTAAATGCTGATGCCTTATCTGTGGTGGGAATGCCTTGCTGTCCACAGGGCTCCAGAGCCCTGTAGAGAAGAACGGGACATTTAGAAGGAATCTGTGCATTCACCATTTCTGGGGCCAGAAAGCTGCACCAGGGCATGAACTGTGAGCTGCAGCAAAGCAACCACCTTGAGAGCCATCGCAGTCTCCCTCCACCAACCTCAGACTCTCCCTCTCTCAACACCCCTATCCCATCCCACTGTGGAGACAGAAAGCAGATACCCAAACAATGCCCAGGATCAACCAAACCAAAAGTTGGTTCTTTGGGAAATGTTCTATATCTATATACGTGGAAAATCAGCAGTCCTCAGAAAATTAAGGGCTTTACTGCTTTGGGAAACAGAAAAAGAAAAGGGGAAATTGAGAGGAAAAAAAATGCTAATGGTGAGTAATAAAAAGAGTGAGCATGAGAAAGAACTTATTAGAGGCCGAACCCCGGTCTTTGTCACTGTTGAGCTCTGCCAGCAAGCATGCCAGTTGAAAAGATGAGTTCAGTGCATTTGACTTGGAAGGAAGAGATTATTCAAATTCCCCAAAGATGACAGCTTCTGGGAACACCTGGAGGGGTTCTGTTACTTCCTAGTTTGAACCTTTGAATCAGTATAGGTGATACAGTAGCACTATCTTCCATCTAAGAAAACCTTTAGATTCTACCTCTACCCTTCAAAACAGCGGCCAGGACAGTCTCTTTGGAATTCTCATAGTCATCATGGCCTATCCAGGGTTTTTGGCATTTACCACCTCCTGCACCTAAGTGTCTGTGTTAGCCTCTTGTCACAGTTTCTTTCATCTGTGGCCACAGTGAACCACTCCTGAAACTCATGCTCTTGTGCAAACCCTTCCCCTTGAGGCTGTGCTGGCCCTGTGACAGCTGCAGCTGATAAAATGTGGTAGATATGATGTTTTGGGGCTTCTGAGCCTAGGTGCTAAGAAGATCTGGGAAGCCCAGGCTAGTCATATGGAGAGGCTGCATGGGCAGAGGATGCCTGGCCAGCCCCACCTGATGTACCAGGCATACAACTCAGGAGGCCGTCTTGGATAGTCCAGCCAATAAAAGCCACATGCCACAGAGATGGGCCATTTTTTACCAAGCCCAAATCGCAGAATTGTGAGTAAATAATTGTTGCTTTTACATAGTTTCTGTAGTGGTGCAGCAGAAACGAATCAAACTAGGAACCATGAGGTTGCAGGTTCCATCCCTGGCCTCACTCTGCAGGTTAAGGATCTGGCATGGCTGTGGCCATAGGCCAGCAGCTACAGCTCCAGTTAGACCCCTAGTCTAGGAACCTCCATATGACAAGGATGTAGCCCTGAAAAGACTAAAAATAAAATAAAATTAAAAAATGTTGCTTTTAGTCACTGAGTTTTGGGATACTTATTACCTAGACATTGAAAACCAAAACATTTCTCTTCACCAAGTCTTTTTCAATCACTTCCTTCAAGATCTAGGTTAAGTTGTCCTCTCTGGAAGATGACCTGACAAACGCAAGGCAGTGTTTATTTCATTTTATTTTAGAACTTCATATATTGTTTGGATTATGCAGTCCTATGCTTGTTTTGGTCAGTTTCCTAAATTAACCTCTCTTTAAAGTTCATAATGATACTATCTAACATTGACCATCACGGGCCAGGCCCTATAGCTGGGAATACATAATATTACCCACGTGTTACAGATTAGGAAACTGAGGCACAAAGAGGTTAAGTAACTTGCCCGAAGATGGTCCTGTAAAAGTCATGAATTTGTTCATCATTCTATAGCATTGGTGGCATGCATCTGAGCTTTAAATGCAAACAATGAAAATTATATAGAAAAAATAGCATTGCGTCAATACTCTCAGTAAGAAGAAGAAAGGAGGAAGAAAAGAGACTACAGTAAGGGACTCAGAAACTGCGGTATGTGGTTATTGGACTAATAACGTCATGTAGACTCAGGGGCATTGGCTGGGCCAGTTTTGTAGTGTGTGGGTTTGTGGTGTGAACAAGAGTTAGGTAAGCCATGAAACGATGGAAAAACAGCAAATCATCACTTTAATTTTGAAGGTTTCCCAAAGCCAGTGCCATGAAGAGAGGCTCTACTTCGACTGGGATGCATGTGAGCTGGCCTGCTGTTGTTTTGTTTGTGTGTGTGTAATAAACTCTCTTTTGAGCTAATTTGGATGGGTTTCTGTCTCCTGTAATAAAAAAGACCTCTGGCTAAGGTCCTTCCAAATGACCACATCTAGATGACCAAAGGTGATGGCCGTAAAACATTTCAAAATATATTTACTGGCTATGCAATTTTCTACTCTGTGAAACATAGGTTTCCTGACAAATTTTATATTAGGAGAGAAATGAAAGATCATGCCAGGAAACATAAAGTTCTTAGGAAGTAATTTGATTATAAACATATTTCCTTAATAGGATACAATTTGATTCTAACGCTCATTACCTTTTGACAAGAACATCAAATACTGGTTGTTTAGGTCAACGACTCATGACGCTCTCTCAAACGTTCACAGCCCAGTAGGGTACACAGCAGAGGCCTGCATCCATCTTCATTTTACTGATGGGCCTGAACTCTAAAGGGTTGGAGAATATCTGAGAGCACAAGGGCAGGAGGCAGGAAGCTGGTGTGGTCTTAGGGTTCTTGGCCCAGGGCTCTTTTAACCAGAGCGTATTATTCTATGATGCCGTTTTTCACTCCTGTAAGAATCAAGGAGACTTCTTTCTGACCATACAGACCTCAAGGTTCCATTAGAGCCTCTCCAGAGCTAAATGTGCTACAGAGGTCGTTATTCTATCACGGTCACATAGGGAGCTCTTCCGAATACCATGCTTATCATAAGGTCGTCTGCCTCCAAACGTTTCCTCCACTGACCAAACATTTCAGTGCTCTGAAGACATCCTAGCTTTGAAATTTCTATTGAATCCACGTCTATCAATGTTATGAAGATCACTTAAGCTTCCATTCTTGCAACAAAGGTGACGGTAAAATTAAATTTGGGGCACTGCTAACAATGGCACAGCATATGAGCAGGACAAGAGGGTAATCTGGAGTATTGTTTTGTATTGTTTTGTCTTCTGCTCATAAAGTGGCAAGGTCAGTGTGACCCTGATGCTGCCATTACGCCCTCCTCAAACCAAGGGGCTTATTCAATTTTTGCATCCTTTTGAAATATTTGCAACTTTAACCTGCCATTGGAGAAGTCATACATTTGGTTCGGCTCCAACAGCAATTTACATGTGAGAAAAAATTCAGGAGGATTTAGGAAGAGGGGAAAAGCCATCGTGGCAGTTCAAGTGAAACACTGACCTTCTGCATTTAAGAAGGGAAGATTATGTGCCATTTAACAGACTTTGCAAGTTCCTTTCCTGGTCAGATACGCCATTCTTCAACCTCCTTTCCTCTAGTCCTGAGACTGCCCAGTAGGCAAAGGCCAAAGAGGCTGTGGCCTGAGGGCTGCCGGGGCCTGCCTACCTGCATCCTAGAGATTCTGCTGCTGCCTGGACTTCTCTCTGCCAGACAAGAGCAAGGAGAGGCTTGGATGTATATGAGTTCGTGTCTCCCCAAGACAGAACAGTCCACTGTCCATTGACCTGCTGCTCGTGAGATGGCCAGGGAGAGGCTTGCACCAACGTCAGTGACACCACACAGTGCTGGCTCATTTCTCTGCTTTGTCTTATGTTTTAATCACAAATGGAAGAAGGTAGGAGGTTGTATAGACATAAAGATATAGCCTCTTTGGGGCTGTTGTCAACAGCAATCTAGAAAGTCTTTGGATCTGATTTGTGTTCATGTGGGAGAATCACACACAATTCAGTACAGTTGTTCCTTAGTATCCATGGGGGATTGACTCCAGGACTTCTGCAGATACCAAAATCCTGTAGATGCTCAATTCCCTTATATAAAACGGCATAGTATTTTCATATAACCCACACACATTTTTTTTCTCTCTCTCTCTTTTTTTTTCTTTTTAGGACCGCACCTTCAGTATATGAAAGTTCCCAGGCTAGGGGTCAAATCAGAGCCATCGCTACCAGCCTACACTCCAGCCACAGCAACACCAGATCCAAGCCCCATCCGTGACTTATGCTGCAGTTTGCAGCAACGTTGGATCCTTAACCCACTGAGCATGGCCAGGAATCGAGCCCCCATCCTCGTGGATACTTGTTTGGTTCTTAACCCACTGAACCACAATGGGAACTCCATGAATATCTTACCATGTATTTTAATTCATCTTTAGATTACTCACAATATCTAGTACAATGCAAATTCTATGTAAATAGTTGTAAATACAATGTAAATTCTATGTAAATAGTTGCCGGAGCACAACAAATTCATGTTTTACTTTTTGGAACTTTCCAAAATTTTTTTCCCAAATACTTTTTTTTTTTTAAATTGATTGATTTACAATATTGTGTTAGTTTCAGGTGTACAGCAAAGTGATTCAGTTATATATATTATTTTTTTCAGATTATTTTCAGTTATAAGTTATTTACAAGATTTTACTGTATTCCCCTGTGCTATACAGTAGGTCCTTGTTGCTTATGCATTTTATGCATAGTAGTCTCTATCTGTTAATCCCATTTTCCTAATTTATTCATCCCCCACCTCCCTTCTCCTTTGGTAACCATATGACTGTTTTGTATGTCTATGAGTCTGTTTCTGTTTTGAATATAGATTCATTTGTACAATTTTTTAGATTCCACACATGAGTATACATACTATTTGTCTTTGACTTAGTATGATCATCTCTATGTCCATCTATGTTGCTGCAAATGGGAGTTTCTTTTTTATGGCTAAGTAATACTACATTGTGTGTATGTGTATATATAGGGATGAAGAGAGAGAGAGAGTGCCATATCTTCTTAAACTAATTGTCTGCTGATGGGCACTTGGGTTTTTTCCAAGTCTTAGCTATTGTGAACAATGCTGCTATGAACATTGGAGTGCATGTATCCTTTCAAATTGCAGTTATCATCTTTTCCAGATATATGCCTGGGGTCATATGATAATTATATTTTTAGTTTTTAAAAGAACTTCCATACTATTTTCCATAGTGGTTGTACCAATGTACATTCCCACTGACAATATAGGAGGGTTCCCTTTTCTCTAAACCCTCTCCAGCATTTATTATTTATAGAATTTTTGATGGTTGCAATTCTGACTGAGGTGAGGTGATAACTCATTGTGGGTATTGATTTGCATTTCTCTAATAATTAGCGATGTTGAGCATATTTTCATGTGCCTGTTGGCCAGCTGCATGTATTCTTTTGAGAAATGTCTATTTAGGTCTTTTGCCCCTTTTTTGATTTTTGTTTTTAATTGAGTTGTATGAGCAACAAATTAGACAACCTAGAAGAAATGGTAAACTTTCTAGAAACATATAGCCAGCCAAAACTGAGTCAAGAAGAAACAGAATTTGAACAGACTGATCACTAGAAGTGAAATAGAATCTATAATTAAAAAAAAAAAAAAAAGTCCTGCAAATAAAAGTCCAGGGCCAGAGAGATTCACTGGAGAATTCTACCAAACATACAAAGAAGAACTTATACCAATGCTTCTCAAACTATTCCAAGGTATTGAAAAGGGGGGAACTCTCCCAAGTTTGTTTTATGATGATACTGAATACTGAAATCAAAGATAACACAAAAAAAGAAAATTACAGGCCAACATCTCTGAGGAATATAGATGCAAAATCCTCAACAAAATATTAGCAAACTGAATCTAACAATATATAAAATGGATCACCTATCACGATCAAACTGGATTCATTCCAGGACCACAAGGATGGTTCAATAAATATGTAAGTCAATTAAAGTGATACACCACATCACCAAAAGACCAAAAAACCCCACATGATTATCTTAATAGATGAAGAAAAAGCATTTGATAAAATTCAGCATCCAGTCATGATAAAAACTCTCACCAAAGTGCGTATAGAGAAAACATATCTCAACATAAAAAAAGCCATTTATGACAAACCCACAGCCAACATAATACTGTGAAAAGCTGAGAGCCTTTCTGCTAAATTCAGGAACAAAACAAGGATGCCCATCCTCATCAATTCTATTCAATATAGTTTTCCCAAACATCTTCAATCCCCATTTGGCTGAATTCTTCAATGCAGAATCCATGGATATGGGAGGCCAACTGTAAACTTGTTTGAATCAAAACAAGTCTTCCTGAAAGGATCTACCCTGCTTTATATTTAAATAGGCCTGAGGAATTATCAACCAAGATACTCCCCTTATATTCAGCATATCTGTGCTTTAATCTCAGAGCCCAGGTTAACATCGCACATTTCTCTTCCCACCAAACTAAGTTCTTAAAAGTAAGCCCATGCTTTCATTGGTCTAACCTTCTTCTGTAGGCCTCTGTGATCCCAGCAGTTCACCTCAACACAGAAATCCTGGAACAGTCATGGTTAAACACCAGGGTTCTGTCTCCAGTGCTGCTAAAATCCGCATTTCTGTACAACTTTTCTTTGCCAGTGAAGTTTGACCCTTAGGCGAATTGAGACTTTTCTTTTATTCTCTTGAGACTTCATTTACAACATTTTTTTTTAAGCCATAAAGGTGTTAAAGGGACTGTGACAGGTTGGGCTTTTTTTTTTTTTTTTACCTCACATGACTAGCATTTGGAGCCAGGTGATGCTTTGTTGTGGGGGATACAGGATATTGAGAAACATCCCTAGTCTCTACCCACTTAGACACCAGCAGCCTTCCACCCCCACCCATACCAGTATGACAGTCAAGTGTATCTCCAGACCAAAAATGTCCCCTGAAGAACAAATGATTCATGATTGAAGGCTGCTGGGCTAATATACGGATCAAATAGCCTTCAAGGACTTTTCTCCTTGCTGGCTTTCTCTTGCATGGCTTTCAACGAAACTCTGCCAAACACTTAATCTTGGTTTACTTGCAGTAGCTCTATTCATGCAGAGTTTCATAACAAAATTTACTGAGCACTCAGCATATTACAGACTTTTGAGTGTTTTCTATACATTACTTCATTAAATCTTGACAATCCTAAACGGTCAGTACAATTGTCAATGATGCCCATTTAAAAAGGAAGAAACTGAGGCTTGGCAAGTTCAAGTGATTTGCCCAAGGTCACACAGTGGGTCAATGGCAGAGCCCTTCTTAGCCACCATGCTCTGTTGTCTCTTTGCTGCAGACCGTAGAATTGATAAGTTAGAATTCATAACTCTGGGCAAAACCAAAGCAGACTCTATGGATATACTCATGGTTTCTGAAAACTCTTCAAGTCTGTGTGAGTCTGTCTCCTTGCATTTTGTATGTTTTTATTAACACCAGGGGGGCAATAATCATTTGAACAGTTAAATCGATTTAGCACAGTAAAATCCACTTTTTTTTTTCAGTCTTGAAATTACAGTGGATTTTGCCATTCTGACTGGGCTACCATCCCTCCTTGGCACCCCCCGCCCCATCATCCCACATCTCTCCCACTGCTCCTTAGGCCCCATTACCTGCGCTTCTATTTTTCTTTTTAATTTTCCAAACAACAAGATTGTATTTTATAGTTCAAATATTACTCCAAGGGATAATAAGTGGGGAACTCTGCAGCCAAAATGCTCAGAAAGACATCAAGCGAATCAAGAAGAGAAGAAACAGAAAGGGAAAATTGAGATCACAAATATTTTCTAGACCCCTTGAAATTTAAGCTTGAAAAGCCACAGTGCTTTGCAAAATACCACATTCAATTGTTAGTTAAAAAAAAAATTTGTTGGACGCGCCCTTTGTGCACCAAGGGGTGGGGAAGAGGTACTGGCTGGCCTAGGGAATGCACCCCACCCCCCAGGGGTCCAGGCCAGCTCTGGAGGCTTAGGCCTTTCTGATATGATCGATGGAAAGGTTATTTAAGAGAATCTGTTAAAATCGCTCATCTTTCTCACCTTTCTTGAGGCACCAGGAGCCCATTTGGAGTCCAGAGTTAGGTCCAGTTAGGTAGGTCCGCTCTCCCTCTGTGGCTGAGCCAGGCTCGACATCTAGAAAGTGGCCTTAAGACTCTAATCATGAGGAAAAGAGAGGAAAGAGCATCTTTAGGTAAGACAGCCCACCTCATGACTGCCTGGGAGCCTCCGGAAGCTGTGTAGAGCCAATCCCCAACATTCCCTTCATCTGAGGGCCCACCTGTGACCTCTGTTAGACCAAATATTGGGAATAGCTGTGAATTGTTTATAGCTTAATACACAGGATATCAGGAGTTCCCCTTGTGGCTCAGCGGAAATTAATCCAGCTAGTATCCATGAGGATGGGGGTTTGGTTCCTGCCCTCGCTCAGTGGTCAGGGATCTGGTGTTGCCCTTGCTGTGGTGTAGGTCACAGATGTGGCTTGGATCCCTTGTTGCTGTGGCTGCGGTGTAGGCCTGGCAGCTGCAGCTCCAATTTGACCCCTAGCCTGGGAACTCCCATATGCTTCAGGTGTGGCCCCAAAAAGCAAAAAAAAAAAAAAAAAAAGTACAAGATATCATTTAAAATTGGATAGCTCCATTTCAGTAACAGTTTTAACCACACTCATCCCTGTTCTTTTCCAAAAGCAGGGCCTAGTCAATATCACATATTATATGAGGAAGGTATTTGGTGCTACATTTCCTAAAGGAAAAATCTGGCCCTAAGGCCTCTCCTGCTCCCCTTTTACCCCATGAGGTAATAAGCATGGAACTCTGGGAGAAGAGGTGCAAAACTTTTAACAGACTTAAGTTTAGATTGAATTTTTTTTTCTTTTTTCCTTTTTTTTTTTTTTTTTTTGCTTTTTAGGGCCACACCCATGGCATATGGAAGTTCCCAGGCTAGGGGTCGAATCAGAGCTGTGGCTGCCAGCCTACACCAGAGCCACAGCAACATGGGATCCGAGCTGCATCTGCGACCTACACCACAGCTCACGACGGCAACTCAGGATCCTTAACCCACTGCACGAGGCCAGGGATGGAACATGAGTCCTCATGGATAATAGTCGGACTCGTTACCACTGCACCACAACGAGAACTTCCTAGATTGAATTCAGTATTTTTCAAATTGCAACTTTTTAGAGATGGATAAAAAACCAGTTTGGTTAGTTGCAAATGGCACACACACACACACACACACACAAAAGAACAAAACTTGACTCCAGTGGCAGTTCTGGTTCAAAGCTTTGCAGGGTAAGAGTGCATCCTGAAAAAGCCTGGCTTCAGCCCTCCCACCTGGAGGGAGCCATCCTCTCCAAGTCACTGTCACAGTCAGATTTAGAGGTTCAAGGAAGTTTAGTATCTATTCAAGAACTCACCAACACAGGGGTGACAAGTCCTTCCCTATCAATCTGGTAGAATCTGCTGATTACAGAGCACACACAGTCTGTAGCCTTCTTCCCCAACATGGGTGCAGAGGGATACCCAGGCTTAGAGCGGTTTTTCCCTAATGTAGGTTCTTTGAAAGAAGGCTTCTAGGGGCAAATATTTGAGGAACAGTCTTCCCCGTGGTCCTTTTATAGATTCCCAGGGCACAGTGGTTTATGGAAGAGAATAGTAGGGGCCCTTTAACAGTTTCACCTGATGTGCTCCCTGCATATTTGACCTTGGCACCCTTTATTAAACAAGCTCATCAACAGTTCCACGCACCCCCACCCCCACCCCCAAACCAAGGCCTCAGCCTCAGGGCTCCCCTCAGCTTACCACACAGCAGCATTGCCCTGGATCAGGTGGGACCTGTAGTCTTGACTCTGTTGTCCATGGTGGGCCCCCCACATTCTCTCTCTCTCTCCCCTTTTCTTTTTTGCTTTTTAGGGCCACACCTGCAGCATATGGAAGTTCCCAGGCTAGGGGTCAAATTGGAGCTACAGCTACCAGTCTCTGCAACCTGCGGTGGATCCTTAAACAACTGAGTGAGGCCAAGGATTGAACCTGCATCCTCATGGATATTAGTCAGGTTCTTAACCCACTGAGCCACAATGGGAACTCCCCTGTGTTGTTTTGATGGAGACAGGAAGTAAAGTTTGCCAAAGTATCTCCTTGACAATTGGAGGAGTTTTGTTTTGTTTTGCTTTTTTTTTAGGGCCACAGCACACCTGCAGCATATGGAAGTTCCCAGGCTAGGAGTTGAGTCGGAGCTACAGATGTGGCCTACAACGCAGGATCCAAGCCATGTCTGTGACCTATACCACGGCTCACGGCAATGCCGGATCCTCAACCCACTGAGCAAGGCCAGGGATTGAACCTGCATCCTCATGGTTCCTAGTCGGATTCATTTCTGCAGCGCTGCAATGGGAACTCCCCAACTTGAGGAGTTTTAACCACTAGGGCCCCATCATCACTATTACACTTTGGCTTTTATTTAGCAAAGGAGTTGATTTCTACAGTGACTGTGGAATGAAATTGAATGAAATCTAAGTGTTGCTCAGTTGATCACCGTGGGTGAAGTCAGTTTCTTGGCTTATAAAATCATTTTGTATTTTTTTCCTTTTTCTTCCCTGGGGTGCTGTGCTGGGCACTGAGCACCTGCCTGTGTGCCCAGTGCTGTGAACTCAACCATTCAGTCACTTTCTCTTTTTCATGTTCAAACAGGAGACAAGCCACGCTGGCTGGGGCTTGGAGACTCTGCCTGCAATTCATGAAGGAACTGAAGTTACAAAGTAGTCAAACACTGCAGCCTGTCCTTTAGACACAGGTGCCAAGAGAGGAAATGTTTCATATTTTCCACAGGGCATGGCTATCAGAGAGTGTTTCCAATCAAACTGAGTCTGTTTATGCAGCTCAATCAGAGGTCTAGATTCTTCCTTTCGCCTCAGGGCTCTGGTTGCTGGCTGGTGGCCGGCCTCTCCCTGCCCCCGCCTCTCTCCTGCCACCGTGCTGCTGTGGCAGCCGCCATGCCTGGGTGAAAACCTAGTTCAGGTCCCTTCCAGTGTCAGCTGGTTGGGCTATTTGCAAGCCACTCTTTTCAAGGAACCCTTCTTTGTCATTTCTGAAACCAATCCTGCTTTCCAGCTGCTAGGCAGGGCAGGGTATTCCACGCTTGCTGTTTTCTGTCCCCAGAAAGAGCCCTGGGGACACACCCGCCCACTCAGAGCCACCCTTGCAGGAGACTTGAGGGGCAAACCTCCCGCTCCCCCCCCCCCGGGGGGGGGCCAAGGTGAGAGGGGCCACTGCCATGGCTTCTACTTAGCCCAGCCTGCTCCACCCCAAGCCCCCAGTTCTCATCCTCTCTTTGTCCTATTTTCTACATATTTCCTCCCTTGCATTTAAACAGCACTGATGGAATAATTTGGAGGTGTGAAGGCTTTTTAATCGACAGGCTCTAATCATCACATTACCAAATTCTGCATGTCCCTGCAAAACAAGGCTTGGCTCTCTGAAGGTCTCATTTGTTCATTTTACCAGTAAGGATGGACTGTTAACTATGTACCAGATAGTTCTAAGGCCCTAGAGAAACAACAGCGACACAATCCCTGCCCTGGTGCCTACGTGCTAATGAGAGAAGCAGATAATAAACCAAATCAGCAAAATATATGGAATGTTAGTGACAATGTGCTCAGGGTTGAAAACAAGGCTGTGAAATGGGGGATGGAAGTTTGGGGACAGGGGTGGGGGTTGAGATTATAGAGGGGGTGGCCGGGGAAGGCCTCTCTGACAAGAGGGTGTTTGCACAACCACCCAAAAGGGCAGGAGGAGAGAGAGCCGTGTGAGGAAAGCACATTTCAGGGCAAAGGACCAGCCTGTGCCTTTGGGGTGGCGTATGCCAGGCGGGGTCAGTGTGCAGGGAGCTGAAGGGCTGCTGTGAAGATAAATGTCGATGGAATGCCCGGCATCCAGATAGGGTGCAATAAGTGGTAGCTATAATTATGACAGTCGTCCATCAAATATTTGTAGTGTGATTGGTATAAATCCATACATAGGTACAAGTAGGCCCAAGTCTGTTCCTTGGCCCCGAGAGGAATGTTTATTGACAGCCCTGCAGACCCTTGAGTGTGGCCCCAGCAGGCATCCCATCGGCGTCCCTAATCTTCTCTTTCCATAGAGGCATAAGGCCATTATCAAGCAAAAGAAAAATGTGGCTGAGCACATTTCTTTTGCCTACTACAAGGCAGTAGGGCCTGACGTGTCTCAGGAACACTCAGGAACTTGCTAGAAATGCCAGATCTCAAACTGCACCAGATCTACGGAGTCAGAACCTCTGGGATGGGGCTCAGCTATCAGCCTTCACCAAGCCCCCCAGGTCACTGTGACACAGGCTAGGTTTCAGAACCACAGCCTGGAGTTTCTGTTCAAAAATTCTCCCAGGTATTTGTCTTTCTCTTTCTGACTTACCTCACTTAGTATGAGAATCTCTAGTTGCACCCCTGTTGCTGCAAATGGTGTGATTTTGTTCATTTTTATGGCTGAGTAGTAGTCTGTTGTATACATGTACCACATCTTCTTAATCCATTCATCTGTTGATGGACATTTAAGTTGTTTCCATGTCTTGGCTATTGTGAATAGTGCTGCAGTGAACATAGGGGTACACGTATCTTTTTGAATTATAGTTTTGCCTGGATATATGCCCAGGAGTAGGACTGTGGATCCTACGGTAGTTCTACATTTAGTTTTCTGAGGAATATCCGTACTGTTTTACATAGTGGTTGTATCAATTTACACCTCCACCAACAGTGAAGCAGGGTTCCATTTTCTCCACACCCTCCCCAGCATTTATTATCTGTAGACTTGTTAATAATGGCCATTCTGGTAGATGCAAACTATTACATTTAGAATGGATAAGTAATGAGGTCCTACTGTACTACAGCACAGGAAACTCTATCCAATCTCTTGGGTTAGAACATGGTGGAAGATAGTATGAGAAAAAGAATATATACATATACATATTCTTTACTCATAGTGACTGGCTCACTATGCTGTACAATAGAAATTGACACAACAATGTAAATCAACTATACTTTAAAAAAAAAAGTCTTGGAGTTTCCGTCGTGGCTCAGTGGTTAACGAATCCAACTAGGAACCATGATGTTGAGGGTTCCATCCCTGGCCTCACTCAGTGGGTTAAGGATCCAGTGTTGCCATGAGCTGTGGTGTAGGTTGCAGATGAGGCTCAGATCCCGTGTTGCTGTGGCTGTGGTATAGGCCGGTGGCTACAGCTCCGATTAGACCCCTAGCCTGGGAACCTCCATATGCCACAGGAGCGGCCCTAGAAAAGGCAAAAAGACAAAAAAAAGAAAAGAAAAGTCTCCCAGGGCTGGCCTGGGGGAGGCTTAAGTAGGCCCCCATGGTCATTTCCTTTGCTCTCTGTGCCACCACCTGATCAGAAAGACGGTTTGTTTCTGTTGTTGCTTTTTAAGTTTCCTGAGATGCCCCCCTGGCTCTCTAGGGCTGTTGCTCCTCAGTTCTCTAGAGATTGCCCGTCTGTTTTTCCTATGTCACCCACTTTTGAATGAAAACAGCCACATCTGGGCTCTGAGACTCACCCAGGGGACTCTCCCCTCGTCACTTCACTTCTTCCAGCCCTTGCAGAAATGACAGGGATCACCTCTGAGAGCTGTTTTAAGTTTTGCTATTAAGGAATAAAAAATAAAAAAAAAAGGCAACTTTAAAAATCAAGACAGACCAGCTCAGATTTTCAGACACAATCAGCCTTTATTACCCTCCCTGTCACAGGTCATCTTACTGTTTACTGTAAAGTAGATAAAGCTCCAGGAACCAAGGCACTTCCGGGAACTTTTCTGGTATTAAATGGCAACGTGACTCAACTTTTCCATAAGAAATGGTGTGACTGACTTAGAGTAACAACCCTTCTGGTCTTCCACTGTAATGATGTGGGGATGGGGGGCTGGAGGGAGAAGAGGAAGGAGAGGTCTTTGAAAAACTCCACTTTGCTTCTCCTCAGTTTGAACCCTCTGGTAACTTCCATCGGCCTAAGCAGCAGTTCACATTTTGGGGATCTAGGAAATATTTATCTTAAAATTCACAGATTAAAAAAAGGTTCTTTATGATGTAGGAGCTGCTCCCTCTCAAGACAAAATCTCCTACCATTCTCCTCTTACCATTTAGGATAATATTTGTTCTTAAATTTTTTTTTATAGTCTTCAATATATTTTACAATTTTTACAAATTTTTGTTATTTTTCTTCTATTTCTAATTTACCTTATTAGGAATATCTGCTAAATTTTATTTTAAAATAGTTTTATTGGTAATTATTTCTAAAAATCCAATCTATTGCTATAATGGATTATGTCAATAGGTTTCCTGATATTAACTCACCCTTGAATTTCTAGAATAAATCTTGTATTGTCAAGGGTGCTATTCTTTGAATATATTATTGGATTCTATTTAAAATAAAATTTGTTACATTTCAAAGTTTTAGCTTTTTTTGGCCATACCCATGAAATGCAGAAGTTCCAGGGCCAGGTAGCAAACCTATGCCACACAGTGACAACACAGGATCCTTAACCCACTGAGCCATCGGGGAACTCATTTTTTTGGCCAATTTTTATTAAGGTAAAGAGTTTTAAAGGGTCAAGTAGTTCCATAAAACTTATAATACAAAATAGTAGTCCACGCTTTTGTCCCTACCTACCTCCACTCTCTAGAAGACAGCCACTTACAGCTTTCATATCTATTTCTTCTAGTATTTGCTTTTATGTTTCTAAGTGGCATGCTCATGTAATTATTTCTTGATATTTTAGTTTTTGATATCATGTACATCTTCCAACTACTGCATTATGAGATTTAGCTTCTTTACCTACACAAACTGTACACACAGAAGCTCATACACACACCCCCACACACCTACAGGATTTAGCTTCTTTACCTACACAAACTGTACACACAGAAGCTCATACACACACTCCCACACACCACACATACTCTTTTCCATACTTTGGTTAATGTTCAGTTTACATTATTATGACTATGTAAATAATATTCCCAACTAAATCATGAAATAAACTATGTAAATTTTAGAAAATTTAGAAAATTTTATAAATTTTAGAAAATTTAAACATTTTTTTCTTGTACAACTTATGGTTTTCTCTGCTATTAATTTTCTCTCCTTCTATGTTTCTCAGTTTTCCTGCACATCAATCACTAATTCACATCTGAACCCTCTGGTGGAATTAAAATCTCATCTCAATACTTCCAATCATCAGATATTCTATAAAATTCATCTTTTTCAAGTAGATACCTTGTTTAGAGCCTTCTGTCCTGCTTCAATCAGGACTGATCATTCTCTAGGCTTGCTGTACAGTTATCTTCCTAAGATCTCCCTCTTTCATTATCTTAGGAATTTCCTGCCTCTCTCTCTTGGGGTCTTTATCTTCTTCCTTGGTTAACTCTCACATTTAAAAAAAAAATGATTTTTATTTTTTCTATCATAGTTGGTTTACAGTGTTCTGTCAATTTTCTACTGTACAGCAAGATGACCCAGTCATGCATACATATACACATTCTTTTTCTCACATTATCATGCTCCATCACAAGGGGCTAGATATAGTTCCCAGTGCTATATAGCAGGATCTCATTGCTAATCCATTCCAAAGGCAATAGTTTGCATCTATTAACCCCAAACTCCCAGTCCATCCCACTCCCTCCCCCTTTCCCCTTGGCAACGACAAGTCTTCTCTCCAAGTCCATGATTTTCTTCTCTGTGGAAAGGTTCATTTGTGCCGTATACTAGATTCCAAATATAAGTGATATCATACGGTATTTGCCTTTCTCTTGCTGACTTACTTCACTTCATATGAGAGTCTCTAGTTCCATCCATGTTGCTGCAAATGGTATGATTTTGTTCTTTTTCATGGCCGAGTAGTATTCTATTGTGTATATATACCACATCTTCTTGATCCATTCTGTCGATGGTCATTTAGGTTGTTTCCATGTCATGGCTATTGTCAATAGTGCTGCAATGAATATACAGGTGCATGAGTCTTTTTCAAGGAAAGTTTTGTCCAGATATATGCCCAAGAGTGAGATTGCTGGGTCATACAGTAGTTCTGTATTTAGTTTTCTAAGGTAACTCCATACTGTTTTCCCACTCCCACATTTTGATTGAGAACATCCTCCAATAGCTTCCTGAGAAAGGGAACATGGAAGTTAAGTTATCTGAAAGACTCTGGAAAGAATTTTTATTCTGCCTTCAGATATGTTGGTCTGTTTAGCTGGGGGGTAGAATTCTAGACTAGAAATAAATTTTCTCTGAGAATTGAGAAGGCATTACTTCATTGTTTTCTGCAGCAAATTTTTGCCATTCTCATTTCTGATTCTCTGTATGTGGCTTGATTTTCTCTGTTTTGTCCTTGGTGCTATGCAATTTCATAATGATGTGCTTTGTCAGAAATTTTTTATCCTTGTGCTTGGCTCTAGGTGGACTCTATCAGTCAGTTCTGGGAAATTTCCTTGATAATTCATTCTGTTTTCCCTGTTCTCTTTTTCTGGAACTTCTTATTCAAATATTGGACTTCCTCAACTCATCTTTGAATTTTGTTATTTTCTATCTCAGCTTTTCTCTCTTTCTCTGGTTATATTTTCTTTGAGATTTCATCAAATTTGTCTTCCAACTAGTATTACTAGATAAAATACAGTGTACTGAGGTAAATTTTAATTTCAGACAAACTAAGTATTGCCCAGGACCTTTTTATACTAAAAAACTTGTTTATCTAAAATTCAAATTAAACTGAGATTCCTATATTTCTATTTGCTAAAATTGGCAACACTTCCAATTCTTCTCTTGAATTGTTCCTTTCTGCTATCCTACTTTTAATGTCCAATTAAAAATAGATCCCCACAGACTATTAAATTTAGAATGGATGGGTGATTGGGTCCTGCTGTGTGGCACAGGGAATTGTATCCAGTCTCTTGGGTAAGAACCTGATGGAAAATGGAAAAATTAAAAAAAAGAAAATGTGTATGGGTGGCTGGGTCACTTTGCTATACAGCAGAAATTGAAGGAACATTGAAATCAACTATACTTTGATAAAAATTAAAACAAAACAAAAGATCTCTATTCCTTGTTCTCTAGATGTTTTTTCAATTGCTTTCGTTTCGTTTCTTTTCTTTTCCTTTTTTTTTTTTTTTGCTTTCATTTCTTGAATACAGTATCTATTGTACGTTTTTTTCTGTGGCCTCTACTTTTTCCTCGTTTCCAAATTTCTTTTTCTTTCTTTTTGGTCCCTGCATTTCGCATATCTTGGGATCCTTGATTGTCTGCTAGTATTTAAGAGTGATGCACTACAGACATAGAAAACAAACTTATTTTACCAAAAGGGAAAGGGATGGGGGATAAATTAGGAATTTAGGATTAACAGATCTACTCTGCTATATAAAAAATACATAAACCACAGGGACCTACTGTATAGCACAGTGAAAGTATCGTCAATATCTTGTAATAACCTATAATGGAAAAGAATCTGAAAAAAAGAATATATATACACATACAAGTATATGTCTGTCTATCTATCTATCCATCTATCTGAATCATTTTGCTGCCCACCTGGAATTTTGCAAATCAACTATACTTCAATTAAAAAAAATAATGGTGCACTAGATGGCAGTTTAGGAGTTCAGTGTGGGGGCGGAGGCTGTTGATTTTTGGGCTTCCCTGCAGCCCTGTTTCCTTGCGGGGGGGGGGGGTTCTACCTGTCAATATCTTTGGGTCTTCTCCCCTGAGCTGGTCATGTCCTCAGAGGGGAACCCTCTAATACCATTCCTGAGAGGGATAAGCATGGCTGCTCTGTTCTGGAAAGTGAGGCACAGAGGAAGACCAGGACCCACTCCCCATTCAGCTCCTCCTTGGCCTCTTCGGTTAGGAAGCCCAGCACGGTCACACTGGAACTGTGCTGACTTTAGTCCTGACAGCCCAACTCTTCCCAGGATTTGCTGCTGTCAATTTTTCCTCCTGGCCTTTAACATGATCCTCTAGGCACTTGCCTATCCCGCTGAGAGAAGGAACCTCACGATTCTCTCTCCTTGGCGCCCGCTAAAGCCCAAGGCCCCACTCTCACCCAGCCTCCACAGGAACTAGCAGCTATTTGGCTCCAGAGAGGAAGAAACTGGGGGTTTTGGAGTGGGAAAGATGAAAACTGCATCCAGGTTGTCGTATTCCCAGAACCCGCTTCAGCCCCCACAAATTATTTTTGTAGCCATTAATCACATAGGGGGAGCCATGATTAAAAGAGCAGAGTTGGAATGAATAGCTATAGTCCTAGTTGGACACCTGAATACAAGCTCATCCTACTCCTGAACCTCAGATTGGTCCATCCAGGAGACAAATGCCAATTCCTATGTCCTCCACCACGATGTTAGCACCACTGCATTAACAGATAAGACAGAGTTACTGCTCTCTCTCTACGGAAGAAAGCAATCAAAATGATGCAGAGTAAAACTCTTAAGTCTCTCTGAACCCTGCTTCATCCGATGCGATATCTCTCTGCAGTGAGGAATCACTGCCTGTCTCCCCTTAGAAAGTTTAAAGATCAGGCTGGTTCTCGAAAGGAAGATTGAGTGGGCATATTATTAACCTAAATGGAATTAGGTTTCTGTTTCAATAAAGATTCCCATTAAAGCTGAAAGCAATACAGCTACAGCACTGCAGCCATAACCACCCACTGCCAGTAGGAAGATGTGCTTAAATTACACCTGGCTGTGTACCCCATTATCACTTTGCAAAAGGCAGTAACTTGAGGTGGACCTCTGTGATCACCGTGTCCTTCAGATGACAGCCTCAAAGGAATCCTAGCTTGGATGCAATCAATACACTGAACATAGGTTACTCATGTATCAGCACACGACCAGAGGCTGACAATGATTAATCAACTAATTATGAGAGGCTCTCCTCATTCCATAGTACGTGACTTACTGAATGTTTGGTATTTTTGTATTTAGTTGCAATGAAAAAGGTATGACAGGAGTATTTCATTGAATCTGTGTTTACAGGTAAATCAGTGTCATCATTCTCATCAGAGGGGCCTTGCCAGGGCCTAACATGCTGGGGAAAGCAGCAATTCAAGAGTCTCTGTCTCCTTTGCCTATTTCCAATCTGGTGAAAATATCCATTCTCCTCCCTTAAAAGACTCATGAAGGACATCACACACTAGCAGCCTGGGGGCTGCATCCAGCTCTCAGATGTGTTTTGTATGAGCAGCAGGGTCTAAAAAAACGAATTAACTGTCAGCCTTTCAAATCAGAAAATTTAACATGAAAGTCTGGACTTCAGCTTTTCTTGCAATAAAGATCATTTAGCCACTCTGGGCACTGATAACTAGCAGGTCGAGCTGGAGTCTGCCCCTGTTTTTAATCAACCTTTTTTTTTTTTTTTTGTCTTTTTAAGGGCTGCACCCATGGTAATGGAAGTTCCCAGACTAAGGGTTGAATCTGAGCTGTAGCTGCTGGCCTACGCTACAGCCACAGCAACTTGGGATCGAGCCGCCTCTGGGACCTATATCACAGCTCACAGCAACACTGAATCCTTAACCCTCTGAGCAAGGCCAGGGATCGAACCTACATCCTCATGAATGCTAGTCAGACTCATTTCCGCTGAGCCACGAGAGGAACTCCCTGCCCCTATTTCGATGGCCCCAGACCCAGCTGTTATTTTATAACCAACAACTTCTCTCATTTTCATCAGCTGCCTGGCAGCTGCCTGGCTGTTGAACCAGTAGGAACAGTCACCCAAAGGCCACAGTTCCTGTCCCCACTGCCCTGGGCATCTCACATCACAATATTAAGGCTTTATTACATATCAGGGAACGGGGAAGAGAGAAGGGGAAGTGGCTGCCTGAGGCAGGAGTCCAGTGTCTTTCCCATGCACCGCGAGAAGGAACTCACACCTAGGGCATAGACAAGAGTGCTTCCATTGTTCAGGGGCGAGGAAGGGCACCAGGAGCTGATGAGGCAGGTGGCAGAATGCCTATCAGGCAGGGTGCCTCCCTGGGTGACCAGATGTATCTAAAGGACAATCCTGACTCTCTTCCTGTTTCTTCCATAGAGATAGGTTGTTAACAATGCCACTTTCTAGTTCCTCCACACCTGCTACTTTGCATCCAGATAAGAAATTCTCAGAATCCCTCAGAGTCTCCGGCCTGATTCTGTCTGGGGGCACCTCTGCCCAGATCAGAGCGCCAAGGGGATCCTGGACTTTACTCATTCAACTGGGACATCTTCTTGATCCATTCAGAGCTCAGACAAAGTCCTATGGGCCTTTCTGTTGATTTGAATCTGCTTAACCCCCAGCCAATGAAGACAACATCAACAGATTTGGTGGACATAGGAATCAATCATAGATAGGCTCTTGTTAAAATGTGAATTCTGATTCATAAAAGTCTGGGCAGGGGCCTAAAACCCTGCATTTCTAACAAACTCCCAGGTGAGGCCAGTGCTGCATGTCCAAGGACATTTTTGGTAGAGAGGAGCTCTAGAAAACACCTTCTATGCTGGCTCATGGACACTTCTGCTCTTCTTTCTGGAGTTCTTGTCTGTTTTCTCTACCTTGTTTTCTTTTTTCCTATCCTTTTTTTCTTCTCTTCATCTATCCTTCTTCTTGCCAACTCATTATTCCTACCAGGCATCCCTACCACTTCCCGACCTTCCTTTTAGGGATAAAGAAACTCCTGCTCCTTTTCCTCCAGAGATCTATCTCCCTTCCTCCTCTTCTCAGTAGGGCCAGAAAAATAAAAGTCACAATTTATTGACAATTGTGTGCCAAGCACACTCTCTCAAGTGTGTTAATGTTGGGCTGCATCCTGCAGGCCTGTAAGTACTGTAATTGCCCAGTTGCAAGACTCAAGAAAGAGCCCAGAGACAGAGATGTCAACAATTTATTGGACAGGGCATCTTGAAAGTCTGCAGTGAAGTCCTGGAGTAACACTGCACCATGTATGGCTGCAGACAGGAATCTTCATCACTTGGGGTAGAAGGAGGCTACCATTTATAGGGGAAAGTGACACTGGGTTGGCTCATTAGTTACCAGGAAATCCAGTGGCAGGGGCAGGGAAAAAGCACATAGGTACTGATTGAGCCCCGTGATTAAGCGAATGAGATAGTCATGTGAGTAGGGTGTAGTGAAGGCGTACATGTCCAGCATGGGATGTACAAAGAGTGAGAGAACAGTCATTTTGAGTGGCCTGACCATACAGTTACTCATATTATTTGGTTCTCATGACAGCCCTACAAAGTATATATCAATACTGTCATTTTAGAAATGAGAAAATTGAGATTTAAGTAGTTAAAGAAACGTTGTCCTCAACTAGGAAGTGATGAGTTGAGCTTAGAATTTGGATCTAATGCCAAAGGCTACAACCTTTATACTACATTATGCTCATATAAGGTGAAATGGTCTAGAAATCAGCAGGTAGAGGTGAATTGAGAAAAAAGAAATGAAGTACCCCAAGCATCACTCCAACTGTGCATCCTGTACAGTTCCCTGCACCCTTCTTAACAGATGCATTATGGGGTGGCTTGATGGAGGGATAATAAGAGCTGTTTTAGGAATGCCCAGATTAGCTGACGTGGGACAGGATTCCAAACAGAGTTTTAATAAAAACACAAACTTGCCAATATGTCTAAATTTTCATTGTAACTCTTAAATTAGGCTCATAACTGTACCTACTACTAAAGAGAGATTCCTACAATTAGCCAATCACCCAATCATAAAGAGTCTAAAGGATGATGTCAGATCAATCCACAGAGGTTCCTCTTTGGATGAGTAGCCAATTCCTCTCTCTCTCTCTCTCTCTCTAGTTTCTCTTCCATGGCTCCTCCTCTAGCATCCCCTTGGTCTGTTATTTCAAGATCCTGCCTAAGTGTCTTGGTCTCCAACCTAGGAGCCTTAGCCGATCTTAAAGCCTTTGTATCTTTCAGATTCTTCAAAATGGCAGAATCTACAAAATAAACACATCTTGCTTATGTTGGCTATCTCTCTCCCCTGACTTTATTTAGGTGTAGCAAAAAAAAATTTCTTAATCTCCTTTTAAATTCTCCCAAAGATCCCACAAGGTGTGAGAGGAAAAAAGGCAAGGGGTAGGGATGAGGAAAATTCCATATTGCCACAAAAATTTTGAAATGGTCTAAATTCACTCAAAGGAGAAGAGTCATAATTTTAAAATATGGAATGGACAGAGAAGTTGAGAGCTGTGTGGTTTGGGAGAAGGGGCCCTGGCCCAGGAGTCCCGAGGTTTGGGCTCTAAATCCATCTTTGCCACCAACTAGCTGTGTAACCTTGGATAAGCTGTATCGGTTTTCTTGACACCAGTTTCTTGAAGTGAGGGCATTGGATTGAATGATTACCAAGATTCTGTTGATCTCTACTCTTCAAGGTCTTCCCTAGCGCCTAAAATAAAGTGAACCAGAAAGTTTTTGTGAAATAATGTTGCGTCTCATCAGAAATTTAGACACAAACTAGGTTGAGTCAGTGCATGAAAATAAGAAGGCAAAAAACTCCCACAGTGATTAATAATGAGAAATGAATAATAATGATAAAAATAAAAGACCAAGAAATTAAAGACAAAAATGGAGATTCTATAGCTTTTCTTTTTAAAAAATTTTTAAATTCTCTACCAAGTGGCCACCCACCAGCCGTAATTATCAGTTACTTGTAAAATATGTAATTGGGGCAAGGCATGTTCCATTTTGTAGTATATTGCCATTTAAAAAAATTATTTTCTAATAAAAAGTATTGAATTATAAGGTCAGCCATGGACATTTTGCTTCTAAACAATGGTAGGTAGATCAGAAATAAAATTAGGTCAACATGAATAATTTCCTTCCTGGCAGGTTATGGAATTTAGCATACATGGTATTTTCCATCTTCGAAGTTAACATGCAATTATGTTTGCTTTATGCCAACTCATCTGCCCCCAAATATGTCAAACAGAAAAAGAGAAACACAAATCCGCCTGTAGCTACCTCTCCGTCCATGCATTTACCAAGCCAGAAGAGAGAATTGCTGGGGCACACCTGCCCTGCATCCTTTTGGAGAATGTGCTTTGGGGGAGACCCACCCCTCAATAATATAAGGGCAAAGCTAATATCTCTGTGTTTTAGAGTCATCTGGATCAGTAAAAAAATACGTCAGTATACATCAGTCTGTCTCCATGGACATCACCTTCCTCAGTCCTGTAATTAAGGATGCACTCCCGCATCTGGCCCTTTAAGACCTGCCCTCACTTATCTGCCTACAATCACCCTTAATCTGCCCAAGTCATTTGTGGAGGAGGATGCCTCAACCACTGCACTCAGGGGGTGCCTTGGCCAGGAGGAACCTTTTCTGTGATGACGCTATGGTTTGAAGATTCATCTCATTAACTTCCTTCCATAGCCCCATTCTGGCCCCAAGTGCAAATAGCCTTTATGGGAAAAATCACATCTGAAAATAATATATATACACATATAGTCTTTTTAGGGCCGCACCCATGGCATATGGAGGTTCCCAGGCTTGGGGTTTAATCGGAGCTGTAGCTGCCGGCCTACACCACAGCCATAGCAACACAGGATCTGAGCTGCATCTGTGACCTACACCACAGGTCACGGCAAGGCCGGATCCTTAACCCACTGAGTGAGACCAGGGATAGAACCCACATCCTCATGGATGCTAGTTGGGTTTGTTAACCACTGAGCCATGATGGGGACTCCTGAAAATAATATTTTGATCCTTTGTCCTGAACTCCCCAGGCCTAACTTACATTTACCATTGAGTTCTAGAATTCTCCTTTGTTAAATAGCAGTTATTACCTTGGAGAACCCAAGTTCCACTCTTTTGTGTCTACTATGTTCCCAGATGGGGGAAATGAAAGGCACGGATTAGATGGGAGTGTCAGAATCCTTGAGTAGATCAAAAAGCAAGTTTGAGGAATAATCTTAACTCCTGATGTTCTCCACCAATCACTAGGACCTACTTACTGTTTATCAAGAACAATTACAAAATATGCCTGAAGATATGCTTTACAAATTGACTCAATCCATTTGTCAATTCTGTAATTATTGCATTCCTGTGGTAAATACTGCTAAATACCTGGAATTAGAGGAGGGTGGAGCCTCTTTATCCCTTTTCTTCTCCACCTTGCAACAGCCTGGGACCTGGGACCAGGACCCTTTGCTGCAGTGCTTGCATCTGAATCTCCCCAAGTAACAATACAAAGAAACTATAAGGGACTAAATATAACTAATATAACTATGCATATGTGCAGTTGGGGCAAATTGTGAACAACAAGATGCAAAAAGACCAAAAACCTAACTGCTACTTCTGAGGAGTTGGGAGCAAAGCAGGGTACTGTGCACACAGCACCACCAAGGGGGCGGGCAGACCACCTAAGCCACCCCTCCAGCCTGACCCATAGATCCACCCCTACCCTCACCCCTTAAGGGACAAACTCACCCCCCCGCCCCTGCCCCGGCCAAATCAGGGAGTTAGTTAGGGAACCTGTTACTTATTTTCCCTCCTCGTGCTACAGCACAAATCCCAATAAAGCCTTGCCTAAATTTCTCATCTGGTTAAAGAGTCCAAGAATCCAGGTCGAAAACAATCTCACCCCCAAGCAGTGCGTCATGATGAAAGCCATTCTTTGGCCAGTTTCTGCCACACGTACAAACCTTCATGAATATACAAATATTGAATCATTATGTTGTATGCCTGAAAGTAATATAATCTCTTTTTTATTTTATTTTTATTTTACTTATTTTATTTTTTTGTCTTTTTGCTATTTCTTGGGCCGCTCCCGCGGCATATGGAGGTTCCCAGGCTAGGGGTCTAATCGGACCTGTAGCTGCCAGCCTACGCCAGAGCCACAGCAACTCGGGATCCCAGCCACATCTGCAACCTACACCACAGCTCACGGCAATGCCGGATCCTTAACCCACTGAGCAAGGGCAGGGATTGAACCAGCAACCTCATGGTTCCTAGTCGGATTCATTAACCACTGCTCCACGAAGGGAACTCCCAATCTCATTTTTTAAATGCATTTTACAAATGTAGGAATAAATCTAAACTTAAAAAAAAAAAACCAAAAAACAAACCTTCAATAGCAACCAGGCACAAAATTCATCATTGAATTCTTCCTTTAATCTTGGTCAAGTCCTCACATTCAGACAATAACAACACCTTACATGAGAAGGAGGCAAAAATTCTAACAGTCTGATAGCTGCTCGACTGAGCCTCTGGTAGAATCAGGCAAGAGAACCCCCTCGTGCAGTGGAAGGAGGCAGGGCCAGATGGATTTCTGGACCTGGAGCACTGCCTCAATGTGTAAGCCTCTCGAGCTTACTGTAAAGGTACACTATTTCCATGTAAGGATGGTGGGACCTATTAGTCTTCTATCCAAACTCAAAGTTGAACACTGTTCATTTAGCCAATAAAACAGTCTTTTTTTTTAATATATCTCCAAGGCTAATTGACATATCCTTCAGAATAGATTTTTATAACAATATTTACAATGCTTATGTGACTCCTTCTAGATGGTGATTTCCTGATTAGCTTCCTTCAACATGCTATCCATAACTCCAAGAGTGAAAATTAGAGTTAATTTATACATAAGAGCATCACAGTGTTTATACTGAATTATTTTAAATTAGCAAAGAGACAACTCTCTGACATATCCTGTCTGCAAACTTGACATCTGAAACCCCTCCACCGTTCCCATTCATCATATTACTGCAGAAATTATGGAAGTATGCAAATAAAATAATAACATTCTTTTTGAGTTTGCATCCCAGCTCCATGTTTAGCCATTACAGAAACTGTATTTGAATAGAACACAGAGGAAGGCAGGCAGGTGAAAACAAAGTGGAGAAAGAAATGACCTGGGGATGTAGGAATTCATTTTTAGCTTAATTAAATTGTCTTAGTAAAGCAGACTTTGCTTAAAAGGAGGGACGGGACAGAAGAAGGGATTGGAGAGAGATGGGTTTGGAAGGGGAGGGTGGACACGACAGTCTTCCCCAAGGTACTCTCTCTGCAAAAGGAGCCCAAACCATTTCGTAAAGGAGGGATTTCCTTTCTGGGCTTCTCATGGCAGACGCTGAGCTTATTAACAGTGGCTCATGGAGCCACCGCTCAGGTAAAGAAGAGTGAAAAGGACCACTGAGCAGATCCTTCCCTCACCTGTTCTTCAAAGGAGCAAAGCAAGTTCTTTACCAGAGTCACTTACAGACAACTCAGACCATTTTTCCCTGGGGTAGGACAATGGCTCACTTGATCCGTAACCTGCTGCTATATCAGTTATAATAACTCATGCCTTGCCCCCTTCCACACGCTGTTGACATATGCTTTGCATGGTAAGTTAGCAGAGTAAAAGAGCAGCATAGTTTTATTTGGCAAAATGTTCAGAAACACGTTCAGAACTATTCCCTGTTATTTTACTTAATTATCAGTTATCAGTATTGAGCTTCCGTGGATGAGTAGAAAGTTGTGAAATGGGAAGAGCAATGGAACAGAAAAGAGACCTGGGTTCTTGTCCCAGCTCCATTACTCCCTATGTGTGTGGCAGCCTGGTCCCTTCTCTGAATTGAGACCAGACCAGATGACCTCTGAGGTCCCAGCATTCATTCCCTTAACCATTATTTATTGATCATCTTCTCCATGTGAAGCATGGTTCTGTTGTGTCTAGAGGATACAATAGTGAATAAAAAAGACAAAATCCTTAACCTAGCGGAACTTACATTTAATGGGGGATGAAAAAAAATGAATACGTGAACAAATGCACAGTATGTCACATTATGTGATCACTGCTATGGAGGGAAATGAAGCGGAGTAAGAGAGATTGGGTGCGGGGGTTCCCGTCGTGGCACAGTGGATACGAATCCGACTAGGAACCATGAGGTTGTGGGTTTGATCCCTGGCCTTGCTCAGTGGGTTAAGGATCCGGTGTAAGAGAAGGCCTCGTTAGCAAGGGGGGCATTTAAGGAGGGACCTCATGTCTCTGTGTTCATTGGGGTGAGGAGTGGTCTAATAGAGGGAACAGCAAAAACAAAGCCCCTGATATAGGCACGTGCTTATTATGATCAAAGAATTCCTGTGGCTGGAGCAGAGTAAAGAGAGGAGGAAAATGGTAGAAAGACCGGGGGTGAGGTTAGAGGACAGTAGGGTGTGGGGGCATGTAAGGTCTTTGGACTGTATTCTGGAAACTTGGGAGACCCCTGGGAGATTTTTGATCTGAGAACTGCCACTTTCTGACTCATATTGGAACAGGATCCCTGTAGCTGCTGACTTCAGGAGTTAAAGTGCTGAAGCATAAGAAATGCTAGAGATAAGGGTAGCTTGGACCATGTTGAAAGTTGTAGAGATGAAAAAGTGGTCAGGTTATGGATATATCTTGAGAACAGAACCAAAAGTTATACGAGAGAGAAAAACCAAAGACAAATCTAGGATTTTTTGCAATTGGAAAAATGCAAGATTTTTTTCCATGTGTTTATTAGTGGTGAGAAAAAGAAAAAATAAGTTTGGCTTGGGACATGTGAAGGATGAGATGCTTATTAGAAGTCCTAGAGGAGATGTTAAGAAGCTTGTTGTATGTATGTCTGAAATAAGGGAGAGGTTTCAGACACAGATATAGGGCAGGCCCTGACAGTGTCTTGCTCATATCTCTTTGGCACACTCTGGAGGTCACCTTCAGCTTGGTAGATTGTTGCCATACCTACTGTAGCAGATAGACTCCTAGGTGATATCATGATTCTGGCCTCTTGGTGTTCTCCCCCTTGTGGGATGCCCTTCCCTGTAAGTATGGGACCTAGGAATTGACTCGAGCAAAAGTGGCAGGATATATGTGATTATATGTGCATGACCATGTGGTTATGTTCCATAGAATTACAGTGCCCACGTTCCTAGAGTCTTTCTTTCCCCACAAAGAAGGAAGTAGCCATGTTGAGCAATCCCAAGTAGCAGAGAACCCTGGGCATCCTCTCAGAGCTGAGGGCATCCTCTAATAGTCAACCCCAAACTAAAGCTCTGAGCAATACAACCATGAGGAACTATATGCTCCCAATCACCATGTGAGTAGGGAAGTCAAATTTGAGGGCTTTCCGTGGAGCGGGGCAGACATGCTAGAGGGTAAATGTCCCCAGGAGCAACCTTTAAGCAAGGAGTAATAGGCTTAGGGGAATAAATATCCCAGATACCCCAGGACTTGGTGGGACAAATCTGGGATATGAGGTCAAGATCCAAGGATGAATAAACCAAAGGAACAGGAAAAAGAGAGTCCTGAAACATACACACTTGGATGAACACTTGATGGTAACAAAGGTGGCACTGAAGAATAAGAAAAGAATGGCCATTTCAATAAGATGGAAAAATGTAAACTCAACCGCTGTCTCACACCATACTCAAAAATCAATCCAGGTAGTTTGTAGATATAAATTTGAGAGGCAAAACGATCAAGATTCTAGAGGTAACTTAAGAGAATAATTTTATATCCTTTGAGGTAGGCAAAGATTTTTTAATCAGGAATTGTAAAGTACTAACCATAAAGGAAAAGACTAACAAATTGAACAACCAGAATTAGGAATGCCTGTTCATCCAAAGACATCCTTAAGAGAATAAACCATGAAGAGGGTGAAATTATTTGTGACCCATCTAACAGAGCTTGTATCCGAGCTATACAAAGACCTATAAAACTAAAAACCTATAAAACTGAAAACTGGAGTTCCCGTCGTGGCGCAGTGGTTAACGAACCCGACTAGGAACCATGAGGTTGCGGGTTCGGTCCCTGCCCTTGCTCAGTGGGTTAACTATCCGGCGTTGCCGTGAGCTGTGGTGTAGGTTGCAGACGCGGCTCGGATTCCGCGTTGCTGTGGCTCTGGCGTAGGCCGGTGGCTGCAGCTCCGATTGGACCCCTAGCCTGGGAACCTCCATATGCCGTGGGAGCGGCCCAAAGAAACAGCAAAAAGACAAAAAAAAACCAAAAAAAAAACCTTGAAAACTGACAACACAATAGAAAAAAGGGCAAAACACTTGAACACAAAAGAGGAAATTCAAATGACTGAAAATTTGTGAGAGTTTAACCTCATTAGTTATCAGGGACATACAAATGAGATATTACCATATACCCACTAAAAGGCTAAAACTTTAAGTTAAATACTGAGTATTGGTATAATGTACCCATTTAGTTTAGAAAACTGTTTGGCAATGTCTACTCAAGTTGCATGGTACATCATAAGGCTGCAATTTCACTCTGAGGAATACGCCCAAGAGAACTAAGTGCCTTTGGGCATCAAAAGATGTGTACAATTCAGAAGTCAGTTGCATTTCTGTATACCAGCAATGAAATATTAGAAAAGGAATACAAAAATACGATACCTTTTAAAATTGCACCTCACAAAATCAAATACCTCGGAATACACCTGACCAAGGAGGTAAAGGACCTCTATGCCGAGAACTATAAAACTTTAATCAAAGAAATCAAAGAAGATGGAAAGAAATGGAAAGATATTCCATGTTCCTGGATTGGGAAAATCAATATTGTAAAAATGGCCATACTACCCAAAGCAATCTACAGATTCAATGCAATCCCTATCAAAGTACCCATGACATTTTTCACAGAACTAGAACAAACAATCCAAACATTTATATGGAACCACAAAAGACCCAGAATCGCCAAAGCAATCCTGAGAAACAAAAACCAAGCAGGAGGCTTAACTCTCCCAGACTTCAAGAAATACTACAAAGCCACAGTCATCAAAACAGTGTGGTACTGGTATCAAAACAGACAGACAGACCAATGGAACAGAATAGAGAATCCGGAAATAAACCCTGACACCTATGGTCAATTAATCTTTGACAAGGGAGGCAAGAACATCAAATGGGAAAAAGAAAGTCTATTCAGCAAGCATTGCTGGGAAACCTGGACAGCTGCATGCAAAGCAATGAAACTAGAACACACCCTCACATCATGCACAAAAATAAACTCAAAATGGCTGAAAGACTTCAATATACGACAGGACACCATCAAACTCCTAGAAGAAAACATAGGCAAAACACTCTCTGACATCAACATCATGAATATTTTCTCAGGTCAGTCTCCCAAAGCAATTGAAATTAGAGCAAAAATAAACCCATGGGGACCTCATCAAACTGAAAAGCTTTTGTACAGCAAAGGAAACCAAAAAGAAAACAAAAAGACAACTTACAGAATGGGAGAAAATAGTTTTAAATGATGCAACCGACAAGGGCTTAATCTCTAGAATATATAAACAACTTATACAACCCAACAGCAAAAAAGCCAATCAATCAATGGAAAAATGAGCAAAAGACCTGAATAGACATTTCTCCAAAGAAGATATACAGATGGCCAACAAACACATGAAAAAAATGCTCAACATCGCTGGTTATAAGAGAAATGCAAATCAAAACTACCATGAGATATCACCTCACACCAGTCAGAATGGCCATCATTAATAAATCCACCAATAACAAGTGCTGGAGGGGCTGTGGAGAAAAGGGAACCCTCCTACACTGTTGGTGGGAATGTAAACTGGTTCAGCCGTTATGGAGAACAGTTTGGAGATACCTTAGAAATCTATACATAGAACTTCCATATGACCCCACAATCCCACTCTTGGGCATCTATCCGGACAAAACTCTACTTAAAAGAGACACGTGCACCCGCATGTTCATTGCAGCACTATTCACAATAGCCAAGACATGGAAACAACCCAAATGTCCATCGACAGATGATTGGATTCGAAAGATGTGGTATATATACACAATGGAATACTACTCAGCCATAAAAAAGAATGACATCATGCCATTTGCAGCAACATGGATGGAGCTAGAGAATCTCATCCTGAGTAAAATGAGCCAGAAAGACAAAGACAAATACCATATGATATCACTTATAACTGGAATCTAATATCCAGCACAAATGAACATCTCCTTAGAAAAGAAAATCATGGACTTGGAGAAGAGACTTGTGGCTGCCTGATGGGAGGGGGAGGGAGTGGGAGGGATCGGGAGCTTGGGCTTATCAGACACAACTTAGAATAGATTTACAAGGAGATCCTGCTGAATAGCATTGAGAATTTTGTCTAGATACTCATGTTGCAACAGAAGAAAGGCTGGGGGAAAAAAGTAATTATAATGTATACATGTAAGGATAACCTGACCCCCTTGCTGTACAGTGGGAAAAAAAAAAAAAAAAAAAAGATGTGTACAAGAGTGTTCACAGCAGGATTATTTGCAGTAGCCAATAAATGGAGACATCTCACATGGCCATCCATAGCACAATGGATAAAGTTGTTCTGGTCACACCATGGAACATTATTCAACACTGAAAATGAACAGATGCACTGTTGATGAACCCCACAGGTGCAAGGCTGAGCAAAAGAAGACTTTACAGGAATGGAGCAAGGAATGTCAAGGTTAAGAAATTTTCTTCATTTTCATATAAAACTGTGTCTGAAACAGAAGTAGGAAATGGCCAACATTTGTTAATTCTGGGTAATGAGAACACAGGTGCTTATATTACATTATTCTTTGTACTTTCCAGGATTTAAAACATATGTGCCCTTCTCAGAAAACAAAAACAAGCCAGTGTGTGGTGCATAAGCAGAGGTAGTGAGGCTGCCCATGCAAGGCCTAATTTCCTCTCTGCTAAAGCTCTTATTATTTTATACTACACAGTTAAGTACCTAATTACTGATTATTTTGCCTCATTGGCTAGTTGCTTCACACATATTATTTTTGCAACTCAAACTAGATTGTAAATTCAGGCCACAGACTAACATTTCTCCAATACTCCTCTGTGGTTCTTTGTATTGTGAAAGACACATCTTGAAATAATCAATAAACACTTGAGTGATTTACGGCTTGATTGACAGAAGTAAATTTGGTAATGTCAGGCAAGACATTTATTTAACTTTCCAGGCCACATTTTCTCCATTTGCGTGAATTCTTTCCTTGTAGTTTAATATCCATCCCTGCATTTCCCTAAGGCTTTGCTATAATAGGCTTCAATAAATATGTATTGAACAAATAAATTAATTTCAAGGGGATTCACACACAAGCTCACATACTTTCCCCATCTGGAAGATGCAAGAAATTTTCAGAAGCATCTCTTCCACTGGCTGTTGAGCCTAGCAAAATGCCAATAACTCCAGAGAACTAACACTTTCAATTGTTATTAGTCATTTACACTTTAGCATAAATTAAGAAAGCCATTTTAATGTTTTTAAATGTTCAAAACCTATTAATTTGATTTTTCTTTTCAACAAGCCTGGAGCATAAAACCTGGAGACGAAGCAGTTTCTCTGTAAACGTATTATTGCCAAGTGAGTCTGGCCAGCCAGAGAATACAATCTGCAACAAAGAAAAAACTAGCACTTGCATTCTAGATCATTCTGGCGGAATGTGTAGTCGACTTGAAATTTGCTAAAGCAATGCCAAGGGTTTTTCCCTTTCACTGAGTTTGAGTTTCCTATAGGCTAAAAAAAAAAAGTTTTTCAATGCCTAAGTACAGTACCATCACTGCAGAACTGGCAGGAAATAGACCTCGTCTCTCTCACTCCTCTCACTTTTCTGCTTTCACAAGTTGCCCCAGCAGGACCTTTGCCTTCTGAGCAGCCCAGAGAGCCTAGGCCCAGGTCAGAGCAGCACAGCTCCGGCCTCCTCCCAGGACCCTCTTTGAGGGCAGGAGCCATATCCCTGCTCAGCCTTGGCCTGTGGCTGAATAGCCCACCTGGAACTTAGTTCACAGTCAATTTCAGCATATCCTGAGACCCTCTGGGACTGGGGATGCCAGGGGAGAAACAAAATTTGAAGGTTGATCTGCCTAAGCTCTTTGTTCCACAGAGCAGGTTAATTTCATACTAGCAAAAATTACATACTTAGTAATTATCTAGACTTGGGGGGGGTGTATCAGTGGGTTGATAGCCACATAAAATAGAATTTAAAGAATGGAGCACAGAGAGTAGATATCTGGGCGTTTGCCTCTAGCTATTCCAAACCAATATTTGCTTACAATGACCCTCTAATCTGACCCTCTATTTCAACCCTGTGACCTTTGATGGCTCCCACTTGCCCTCAGTAAGTCATTCAGTGTGTGTACAATCACTTTGCAAGCCACCCCCACTGACATTCCCTCCTCATACCCACACACCAGACATACATAGCAAATTCCTTGCAGTTCCCCACAGGCCCCGTGCCCTCTGGGGCTTCTGTGCCTTTGCACATGCTGTTCCTCCTGCCTGGAATGCTCTCTGCTTGGCCTTTCTGCCTGGCTCACTCTGGACCATCCTGCAGAATGCAGCTCATGCACCATCTCTTTATAACCTACACTCTCTGCTCAGGGCAGTGCTTGTCTGGGCTCCATTGTCCCCAAGGCTCTGTCAGATGATGAATTACAGTGATCTGTTTTCTCATTTTTTTCATACCAGGTTGAATGGGGATCTGGGCCTTTCATCCTTGTCCCCTCAGCTCGGGTCTCTGGTACCTCTCCCAGGGACTTCTGCAGGCACCTTCATAAGAGGTCTTGCTGCCTCCAATCAAATTCTCCCCTCCCCCAATCTCTCTCCCCTACTCCAGAATTATAGCTAAAACATGTAATTCCCCCTTTCTCTTTTTTTAAAATCTTCCGTTGCTTCTCATTGCTCCAACTCTATGGTCCACAAATCTTCAAGTCCCTCGTCAACCTGACCCCAAATGCCTCTTCCATGTGCTTCTTGCTCTGTTTTGGCCATACAACCCATGCCACAGCCAGGAATTCCCTCAAGGGGTCACAGAATTTTCCTATGCTCTGGCTTCTGGGGTTTCCTCCTCCTCTGTCCCTGATTGGCAAATCCCAGGTGAAATGTTCCCAGTGCATGCCCTCAACTCCTAAGCCAGAGTTCAACCCTTCTCTGGGGGCTGGTGACTTGGGCCAGCTCGGCTTAACCTCTCCCTCTCACCAGGCTGGGCTCCTGACTAGAAATCTCAGCTGTCCTAGCAGGTGGCAGCTGGAATCGATGGTCTGACCTCATTGCTCTGAGCCTGAGATGAGTCCAGGAAGCTGAAGCAGTAATGGTGAACTTCCAGCACATCACACCCACACAAACACAGACTCACAACACACCGCCCTTCAGCAAGGGGGGGGGCCATCTGTCCTGACCACCTGTCAGGCACTCTGTTCCTCCATGTCACATGGCCTCCACCCTGAACCCCGTGCAGGATGGCTGGGGTGCTCCTCGGCGCTCTGTTACATGCACTATCACAAACCCTATCAGACCCAGGGCATGGATGACAGCTGGCTCCACTGCAGGCAGCTGTTCTGGAGAAAGAAAACTTCTTCTCCCCTTCTAGGTTCCTCTGGCTGGTCAAAGAGCTAAAGGGACATAGACAGATTAACAGAAAATCACATGAATGTTCAATAACATGCATACACGAGGGAGACCCAGGAAGACTGAGAAACTCTCCCTCTGAGAAACTCTCCCGAGTGGCTGAAGCCACACCTTAAATACCATCTTCAGCTAAAGACAAAAGAGGAAGTTGGGGGTAGTGGTTTGGGACTTCAAAGAGGAGAAAGGCAATTGGCAGGGAGATGGTAGAACAAAAGTTTGGAAAACACATGTTTTCCAGACCAGGCAGAGGCAATGGGACATGGAGAGGAATTTTAATAAACAGATTTTTTTGAGATTCCTCCCTGTCTACACACGTAGTTCATTACGTAGTTATCTAAGGTAATAGCTCCCTTCCTGGACCAGCCCCTCTGTCTGCATTCTTTTAGGCAGTTAAGGGGAAGGTTGAAGGTTCTTTCTGAGTCTTTTGGACCTTAATTGTTTTCAGCTTGAAATAATCCACTTGTCAAAGAGACATATTTTGGGGTAGCAAATTTTGCTCCCCTGCATAGACTCCATGAATGCTCCTCTCTACCGTGGTGTCTTAGTTCACTCAGGCTGTGGTCACGGAGTGCTGGGTGGCTTATGAACAGCAGAGATGTACTGCTCACAGTCCTGGTACCTGGACATCCCAGCAGATTTGGGTTCTGGGGGGATAGCTGGGGGGATAGCTGTGCAGATAGCTGTGTCCTTGTACCCTCACAGGGTAAAGGGGGCACTCATCCCGTTCATGAGGGCTCCGTCCTCATGACCTACTCCCCTCTCCCATCTCCTAATTTCATTAGGATGTCGACAAATGAATTTGGGGGAGACACAAACATTCAAACCGTAGCAAGGAGGATCCATTTAAACCTTTTGGAAGAAGCTAAGAACAGGCTCTGAAAACCTGCCATCTGTCCTCTCAGCAACACTTAGCACAATCTGGTGCTTGGTTTTCACAGGCAGCTCCTGTGGGAGCTGCTCCACCTAAGTGTGGAGATGTACACCATTCTACCCCTTGCAACAGGGCCTCTCCAGACACGCCTCAAGCCCCGGGCAGGACGGGTTGGAAGCACGGGGCAGTGTCTGCCCTCAGAGTGAGGTCTGACCCACTGGGTGGTGCCCCTCTGCAGATAGATGGTGACGTGCTGGGGGAGGAGGGCAGGAGGGGGAGCCAGGTAACATCTGTCACTGGCACAAGTGACAGGTGCATATCATAGGTAGAGGATTAAAAGTGAGAATAAACTCAAGTAAAAGGTGGTCTTTTACTTGAATAAAATTGTTGAGGTATGATTGCAGTATAAATGTCCATGAAAAATGATAGAGATTTAAAGTGTACAAGTTGATGATTTGAATATCATGAAATATTCACCACGATCAAGGCAATTAATATATCCAGCACCTCATAGAATAACCTTTCCTTTCCTTCTTTCTTTTGTCTGCTTTTGATTTTTACCCGAAATGGGCAATTTAACGTAATGGCAATGACAAAATACTCCTCCTTCCCCAAATACTTTTTAGATGTAAACTCTAAACAATTCCTGTGACTGCTTTTGAGTTTTAATTATATGCTAAGCTTCAAATTAGCAAAGTGAAATGAAACTTATTCATTGACTTGCATTGTTCTCTATGAAAAGTAATTTGGGGCGGGGGGGGCTGTGCATGGGGAAGTTCCCAGACTGGGAATCAGACCCACACCACAGCAGCAACCTGAACCACAGCAGTGACAACTCCAGACTCTTAACCCCCTACACTACAGTGGAATTCCTGTGAAAGGTAACTTTGGAAAACTCCCAGTTATACATCTCCCAACACACACAGACTCATATACACAAGATTAAGTCTAAAAAGTCAGAATCCTTACAGGTTCCTACAATCCTTGGGTACTAAACATATCTGCACTTAATTTAACAGAATTGAAACAAACACTAAGAATATAATGATTATAAGGGTGAAGAAGTAAAACTTCAATTACTTCCATGCTGTCTAGAATGGTAAGTCCTTGGAATTTTTATTTGTATTCAAAAGTTTAAAGCTGATAGGGACAGCGTGAAGGGACCAAGTAGGTGATTAAATAGTTAATCCCACTAGGGGATTATAAGTAGAAAAAAGTATGGGAGAGCTCTGCATGTTAATGATCACTCAAGAAAGCAGACTCAACTTAAAAACAAAATCAAGCAGGCTTGCTTAGCAACAAAACCAAGCAACAGAGCTTAAGACATGTCCCCAAATAATGGTGGAATAAGACCCACATCCTGCCCAGTGAAGTTAGTAAGTTAATAATTCCTAGGACATGCTCCTCTGTGCACACGGAAAACAAAAATATAGGGAAAAGTGACATTTATACTGAAACCTGAGATGATTTACTATATTTAATATATGTTAGAACCTTTTTGCTCACTTCCATCACACTGGGACAGTCCCGGTTTGACCACACAGGAGCAAGAAAAGTCCCCTGCCGGACATGGAGCTGAAGCTGGAAGCTTGACAGCTACTCAAGAATGAGGAAGAGGAGTTTCTGCCATGGTGCAGCAGTAACAAACCCAACTAGTATCCATGAGGCTACGGGTTGGATCTCTTGCCCTGCTCAGTGAATTAAGGATCTGGCGTTGCCATGAGCGGAGTGCAGGTTGCGGACTTGGCTCGGATCCTGAGTTGCTGTGGCTGTGGCATAGGCTGGCAGCTGCAGCTCTGATTAGACCCTTAGCCTGGGAACTTTAGGGTGTGGCCCTAAAAAAGCAAAAAAAAAAAAAAAAAGAGGAAGAAGGTGATCTTTCTTCCCCTCCCCATCCTTCCTGTGATTAAAACCTGAAGCCCACTAAGTCCTCAGGGTGCAGCCCTCCCTTGCCCACCCACTTGTATTTCTCACAAGCATCCTATTCTAATAAACTCCTTCCTTACCTGTCATGCTGTCTCTCACTGAATTCTTTCTTCACTGAGATGGAAGAACCTACACTTTACTAAGTTCCAAGATACATTCTGCTGGTTTCAAAGCAGTGAAACAGGGCATAAACTGAGAGGTGTATTTTTTTTTTTAACTCTTCTGGAATTGAGATCCAATTCACACAACAAAAAATTAACCATTTCAAAGTGTCCATTCAGTGACATTTAGTATATTCACATGGATGTACAACCATCAACCCATCTAGTTTCAAAATATTTTCATTATCCCAAAGGAGACCCCACACCCATTGAATAATCACTCCCCCTTCCCTCTGTTTTTGACTCAAGTACAAATATTGGTCCATACATGAAATATGTTACTAATTTTCAATTTGTATTTTAAAATTGAAATTGATTTCTTTTTAAATTATTCTTGTTATAAACTGTAATGTTGTCATCCAGTATTGCAACAAATATGTAGATATGTTTCTCCTTTTCAAAAACTGTATTAATGTGTTAAAAATATAATCCATAACCTTTCTTTTTATCATATGATAATGTTTATTCCATTTCATTTTTATTTTTTACTGGCATGACTATATTTGTGAAGTTCACTTTTAAAGATTAACTGACGGTGTTTCTTTCTGGATGTTATTCCTATCCATTCCATTTTATGATTCTTACTGAAGACAATTTTGTCATATGGATGAGTATGGACAAAATTGGATCTATTCTGTGTGTCAAATCACCCAGATACACACCAACCACAGCCACAGAAATGTAGCCTGGTCTCTGCTGGATCACTTAGCATTTTCTTGGCTGCCCCTGCCTCTGCAGGTACTCTTGCTCACACCTCCTCCTCACTCTTTATTTGTGTGGGGATAGTACAAGTAAGGAAAAGTCTTTTTTCCCTTTACCCTTCTAGGTTGTCCAGATGGGGCACTGCAAACTAGACTGACAGAAGATGAATTAAGGAAAAAAACAAATAGAGTTTATTACCATGTGCAACACACACAAACATACACACAAGAGGTGGGAGGATTTCAGTGATGAGTAGCTCAAAGAGGCGGTGAGAACTTGGGCTTGTATAGCATCTTAACAAAGAACAATAAATTTGTAGAGAAGTGACAAGACAAAGGAAATAGATTTCAGGCTTCCAAGGGTAGCAAACTTCCAAGGTGGGAAGGTAAATACATAGGGGAAATGAAGAGAAGATAAAGGTGGTTTTAGTGAGTCCTCTGCTGCTGTCTCTGAACTGATAAGAATCTCTGATGGTAAAGATGCTAAGCCTGCTTTTAGGCAAATAGGAGAGAGCAGAGAGGGTTTTTTGGCATCTGCTATTTCTCAATTGTTTCTGTTCAACAAAATCCTGCTGCCAAAGTGGTGTAGTTTGGAGTGGCACCTTCTGGTCACCTAAGTGGTGATCTCTAGAGACAGCTCCACTTAGGGGAGGCTGATGCTCTCTGCTTCTGGGTATCTTGCTTCTAGGAGGAGCCCAGTGTTGCCAGCTTTCATTGCTCTTCCAGGAAAACTGGCTGGGGCAGAATAACTCAGCATGCCACCCAGGGCCACGCCCTGGACCCTCAGCTGCAAGGTAGAGTGAGCCCCAGTATACCCTAGAGAATCTCATGGAGCCTCTTCTTTCAAACACTCTCCTTAGTGGAAAGGCATTTTTGAAAAGAAATAAGCTGGGAAGTTCTGCAAAATATTCTCTCTCTGCAAGAATGACTAGATGTTCTGATCACACCAGGGGCATGAGGACTTCCTGACTATATCTCTACATATCTGTTTGCATATTTACATCCAGTAGCCTTCAGCCTTAACTGACAGGAGTTTATTTAAGCCTATTTTAAGGATCCGGATCCCCACTCCTGGAGGAATGAATTTTTTTAAGTATATTTAGATGTCTTACTATTAAAGAAAATGCTAAGATAGTATCATCCGTTATTTACCCCATGGAGCCCACTGGTGTGGTAATGACATTGGCTTAGAAGTTTTCAACTCCCACTTTGCCCACAACATTGCAGTGAACCTGCTCATATACAGAGATAAGTTCACTGAGAGACTGATCAAGCCTACACACCTGCACAAAACCTTTTCAAAGCTCTGTACCCCATTTAAATTTTTTTTTTTTTTTTTACAGCTGTACCTGCGGCATATGGAAGTTTCCAGGCTAAGGGTTGAATCAGCAGCAGCTGCTGGCCTATGCTGCAGCCACAGCAGTGCCAGATCTGAGCTGCATCTGTGACCTACACTGCAGCTCATGGCAATACCAGATCCTTAGCACACTGAGCAAGGCCAGGGATCGAACCCTCATCCTCATGGATACTAGTTGGGTTCATAACCTGCTGAGCCACATTAGGCAATCCTACATTCTTTTTCTTAAATAGGGTTCCCCAAATTATATAAACTTCAAGCCCCACAAACTCTGGATGGATCCTGCTTCTACATGTCCCTTTAGTGGGCATGTGTGAGAATTTCTAAAAGACCTTTGCTATGAGGGGAATTGCTGGGTCTTAAAGTATCCGTATACTCAATTTGATTAGCTTCTGCCAGGTAATTCTCCTACCTGTGCTCCCACCAGCAGCAAGAGGATCTTGATCCCCATACTCTGCCAGCACTTGGCATTACCCAGCTTTCTAACTGTGCTAGGCTAGGAGCTGTAAGTCCTACAGCTTAATATGCTCTTCAAATGTAGGGTAATAACGCATCATTGCTTTAATTTGCATTTCTCAGGTTACTAATAAACAGTTTCTTTCATGTTCTTGTAAAGCCTTTGGGTTTCCTCTTTTGTAAATTGTCTGCTCATATATATTACCCACTTTTTTTTGTGTGTGTGCTCTCTGGTTGAGTTGCAGGACTTCCTTGTGTGTTCTAGTTGTCTATCCTTTGTCACTTTCAGGTGTCATAAGCCTCATACATCTCTCAATCTGTCCCCTATCTCTTAAATTCAATTCAACTGTGGTGCCCCTTTTAACAGAAACCCTTAATTTTGATGTAATCAGATCTACAATTTGCCTCCTGGCTTAAGAAATTTTTTAAAATTAATTAATTAATTTGTTTTTTGTCTTTCTGCCATTTCTTGGGCCACTCCCGCGGCATATGGAGCTTCCCAGGCTAGGGGTCGAATCGGAGTTGTAGCTGCCAGCCTACGCCAGAGCCACAGCAACGCAGGATCCGAGCTGCGTCTGCACCCTACACCACAGCTCACGGCAACGCCGGATCGTTAACCCACTGAGCAAGGGCAGGAATCGAACCCGCAACCTCATGGTTCCTAGTCGGATTCGTTAACCACTGTGCCACGAATGGGAACTCCTGGTTTAAGAAATTTGTATCCATCCCAGGTTACAAAACTTTTCTCCTGTTAACTGAATAGTTTTACCTTTTGTATTTAGGCCCCTAATCCAGTGGAAATCTCGTTTGCCTGTGGGGTTAGATAGAGAGCCAACTGTTTATTTTTTAAGTTTTTCCATTTATTTTTTCTTTCTCCCTTCTTCTTTTTTTTTTGGTCTTTTGTCCTTTTAGGGCCACACCCATAACATATGGAGGTTCCCAGGCTAGGGGTCTAATCAGATTTCCATTTATTTTCTTTAATTGAAGTACAGTTGATTTACAATGCTGTGTTTGTTTCTGGTATACAGCAAAGTGACACAGTTCTATATACATATATATTCTTTTTCATTATAGGTTTTCACAAGATATTGAATATATTTCCCTGTGCTATACAGTAGGACCTCGCTGTTATCTATTTTCCATGTAATAGTTCTTAGCTGCTAATCTCAAACTCTAATTTACCCACCCCCTTCCCTTTTGGCAACCATAAGTTTGTTTTCTATGAAGGTGGAACACTTCACGAATTTGCATGTCATCCTTGTGCAGGGGCTGTGCCGATTCTCTCTGTGTCATTCCAATTTTCGTCTAACTGCTACTGAAGCGAGCACGAGACCCAACTTGACGTCTCTCCATTCCTTCTTTCACTGCCTGTTTTCCCACCACCACCTATTAAGCAATCCATCTTCCCCCTGTTAATTTGAGGTGCCAACTCTAGGTTAGGTGAAGATCACAGGTAAACATAGAGCTACCACTGAGCTCCTGATTCCATTCCACCGACACAGTAAAGACACTTTTGTAGGTATCTCAATGTCTAGTAGGCAATTTCCCACTCTCTGTTCTTCTGTCTCAAGATTGGTTCATCTATTTTTGTAGCTTATTTTTCCCTATGTGTTTTAGGATAAATATTTCAAGGTTTTGTTTTTTGTTTTTGGGGTTTTTTAGGGCTGCATTCGCGGCATATGGAGGTTCCCAGGCTAGGGGTCGAATCGAAGCTATAGCTGCTGACCTACACCATAGCCAGGGCAATGCAGGATCCGCACCACCTCTGTGACTTACACCACAGCTCATGGCAATACTAGATCCTTAACCCACTGGGCGAGGCCAGGGATTGAACCCGAAACCTCATGGTTCCCAGTCAGATTTGCTTCTGCTGTGCCACCATGAGAACTTCTAAATATTTCAAGTTTCTAAAAAAACTTTTTTTCAGCTAGAATTTTGACTGGAATTCCAAAGAATTATCAATTGATTTGGAGATGTTTGCTATCTTTATAATTTAAGTCATGCAATTCAAGTCCTAATATAAGAGGTAAGAGAATTGTGAGAAGAAATGAAGCCAGCTATGAATGGATGCCTTTGAGAGGGCCTGCAGCCCTGTTCTCACCATTGGCCTCCTTATTTGAATCTTGGGGGATGAAGGAATAAAAACAAAAATCTCATGTTGGTGAAGGAGGAACCAGACGCAGAGGGAACTGTGCTTCGCTTCCCTGGGTGTGAGCCAGAAGCTCTGAAAGCATGCAAGAGATGGCTCTGTCTGGCATGGCTCCAGCAATGACTGGGCGAGGGGCCAAGAGAGTGTCTCAGAGACGCCCACTCCCCAGCAAGGGGATGAGGAAGCAGCCAAGTGTACCCAAGTGGGCAGGCACAGCAGCCTGGCAGAGCTAAAGGAACCTGAGATGGGGATCAAGTGAATGCGTATGTGGGGGCCTGCTGGCTGCAGGCCGTGGTGGGACTGGAGGCATGAATGGTGGATGCCAGCCCATGGCTATGCTGACATGACAAGCTCTGGCTGAGTAGATGCCAGTGGAATGCAGAGGGTGGGGGTGAGCCAGAAACTCCTCTCCCTAGTGCCTGGGGGTGGTACCCGCTCTCCCTCTGCACAGGAACTGGGGTGGCCTCTAGGGAGAAGGTGGCCCAGAGGGACAGACAAAATATAGAAATGCACGCTGGGGAATATGAACTGCTATATAGCACAGGGAACTCTACCCAATATGCTGTGATCATCTAGGTGGGAAAAGAATCTAAAAAAGAACAGGTGTGTGTATATGTACAACTGAATCACTCTGTTGTGCAGCAGAAATTATCACAACATTGTAAATCAACTATACTTCAATACAACTTTTTAAAAATTGACCATTTATTCAGAGGAATCTGAGTTTTATTTTATTTTATTTTATTTTTTATTTTTTTTTTGTCTTTTGTTGTTGTTATTGTTGTTGCTATTTCTTGGGCTGCTCCTGCGGCATATGGAGCTTCCCAGGCTAGGGGTTGAATCGGAGCTGTAGCCACCGGCCTACGCCAGAGCCACAGCAACGCGGGATCCGAGCCGCGTCTGCAAACTACATCACAGCTCACGGCAATGCCGGATCGTTAACCCACTGAGCAAGGGCAGGGACCGGACCCACAACCTCATGGTTCCTAGTTGGATTCGTTAACCACTGCGCCACAACGGGAACTCCGGAATCTGGGTTTTAAAGCGGAAGCCATCTTAAACCGATAAGTTCAGCTCTGTAGAAATAAATACATGCTTTTTGAAAAACATGTGAACCAAACTATTGGTTCTATAAATTTCATATCCACTCTATATCTTTTAGTTTCTACACATTGGGTTTCAGAATAGGAAAAACTCTGGTAAGGAGGGGCTGGGAGAATTAAGTAGGACATAACAGTAAGGCAGGGAAAAGAACAGAGGCATAAGGAAACCAAAAGCTTTGCTTCTCATCAAAGTGAATGAATGGTGGACAAATGCATCATTTCCAGTGCTCATTCTGGCTCTGAATTTAAACAAGTACTTTGAGGGGATTCCGAAATAACCCCCTTGAGACCACAGGACTTGTTCACAAGAGCCTGCTCTGTCTAGGATGCTGAATTATAGAACGGCCCCCCTGAGCGCCCCTCCCCCCCCACCTCCCATCTCCAGGGTGATGTCACCACCTGACAGGAAGTATCCAGCACACCAGGGCTGGTCAGGTTTCCTGTTGTCACAAGGTGACCCCTTTCTCAGACAACATGGCAGCCCCTTGGTGGCCAGGCATCCTACAGCTGCACTAGGAAGCCCTCCTTGTCCTGTAGTACAGGACAGGTGTGGCTTTTCAATATCTTTCCTTTTTCTATGAGGAAAGGCAGATGCAGCTGCTAAGAAGATCCCCCCCAAGCCTAGCTCTGGGTTATTTCTGGATTGGTGAGCTCGGAGTGCACTCTGCTGCAAGTCCCCACTTCCTCCTGCACAAATAAGTAAAGGACCCCTCTCCCTGGTCCTCATCAGCTCCAGATAACCCACAGGAATGGAGGCAGGCTGCTTCTCCTCTGAGAAAAGCCTTGTCCACCAGGGTTTTTGGGGGTCAGGAACTGCCTCTACTGTCCTGCTGTGGCCCCTGGCTGTGAGTCCAGGCAGGTCTGTCTGCCCAGCCCAGCCTCCTCCGAATCTGCTGGCCACCAGTCAGGCTCCCCTCCTCTCTCTCCCAACAGGGGCTCAGGCACTTTGCGTGCCTGATCCTCACTGCTCTGTGCACTGTCACTGAGCCAGCTCCGGGCCCTTCTGTCCAGGCGCCTCCCTTGGCCACGTTTGCTAGATGCTCCTGTGCCGTGGGCTTCATGAAGCATCAATAGGAAGCTCACAGCCTCCCCAGGACTCACCCGAGGAGGAAAGAGCAAGCCTTTTCCACTCTGAGGCACCCACACTTACCTGAGGCATCTATTCTATATCCTGAACCCCTAGCACTCAGGTGTGATAGGAGTCAAGGACCTCAGACCTGCATCCCTGGTCGCATCCTGTTTTGGCACAGCCTGCAAGGTAAGGCCGGCTCTTACATTTCTAAATGGCTGGAAATACATCAACACAAGAGGAATACCTTGTGGCACACAGACATTTTATAAAATTCAATTGTCAGGAGTTCCCGTCGTGGCGTAGTGGTTAACAAACCCGACTAGGAACCATGAGGTTGTGGGTTCGGTCCCTGCCCTTGCTCAGTGGGTTGACAATCTGGCATTGCCGTGAGCTGTGGTGTAGGTTGCAGACGCAGCTCGGATCCCGCGTTGCTGTGGCTCTGGCGTAGGCCGGTGGCTATAGCTCCAATTCGACCCCTAGCCTGGGAAGCTCCATATGCCGCGGGAGTGGCCCAAAGAAATAGCAAAAAGACAAAAAAAAAAATTCAATTGTTAATGACCATAAGTAGAGTTTTATTGGAGCACGGCAGCACCCACTCAATTCTGAACTGTCTGTGGCTGCTTTGGTGCTCCAAGGGCACATTGGAGTCATTGTGACAAAGATGATAAGGCCCACAGAGGCTGAGATATCAGGCCTTTTACAGTAAATGTCACTGACCCTTGTCAGGCGCAATCCTCCCTCTCTCCCGAAGCCTGCCAGCCATGTGGAAAGAAGCCACCACTGCTCTTGGAATGTGAGGAAAGACAGACGGAACAACTTCCACCACCAGACCGAGAGCTCCCAGAGGGGTCACGCTTTCATCACTGTGTTAGGGGATCGATACACGCTCCTCCTACGGTAAATCATTTTCAATAGCTCCAAGTTGAAAGTTCTCCTTATAACCAAGCTAATATGTAATCTTTGGGAAAAAGGGTTACGGCATTCTGATAATAAATTAACTGTTCTTCGAAGTTAGAATGAATTGAAAAATGACTTCCAGGAGTTCCCATCGTGGCTCAGTGATAATGAACCCAACTAGTATCCATGAGGACATGGGTTTGAGCCTTGGCCTCACTCAGTGGCTTAGGATCTGGCATTGCTGCAAGCTGTAGTGTAGGTTATAGATGTGACTGGGACCCGACATTGCCATGGCTGTGGTACAGACTGGCATCTACAGCTCCTGTTGGACCCCTAGCCTGGGAAATTCCATATGCCACCCCCTCCCATGTCAAAAAAAAAAAAGACAAAAAGAAAAAGAAAAAGAATTTCCAAACAGGATGATCCCAAACCAGTTCTGGTTCATTTTAAGATAAATCAATTGGAACCAGAAACTTGAGTCCTAAAAATATTCAGTACCCTCCAAAATCAAAATGCTTTCATTCCTCTGCCTGTGTGTGTGACTGTATGTGTCTGTGTCTGTGTGTGTTGGTGAGTTCAGCAAACTAGATTAAGAATAGGATAGGAGAATTTATCTTCTTGAGGGAGATTTTAAAATCGGATTAGTGATTTATATATATATTTTTTTGTCTTTTATTTTTTGGCTTTTTGCTGTTTATAGGGCTGCTCCCGTGGCATATGGAGGTTCCCAGGCTAGGGGTCTAATCGGAGCTGTAGCCACCGGCCTACGCCAGAGCCACAGCAACACAGAATCCAAGCCACATCTGAGACCCATACCACAGCTCACGGCAAAGCCAGATCCTTAACCCACTGAGCAAGGCCAGGGATCAAACCCGCAACCTCATGGTTCCTTGTCGGATTTGTTAACCACTGTGCCACGACAGGAACTGCAGTGATTTATATATATATTTTTTAATTAGCAGTGTGTCTCTAACCTCACAGAATAGGAAGGGCTTGGGAGGTAGGTGAGTGCTAGGAAATATGAACATCCTTCGTTCAACTCTGAGAGAGCCAAGCTGAAGATATTGCAACTTGGTCAATGATTTTATGAACTTGTCTTTTCATTTGGGCTTGCAAAAGTTCTCTTATTCAGCAGTCCCTTACTGAGAATCTGCTGTTCACCATGCATTGTATTAGAAGTAAAAGGCTACAAAGATGCATGGTACCATCTTTGCACACAGAGAGAATACAGTAAGGTGGGAGGGTTTCTTGGTCCTAAGGAACAGATACATAGACAGGCTAACTTGGAAGGAGGAATTTTTTTGTAAAAACTAAACCTGGAGCATTCATGGGGTTTGTCTTTCACAGACGACCAGGGACAGGCCCTGTAGGAGAAAAACTCTCGGCTGTGGGTCTAGGAAGCCAGTCTAGTTTCAGGAAGCCACAGGGCTCTGTGGCAGGAGTTGGAGCTCATGCCCATTGACTTAGCTCTTCTGTGCTTCTTTCCCTTCACCTGAAACTTCTCTCCTCCATCACTTCCGCTTGCTCATAGTTTTGGTGTGTTGTAATTTGGGCTCATTATGACTCAGTGTGACCTCGACTCTTATTTTCTTGTTTCTAAGCATCTCATCAAGGCTTCCTCTCTTGACATTTCCCTGTTCAAATGTCCAAGAAAGAAATGGGGATTAACCGAGTTTTCATGGGTATATGTGCCAGGTTATGAGTTGCTGACCAGCCTATCAATTGGCTCCCCCTTGGTTGGGTGTCCACCCTGAACCAATCAGGTCTAGGGGGTGGGGTCACACAGGGCAAAGCATAACCACTTAAAGCTGCTCCTTTGGGTTTCCCCTCACAGGGTTAGTGGGAATGGCAGATAATGCAAGTAACTTGTTTGCCATGGAAAGATCGTGGAAAGAGACACATACAAAATCAACCCTATGTTGTGGTAACACTATGAGTCAAATTCACTGGCCATGCTTAGTGGGGATAAAAGAATCTATAACCAGGTAGGATTGGGGCTAAGGTAATTCTTATCAAGAGGGCTCACCCCCGGCTCCCAGGGGTAGCCAGGAGGGCAACATCCAGAGTTAGCAGCTTCAGGCTGTGTATTGTTTCTGAAGGGGATCATGCAGCCAGCCAGGCAGGTTCTGCCTGATGGGTCTGCTGAGAGTCAGTGACTGGTTGTACCATAACCAGGGTAGGTTCCCCCTGTAGAGAGGAGCAGTAAGAGCAAGGCAGGGTCTACATATTGTCCAAGTTCAGAGCAAACCACTAATCCCAGTGAGGAAATGGAGTGCTAGGCAGCACCTAAGACAGAGGCTCCCTCCTGCAAATCATGCATGGGGCATGCACGTGTACATGTAAAAGAGATACCAATACCGCTCTGGGGATACACATCAGCTGCAATAACGCAAACGGTCAGTTAGGGGCACAAATGAGACCTCTACCTGAGATGAGGCTCAGGCTCCTGGCCGGTGTGGAGTGGGTCTGAAGTGCTTCTAGTTCAGGAGGCAAATGCTTAAGGTGATAGAAACAGTGGTGAGTATCGTGGCAGGGAATGTACTGAGGGGTGGGGACATGGAACAGATACAAATTTGAAGGTTAATGTAGTACCTTCTTTTGTTCTGGAAAAATTCAAGTGCTCAAGTTGATGCCACAGGCCACTGGATAAATGCCCAAGGGCACTGATGTGGCCTGACCCTATTACAGAGTTTGCAGCTCAAGGACAATTTTGAGGGCCCATGGTCATTCTCCTCCCATCAGTTTGGGCTCACATGGATACCTGGCTCCCTCCTATTTTTATCCCAGAGGCCACTGAGGTTCAAATCCACATGATGCAGTTGGCAGATTTCATCCCCAGAGACCACAGCACGAGGAGGCTCAGTGACTTGCCCAAGGGCGTGTATTGAGTCAACTGTAGAAATGAGAAAAAACACTCAGTCACCTGACACCAGGGCCAGCTCCCCTTCTCTGACACATCACCTAACAGGGAAAATAATCTTCTGAAGTATCAAATAGCTTTGGTCTTTTGATGAGTAAGCAAGGTGATGAGCAAATAATGAGAAAAGTGGGTATAGAATTTCTTTTGACAAAACCTTTTCGGAAAATGCAGCAATGGACATGAGAAGAGTGTGAGTTATATCATAAATGAAAGAAAAAAAAATCTAAATAGCCTCAGACAGGTGATCAACAGCCACAAGGCCTGGCTGTGAGTGTCAAACACAAAGGAAAACAAAGAGAAAGAATCAAACATGTAAGACACTAGAGTTCTCAGGGAGACAAGGATTCTTGTTTCTATGCAGGGACCAAGCGGCCCTTTTCCATCCTCTTAGTGATGGAGGGTTGGGGAGAGATACTTTTGAAACACAGATTACTTAAGGAGAGTCCCCCTTGAGATTTGGATGAGCTGACTAATGACGTTTGCCTGATGAGATCATGATTGCCTGAATTCTTGTTGAGATGAGAGAAAATAGTATCTACTTCTGAGAAACAAACATATGGTTACAAAGGGGAAAGCGGGGGTGAGGAGGAGATAAATTAGGAGTTTGGATTAACATATGCACACTACTATATATAAGATAGATAAGAAGGACTTAACGATATAGCACAGGGAACAGTATTGCATGTTTGTAATAACCTATAATGAAAAAGAATCTGAAAAAGAATACACACACACACACACACACATATGCATATGTATGTATAACTGAATCACTTTGCTGTACACCTGAAATGTCGTAAATCAACTATATTGATTTTTTTTTAAAGCCTGCTTCTGAGAATAGATGATCTGTGATTCGCTTCCCTCTATGACATGGAAAGGGATCCAGGACAAGTCTGGCCTGTGAACTCTGAATGTACTGCCCATTCACACCAAACCGCTATGGGAACTAGGAGAGAAAGGCCTTTCACATTTCAGACTGTGAATTCTGCGAAGGGATGCCATTGCTTACAGAATTCCATATTCACTTTCTTTCCATTGAAATTTCTATGAGCTTCCTAAAAAGATTGTGGCCTCCCTTGGCTGCAAATAGGTTTGCGCCACATTAAAATAGTGCTGTATCATTGTCCCAGTAGGAGCGCCTAGGATTAGGTCTCTCCAGTCTTCCTTTAACAAACCAAAACAACAAGCACAAAATTGAAATGTTTCTTTTGAAAATGAAAAGGGAGTTCCCGTCATGGCTTAGTGGAAACAATCTGACTAGTATCCATGAGGATGCATGTTCAATCTCTGTCCTTGCTCAGTGGGTTGAGGATCTGGTGTTGCCATGAGCTGTGTGTGTAGGTCACAGACATGGCCCGGATCTCATGTTGCTATGGCTGTGGTGTAGGCTGGCAGCTACAGCTCTGTTTCAACCCCTAGCCTGGGAAATTCCGTAAGCTGTGTGTGCAGAACTAAAAACCAAAAAAAAAAAAAAAGAAAGAAAAGAAAAAGAAAGAAAGAAAGAGAAAAGAAGGTTAGAAGACAAAAGGATTTCTTTCAAAACTTTAATCCACTCTGTTTTTTCAAACATGTCTGTGGGCTTCATTTCATAGACGCAACCAAATACAACCTGTCAGCATCAAGGAACATGGAACATCCCTGGGTGATTTCAAATTAGAAAGTTCAGATATGATTGGACTTGGTGTGATCACTCCATTTCTGTTTCCACATCTAAGAGATATTCAAGTATTGATCAGTGGGTTGTATTGGGAAAGGGGCCGGGGGCAAAAGCCACTGAAAGGTGGTAACCTTTCCCAGGTTTTCAAAGTTTTCTAATGTGGGAACAAATCTCCATAGACCTTACTCCCCCCAGAGCAAATTCTATTCACATGAACAGATGTTCCACTTAACAGGATGGTTCCTCTGGTCTTCTGCAGGTCAATTCTACAGAAGAATCCAGAAGCTAGTTTACAGAGAAAGCTCAGTGTGGATCTCCTGCCTGAGCTCTATACACATATCCAACAGCAGAAGTCATCTTCCTCGACAACCCCAAACTTGACTTGTCCTTAGCAGAACCCCTTGTCTCTTCTCCTGGCTCCCCAGCCCTGCTCCACTGACCGTCTCCGTGAATGTGGCCATCTTCCTCAAGGGTATCCAAACTAGAAGCCATGGACTCCTCCTTGATACCATTCTCCTCTCACTCTCTCTACTTTCAGTGTTGGCTAGTCCTGTTACTGCTGCCTCCCAAATCTCTCCCATGATTACCTGTTTCTCTTCATTCTGACCACCTGCCACTGCCTGAGCCCAGTTTGCCAGCACCTCTCACCTAGCTCATGGTACCACCCCCTTAATCAGCCTCTGCCTCCTGCCTTGCCCTCCATGTGTCCTCTGTGCAAGGAGAGTGAGCCTTCTAAGTGCAGCTCTGACCCCTCACTTTCCTGCTTAAGCTCCTGCAATGGTCCCCCACTGTCTGGGAATAAGGGCCAAGTAAGACCTTCTGTTTGAAAACATTCATCTCTTCCAATTCTTGACATGATGCTCCCACACCCTCAAACTCCATTCTTGGGCTATGAAAATTTTAGGTCCCAGGAAATCCTGCCTTGTATACTCTTCCCTCTTTGCTTTGTGTATCTCTCTTCCCAGAGCTTGGAACACTTCTTACTCTCACTCCTTCTCACCCAATTAAATGCTATTAGGCCTTCAGAACTCAGCTTATAAGTCCATTCTTTTTTTTTTTTTTTGGCTGCCCCATAGCATATGGAGTTCCCAGATCTGAGTTGCAGTTGCCACCTAAGCCACCTACAGCAACACCGGATCCTTAACACATTGTATTGGGCTGGGGATTGAACCTACATACCAGGACTCCCAAGACACCACTGATCCTGTTACACCACAGCAGGGACTCCACAAGTCTATTCTTGAAGTCATTTATGTGCTCCAATAGCACAATCTGTATGTTCCATTTGAAAGTTCTTGTCTCATTTAGGAGTGCAAATGCCCATTTTTAAAGCCATAGTCTCTATTTAAAAGTACGTTCCTTAAATGATGTTCCATACAAGGCAAATTATAGTGACAGTGGTTGCAAGGGGCTGAGGGTGGGCAGAGGGGACTGACTGCAAAGCAGCCAAACTTTTTTAGGTGATAGAAATGCTCAATGGTGTGATGATGGTTATATTATAAAGAGAGGTTTCTTAAAAACCCATTTAAAATTGCATCCAAAAAATACCTAGGAATAAACTTAACCAAGGAGGTGAAAGACCTATGCTGAAAACTATAAACTGAAGATGATTCAAAGAAATGGGAAGATGTCCAAAGATGTCTCTTGGATTGGAAGAATTAATATTGCTAAAATGGCTATACTACTCAAAGCAATCTACAGATTTAAAGTGATCTCTATCAAAATACCTATGTCATTTTCACAGAACTAGAACAAATAATCCTAAAATTTATATGGAATCCGAAAAGATTCAGAATTGCCAAAGCAATCCTAAGAAAAAAGAACAAAGCTGGAGATAGAACCCTTCCAGATTTCAGACTATACTACAAAGCTATAATAATCGAAACAATGTGATATTGGCACAAAAACAGACACATGGATCAATGAAACAGAATGGAAAGCCCAGAAATAAACCCATGCACCTATAGTCAATCTACAAAGGAAACAATAATATACAAGGAAGAAAAGACCATCTCTTCAAGTAGTGATGGGAAAGTTGGAGAGCTACATGTAAATCAATGAAATTAGAACATTTCCTCACACCACATACAAAAATAAACTCAAAATGATTTAAAGACCTAGGAGTTCCCATCATGGCGCAGCAGAAATGAATCTGACTAGGAACCATGAAGTTATGGGTTCAATCCCTGGCCTCACTCAGTGGGTTAAGGATCTGGCATTGCCATGAGCTGTGGTGTAGGCCATAGATGAGGCTTGGATCTGGCATTGCTGTGGCTGTGGCGTATACTGGCCCCTAGTCTGGTAACCTCCCTATGCTGTGGGTCCAGCCCTAAAAAGCAAAAAAAAAAAAAAAAAAAGATTTAAAGGCCTAAATGTAAGCTATGACATCATAAAAGAGAACATAGGCTAAATATACTTTGACATTAATCATGGCAATATTTTCTCAAATCAGTCTCCCAAGGCAAAAGAAATAAAATCAAAAATAAAGAGATAGGACCTAATCAAACTTACATGCTTTTGCACAGCAAAAGACACTATTAGCAAATCAAAGAGACAACCTATGGAATGGGAGAAAATATCTGCAAATGATGCAATGAACAAGGGGCTAATTCCAAAATATACAAACAGCCATACAATTCAATATCATATATGAATAAACAACCCAGACAAAAAGGGCAGAAGACTCAATAGACATTTTTCCAGAGAAGACATACAGATGGCCAGCAGGCAGATGAAAAGATATTCGACATCACTAATTATTAGAGAAGTACAAATCAAAACTACAATGAGAAGCTCAGCAGAAATGAACCTGACTAGCATCCGTGAGGATGCAGATTAAATCCCTGGCCTTGCTCAGTGGGTTAAGGATCTGGCATTGCCATGATCTGTGGTATAGGCTGCAGACGTGGCTTGGACCTAGTGTTGCTGTGGCTGTGGCTTAGGCCAGCGGCTACAGCTCCGATTAGACTCCTAGCCTGGGAAACTCCATATGCTGTGGGTGCATCTTTCAAAAGACAAAAAAACAAAACAAAACAAAACAAAAAACTGCAAAGAAGTACCACCTCACACCAGTCAGAATGGCCATCATCATAAAGTCTACAAATAGCAAGTGCTAGAGAGGGTATGGAGAAAAGGGAACCCTCCTACACTGTTGGTGGGAATGTAAATTGGTGCAGCCATTATGGAAAACAGTATGGCGCTTCCTCCAAAAAACTAAAAATAGAACTACCATATGATCCAGCAATTCCATTCCTGAGTATATATATCAAAGAAAACAAAAACACTAATTCAAAAAGATATATGCTCTTCAATGTTCATAGCAATTATCAAGACATGGAAGCCATCCAAGTGCCCATCAACAAATGATTAACTTAAGAATACCACACACACACACACACACACACACACACACACACACACACACACACACAGAGGAATATTACCCAGCCATAAAAAAGAATGAAATGTGGATGGACCTAGAAAGTACTATGCTTAGTGAAATAAGTCAGACAGAGAGACACCAATACTGTATGATATCACTTATATGTGGAATCTAAAAAATAATGCAAATGAATTTATATACAAAAGATAAGCAGAATCTCAGATATAGAAAACAAACATGGTCACCAAAGGCAAGAGGGAACAGGGGAGGGACAAATTAGGGGTATAGGATTAACAGATAAAAACTACTATACACAAAATAGCTAAGTAACAAAGATTTACTGTACAGCACTTGGAATTATACCCAATTTCCTATAATGAAATATAATCTGCAAAAAAAACCCAAACTGAATCACTATGCTATATACCTGAAATTAACACAGTATTATAAATCAACTTTTAATTCAGCTTAAAATTTTAAATTAAAAACACATCAAATTTTATACTTAAAATGGGTGAATTTGTCATATAGAAATTATACCTCAAAAAAGCTGGTTTTAAGAGAAACAAATATATCCCCCTTGAAGGCAGGTTAATACTTAAAACAGGACCTGGCCCGCAGTAGGTGACTACAATAAGTCATTGCTAAATGGATGGATAAATGCATGAATATTATTCCCTTTCCCTACCGTTTTATGCAATTGGCATAAAAATGTAAAAAAAAAAAAAGATGTGTTAAAAAAGTGTTAAGTTATGACCCACCCTAGTGTTCCATTCATGGGATTCAAATTTCTCTCAGTGAGGCATGTTAATGTAAGACCTGTGCATGTCCTGTGGAGAAAAATGGTTCCAGGAAGAACTCAGGAAAAGAATAAGCATTACAGTGACGTGGGACAGCAGTTCTGCTAGCTTATGTAATGGAGAGGGTGAGAAATAAAAGCTTCAGGAGGATGGATACTGGCAGTTCTGAGTTCCTTCCAAGATGTGAAGACAGTGACAATACCAGCCTCCATTCCTTAGCTAGCAAGCATCCTTGTTCCCAAAGACCAGGCAGCTCCAGAGAAGTGGGGTGGGAGCTCCTTCCAGGCCACTATGCCAATTCCTGGCTGTCACTGCAGAAAGACTGGAAACAAGCATCTTACTGGCCTAAGACCCCCTTTACTGGACATTGTCATTTGTCTCTATGTATTAACGGTGACCTAGACCCAGAGTTAACCCTTGCGCAGCTGTCCAAGGTTAGGGGCCCTTTCTTTTTATAGAGACCCACACTTATAATCTCTACCAAGAACAAAAGAAAAGTTAGAACTGGACAGGATCAGCTTGCTCATTACTTCACTTTCAGATGAGGAAACAGGTCAGAAGGGATGAGAGACTGGGCTGGACTCTGACCAGACAGCCAGGGCTAGATCTTTGTTTCTAGACTTAAGAGCTTCCCTGACGACTCAGCCTCCATATTCCTTTGCTCATCTTAAAACACTGCCCTGGAGACTGTGCTGCTCCTTTACAATCAAGCAAGCATTAATCCAGTTTGCTTAGCCAGTTTCAGAGAAGACTTGGTGAATCAAAATAATGGATCTCAAGAGACACTGCTTTGGGAAAAAGCCCCAGTGTTCTCCTTGTATGCTGTCAGTAATAATTAAATCTTTCCAATGGAAATTATAGAAAAGCTGGAGCAGCAATACTCAAATCAGACAAAATAGAGTTTAAAATAAAGAAGGTCACAAGAGACAAAGAAGGATCAAAGGATCAATACAACAAGAAGGAATAACAATTTTAAATGTATGTGCACCCAACATAGGAGCAGCACAATATATAAGGCAACTACTAACAGCCATAAAAGGAGAAATTGACAGTAACACAAAAATAGTGGGGGACTTTAACACCGCACTTACAGCAGTGGACAGATCATCTAGACAGAAAATCAGCAAGAAAACACAGGTCTTAAATGATACACTAAACCAAATAGACTTAACTGATATCTATAGCACTTTTCGCCCCAAAGCAGCAGAATATACTTTCTTCTGAAGTGCACACAGAACATTCTCCAGATAGATCACACCTTGGGCCAAAGATCAAGCTTTGATAAATTTTTTAAAAAACTGAAATTATTTCAAGCATTTTCTCCAATCACAATGCTATGAGACTAGAAATAAACTACATGAAAAAACGAGGAAAACCCACTAACTCTTAGAAGCTAAATAATATGCTACTAAACAACCAATGGATCAATGAAGAAATCAAAGAGGAAATTAAAATATACATAGAGACAAATGGAAATGAAGATATAACAGTCCAAAACCTATGGGATACAGCAAAAGCAGTTCCGAAAGGGAAGTTTCTAGCAATACAATCTTAGGAAAGAAGAAAAATGTAAATAAACAACCTAATCTTACATCTTAAACATCTAAGAGCAGGAAGAACAGACAAAGCCCAAAATTAGTAGAAGGAAAGAAATCATAAAGATTAGAGCAGAAATTAATAACACAGAGACAAAGAAAACAATTCAGAAGATCAATGAAACCAAAAGTTGGTTCTTTAAAAAGATCAACAAAATTGATAAAATGTCAGCCAGACTCATCAAGAAAAAAACGGAGAGGGTTCAAATCAATAAAATTAGAAATGAAAAAGAAGTTACAAGTGATACTGCAAAAATATAAAGGATCATGAGACTACTCTGAGCAACTTTTTGCCGATAAAGTGGACAACCTAGAAGAAATGGACAGATTATTACAAAGGTACAACTTACCAAGACTGAACCAGGAAGAAATAGCAAATATGAAGAGACTAATCACAAGTACTGAAATTGAAAATGTGATTAAAACACTTCCAAAAAAAGCAAAAGTCCAGGACCTGATGGCTTCACAGCTGAGTTCTACCAAACATTCAGAGAAGTTTTAGCATCTCTTCTTCTGAAACTCTCACAGAAAATTGCAGAGGAAGGAACACTCCCAAGCTCATTCTATGAAGCCACCATTACCCTCATACCAAAATCCCAGACAAAGTTACCACAAAAAAAGAAAATTATAGGCCAATATCACTGATGAACATAGATGCAAAAATCCTCAACAAAATATTAGCAAACCTCATACAAATATACATTTAAAAAGATCATATGCCATGATCAAGTAGGATTTATCCCAGGGATGGAAGGATTCTTCAATATTTGCAAATCTATCAATGTGATATATCACATCAACAAACTGGAAAATAAAAACCATATCATCATCTCAATAGATGCAGAAAAAGCATTTTACAAAATTCAACACCCATTTCTGATAAAAATTCTCCAGAGAGTAGGCATAGAGGGGAAGTACCTCAATATAGTAAAAGCCATTTAAGACAAACCCACAGCTAACATCATTCTCAATGGTGAAAAACTGAAAGCATTTCCACTAAGATCAGGAACAAGACAAGGATGTCTTCTTTCACCACTGTTTTTCAACATAGTCTTGGAAGTCCTAGCCATGGCAATCAGAGAAGAAAAAGAAATAAAAGGAATCCAAATTGGAAAGAAGAAGTAAAACTATCACTGTTTGCAGATGACATGATTCTGTACCTAGAAAATCATAAAGACACTACCAGAAAACTATTAGAGCTCATCAATGAATTTGGTAAAGTTACAGAATATAAAATTAATACACAGAAATTGACTGCATTTCTATATACTAACAATGAAAGATCAGAAAGAGAAATGAAAGGAAAATAATACCATTTACCGTTGCATCAAAAACAATAAATTACTTAGGAATAAACCTACCTAAAGAGACAAAAGATCTGTACTCTGAAAACTATAAGACACTGATGAAAGAAGTCAAAGAAGATACAAATAGATAGAAAAATCTACCATGCTCTTGGATTGGGAGAATCAATATAGCCAAAATGACATTACTACATTACTACATAAGGTGATCTACAGATTCAATGCAATCCCTATCAAATTAGCAATGGCATTTTTTGCAGAACTAGAACAAAATATTTTAAAATTTGTATGGAAACACAAAAGACCTTGAATAGCCAAAGCAATATTGAAAAGAAAAAACAAAACTGGAGGAATCAAGCTCCCTGACTTCAGACTCTACTACAAAGCTACAGTCATCAAAACAGTATGGTACTGGTACAAAAACAGAAATATAGATTAATGGAATAGGATAGAAAGCCCAGAAATAAATCCAAACACCTATGGTCAATTAATCTATGACAAAAGGGCAAGAACATACAGTAGAAGAAAAATAGTCTCTTCAATAAATGTTGCTGGGAAAACTGGACAATTGCATGTAAGAGAATGAAATTAGAACATTGTCTAACACCATACGCAAAAATAAACTCAAAATGGATTAAAGACCTAAATATAAGACCAACATCAAGTGCTATCACTTACATGCAGAATCTGAAAAAAGGACACAATGATCTTCTTTGCAGAACAGATACTGACTCACAGACTTTGAAAAACTTATGGTTTCCAAAGGAGACAGGTTGGGGGGTGGGGGGATGCACTGAGGGTTTGGGATGGAAATGCTGTAAAATTTGGTTGTGATGATTATTGTACACATATAAATATAATAAAATTCATTAAGTAATTTAAAGAAATTGAAGAATCACAAATAAAATTTTAAAAAGACCAAACATGGAGTTTCTGTCGTGGCTCAGTGTTTAATGAATCCGACTAGGAACCATGAGATTGTGGGTTTGATCCCTGGCCTTGCTCAATGGGTTAAGGATCCAGCATTGCCGTGAGATGTGGTATAGATCACAGATGCGGCTTGGATCCTGTGTTGCTGCGGCTCTGGCATAGGCCAGAGGCTACAGCTCTGATTCAACCCCTAGCCTGGGAACTTCCATGTGCCATGGGAGCAACCCAAAAAATGGCAAAAAAAAAGACAAAAAAATAAATAAAAATAAAAATAAAATAAAAAAGACCAAACACTATAAAATTCCTAGAGGAAAACATAGGCAGAATGCTCTTTGACATAAATCACAGCAGCATCTTGTTTGATCCACCTCCTAGAATAAAGACAATAAAGACACAAGTAAACCAATGGGAACTAATGAAATTCAAAAGCTTCTGAACAATTAAGGAAACCATTAAAAAGCTGAAAAGACAATACACAGAATGGGAGAAAATTTTTGCGAATGACTCAGCAAAGGTTTAATCTCCAAAATATACAAACAACTCATACAACTCAACAACCAAAAAACAAAAACAAAAAAACAATTTAAATATGGGAAGACCTAAATAAACACTTAACAAAGAAGATGTACAGATGGCCAGCAGGCACATGAAAAAATGCTCAACATCACTAATTATCAGAGAAATGCAAATCAAAACCACAATGAGATACAGCCCCACACCAGAGTGGCCATCATTAACAAGTCAACAAATAACAAATGCTGGAGAGGATGTAGAGAAAAGGGAACCTTCCTACACTGTTGGTGGGAATGTAAATTGGTATAACTAACATGGAAAATAGTATGGAAATACCCACAGAAAACTAAATATGATCCAGAAATCTTACTCCTGGGCATATATCCAGACAAAAAATTCATTGAAAAAGATACATGCATCCGTACATTCATCACAGCACTATTCACAATAGCTAGGACATGGAAACAACCTAAATGCCTATTGATTGATGAATGGATTAGGAAGATGAGGTACATATATACAATGGAATACTACTCAGCCATAAAAAAGGACAACATGGATCGAACTAGAATCTCTCATACTGAGTGAAGTAAGTCAGAAAGGGAAAGACAGACATATGATAGCACATAAGTGGAGTCTAAAATATGGCACAAATGATCTATCTACTAAAGAGAAAAGATCATGGACATGTAGGACAGACTTGAGTTTGCCAGGGAGGAGGGGGAGAGAGTGGGATGGATTTGGAGTCTGGGGTTAGTAGATGAAAACTCTTGCATTTGGAGTGGATGGGCAATGAGATCCTGTTGCATAGCACAGGGAACTATATATCTAATTACTTGTGATAGAACATGCTGGAGGATAATGTGAGAAAAAGAATGCACATATAGAGAGTTCCCGTCATGGCTCAGTGGTTAATGAATGCGACTAGGAACCATGAGGTTGCAGGTTCAATCCCTGGCCTCACTCAGTGGGTTAAGGATCCAGTGTTGCCATGAGCTGAGGTGTGGGTCACAGACGCGGCTTTGCTCTGGCATTGCTGAGGCTCCAGCGTAGGCTGGCGGCTTCAGCTTCAATTGGACCCCTAGCCTGGGAACCTCCTTATGCTGCGAGTGTGGCCCTGGAAAAGACACGAAGACAAAAAAAAAAAAAAGAATGTATATATATATATATATATATATATATATATATATATATATATGACTGGGCCGCTTTGCTGTATAGCAGAAACTGATAAAACATTGTAAATCGATCATAATAAAAAATTTTAAAAATCTTTCATCCTCCCTTGGGGAGAAAACATATTGGATCTGGGCACTCAAATTTTCTCTCAGATTTTATCATCGAACAAATGAAAAGAACAAAAAGAAAAAATAAATGGACGGACTTTCTGACCACACAACTCCTCTGGCTGGGAAAAGGGAGGTTCCCCACCTCTCTTCGAATTTATTGTCATCTGAAGAGGTGCCTGCTTCTCTCCCACCTGTCCAAGCACACAAATTACAAGTCTGCGCCCTGTATCACTCAACACCACCAGTGTTCCTCTCACACACCTGGTGGAGACTGTTGAATGAATAAACAGCCAAGCTCATTTGAAAGGAGGTGGCACAGAATCCAGAATACATTTTCCAAAGGAAACGACGTCATAAGAGGGTTTGGGTTTCCTGAGCTTGCCCACAAAACTGAATTAATCTATCACACCACTGAAAGGCTATATATTTTAGTAGGAAATAAGGGGAGGGGGGAAGAAGTACAGTTATCATACCAATCATAAAACAAATAAGCAAAAAAATCTGAACAAGAAATGCTTGCTGGGGCAGATCTTCCCCACACTGCCCAGCTCTGCTCAGAAGATGAAGTTGGGGTGGGTGGGTAGGGGGGTCGCCTCTCTTTTAAGTGAGTGATTATGCCTCGAAATTAGTGACTTCCTTTGCTAACAGCCGAATCTCTCTCTGACAGCTGCTCAGAGCAGCCAGGCATATATTACTTTCATCTTTAATAAACAGGCACTCTGAAGTCAGTGGCTGGTCTCCTTGGCAACCAGATCAAGTTTTTTCCACTGATGTTGGGGGCAGAGAGGAAAAAGAGATAGATCACTTTTGCTGAGGCGCTGAACCCTGAGATGGCAGAGGAAGGCAGCTGGTGGCTACAGGAACTGTCACCACCAGGACAACGGGAAATGATGGTACCTTTTACCCCATGGAGGAAGAGCAATTAAGACACAAAGGAAAGGGTTCTTTTGGAGAGTGTAGCACACATCACCTCAATGCAATTTGATCCAACTGAATTTGCGTTTGCTGTGGGTGACTGGCCCTCTGCTGAATGCTGCAGGGGTTACTTACAGGAGGAGGATGTAGACAAAGTGAGAGGCACCAGCAGCTATGGTGAAGGCAGGGCTGGTTCCCAGAAGACATGCAGCCCCTGCCTCTCCCAGCCTGTACAGCCATACCTAGTCCTTGAGCTCTAACCAGGATAACCAGCAGCTGGAATCAATAGTTTGTTGATAGTTCACTGATGCAGCGTCCACCTGGGGCCTGCGGAATTTCCACCATCTCTAAGCTCCTGCCAGCAGGGTCATTTGGTCTGCATGACTGGGATCTCAGTCTCTTTCGTAATCCAGCCTGGGGCCCCAGGACCCTGCCCGGCTCTTGCCTGCCTCTTCCCTCAGGCACCTGAATCCTGGTTCCATGTCCCCAGGTGAGGTCCTGCTCTAAATAAGCTGGTTACCTGGAACCACACCGACAAGACGTCTCTCTTAACTCAGCTGTTGCCCCTGGACCTGCCTCCCGCTCTGCCCCAGCCGGGGGGCTGGACCCTCCAGGTTACTGACTGATATTTGCAGGCACTGAATTACATTTGCTATGGCCCCTGGAAATTGGACCTGGGGCCACCAAAATTCCCTCATGTTACCACCCCAAGGCCTGTCAGCTTCTGGCCCTAAGCTCTTCTTTTTCCCCAGAAACTAGGGCTGCTGCCAAAACACCAGAAGTCTTACTCCTGAGCCTGAGTGGGCTCTAATGGAGGCGCATATCAGACAAGTGTTAGAGGGCAGCCAGGATTTGGACGGGAGAAGAGAGGACGGTCAGAACAAGGGTCCTTGAGAGTCGTAGGGTGGCAATCCTAAATTCCTGTCCCCACTCAGCAGGGAAGGGCCCTGGGGGTCCTGGCTAGGGTGGGGGTTGGGGATCAGGTTCTGCAAGGCACCTGTTACAGGAATTCTCCCACAGCATTCTCCTGGAATTGGGTTGGGTAAAGACAGTCGATACCCTCCAGGACTCTTGGAAGTGGAGCTAGACAGCCAGATTCTGTGAACAGGATTGTAACCAAATGTACATTTACTCATTATTCACAAAACAGATGAGGCTGGAGGAGTAAGAGGGGATGTGTCATGAAGGGCCTGGAGTTTTAATAGGAGATAATGTCAAGCTTTTAAACAATTTGTTTTTTCTTTTCACTGCCGCACTGGCAGCTTATGAAAAGTCCCAGGCTAGGTCGAATCAGAGCTGCAGCTGCCATCTTATGCCACCGCCAGATCCGAGTGGCATCTGCGACCCACACTGAAGCTCACAGCAGTGCTGAATCCTCAACCCACTGAGTGAGGCCAGGCGTCAAGCCCACACCCTCATGGATACTAGTTGGGTTCTTAACATTGAGCCACCATGGGAACTCCCTATTCAACAATTTTAATCTGGGGATTAATATGATCAGATGAGGTTTTATGTTGTAGACACAGTGGAGGAAGGGGTGAACTCGGAGACTGAGAAGGAGCCAAGAAGCTCCGCCCACTTGCTCCTCAAGGGACAGGGAAACTCACAGGCTGCAGGTGCCCAGGGCACAGTGGTTCTTGCTTTGGGGTCTCATCCACTCTCATGGTCTGTGTTTTCACTGCATTCTCCGCTGGGTTCCCTTCCCATCTCCTTGTCCCTGCTGTGCTTTCTGCTGCCCTGTACTCACTTTCTCCTGTGTTTTTCCATTTCCCCCCTCACTTCAGCATCCTCTATCCTCGCCTCTCTTTCTCCTGCTTTTTGTTCTGGTTCTCAAAGTTGAAGGAAAGCTGCCCAGAGACCCACCCTCCCAACCAGCTTTGGAGGAAAAGAGTGGCCCCAGGAGACAAAATGCTTCCACTCAACTGTTGGAAACAAGCACGCTGATTTTTCCATCATAGGAGCGGAACATAAGAGGCTGTTGGCCACACCAGTGGACCAGCAGAAAAGTCTATTAGGAGTTTATTGCTCATTCTACCCGTTCCGTGTGGAATATTCTGGGAGCATCCCTTGACCCGAAATACCTCCTCTACAGATGCCTGAAAGCCCTCCATTGGTCCGTCATTCCTGTGTGTTAATCATTACCTTCTCTCAATGGTTTTTCTTTGAACATACAAATCCTCCTGGAAGGGGAAACACATTAGCTTCCTGATGCCTTGATGTGAATAAAACACAGAGGGGAAAAGTATAAAAGGTTTCCAGTTCCTCCTGAACATCACAGATGGGACTCGGGGAGAAATCTAATTCCACTGGATGCAGAATTTACAAAACATTTACATTCTAAAACTGCTGATGTCCATATAATCCTTTACTTATTTTAACTTTTTCTTTTTTATCTTTTTCATTGAAGTATAATATACAATAGACAAGTCTTAAGTGTACAGCTTAATGGATTTTTTCATAAGTCTACACATGTAACTACCACCTAGATTAAATATATTTCCAGCATTCCTCAAGGCTCTCTGTGCCTCTTCCTAGTCAATTTTCCCTTAAAGAGAATCACTGTTCTGGAGTTCCCCTCGTGCCTCAGTGGAAACGAATCTGAGTAGTATCCATGAGGACGCAGGTTCCATCCCTGGCCTCGCTCAGTGGGTTAAGGATTCCACATTGCCATGAGCTGTGGTGTAGGTCACAGAAGTGGCTCAGATCTCATGTTGCCATGGCTGTGGCATAGGCTGGCAGCTACAGCTCTGATCCCACCCCTAGCCTGGGAACCTCCATATGCTGAGGTTGCAGCCCTAAAAAGACCAAAAAGAAAAAAAAGCACACACAAAAAAGATACCACTATTCTGACTTCTGTTACTGTAGATTAGTTCTGCCTGTTCGCAAGCTTTATATAAATGGAGTCAGGTGGATTTCTAGCCTGAGGGCTCAATACAATTTCTCTGAGATTCGTATACAACATTACATGCATGAATCATCTGTCTTTTCTATAGAGGCTTAGTATTCCATTGTATGGATATACTACAATTTCTTTTTCTGTTAATGAACATGGATTGTTTCCAGTTTGGGGCTATTATGAATAAAGTAGCTATGAGCATTCTTGTACAAATTTTTTTGTGAATAGATGCACTAGTTTTTCTTTGATATATATCTACAGGTGGGACTGTTAGGTCAAAGAATAAGCATATATTTAACTTTATTAGAAACTGTCAAACATTTCAAAAAGGTTTTTTTTAAGTATCATTTTTAAAAGTTTTTGTTTGTTTGTTTGTTTTTAGGGTCACACCTGTGGCATATGGAGGTTCCCAGGCTAGGGGCTGAACTGGAGCTGCAGCTGCTGGCCTACACCACAGCCACTGCAATGCCAGATCCAAGCCACATCTGCAACCTACGCTGCAGCTTGTGGCAACATCAGATCCTTAACCCACCAAGCGAGGTCAGGGACTGAACCCACATCCTCACAGACACTATGATGGGTTTTTAACTGGCTAAGCCACAACAGGAATGCCTTAAAATTTATTTTATTAAAGTATAGTTGATTTACAATGTTGTGCCTGATTATATCATTTTACATTCCCACTAGCATGTGTATTAGAGTTGTGGTTGCTTCCCAGCCTTGCAAGCATTGATTGTTGTCAGTCTTTAATTTTAACTATTGTGGTAGAGAAACACTTGTAGTATGTCTGCCTGAGAGAGGTGGATTCCTGGGCTGGGGCTTCTGAGCAGGAGAATGGAGCCCTCATACCAGTGACAGCACTGGGAGTAGAGTTCTGATGAGTTTTGTTTCTTTGTTTAAGAACAAGAACCTGTCGGAATTCCCGTCACGGCGCAGTGGTTAACGAATCCAACTAGAAACCATGAGGTTGCGGGTTTGACCCCTGGCCTTGCTCAGTGGATTAAGGATCCAGCATTGCCATGTTCTGTGGTGTAAGTCGCAGACGTGGCTCAGATCCCGTGTTGCTGTGGCTGTAGCATTGGCCAGTGGCTACAGCTCTGATTGGACCCCTAGCCTGGGAACCTCCATATGCTGCGGGAGTGGCCCTAGAAAAGGCAAAAAGACAAAAAAAAAAAAAAAGAACAAGAAATTGTAAGGGATAGAAAGCTAGAGGAATATTTCCTATCAGTACCAGCTTTAAAAAGCCAATCCTGGAGGCTGTGTCACCAGTGGAGGAAAGGCTATATAGGCTAATCCTAGGAGGACACTCCAGACAGGGTGGATTTGAAGACAATCCTGCAGACTCCCCTGTGATGGTCCAGCCAGACAGGGATCCTGTGCCTGATTCTTGGTTGCAAGCAACAGAAACCAGCTCGAGCTAATATAACCAAGTGGGAACGTAGTAAGAACTATCTGGGTACTCACAGATGGACAGGCGAGTCAAGGGCCAGGCCTAGAGATGGGCAGGAAGTGGGGAGGTTCCAGAAGGTCAGGAGCAGACAGCTCAGACTATACAGCATGTTCCTGCCAACTTCCTGAGGCTCTTGTGTTACTTGTTCAAGGCTAAAGTTCCAGAAGAGCTCATCAGATTAGTTGCACTTAGATCACAGGTCCACTCTCAGGGCTGGGAGAGGCAGAATCCGGTCTCCTTAAGAGCTTCCATGGTAGGGAGCAGCAGGCAACTGAATTTAAATCCCACTACAACTGTATACGTGGAGTGGAGCGAATTCCCTAAAAGAAGTCAGATGCCATCAGGAAGGGGGAATCGATGTTGTCATTCCCCCTTCCAACGAAATACCACATGTTCAGTACAGCCCTGCCTTCAACAGCTTTCCTTTCACACCAGGATATTCATTATAATGGAAGAGATGGAAGAATACTGGCCTGGGCCTACAGGGTGGGCAGGAAAAGGGAATTTGACAGGACAATAATGTCATGCTGATTTAAAAAAATTTTTTTTTCTTTATTTTTTTAGAGTCACACCTCTGACATATGGAAGTTCCCAGGCCAGGAGGTGAATTGGAGCTGTAGCTGCCGGCCTATACCACAGCCACAGCCCCTCTAGCTCCGAGCCTCGTCTGTGACCTACACCACTGTTCACAGCAACGTCGGATCCTTAACACTGATTGAGGCCAGGGATCAAACACACATCCTCATGGATACTAGTTGGATTCTTAACCTGCTGAGACACAACAGGAACTCCATGCCTCACTGATTTACTAACCTGTTTTCCAATAGACTTGAACAAGATAGGCTCATATGACTCAAGGTTTTCTTTTTCTTTTTTTTTTTTTTGTCTTTTTTTGCTATTTCTTGGGCCGCTCCTGCGGCATATGGAGGTTCCCAGACTAGGGGTCCAATCGGAGCTGTAGCCACCGGCCTACGCCAGAGCCACAGCAACGAGGGATCTGAGCCGCGTCTGCAACCTACACCACAGCTCACGGCAACGCCGGATCGTTAACCCACTGAGCAAGGGCAGGGACCGAACCCGCAACCTCATGGTTCCTAGTCGGATTCGTTAACCACTGCGCCACCACGGGAACTCCTGACTCAAGGTTTTCTAACCTGTCTGTCGTTTTCAGCAAGTCTGAGTCACTCCATGATCACCTGACAGTGTGGTCAACCCTGACTGCGGGAGTCTTGGGTGAATGTGAGGGGTGGGGACTGCAGAAACCAAGGGAAAATGGCCATAGCATCGGAAAGGCAATTCTTTCCAAGTCCTTATCCCACAAGCTAACACTATTGGTATAGGGCCTAGGGCCTGTGAGCGTCTCAGGGTCTAAGGAACAATTAGAAAGTCAGGGGGATGGGGTGGGAATTACGTGTTCCAAAACATATAATGACAATGGCAAATTTAAATTTTTTTTTTTTTGGTCTTTTGTCTTTTAGGGCTGCACCCGTGGCACACGGAGGTTCCCAGGCTAGGGGTCCAATCAGAGCTGTAGCCGCCAGTCTTCACCAGAGCCACAGCAACTCAGGATCCAAGCCGTGCCTGCAACCTACACCACAGCTCACGGCAACGCCAGATCCTTAACCCACTGAGTGAGGCAGGGATAGAACCTGCAACCTCATGATTCCAAGTCGGATTTGTTAACCACTGAGCCACGACAGGAACTCTTAAATTTAAAAATTTTAAATGTTCAATCAGCATTCAGGTACGTTTTGCCCTCTTTTGTGACACTCCTATCCCCAGGTCTGAGGTCCCCAACCTTCAGGCCATGGTGCACTGTTCCAAATGACAGAGCCACCAGAAAATGAGAGCAAGCAAGAGAGGGCTGGGGCAGGTAACTTGGCTTCTCAGCAAGGTGACCACAGCTTGGTCTTCATCCGAAATGAAGTCCAAGTCAGCTCTAAAAAGAAGAAGAAATAACTAAAGCTTTAACCTTAAGTTCAGAGACCTAGTTTACTCCTCCAGTTGTTGAATGGAGATAACTCAAAGTGGCTTTACACCCAGAAAATTGTGAAAATGCCCGAGTTGCCTGGAATTGGGCCAGAGGTCCCATCTAGCCTGAACTTGCAGAGCATGCATTTTCTTACAGTGTTTAAGGGCACAGGTCTGGGTGTCCAAAGACCCACATATCATCCAGGCTTTGTCATGAACTCACTACGTGACCTCAGACAAGTCACAACCTTTATTCTTCTCTTTCCTCTTCTGTAAAATGAAGGGAGTTGACTGAGCACTGAAGTTTCTGCAAGTCTTATATCCCTTAAACTCTTAAGTGGATTCCTAAAGCAAAGAAAGAAACCACATGAGCCTCACTGACACATCTTTGCTCATGCTCCACAAAAGGCCAAACGATAAAATAAAAAGCATCTCTGTCCCCCAAACCACACTTAATCTCCAAGTTATGCAGCCTGTGATTAGCAGACCCTATTTCACTGTAATTGAGCGGGGTAGTTCTAGGAAAAAATTATACCAAATTTCACTAAATGTGCATCCATTTGGTTAACCAGAGCACTAGGGCTGACATACTGTACCGATTACCTAATGTGAGCGCCATCAACATCCTCCCATTTTCAGTGAATCGGCTTCTTAGCCATCAGGCTAGAGCCCACTATAATTTATTTTCTTTGTGGTAGCGGCAAACATGTCTAAATTAGTTAAATTACTTTAATATGTGGTGGCTTTAAGGATCAAAAATCCCTGCCCGCTCCTTCCAAAGGAAATATCAACCCACAACATGTGGAATAAATCTCTATTTTCGTGTCTTTGTTTCATTTGGGGTTCTTCTGAATGACTTCATTTTTGTTGTTGTTGTTGTTAAGTCAACTTAAATTTGGGATCTGACTAAACACTCGGATCGTTGTGCTCATCTCTTGACCGAAACCCTTAGCTTCATGTGGCTCCCCCCACTCTATTGGGCAACATAATTGTGATCGATTACAAATTGCTGGCTGGTGAGCTCTTCATTCTGTCCACAGCAAGATGAATGACTTCCTGCCTCAACCACCTCTCATGGAATAGTATTCTGACCTCCTCGCCTTCTCTGTCCTTCTCAGGGGAGGCCAGTACAAGTCACGCTGATGATCCACGTGAATGTAAGTGGAGCAGTTTGAAAAATGTGCGAACACGTTACTAGCAATGCGTTTAAACAGCACTTGTCCCTTAGGTGTTCATAATCCTTTAAAGTTATGATATAATTACTCCTTCTGCTGTCAACACTAACATGTATACAGCACAGCAAGAAGCGTGTCTGTCAAGGAACACAGAAGTTATGAATAAATACAAATTATTTCCCATGTCTCACGCAGCATTTATCTTTATTGATAGGATCCATGTATCCTTTGTCTCTTTCAAAAGGGTTTGAGGGGAGTTCCAGCTGTGGCGCAGAGGGTTAAAGATCCGGCGTTGCCATAGCTGCAGCCTAGGCCACAGCTGCGGGGTGGATTTGATCCCTGGCCTGGGAACTTCCATATGCCGCTGGTATGGCAAAAATAAAAGGGGCGGGGGTGAGACATCTTACAAACTAATGTTATAGCATAACTCTAATTAAACAGGAATAAAATCATGATGGGAGGTAGGAAAGCTCTCCCCAAACAAGACAAGAAGCCTTAGAGCAAAATGTGACAATTTGATCTCACAGAAATCTAAAAGTTTTAGGCTGCAAAGATCAAGCAGCAGACCAGCAGATAAGGGGTTAACACCCATTTTGTCAACTGTATACAAATGCCTAAAAATCAATAATAGATCAATCACTCAAGTGTGTGTTTTGTGCAAAGAATGTGAAGATTAGGCCAGAAGAAATACAAATAATCAAAAATCTCAGGAAAAAATGCTTAAACTCTAGTTCCTACAGGAGTTTCGAATTAAAGCAAGATGACAGTTTGAACCCACTCAATGACAAAATAAAAAGAGATAATATACAGTGTTACAAGGTCATTTTGGTTGTTTTAAATGTTTTCCCAGTGCAAAAAAATGCTGCAATGAATGTCCCGGTACATATATTTTTTTGGCAAATACACCAATATTTCTATAAGATAGGTTCCTAGGAGCAAAACTGAGTTAAAATGTACATGCATTTTAAAAACTGATAAACACTGCCCATTGACTCTCCTAAAATATTATTCTGCTTTACACTTATGCCTGTAGCATCTGAGTGTGCCCGTTCCCCTAAACATGCAATTACCATACAACCCAGCAGTTATATCCATGGGCATTTATCCCAGAGAAATATAAATTTACACTCACACAAAAATTGTCGGGAATATTCAGAACAACTTTATCTGTAACAGCCGAAACCTGGAAACAATCCGGCTGTCCTTCAGTGGTTGAGTGGTTAAACCAACTGGTACATCGACGTCATGGATGCTACTCAGCTATACAAAGTGGATACGGCAATCTGGATGAAGCCCCTGGGAGATATGCAGAATGAAGAAGCCAATTCCAAAAGCTTATAAACTGAATGATTACATTTATGTAACATTTCTGAAGTGACAGAAGCATAGAAGTGGAGAATGGAGTTGAGAAGCTGTCAGGAGTTAGGAGTGAGGAAACATGCAAGAGGATGTGGGGCAGGGGAGGGGGCGGTATATAAAAGGGCAACACAAGGGACCTTGTGCTGGGTCCTGGTGCTAGGACTGCTCTGTACCGTGACTGTGGCACACACGGGAATTGCACACGTGATAAAATTTCATACAACACACACACACACACGAGTACAAGTAAAACTGGGGAAGTCTGAATAAGATGGATGGATTGAATCAATGTCAGTATATCCTCATTGTGATACTGTACTATAATTTGCAAGATGTTACCACTGGAAGAAACTCACTAAGGGGTACATGAGATCTCTCTGTAGTCTTTCTTAAAATTGCCTGTGAATCTACCATTATCTCAAAACACAAAGTTTAATTTTAAAAAGATATAAGGTGGATCTTGGAGTTCCCTGGTGGCTCAGTAAAGATCAGGCCTTGTCACTGCTGTCTCACAGGTTTGAGTTCTGGCCATGGGCACAGACCAAAAAAAAAGAGAGAGAGATAAGGTGGATCTTTATTATGTAACATGAGGTCTAGGATATACTGTTGCATGAGAAAAGCATATCACAAAATCATAGGTGCAGTATCATTCTATGTGTGATAAAGCCCTATATCAGCTTGTGTTTGAGAGTAAATAGAAAATTCAACACTGCTTACCTCTGGAGAGAAGCAAGGGCAAAGGGAGTCTGTAGTCTGTGTTTGGTCTGTGTTGTTGCAGTGCTTTACAAGCAACAGGTCTGACTTTTGTGACTTAAGCATTTTTTTAATTGTAAGGAGAGATTAAATATACTGATAATGAGGGTTAACCAATCTCTCCAGGGTATAAGCAGTGTCTCCTCAAGCAAGCTGGGACCAGGGAGGTGTTCGGGGACAGGCAAGTTTCAGTGCAGGCAAAGAAGCAAAGGAGCCTCCAAGGAGAGCAGACAGAAGAGGAAAGGGGGGGCAGTCTGCGTGGAACAGGCACTGCGGGAAGGGCTGAGCGAGGGAACAGTATCCTGTGAAGAAATGTAGAGAGAGAGAAAGAGGGAAGCTGGAGAGGGTGCTTTGGGGGTTTCCCAGTGGGGACAGGAATAAAGAATTGCTTGGGGTTTGTTCTTTGGGGTAGAGTATCATTCATCAGGGAGGTTGGGGGCACTGCCATTGCAGCCCTCAGGGAAACAGCATGGGGAGTCTTCCAGCTACTGAGGCTGTTTTCTCAAACTGTACCTTCTGCAACAGGGATCACATTGGTCTGTGGTCTCACTGGACCCCTGGTTAGGTGAGTTCAAGTCAAGTCTCCATCATCTGATCGCAACAGCCACTGCTCTGAAAATGAACCCAGGTGGCAGTTCTGATCTAGAGATCAGCATAAGCACAGCGACATACCCCCAAGGAGATGGATAGTGCCTTTTCCCCAGTACTCTGTCATCCTGTTAAATGGTCATTTGTCCCTCTAGGCTTGAAGTAAGTTGCAGGGTCCTTTCTGCAAAGTTTCTGGGTCTGGCAACCAGCCTAGGTCTGGGAACTGGATGAGAGGTTAGGAATTCCCACTCTGGTGAGGCAAGTTCAGTCCCTGCCCCGCAGAGGTAGCATTTTTCTCCCTGTTGTAAGAAAGTAACTTAGTAAACTGCCCGTCCAGTTCATTTGAAGAATCTGGTGATCAATTAGCCATTGATTTCCATAGATCCCTGCATGTTCTCCATCCTTGCGGCTTATTACGGTAATTGGATTTACCTTGTCTCTGATGGAAACCAGAGACCACAGAAACCAATTTCCTTGCGGCATCAGCACTGTTATTTCTGACCTTCAGAGAGTCACCTCAGAGCTCTTTAATGACCCTGCTGCCTCATTTACCAATGCATTTTCCCTGCCTTGGTGGGTCCTCCTAGGACGCGTGGGGAGGTGAGAGTGGGCTGGGGAGGTGAGAGTATTTGATCCATTCCAGCATTCTCGTTTCCCTGAGCCTCTAGACTCCTCCTCCTAATGCCTTGCTTCTCAAAGTGCAGTTCACAGACCAGCAGCCTCTTGGTGTCACCTGAGGTCACATTAGAATCTCAGGCTGTAAATCAACTATATTCCAGTAAAAAGGAAGGAAGGAAGGAGGAAAGAAAGGGAAGGAAGGAAAAGAAAGGAAGGAAGACAGACAGAGAAAGAAAGAAAGAAAGAAAGAAAGAAAGAAAGAAAGAAAGAAAGGAAGGAAGGAAGGAAGGAAGGAAGGAGGAGAAAAAATCACTCTCAGGCTGTCCTAGACCTTCCAATCAGAATCTGCACCTTGACAAAATCTTCAAGCAATTCATAAGCCCATTAAAATGTGTTTTATAGCAGTGATTCCCAAACTTTAACAGGCATCTAATTCATTTTTGAAAGGACAAATTCCCAGGCTTCAACTCCAGAGTTTCTGATTCGTAAATCTGGGGTGAGATTCAAGAATTTCCATTTCTAACACCTTTCCAGTTGATGCTGATGGTACCAGGAAATGTGGTCACCACTCTGAATGAACCACTGTTCTACTTTATGCTAGAGAATTTACAGAATTTTGACCTAAATAACCATAGGCCATCATAGACTCTAGGCTCTAATTAGCCAGTCTAACACAATCAACAACATTCCCTGGCTTGACCCCATCCTCAGCCTGATGGAGTCTTCCTAACTCCCTCACGTGTGATCCTCCACCTTCTCCAGCGTCCATGTGTCAAGAGCTTGTAAATCATTTGGTTTATGATTGGCTATTTTATCCTGGCTATTTTATCCTGGAGCAGGACTTTTCCATTTCTCTTTCTAGACTACATTGAAATCTAATTCTTGTTACCAGGCTGGAGGCAAAGAGGATACTGTGGACCTGAGGAGTATAGGCACCACCTAGCAAGGCAACCACTCCAGCTGTAGTCATTGAAAATGCTGTTTTGCTGAAAGACAGCTCAGGAAAATTTAGGGCTCAAAGTTCTCAGCTTTATCCATGTCCCACCAGTGCCTCACATAAGCAATAGAGACCTAGAAATGCCGAACTCGTAGCTGGCACTTTAATTCTGAAACACTTGCAATGAGGCTCAGGGCTTGGGTGTTAACTGTAAGGTCCTCAAGATAGATTTCTTCAAGCTTACCATGGAGGCTTAATTCTCTGCAGGTGTTCATATATATATATATTCATACTCTTACCTTTTTACTTATATACGCACTTCAGAGCTGTAAGAAGAAAGTAGTTGACTCTAGAATCTTTAAAATCACTTCCTTTTTAACTTATTTATTTATATTTATTTATTTTTGCTTTTTACAGCTGCACCCATGGCATATGGAGGTTCCCAGGCTAGGCGTCCAATCGGAGCGGTAGACACCAGCCCATCAGATCTGAGCTGTGTCTGTGACCGACACCACTGCTCACGGCAACGCCGGACTCTTAACCCACTGAGCGAGGCCAGGGATTGAACCTGCAACCTCACGGTTCCTCGTCGGGTTCATTTCCGCTGTGCCACAACAGGAACTCCTAAAATCACTTCCTTTGACAGAGCACCTAAGTGCCACAGCCTCTTGATCTCCCTGTGTCTTGCCCTCCTCTTACTCTTCATCCCACACTCTGCCCACTAACATGAATAATTGTGATGCTCCTGAAGGCATTGATTTTACCAGTGTCCATTTCCATTCTCTGAACCTCCACATCCCCCTCAAGGTTATCCTTCTGCTCCTTAAACACGATCAACCCAATCCCAGAAGCACATATTGAGGATCACTTTCCTGGTGCAACTTCTAGTATCAATTACTCTATCAGTCCGAGTACCAGAAAGAACCAGCACATGCTCAAATTAGTCTAGTTTTAAGAGGGAACTATTTACAATGGTGTAGACAGAATATAAGGAAATCACAAGAGAGAAGGCAGTGACCAGGAGCTAGTAGCAGCTGAGCAGTACCACCCTATGCTTAAGGAGGAGGGTTAGGTAGAGATGCTCCATTAAGAGAAGCAGGACTCAGCTTGTGGCAACATCACAGACAGGGAGCTAAGGGACTGAACACCTTGGCCTCACTCTCTCCCCGATCTCCAATCTCTTGCCAAGGACTCTTAGTGGCCAAACCCAAGTGGAAGCCAGAGGCAAGGGAGCCATTGATTATGGTCAACCAAATCAGCCTCCTGGGTGGAGAGTGGATCTGGAGGGGAAAATGCAAGGTCTCTGGCATGATAGGAAAGGCTCTGAGTCTAGTTCTAAACAAATGTGCTCGTGGCATCTAAGCAGAGATGTAAAGCTGGTAACCGAGAGGCTCGAGATTAGAGAAAAGTCTGGGCCATTGTCCAAATTTGAGAGCAAAGAGATGAGGCCATGAGAGATGTAAAAAGATGAGATGGCTGAGATGACCTAAGCAGGTACTGCAGAGTGAGAAAAGATGAAGATCCGGGGTTGAACACGAGCAGTCCCAACATTTGGAGGTCAAGTAGAAGAGGAAAACCTGCAAAGAGACAGAGAAATTGAGCCAGAGAGGTGGGAGAAAAACCAGGAGAGTGTGGTAGCTTGGACACCAAGAAAAATAGTTTTTCCCAGAGAAGGAAGGTTAAATCTATTCAAGTCTGCAGAGAGGCCACATGCCACGAGACCGGCAGGGGCGGGAGGGGGGGGTGTCCCTGAGATTTAGGGGTATAGAGGTCACTGGATACTTGGATAAAAATAGTGTTAATAGACAAGTAGGGGAGGAAGCCAGTTGGGCCAGGCTGATGAGTAAACAGTTGCTGAATAAGGGCAAACAATGACTATGCTCAAACTCTTCCAACCAGCCTGGGTGTGAAGGGGAAGAGAGGAAAAGAGTAGGACCACGAAGAAAGTCTGGGGTCCAGGAATGGTGTTTTTAGGAACGAGAATGACTAAAGCACGTTTAGGTGCTGATGAAAAGGATCCATTAGAGGGGAACAGAAAGGGGGGCAAGGATAACTGGTAACGCACCTTTTCTGAGAAGGCTGGAATCCATGGCCTGCGGAAGAGAACTGGAGGGAGGTAAGACATCACTTCCATTACATCAGAAGGGAAGTGCTGAGAATAGGCTCAGGTGCCAGCACAGGGGCAGGTTGGGTTATGGTGCAGGTGGCAGGTAATTCCCACCCAAGGGCCTCTGTTTCCTCGGTGAAGTATGGACAGAGACACCTGGCACCAGGGAGAGATGAGATGGGGACTAAAGACTAGGAAAGTTTGAAGTGGTTGTTTGGAGACTGAAGGTAAATGGACAAGAGGACAGCAGGATCCCAGGATTGGGGGTGACGATGGAGAGTCTCTGCTAGGCTGGGGGATCTTCTCCAGTTGTGCTTTACTGCCTGGAAGCAGATGTGAAGAAGGCATATTGTGATTTTTCCAGGATTGATTCTTGCCCCCAGTGAAAGGTGCTGAAAGGACAGAATAGACCAGCGAGTTTAGGATCTTGGTGAGATAGTGATTGACATAATGGACCGCAAATCTAATGTGGCTTCCAAGGGGACCAAACACAGGGTGTGTTGAAGGATAAGGAAATGTAGCAGGGCCAGGAGGCTGAGGACCTCAGGAAGGCTGGGGCACAGAGTAAGTGAGCAAGCTCACCAGCCTAGAATGAGAAGGGGCTGCGGACAGAGGGGAGACATGATGGATGGCAAAGTCTACCATGTGAGCGAGAATAGGCACTGGAGATGGTGGGTAGATGAAGGAATTGAGAGGCCAGAGTATGGATGAGGTCATACATAGGTACAATCACATCTTCCAGGAGGATGGCAGGGTTGTGGCAGGAGGGCGTGCTGTGAGCTAGGAGGTGAAGCTCTTGGGAGATGAGGGGGGTGTTCCGGCAGTGAGTGGAGGTCAAGAACACCAGAGCTTCAGAGAGCAGCCACTTTTACAGGAACATTTGGATTCTGCACTAGGGAATGATGAGTAGGCTAGTTCCACCCCTTATCCTGGAGGTGTGAGCTGCGGAAGAACACTTAAGGGAGCTGCAAAAGAATCAATACTCTTTGGGTAGAGATGAGCTTCAATTCAGGCAAGGAAACAGAGGTTCTCCAGGAGGCTGATGTGAACAGAGGGAGCAGAAGTGACCAGGGGGAGGCTGCAAACTGCATGTGTTTGGGTCACGGCTTGTAGAAAAAATTGCCATTAAGAGTTTCCGCTGTGGCTGCAAAGGGATCAGTAGTGTCTATGCAGTGCCAGGAGGCAGGTTCCATCCCGGCCATCACAGTGGGTTAAAGGATCCCATTGCCACAGCTGTAGCATAGGTTAAAACTGTGCCTAAGATCTGATCCCTGGCCTCAGGACCTATATATGCCATGGGGTGGCCAAAAAAGAAAAAGAAAAAGAAAAAGAAATAGAAAAGAAGTTGTCATTAGGGGATTCAAAATAAGCACTTACTGTGTTTCAAAAACAGATACATATACCAACTAACTCTCATTGTCTTTCACTTTCAACGGTGACCATGTGTGTGTGTGTGTGAGAGAGAGAGAGAGAGAGAGAGAGATCTGGCTCTGGAGAACAATGCCTAACCAGCAGAATTTTCTCCATGCTCAGGGCTGTCCTTGGGCTTCTTTGTTCCAACTGCTGTTTGCTGAGTCCAGCATGAGTTTTACCTTTGTCTCTGTATTTCTTAGTTTGCCAAACACTCTGGTTTAAAGAGAACCCTCCCACTAAGAATTGTTTAGGCCAATGTCCTCTGGATTTCCTATGCCTGCCTCTCACCACATCTTTCAGCCTTATACTTGATATTGTCTCCAAAGATTTCTCTGTGCTCCTCTGTTTCTCTTCTGCATGGGTATCCACCCTCTGCCTTTACCCATTCTCAGCACATCTAGGACAATGACTGGGGTTCCTGGGCAGTCAGGGTGCATCTAAGATCAGCAGGTGGATGACCATGTAAATGATGTCTCTGTTCTTAATTAAAAAAAAGATGACACAAGACTAAACTTTCAAGACTTTTTCGTTGCACCTTAGATGACTAAACAAACTCTGTAGGTATCACTACGTAAAATAAAAGTTAGTATGTAAACAGTAAAACTGAACTTACTTTCCTTTTGGCTTTCCCAATACGTTCTTTTCCTTTCCTTCTGACTTGATTACTCATTTTGTAGAATGCAGGCTGTTACCTAATTGATAGATTGTGATCTCTCAATGACAAATAGATCACAAGTGTTTGTCATTGTTTTTTCTCATTCCCAAGAAGGATACTCATGCACCATCATGAACAGGTCAGCTTAGAATGCATATCTGGGAGTTCCCGCTGTGGCACCATGGGTTAATGATCTGGCTTGTCTCAATGGAGTGATCCCCAGCCCAGTGCAATGGGTCAAGGATCCAGTATTGTTGCAACTGTGGGATAGGTCACAGCTCCAGCTCAGGTTCAATCTCTGGCCCCAGAACTTCCATAAGCCATGGGTGTGGCCGAAAAAGAAAAGAAAAAAAAAATGTATGTCAGGTTATGTGTGAAAAACACCCTTAGCAAATTGGTTTCTCTACGCAATAGGATGACTTAGAGCAGTCACGTAACAAGTTACTGCCCTTCAGGTACTTTCCATCAAAACCCTGCCAGTAATTTTCAATTCAGTGTTCTCTCTTCCATGTTGTTTTGTGATTATGGTTTGGGATTTTGTTGTTGTGAGAGTTCTCAATATTTCTGGATGATGCTGTGAGCAGACCGGCTCTAGTACTGGCAATATGATTATTATCATCTATCCCTTCAAATGCTTATAAACTGTCTCAAACAGGATGCCCTTGCTGGCTCTCAGACCTCGTCTTGAGTGACTGGAGAAATGGCTGATACCAAGGAAACCCACCCCCCCACCCTATGTAGATAACCAAGTTCCCACAGCAACTCCATGGGCTTGTCAATTGCTCTTTCATAACATAGGATAAACAAAAATGTGATTTATTCTTGCAACAGGAGATTTACTTCTAAATTATCAAGATAGATAACTGCAGAACCTCCTTGATATCAGAGGCCCCTCTTAGGAACCAGGTAGAAACTCAAGCTTAAAGTTACCTGACATATATCTGTTCTAAGATCGTATTATTAGTGTCTAGATAAATACCTTTTTTTCTTACAGGTACAACTCAAGTTGGCTGAATCAGACTAAAGAGAAGGATTTATATTCCTTGCTTGAGGGGGGAGTTTTCTTGCCTTATCTTTCTCCTGCTGGATGTGAACTAGCCTACATAGGTAGCTCCGTGCCCCAGTAGACTTTTTAAAACCCAAAGGGAACCAAACTTGAGATGAAGCTTTTGTTCAGAAGAGCACAACAGGAGGAAACGTGGGTCCTTGTTGACATGGTTGAGTTGTTGACTCAACCAGCCCTGGAGTCAACCCAGCCTCTGGAATTTCAGTTTTGTGAAATGATGAATTTCTTTAGAGTTAAGTCAGTTTGGTATAGTTTGTTTTTAATTTTTTTAAATTGCTATTATTTGCCATGGAAAGCTTCCCAGGTGCCATGGGTACTCATGTGTGCGTGAGCTGTGTAACAGAGGAGGACCCAAGAGGAATGTGAATCATGGTATGATTCCTGCCAATCTTTATTCTGCTCCCTCCACCAGACTCCTGCTATGGGGCTCTTTGTGCCCTGAGTTAGCTTTCCTTTGCTTCTCCCCATTTTCTCCAGCTCTCAGAAGTCTCTGTCATCTTCCCTCTCAATATAGCATGACCTTCAAGTTGAATTTAAACTGGAATTGGGGAGTTACAGTTGTGGCTCAGCAGTAATGAACCCAGCTAGTATCCATGAGGATGCAGGTTCAATCCCTAGCCTCGCTCAGTGGGTTGAGGATCTGGCATTGCTGTGAGCTGTGGTGTAGGTCACAGATGTGGTTCATATCCCGAGTTGCTGCAGCTGTGGTATAGGCCGGCAGCCACAGCTCCAGGAGAACTCCCAGCCTGGGAAATTTCATATGCTGCAGGTGCGGCCTTAAAAAAAGACATAAATAAATAAATAAATAAATAAATAAATAAATAAATAAATAAATAAAAACAAAATAAAATAAAAAACTGGAGTCAAATCAATGCAAAATGTGTGAAGATCCCATCTCAGGGTAGCCTGAAAGAGGAATGTCAGATCACAATTGGCTCAGAAAAGCATAATCTGTTGCTTTTTGGAGTCAGCAAAATTCTGGGAAGAGATCTTTGAAACTTTGTCAGCATCAGTGCTGCCCCTGAATAATCCTACCCCAGGCCCTATTGCACTTTCAGAAGTTCTTCTGTGTCTTGTCAGTGAGTGGGTAAGAGTGAGTTTGGAGTCAAAGACATTTAAATGGTTGAAACTATCCTATTTGGAGTTTCTGAGCTTGCTATTTTTTTAACCAGGTTTGAAATTTTTCCAATATTTCTTCAAATATTTTTTTCTACTTCATCTGCTCTCCTCTCCTTCTGGGACTCTAATTACATGTAATTCATATTGCTTGATACTGTCCCACAGGTAATAAGGCCTTGTTCTTTTTCTTTTAATCTTTTTATCCCTCTTTGTTTAGATAATTCCCATTGACTTGTCTGTAACTTCACTTGTCTGTAATTTCATGTGTTGTGTTCATTGTACCTAACCAGTGAGTTTTCAATTTGATATATTTTTTCAGTTCCAGGATTTCCATTTGATTATTTTTTTAATTTTTTCATACTACTCTTGAAGTTTCCCATCTCTTCACCTACTATATGCATATTTTCCCAAAGATTTCTTAAAATTTTTATCATAATTATTAAGACTTTGTTAGTGCTAACATCTGAGTCATATATGGGTCTGTGCTTATTGACTATTGTTTCTCTTCACTGTGGATTGCATTTTCCTTCTTCTTTGCACATTTAGTAATTTTTTAAAATTGTTTACTGAGCTTTATGGATAGTAAAGAGATTTTAGATTCTGCCACCTGAAAGGAAAGTTCAGATTTGTCACAAGTTAAACTACTAACATATTATTTTGATCCTCTTGAGCTATAGCTTTCAATAGAACTTCTGTGATAGAAATGGTCTATACTCTGTGCAGCCCAATGAAATGGACATTAACCACAAGTGGCTGTAAGTACTTAAAATATGGCCAGTGTGACTCAGGAACTGCATTTTAAATTTTATTTAATTTGAACTAAATTTCAAAGGCCACATGTACCTAGAGGTTATTTTATTGAATAGTGTAGCTGTAAAGAACTGGAATGAAGCTCTGTTAGGGTGGGTCTATTTAGGCTTTGCCTTTATTCCTGGGAAATAATAAGTAGTTCTTACTCCTAAGGTGTGCCCTCTGTAATCTCGATAGAAAGTCTTAGATGCTTACCAGAGCCCTCTAACTGGGTGGGAATTGAACTCTCAGCTCCATCTCCCAACACAAGACAGCCATAAAAATGGCCTTCCAACTTCCAATGATGCTCTTTCCTGAGCTCCCTGCACCTCACCCTGCAGAGGCACAGTTCAGGAGTCAGCTGAGGATCTGAGGGCTGTTTGTACATAGATTTGGGAGTGCCCCACCTTGAGGCCCCCTCCTTTCCAAGATGCCTTCTTCCCCAGTTTCCAGCTGCTGTGGAAACCCCCCAACTCCAACTTCCAACTCCTCTGCTCAATAGGACTGCTGCTCTCCCCTTGAGCTCTGTTTCCTGCCATCTGGGAGGAGAAGAGGGCTGTCAGAAGAAATGCCTGCTCAACGTGGATGTCACCCAGTGGAATGCCCTTCTTCCAATGGTATTATATTCTCATGCTTTTGTCTTCAGAACCCCACCATTTTGGTTGCTCTCTAGAACCCTAAGATAGATTTTGTTGTTATTGTCCTATCTGGGGTTGAGAATTTATCACTGTTTTTGGCAGAAGGGTTAGTCAGATACTACTCACTCAGCCATGATCAGAAGTGTGAACCGATCTGAATGAGCCAAAATCAGACACTAAAGTATTGAGTTCAGTGGGACAGTTTGGCTATCCTTCCCTCCAAGTACACTCTCCCATGTCTCTTTGCACCAGAAGAGGCTCAACATTTACTGAACGAAAGTTTGATGAAAACTGAAAATCCCCTTGAAGGAGCCATACTCTGAAGCATAATTGGTCATTCATAATTTAGAATGGACAAGCCTTTCCTGAAAGCAAATTTTGATAGGCATTAATGAGAAAGAACTAGAGGTTCCTGGGTATATCTGTCTTCTGATTACAATGTAGGGAATCTGTCACAATTTTGGCTTAAGCCAAAGGAGAATTTATTGACAAGCCTAGCTTAACACTCCATGGTAGGGCTGCCTCCAGGCATCGCTGGATTTAGGGCTCACACGGTATTAGCACAATACTAGTTTTTCTTTTTTTGGCCCCAGCTTTCAGACCTGCCTATTGCATTGACAGAATTAATCTCAGCTTCCTGTGATTGCAAGAGTTCAGCCTTGCATGCTCTCAGGGGTCCAGTCCAGAGGAGAAAGTGCAAGCCTATTTCCCAGAAATACCCATGAAAATCTCACTGCCTCTCATAGGTTCTGCCTGAGTCATATGCCCATCCAGGACCAATTACATGGCCATGAAATAGGGTGAAGCAATTGGCCTAAGAGTGGCTCATATGCTCCACCCAGCAGTCAAAGGGGCGTCAATTTCACCAGATCCTCAGGGACTGGGAGTGGGGGAGCAGCTTTCCCCTGATAAATATCTGGGGGGTTCTTCACTGGAAGGCAGACACATGCTGAGACAGAAACAACTGACGCCCACCAAGATGGTTACTGGAAGAGACTAGAAGGAAGGTACCTGGAAGAGGTTAAAAGTTTACAAAGTAGAGAAGCAGGGAGCCTGAAGGAGAAACACTCTTTCTTTTTCCACTTAGCCCCTTGGCTCAGGGCTGCTGGAGGCAGGTGTTCTATGGTATCCTTGCTTCATGGTGATGGTGCTTGGGGACCTGCCATGAGTGAAATCCATGAAATTTCAATACCACCATGGTATCTTAAAAAGGTATCCAGTGGAGAATGGCTTTTTAATGTGGAATCCAGGCCTCCAATTAGAGACTTGTTCCACTTGATAAATTTGGTTTGGGTTAAATGCCCTCTGACCTCTTGTCCCTATAGCATTTCATCTCTGTGATGAATGCTCACGAACGAATCCTCTTATCCCCTGCCCTTCCTAATGGTACACACTCTCTGTACCATTAGAGATCTGACTTCTTTTCCTGGATAAATGGCCAGGTCCTCCTCTCCATCTCTTCCATAAGTGAGGAAGCAATCCAAGGAAAAACAAAGACACCACCAGATGCAGCAATGCTTCTGAATGTTCACTTGGCTTGGCCGTGAACTGACAAGCAGCCCCCATGGCTCCAAACCATCCAGCAGCATTTGGTGGGGGATGTGGAGGCTTCCTTTTCTCTCCCCTTCCAGGAAACCCAAGAAAACATAGTGGACCCCAGAGGCCACTGGAGAACACCTTGGGAGTCACTCAATTCACTCAGTCCTCAATGATGGCTCCTCAGCCCCTTCCAGCTTGAACCCGATGGTTCTAAGCTAGCTCAGCAAGACTTCCCTAAGCAATTAAGAGAACTCACCATGATCTTTCAAAAATGTCTGCATGTTTTAAGAGCTCATGTTTTTTCCACAATAGGCATGCCTCACTTTGCCACACACACAAAATAAAATAAGCATGGATATTCAAAGTTTAAGGATTTCCACAAAACTTCGCCCCCTTGGAAAGTTCCTTCCGTGACAAGTGACTGACTGGGAAGTCACTGCTCACAGCATTTCAGGTTTTTTCTGTCAGTGCAATTACATCTAACGATAAAAAGAGAAACATACTTCTGGCGAATTTAAAAATGCAACAGGGCAGATTCCTGTGGAAAGAATCCCCATCAGTTCTTTTTTCATACCCAGGTGCCCTTTGTGATAAAGCACTAGTCTTTTGGGGAAGTCAGTTCACTCCTTGCTTGTTTTATGAGACATTCAGCTCACTTTTCTCAGTCTCACCTTCCTGGTGAGCCGGTCCTCTGACGGCTAGAGCTTTTCTGGCAGACGCCCCCACTCTCCACCTATCTTCCTCACTTGCTCTGCGTCCCACCGCCCCAGGACACCTGCCGCTGACCTCATTCTCAGCTTTGTTTGTTTCCCCGATAAGATTACTGGGCAGGTGCTGTAATCTTTGGTCTGCTGGGCTCTTGCCTCCGTGCAGCTCCTGTGACCTGCCCTGTGGATGGAGCGGACTTCTTCATTATTCACAACGAGCCAGAGGTCCAGTTACCAGCAGGGTCCACCTCCGAAACTTGTTGAGCCAGTTTCCTTCTCTCACCGAGCTGTTCCAAGACCGGCACACGCAGATTGACAAAAACACTGAGAGTTTCTGTGTTCCCAGGAACGAATCCCACCAGAACAAGCCTCAGTCTGTTGCTAAACTGTGATTCTCATTTCCTGTGCCCACCCTGGCTTTCCCCTCCATCCCCACCTCCCTTTCCTACAAAGCTACGGGCCATCAAGTTTTAATGCAGTGTCGAGTTGTTGATGAAAACAGCGTGGTTTGTTCTGAATGTCAAACATATGACAATAAGGCAGGCATAAAATATCACGAAAACAAGTGCACGCTGCTTCTGCCTGGGATGCAAAATGCACAAGTGGCTGAGCCTTAAAAGCTTCCGTGTTCACACGGAATTCTGGAGCATTAAAATTGATGACGGTGATTAGGTTGCCTTTCAGAGCAGCAGAATCTATATAACTGAATCCTCCTGGGTTTAGCCATTTCCAGCCCAGGCATATTAACTTGGCTGGCTGTACATCGGCTTTTGTATACACACGCACCGGGTTTAACCGTGAGTGCAGTGGGCCCCAAATTAAAACCATATTTTGTGAGCACCACATGTTTCGGCCTTGACAGTATTTATCAAAGGGGGAGGCTGCTGGATTTATTGAACGAAATGAACCTCACGAGGGTCTGGCCAACCCAATCCTGATAGGGAGTTGTTATTTTTACCCTGCCTGGCGAGCAGTACTGCCGCTGTTGACTCAAGGCTGTTTACTCGCTCCGGGCACCGTTGGCGGCACCTTTTGCTACCGGACCTCTCCAGTGCCTGCCTCCCAGCAGCCTGGGCCTCCCGGGAGGTCAACAGCTCCACGGTCGTTTATTCTTCAAGCCCCTGTTTGTGTTCCCTTCTATTCTGTGAAGTCCTTGCTCCCAGAACAAGGACTTGCTTTCCTTCTCCTCTGATCTCTCCAACATCGCTTGAGGGCTGTGGTGGAAATGCAGAGTCCCAGGCTCCACAGCACACCTCCCACATCTTAGCAAGAAGCCCAGGAGATTCTGAAGTTTGAGAAGCACTGCTCTACCCCACTCACCTTCTCTGCCAGTGGCTCTCAGGGGGTGTTATTACCCCCATAGGTGTTTTGGAAACATATAGGGGGCTGTGGGGGTTGTCACAATGATGGGTGCTGGCTGGGAACCCTACTGACAACCATGGGCAGGAGGAGGCTGAGCATCCTGCAGGGCAGAGCTCAGCTCCACGCCAGGAAGACTCGGTTCATTCCTCCCATGACTTTCCAAAGGGTTGAAAAACCTATTTTTAATTGTCTAAACCCGGAACATAATTCCTCTCAACATACAAACACAAAGTATTGGTTGTACAGTTTTAATATCCACTGAATTTTCTAAGAATTCAACTTCTGTGAATGCAGGGAAGACTGTGCTTTGTTTTGTTCAGAATTTTACCTTTGTTCTTCATTTTGGAAGCATATTATCCACAGGAATGTTGCTCACAGGATTTCAGTCTCCAGGACACTACAGCACTATAGGATGCATTAAAGTGTATATGTTAGGGTATACTCACACACACACACACACACGTATGTATGTATGTATGTATTAGGATGTATTGGTAGCTATCCCAATAACAGTGATTTTTTTTAATTGCTAAATTTAACTTTTTAGAAGTTTTAGGTTTATAGCAAAATTGAGAAAAAGGACTGGTATTTCCCACAGCCCCCTGTTGGCCCACACACAGCCTCTTCTACTAACTACACACCACAGCATGGTGGTACTTTCATTACAATCTATGAATCTACGTTGACACCTCATTGTCCCAAGTTATAGTTTTACATGGGCCAGGTTCATTCTTGGCCAATATCAGTGATTTTCTTTCCTTTTTGTTTGTTTATTTGTTTGTTTTATGGCCACACACATGCACCACATGGAAATTCCTGGGCCAGGGATTGAATCCAAGCTGTAGCTGCACCAGCACTGGATCCTTTAACCTACTGTACCAGCCAGGGATCAAACCTGCACCTTCTCAGCCACCCGAGCCACCACACTCAGATTTTTAATCCACCGCACTACGGCAGAAACCCCAACAGTGATTTTCTATCTGACTATTTCATGGGTTTTTAGTGTAAATGTGCCTAAGCATTTATATACTGAAATAAATTGTTTTTACTACAAATTGCTTTTATTTTTTCATATCAGAATTAAGAAATTCATTATACTGATTTTGAGTTAGTTGTATTATTCATGTGTGAATTAGCTATATTATTCATGGACTCTATTTTAAGAAAATAAAGCTATTTAAAACTATTTTTTGTGAAAAGAGAATGTTGGGTCTGATAGGGTTGAGAACCTTGATGTTATATTCTTCAATTGGCCCTTATCACATACTGTCTTATAATCTTGCTTATATTTTTAAGAGACCATGCATAGTCTCCCCTACTAGATTATAAATGTCCTTGGGGTTGGACTGTGTTTTATAAACTTAGTATTCCAGTCACCACTAGGTTCAGTGTAATGTATCTATTGAGCACTAAGTAATTGATCATGTGACTATGTCAAGGAGAGCCCCCACCCTGAATTCCATTCCTCAAATGCTACTGAGTTCCTATTGTGGGCAGAGCACTGGCAGCCTGGCTACAAAGGGTCGTTAAGAAAGGGTTGGGCACATGGGCTGGGCACAAAGCTTAATACAAAGATTTCTGAAAAACCAGAGGCTCGAAGTTGTTCCCTAGGGAAACAAAATGCTATGGGGTTAAGGAGAAGGAAGTCAGTCCAACATGTACATGTGCACATACCCAAGTCTGGGGTGGTGAATGCACTTAAAAGGTCCTTTATATGTGTTTTTAATTAATGGGTGGGCCATCATCTTCTTTGCCCCATTGAATTAGAAGCCTTTTTGAGAGCCAGTCTCAAGTCCTGTAGTTCCTTTGTATGATTGCCAAGCTTCAGTGTTGTGTCAGACAAAATCCCTTCTATTTCTTGGGATGAATTCCTCAGATATACAGTCTTTACGGTTTCATGTGATAATGACTATTTTGTGTAGGCTAGGTTGGCCTAGTGGTCAGGGTCTGGATTTTAACCTATTGATTATGTGGATAAGTCATATCACCACCCTGGTGGTCATTTTTCTCATGAGAAAAGATGGACCAGATCGATGGTTCCCAAACTTGGCCACCCCTGGGGAGATTTTTAAAAATACAGAGGCTCTACTCTCAACATGAAAAGATTTTGGAGGTAGAGTCCAAATAGCTGTAGATCTTAAAGGATATCAGGTAATTCCAGGAAGTGACCTATTAAAAATCATCCACATTTAGTGTAAGATAACCTAGCCAAGTTAAATTGTCATGGTAGCATATGGAATATTTCCTTTTTCAATAAGTGGTGCTGGGAAAACTGGAAAGCTATTTGCAACAGAATGAAATTAGAACACTCTCTAACACCAGACACAAAAATAAACTCAAAATGGATTAAAGACCTAAATATAAGACTGGATACTATAAAACTCTTAGAACACTCCTTGACATAAACTGCAGCAATATCTTTTCAGATCCACCTCCTAAAATAATGACAATAAAAACAAAAATAAACAAATGGGACCTAATTCAACTTAAAAGTTTTCCCACAGCAAAGGAAACCATAAATAAAACAAAAAGACAACCCACAAAATGGGAGAAAATATTTGCAAATGAAGCAACGGACAAGGAATTAATCTCCAAAATATACAAACACCTCCTGTAGGTCAGTATCCAAAAAACAAGCAACCTAATCAATAAATGGGCAGAACTAAATAGACATTTCTCCAAAGACATACAGATGGCCAAAAAAAAGCACATGAAAAGATGCTCAACATCACTAATTATTCAAGAAATTCAAATCAAAACTACTATGAGGTACCACCTTATACAGCCAGAACAGCCATCATCAAAAAGTCTACAAATAATAAATGCCGTAGAGGGTGCAGAGAAAAGGGAACACTCTTACACTGTTGGTGAGAAGGTAAATTGGTACAACAACTATGGAAAACACCATGGAGGCTCCTCAAAAAAACTAGAAATAGAATTATGTATGATCCAGCAGTCCCACTCATGAGCATCTATGGGGAAAAACCATAATTCAAAAAGATACATGCATCCCAATGTTCATTGCAGCACTATTTACAATAGCCATACATGGCAGCAACATAAATGTCCATCACAAGAGGAGTGAATAAAGAAGATGTGGTACATATATACAATGGAATATTACTCAGCCATGAAAAAGAATAAAATAATGCCACTTGCAGCAAGATGGATGGATCTAGAAATTATACTAGGGGAAGTCAGAAAGAAAAAGACAACCATCATATGCTATCACTTACATGTGGAATCTTAAAAAAGGATATAAAGGAACTTATTTGCAGAACAAAAACAGACTCATAGACTTTGAAAAACTTATGGTTACCAAAGGGGACAGGTGGGGGTGGGGGGGAGGGATGGACTAGGGATTTAGGGATTGGCATAGGCACAGTGTGGTATATGGAACAATTGGCCAGTGGGGACCTACTGTATAGCACAGAGAACACTAACGAAAATTCTGATAAATCTATGTGGGAAAAGAATCTGAGGGAGAATAGATGCATGTACATGTATAACTGAACCACTTTGTTGTACAGCAGAAATTATCACAACATTAAAATCAATTATACTTCAGTGAAACTTTAAAAATTAAAAGCAAAATAAAGGTCAATAATTTTTCCCTTCATTTATAAATTTTAAGTGATACTTTAAAATAACTATGGAGGGAGTTCCTACTATGGCATAGTGCATTAAGAATCTGACTGCAGCAGCTCAGGTCATAGCTGCAGCTCTGAGTTTATCACTGGCTTGTGGGAACTTCCATATGCCCTGAGTGTGGCCATAAAAAAATGTGTTTAAATTAAAAAAAAAAATCTATGGAGGATTTCCCCCTTAAGTTAGCATTCCAGAGTACAACATCAAAAGAGTTTTCAAAATCTTTAGAACAGAAAAAAGTTTTTCAACCAATCAGCAGACTTTGAACTAATCGTGGCCCAGGGTGTGATCTGAATGTCCTGGCAGGCAGGATCTCCCTCCAAATCCCCCCATGGGCTGGCATGTGCCCAAAATTCCTTTACCAGGGGACAGAGACTCTCCCTCACTCCGTAATTAGTGAGGAGGCTTAAAATACAAACCTCCCCGAGGAGAGGAAAGCGGGGACTTTGCATCTTAGCAGAATAGAGAAGTGATGGGCAAGATTTCCGTGGAAAGAATTTTTTTATAGGAAAGAGTTGGGCTGGGGTTACAGGCTGGAGCAGAGAGTAAAACAGATGTTTCAGAAAGGGAAGCCAGGGGCTGAAGTACACTTGATCTTCTTCATAATTTTGTCAGAAGGAGGCTGCACCGTAGGGTTTTCAGAGAACTGCAACGAGCTGGGAGACCATTGCGCTCTTTGAGGAGGCAGGAGGGAGAAGGGAGGAGGGTGGGAAACAGACCCCCCCTCACCCCTTCCCCCCTCCCAACACCCGCCCAATTCCTGTGCTCATTTCCTAGGCTGCATGAGAGGCCCTCAGGCATCTTTATCCCACAAACAAGCGAAGGAGTGTCTTGAGGGGAGAAGGGTCAGGAGGAGGAAAACTGAGGTGCCCGAGCTGACCAAGCGGGCTGAGGGAGGCAGAGGGTCAGCAGGAGAACGCGGTGGACCCTAGGAAGAGAAAGGCAGCTGGGACCCGGAAGGGGCGGGGCCACACAAAGCAAGGTTTGCCTCCTACACAGCGCAGCTGCTCAGACCCAAACCCTCTGCCAGGCAACCTCCTCGCCACCTCCTCCTGACCTCCTGCAACTCACCTCAAGGTCACGGCTGCCAGTTTGAGACGTGTCAACAAGGTGGAGGAAATTGCTCTTTCTTCCAGCAATTAAGACACTTAGTCTCCCCCACAAACTTGTAACACTCAAGGACACCCACGTTCAAGGAAAGCAGCAAGGCAGCTGGAAGGTCTTTTAGTCTGACTGCTGGATTTGCCTCTGGGCATAGCAGCCAAGGAGCTCAGATCTGGAACAATCTCTAAGAGCTGGGACAGGCTGGGCATCTGACAGGATGTAAAACTGGGAGGAGATTGCTTCAGCAACCTCCCTCTCAAGGTGCATTCTTTTGTCTCAATCATTTTTCTCCAAAAGAGAGGGAGCTGAGGAGTTCCCGTTGTGGCTCAGTGGTTAACGAATCTGACTGGCATCCAAGAGGTTCAATCCCTGCCCTTGCTCAGTGGGTTAAAGAATCCAGCGTTGCCGTGAGCTGTGGTGTAGGCTGCAGAGGCGACTTGGATCCTGTGCTGCTGTGGCTGTGGTGTAGGCCAGCAGCTATAGCTCCAGTTCGACCCTTAGCCTGGGAACCTCCATATGCTGCAGGTGCAGCCCTAAAAAGCAAAATAAAAAATAAAATAAAATAAAACAAAATAAAAAAATAAAGAGAGAGAGCTGAAAAGAATCAGGCAGATCACCTGGTCTGCTGAGGTCAAGAGGAAAAGAGTTCCAGATTCAAATGGTATTTATACATCTTTAAAGCACATGATTCCCCAACTATCAACTAACACACAGACACACAAGTGAACACTCAATATAACTAAGGTGAGGGGAAAGAAACTGGTCACTGAAGCACACAGGAGTGCAGCCTGGCTGAGCAGAGTAATCCAGGCCTGCCACAGAGAGATGCGTGGAAGGTCTCTGGCTCCTGCTGACTCGGGGCATAGGGTCAGTGTCCCTTCTAGGGACCCCTAGGACCCAGGCTGCCCACCATGGCCTCGGAATGAAGTCCATTTGTGCTGAAGGAGAAGAGAGGAGTGTTACCTTCCCTTACAGTAGAAGTCATTTAGAAGCAAGGTAACCTAAGAATTTGGGTGCTATAAGAGATTTTAGACCATTTAATTCACACTCATCATTTGATAGGTAGAGACACTGAAACCCAACAAGGGAAAGAGGTTTGTACAAGTTCAGTGGTACAAAGAGGTTTTTACAGGTTCACTAGTACATCCTCAGCAGTGCTGAGTCTAGAATCCAGCTGCCTCCCTAGAGAACATGGGGGCTCTCCTGGCTTGTTGCAGTTTTCTGAAAACCCTTGAGTTGTCAGAGCTCACATTTACCTACCCTATATTCTCAGCCTTAGGGTGGGGCATGATGAGGCTCCCATATAAGCTGCCCCAGCTCCAAACTTGAAAACCAGTGGAGGAGTTCCCGTTGTGGCTCAGTGGTTAACGAATCTGACTAGGAACCATGAGGTTGCAGGTTTGATCCCTGGCCTTGCTCAGTGGGTTAAGGATCTGGCGTTGCTGTGAGCTGTGGTGTAGGTTGCAGATGTGGCTTGGATCCCACGTTGCTGTGGCTCTGGCATAGGCCAGCGACTACAGCTCCGATTCGACCCCTAGCCTGGGAACCTCCATATGCTGCAGGAGCAGCCCTAGAAAAGTCAAAAAGACAAAAAAAAAAAAAAGAAAGAAAAAAGAAAAGAAAATAAAACTAGTGGAAAGGGAGTTCTTGCCAAAGGCCCACAATGGACTGGAAGAGACAAGACTTAGGTTCATGAACTTACACCACCCTTTTGAGAACTCCATTTTCTTTTCTTTTTTTTAGGGCCACATCCTCAGCCCATGGAAATTCCCAGGCTAGGGGTTGAGTCAGAGCTACCGCTGCCAGCCAACACCACAGCCACAGCAACAGCAACACCAGATCCAAGCTGCATCTGCAACCTACACCTGTTTTTTTGTTGTTTTTTGTTTTCTTTTCTTTTCTTTTCTTTTTTGGCTACTCCCATGGAAGTTCCCCGGGCTAGAAATCAAATCTGAGCCAGACCTGTGACCTAACCCACAGCTGCATTGATGCCGGATCCTTAACCCACCACACTGAGCTGGTCATCGAACTGGCACCTCCACAGAGACAAGCTGGATCATTATCCACTCCACCACAGTGGGAAGTCCTGGCCCTTTTTAAAGGGTACCACTGTGGCTTTCCTCAGGCATACTCTCCCCACGGGGCCCAGGGAAGGTGTCCACTCAAAGCTCACATCTCACCTTCTAGACAACTTTTTGATACCCAGGATCCCAGAATTCCCTGCCCAGGAGTCCTGCATGGGCCTCTCCTTGGGGTCTGAGTCCTGAGGATAGACTGGCCCGTGGCCGTGCTCAACCCCGGGCCTGAAGAATGAGCTGGACATGTGAGCTTGGTGTCTTTAATGTGTGAGATAGAGCTGGGAGAAGGCAGAGAAGGGGGAGCCTGGGGGAGCAGATGTAATACTGGGGGGGGGCTGGGGATTTCTTGGGGGGTGGTCTGAGGAGTCTATATTCAGACTGGGCATTCTGGATCCTTGTGAAAATGTATTTTTTCAAGGCAAGAAGATCTAACATATTCTATATTATAGTTTCTAGGCCAGATATACAGCTTTTAAACATCTGGACACATGGTAGGTGGGTCTCCATCTGCACTGTTGCCCCAGTCTATAAACCTCTGATGGAAGCAGACATTTCTTACGCCCAGTTTCCCAGGCTAGGGGTCCAATAGGAGCTGCAGCTGCCAGCCTACACCATGGCCAGAGCAATGCCAGATCCAAGCCATATCTGCGACCTACACCACAGCTCACGGCAATGTTGGATCCTTAACCCACTGAGCGAGGCCAGGGATGGAACCCACATCCTCATGGATACTAGTCAGGTTCTTAGCCTGATGAGCCACAGTGGGAAAGTTCCGGATCTTGTCTGATGTCAGAAGCTAAGCAGAGTCAGGCCTGGTTAGAACTTGGATGGGAGGCAGGATTTTTGAAGCAGACAAAAAGACTAGGCTCCCATAGTTAGATGCGGGGGGTGGGGAGTCATGTTATCCCCGGATATACCACACCAGCGCCCTATATGGTCCTTGGGCTGAAGGGTTTTTAGCCCTTATTCACACAGGGCCATTAGTACTATTATATACTCCTAACCAAACACACATCGAAAAATCTGCAGGTTCTACTAAATCAAGAATTACTTCTAACATCCTTTTTAAAAAAATTTTTAATTGTTATCAATTGTCTAATACCTTTTCTGGAAAGAAAGCAACCTAAATTTTAACAGAGACTAGAAGTGACTTTCTCATTTCCTCTACTAATGAACCCACAGTGAAGAGTTAAAACAGGTGCGGATTTACTTGTTCATGCACATGTCACATTACTCATGCCAGAGGATTTAAAAATAAACGACCGCAAGTACGACACAACAGCCAGCCTCCCGGGGCGCCCCTTTGTTCTTCAGCTGGACACGCCTAGGATGGGGCCAGAGGCCACAGGTCCTGGGGTGAGGAATGGACTTGGCCCAAGAGCCCAGGACTCAGGGGCTCCCTGGCTTTCTTCCCTCCCCAGAGAGCCGTGCCACCCCTGAGAGACAATTTATATCACTGTAAATAAGAGGTGAGCCTTTTGCCACTCAAAAGCCATGTACCCCAGGCCTATGTCCAGGTTTGGGATCCTAAACTATTCACTGTACAATATGTATGTAATCTCTCTTTTTTTCTGTGCCAGTCCTACCTGTTAAGCAACTTCCCTTTATCTGTACTTATATTACAGGACCTAAGAATTTTCTGTTCACATCCACTGAAGGGCTTTCCATGAGGAGGACCTGCCTCGTGCAGACTTTCCAACTTTTGGCTATGGTGACTCTTTACACAAACTTGGGCCACCTTCACAGCTGTTTTTCAGCATTCTCAAGAGCTATGAGAAGGCAACACAGGGTCCCAAATGCAGAATCAGAACTAAAAGCTGTGACATTAAAAATCCCAGAGTTGTCTCCCAGATTCTCCAGAAAGTCAAGTGAAAGCCCAAGTAAATTAAAGCAACAGAGAGTGGCAGGTACAAACCTTAGTCTGCAGATATGTGAATGTTTATTTTTCTATAACCCAGCTTAATTTCTATTTTAGCCGTCATTCATAAGAGGAGTCACATTGTATCAATTCAAGGTTGTATCTTTGTTCTAGGATAGAAAGGGCCCTGTGTGGTGGTGGTGAGAGGGGGAGGGAGAATCTAGTCTTCAGTCACCTGTCCACATGGGCATCTGCTGAGACCATTATCATCTCAACTGGCCTTGGTCATCATCCATGCAAATGGCAGCTGGGCTGCCTCTCACTCCTACCTCCAAGTCCATTCAAGGCCAGCCCCTCTCAGTAGCATGGGGGCTGTTCCCTTGTTCTCAGTCCAAGCTGTGGCATGGACAACTTTGTAAGGCTATTTCTACAGCCCTGTCTGCCTAGACCTGCCCCACATCCATCTCTTTATGATCCTGCCACTTTGCTAGGGCTCTACCCTAGAAGTAACAAACAGTTCCCTCTCCCTCTGGTCTCACAAACTAATCAGTGGGTTCTATCATGTGGCTCCATTTCCATCTGCCTGGGACACACAATCCTGCTTTCAAGACTCCCTTAATGACTATACAGTTCTTACTGTCCCTCTGAGCCACCCTCCCTTCCCAGTATCCCCAGGGACCAGGGACAGGGACCTTCGAGTGGGGCATATTGTCCTTTACCAAATCTCTGGCATATGTCAGAGTCCTTCCTTCACACCTGGGCTTAGACTTGAGAAACTCAAGCAAAACAGGCCCTTTTATCTCTGTTATCTGTTGAGCATTCTTCCCTGAAGCAATGGACACAGACTGACCTTACTTGAAGGAGCAAGAAGATGAGAGGTGGTGAGGAGGTGAAGAAAGAGATATGAGGATAAGAAAGACTACTGGTATCTCAACATTATACCCAAGCATAATACTAACAGTTTTAAACATGTTTCTATAGAGCTTGTTGATAGAATGATCTTTCTTTTTTTTTTTGCTTTTTTTTTTTTTTTTTTTGCTTTTTAGGGCCATACCCAAGGCATGTGGAAGTTCCCAGGATAGGAGCCACAGCCACACCAGATCCAAGCTGCGTTTGTGACCTACACCACAGCTCACAGCAACTCTGGATCCTTAACCCACTGACTGAGGCCAGGGATCAAACCCACATTCTCATGGATACTAGTCAGGTACTTAACCTGCTGACCCACAACAAGAACTCCAAATGATCTTTCTAAAATACAGATATGATTATCTAAATGCTCTGCTTCCAATCCTTCAAATCCAAGGTTCCACTTTGTCCACAAAGTCAGTCCAAGATCCTGGCCTTCCAAGAAGTGAGGTGCTGGGCTTACTGAGCTATTTGTCTGGGAGACCTTCTATTTGCATGAGAAAGCAAATGTTCATGTGGACTCTCCAACCACTAAAGCACTGGGTCCTGGGATCAAAACATACAATTTCCCAAACAGTTCCATAACTTGGCTCTACTTGGGCAAAAATTCTGACCTAATTTTAAAAGATCCTCTTTGATTTCTTAAATCAAATATCCTTATCCTTCAGGCACTATGGCTGCTCTGAATCAACCAATAAGAATAAGAACAACATTAAAAAAAATACCATGAGCAGGAGTTCCCGTCATGGCTCAGTGGTTAACAAATCCGACTAGGAACCATGAGGTTGTAGGTTTGATCCCTGGCCTTGCTCAGTGGGTTGGGGATCCAGCGTTGCTGTGAGCTGTGGCGTAGGTTGCAGACATGGCTTGGATGCTGTGTTGCTGTGGCTCTGGCGTAGGCCAGTGGCTACAGCTCCAATTAGACCCCTAGCCTGGGAACCTCCATATGCCACAGGAGTGGCCCTAGAAAAGGCAAAAAGACAACAAAACCAACAAAAAAATACCATGAGCAGAGTTCCTGCTGTGGGGCAGTAGGTCAAGGATCCAGTGTTGTCTCTATGGCTGCACAAGTTCGATTCCTAGAACAGGGGTTTAGGGATGCAGTGTTACCACAGCTGTGGTGTAGGTTGCTGCTGTGGCTCAGATTTGATCCCTGGCCAGGGAACTTCCATACGCCACAAGTGTGGCGCCAAAAAAAAAAAAAGCCATGAAGGCAGTTTCAGTGTTGGCTTTCTCACCACCTTTCTTCTTGACAGATCCTGACTTCTCTTTTCCAAAATGTGACTGGGGCATCTCCTTCAAGAAGTCTTCTTCCCTGTCTCTATCCCAGTTCTCATCACACTGTGGTTTATGTGAGTAGCATGGATCCTGTCTGTTGCAGTGTATGTGTCATGTTGTTTTTCCTGTCTTCTTTGTTTTATTAGCCTATAAACTCTCCTCGACAAGGTCTGTACCCCTGTATCTTTCGCAGCATCCCAACCACTCAGCGCAATCAATGGTCTGCACACAGAGGAAACAATAATTTTTGCAGTTTGATATCTGGGTCCCCACCCCAGCTCCTGGGCAATCATTGCCAGCAAGCAAATGGTTATCAGTAAAACTGCCAAGTCTTCCAGAGTGAATCATTTGTATTTCCACTGCTGGAAAAAACAACATAGGCCACTCTTCTTGCAAAAGAAATTTCAGTAGAGGAATGTGGTCATGACACCACAGGCTGATCTCACCTGAGAGTTTTGACATTTTTAACTCTTTGACCTGGAAAGATTTATTTTGAATCATGGGGCCGCCTAGGTTCTTTTAGCCTAAAGGTGTAAAAGTCAGAGAAGGTGACCCCTGTCATACTGGCAATAACAACAATTAAATATACATATGGTCTTGGCTGAGCTCCACTAACAGAATTCCTGAGAGCCAAGAATCGCCTCACCCCTGTGGCCTCCGAGATGGCTTCCAGGCTGTGCCTGCCTTGGTCCATGCAGCACGGCCCCACCCAGATGCCATGGCTGCTTCTCATTTGCAGTGGCTGATACTCCCACTGAGGTGGAGAGCCTGTCTTTTCGGCCTGACTTGAGGCTCTAAGTCTATCCAGCGGAGGAAGCTCCTGCCCCTGGCTTCTCGTGGTCCCCTACTCCCAGGTGGGCGGCTTCACAAGGCAGCCCAGCCCTGGGGAGCTTTTTGAGGAAGAGTTCTTTCCCTCCACCTCCTGTTTCTGTCCCCCTCATCCCCTACCCCTCACTCTCCCTGCACAATGTGCTGGCCTTTGCCCAACACCAGCCGCAGCCTTGCAGGACCAGCAGAGAAATTCCATCTCTCCCTGCTACAGGCTTGGACACCCAGAATTTGGAGTCAGACAAGCTAGCTTTAAATTTTAACTCCAGCTTGCCAATCATGTCTCTTTTCTGTACCTCATTTTTGTCATCTGTACAATGGCGGTAATAACACAGTGCTGTCGTGAGGATGAAGCAGTGAGGTCACTAATACTGATAACACCTGATGGCCAAGGGACTTCCATGTGCCAGGTACTCTGTTGCTTTCCTAGATTTCCTTGAAGTCCAGCATGGTGACTGGCCCAGAGCAGCTGATCAACAGGTTCCTTGGATGATCAACAGGTTCCTTCCTCTCTTCCTTCTTTCCTTTTCTTTTTAGTTTAGGGCCACACCCAAGGCATATGGAAGTTCCCAGGCTAAGGGTGGAATTAGAGCTGTAGCCACCAGCCCACACCACAGCCACACCAATACGGGATACAAGCCATGTCTGTGACCTACACCACAGTTCATGACAACGCCGGATCCTTAACCCACTGAGCAACCTCATGGTTCCTAGCCAGGTTCATTAACCACTGAGCCACAACGGGAACTCCCCTTCTCTCTTTCGAAGTCAAGTAGGGCCTGAGGGCACAGCGTCTGGCTCCAAATAAGGGCTCTGTCCTCTCTGCAGTATCTTTTCTTCTCCCACGAGTAGCACGAGAGCACTGAGATCCCCCCCAGACTCTCCACCCAACAGAAAGGGGGACTCTTCCCTCTCCTGTCTGAGTCCCCTGCCCAACAGGGCAGCTCTGTTTCTGAAGCCAGGTTTCCAAGCTCTGTCCCCACCCGGGGCCTCTGTACCTGGTACCCTGTTCCTTCGGGAAATGCAGTGGCCATTATCTAGAGATAGGGCTGGCTCCGTGTTCTCCTGGACCCTGAGAGCTGTTTCTTTCCGAGACGGCATGCGGGCAGGCTGTCTGTGCCAGCCATGCTGCAAAACACTTGCTGGACACAGATAACCAATGTCCTAAGGAGCACAGTCTGCAAAGGAGCAGAAGTGGGGGAACTAGCCAGGCCATCCACCACCCCCTCCTAGGGATGCAGCTGAGAGAAAGAGGCCCTAGGCGGAGAGGGGGCTGCCTCCCAGCATCAGGAAGGCAGTGGGTGGGACCCCAGGAGTGTGCTGAACTTCAAGGGGCCATCCTGCTGTGGAGTTAGAAGAACTCTGAGGCACTGCCAGCAGATTCTGCAGCCCTTTGCACCGCCTCTGGTGTATGGTCTCAGCAAGGCTCCTGCACCCTCCTCTCCCCTCTCCATTCCTGCTTCTGGAGGTCCTGCCTGATATCTGTGCTTTGGTTCCTAAGCATCAAATCTCATGCACAGCATACTTCGACAGTTATGGACTCTTTAAACGTTACTCCTAAAATTCTGTTCATTTCCTTTACCCCCATTCCACTCCCTCCTACCCACTCCCAGTCCTTCCCCAAGGAAACCCTGGGTCAAACACTGGAGCTGCCCTCATCAGCCCTTTCTCTAAGTTTCCAGGGCCTTGTGAGCATCGGTGATCTCCTGTGAGGGCCTCAGAAATTCAAGCGCCTGCCCTGCAGCAGATCGCAGTGGCCGTGCCTTCTGCTCTCTCCCACCAGCCTGGGCAGGGGCCCGCTTGGCTGGTTCCAGGCACTCAGATTCTTTCCTGCCTCTGTGGTAAAAAAAAAAAAAAAAGGGACTAGTCACAGCAGAGGTGAGGGCCCCTTGGACAGTCCTCACCTTCCTCTGGCTGGAAGGAGGTGCCCAGCAGGACTCAGGACTCACGACTCAGGAGAGGAGACAGGACTGAAAGTCTTCAGAAGCTAGAAGATCTGAGAAATAATACTGGCAAGCAGCCACTGGACTCTGATCCCTGTTCCTGGTGAATTACGTTCCCCAAATCTTCACAATCATCCTGGTGTGGGGTTGGGGTACATGCTGTTACCATCCTGCATGCAGACAAGTAAATTGGGGTTCAGAATGGCTCCATCACTGGCCAGTGGTCACACAGGCCAAACTGGAGAAAAGATGACTGGATGTCTCTCTTTGTAATTAGGCAGGAGGGTCCCCAGAACCTGGACAAAAAGTAGCCAGACCCGGGTAGCATCACAAAATAGGGGAAGTTTGCTGAACTGGCCCTAGAGCTTCAAGAAAGAGTGTGGCTGTTGAAGGGAGAGGGGGTTCCCCAGGAAAGGGACAAGGAGGATTTGATACTCAAGACAACCTTCGAGACACCTGTAAGAACTCGCTTGGTGTTGACTTGGCAGGTTTTGGCACAGGGTTGGGCGGACCTGGGATTCCCTTTTGCTACCCCCTAATCTCCTGCAAAAGGCAGCCAGCTCACACCACCTACCATCACATTAATTAGCAGGGGCAGGCGTTGCCTGGAGAACAAAAGGACGGAGCAAGGGCTGGCCCAGAGGCAGGCAGTGGAGAAAGGACCGGTGGCTTTGCTGAGCCAGGCGGCACTAGACCATCAAGGATTTGCTCTCAGCTGGAGGGAGAGGGAGGCGTGGGATGGACTTGCCCTGGCAATCCTCGAACACTCTGGGAGGAGGCTCGGCTCCCCCACGCAACTGGGGATGGAGGTGTGAGTCCTTTGATGAGGATATGAATATAAACCGATTCCCAGAAAGCTGAAGGATGTGGAAACCCTGTTTTACCTCGTGCCATTCTAAAAACCACCTGACGTGGTAAATAATTTACTTTCTTCTTGCACAGATAAGAAAAGCTAAGTCGTTTAAGGGGTGGAACTCGTCTGGCACCAAAAGCCAGGGACCCAACGAGGGCTGTCTGTTGGCTCTGCCCTAAGAACTGCCCACCCACAGAGGACTTCGACCTGCCTCAAGCTCCTTCCTTTCCTGCACAAGCCTCAGGCAGAAGCCCTTCTTGATGATGAATTTCATATTCTAACATACTCCCCCTGCCAGTGCAGCCTGCACCTCTTGCCCTGCCACGTTAGAAGTTCTGACTCTGAAGGCAGACAGCCTAATTGTGTGACCTTAACTTCACTGGGACTCAGTTTCTTTCTCTGTAAGACAGGTAATAATAACATCGATTTCAGAGGCCTGGTGTCAGAATTAAACGGGGAAAAAAGAAAAAAAAAAAAAGGAAAGTACCTAGCATAGATTTAGCTTGCAATAAAAATGAATTGTATTGCTATCACAGTTTTGCTTCATCCAGTGGACACAGATTGTTTTCTTTAAATTCTAGAAGCATAATAGAAAAAGACCAAATTGTGTTGTACTCTACAGCATATGGATATTAATGTTTTCACAAGAAAAGTATATGGATTTCGGAAGGACTAATAAATCCTGATTGGTTATTTTTTCTATTGCAATCATTTCAATGTAGATTTATACTAAGCAGTATTCCCAAGAGGTGTATAACCTGTTAATTAACTACTTTGATAGCCTTGAAGTAGAACTTCAGAAAATCACCAGCTATAATTTAGCTCTCTGCATATTTTGGTATACTAACATTTCATGGCATATTTTAAAATGAATAACATTTCTTTCTAATGATAAAAGTCAATTTGTTTATTGTAGAACATTTTAAAATAAATAGTATGAAAGAGGAAATAAAAATTGTCTGGGGGTGGAGGGGATGGTCTGGGGGTTTGAGATGGAAATGCTGTAAAACTGGGTTGTGATGATCATTGTACAACTATAAATATAATAAAATTCATTGAGTTAAAAACATTGTCTGGATACTAACATCTGATCTATTGCTATTGTGTCTCCTTAAAAAATTAAATTTATCAAAACTGGCAATATCCAAAAAAAAAAAAACCCTTGAACAAAACATAAAAACATAAAAAATACAAATTATATCAAGATCAACCCATTTCACTGAATATTAAAAAATGAAAAAATTTAAACATTCTTTAAAAATAATGTTTACGCATGTATAATATTCCACAATAATATAACATACTCTGTAATATAATTTACATAACTATTTTCCTGTAGTTGTATATTTAGATTCCTTCTAATTGTTCCCACTTTTAATGTGGACAGACACCTTTATACATAAATCTATATGCTCTTCTCTGATTAGTTCTCATCCTTCCTTAGGTATCACAGCAACTTGTGAGTCAAATAAAATCATGTAACAATTTGGCCCAAGTTACAGCAGTACATACAGTTTTACCACCTCCCCAACTCCTGGCCTCCAGCACAGAAGGAAGTGAGTGGGGCCAGAGCTCCAGCCTGTATCCTCATGGAGGTTAGCCAGATTCATTCCCACTTAGCCACGATGGGAACTCCTACTGTCCTTATTTCTGTCGTTTGGTGTGGATTGTCATACATTTTGCTGAAGAAATATTAACATATTTATTTACAGGGTGCTGCCCCAGAATCACCCAGGGACATTATATATGATAGACACACTGTATACCTTACTAAAATTAAAAATCTGACCCACAATAAAGTGATGATTCTCAGTCTTGCTTCAATTGGAATAATCTGGTAAGCTTTAAAAAATAAAACCAAAAACTGGTGCCCAGACCTAAATATTCAGATTCAATTATTTTTCCCAGGTTTTTTTTAACATACTTTTTATTTTGAAATAATTATAGATACACAGGAAGTTGCCAAAATTGTTCAGGAATGTCCTGTGGCGGGGTGCGGGGTGGGGGTTTAAAAATGGGAATCCCCATCCTGGCTTGGTGGGAATGAATCTGACTAGGATCCATGAGGACACAGGTTTGATCCCTGGCCTCGCTCTGTGGGTTAAGGATCCGGCATTGCTGTTAGCTGTGGTGTTAGTTGCAGATACGGATCAGATCTGGCATTGCTGTGGCTGTGGTGTAGGCTGGCAGCTACAGCTCCGATTTGACCCCTAGCCTGGGAACCTCCATATGCCGCAGGTGCAGCCCCCAAAAGACAAAAAAAGGCAGAGAAAGAAAGGAAGGAAGGAAGGAAGGAAGGAAGGAAGGAAGAAAGAAAGAAAGAAAGAAAGAAAGAAAGGCCCTGTGTATCTTTACTTTTCCTCAGTGGTGACATATATAAAACCAGGATATTGACATGGCTACAACTCCACAGATTTTACCAGTTTTCCATGTTCTTGTCCGTGTGTGTATGTGTATGCAATTTTATCACATTCATGTAACAACCACCACAATCAAGATATAAAACTGTCCCAGAGGTCCTACTGTGGCACAGTAGGCTAAGAATCTGACTTCAGCTGCTGGGATTGCTACAGAGGCTTGGGTTCCATCTCTGGCCTAGCACAGTGAGTTAAAAGGATCTGGCATTGCCACAGCTTTGGCATAGGTCAACATTCAGTCCCTGGCCTGGGGACTTCCATATGCCACAGTGCAGCAGTAAAATTAAAAAAAAGAAAAAAAAATACTGAAAGAGATACAGAATCTCCAAAAAGATCCCCGTGCTACCATAGCTCCCTCCTTGGCCCGTTCTTAACCTCCTGCTCCACTTATTTTTGAGCCCCCACTGGATGTCTCACAGAGGAACCTCAAACATGAGGTTCCAGCAAGCCTGATGCTGTCACTTCCTCCAGGCCCTCTGAAGGAGGCCTGGTGCTGTCCCTTCTGCCATTGCTATCCCCAGAATGCTGCCTCGAGGACTCCCAGAAGCAAACAAACCTTAGATATGCTACAAGGGGCTGGGACGTGGGTGGTTTATTCAGGATGATCTCTAAGAAACGGAGGGACTGCCCTTTCTCCAGCTCTGTGTCACACTTGGCCAGCAGGGTACCACAGCAGAATTGCCTCTACCTGAATCACATTCTCACTGATTGTGGTGGTTGTTACATGAATGTGATAAAATTGCACTACCCATTCTCACTGCTGTTCCCCAGTCACTGGAGATGAGCTCTAAGCCCAAGCGCTGAGCTGGACAGGCACTGCCCTTCCTCCCTCTGTCTCCACCTTTGCCCTCGAGGGGCCTCTATTCAAAGTTTCTTCATCACGGCAGTTAGATCCTCTAGGTAAGTGGATGCCTGGGGGAATCACTGCACAGGAGTTCATCAGATAGCACCAGGCAGAATTGTAGCATCACAGTTTAGGCTTGGCTGGGAGCCCCACTCATTTCAGGATCAATTCATTCGACAGCATTAAAAAGAGATTAGCCAACTTCAGCTCAGGGACAAAATCATCAGTTTAGCACTTCAGTAATCTCATGCAAAAGACACATGTCTTACTGAGTCCAGCTTTGGTCCAAAATGTTGGATTATCTAAAGAAGATAATTACCCTCTCTTATTCCCCTCCCATCTACGATAAGATGTCTTCACCATAATTAACGGTGACCTCAGTATTTAAATTATAGAATGGCAGCAGGGGAGCGTGACTCAGCTGGGATAGGAAGGAACATCACCCAAAGACAGATACAAGGACTCTGAAACCACTTTGCTGGAGAGAGTAGCATGTTTTAGGTGGTACAAGGATAACTGCACCACTTTAGGCAAAAACACAATGTTGCCATTGTCTTTATTTGGACATTAAACAGGAGGAAAAGAAGGGTGCTTCAGTGCCAGGTTGCCAAGGCCAAGACTGTGGTGGCTTTGTAGCATTTGAACTGAGCTGAACTGAAACTTTGTTTCCAAGAACTCCCCTGTACTGTTCCAGGTTTGCATTGGTCACAGGCAAAGTTTTGCAACAGGTTTGGAAGTTGGAAGTGAAGGAGTAGCCATGTTCTCACTTCCTGGAGGTGCCTGCAGGACAGCAGGTGCCGTGGTCCCCTGTGAATATTGTCACTGACCCGCTGGCTTGGCTTGTCAGTGTGAGACAACACCCAGACCTCAGTTCCTCCAGCTCCTGCCAGATCTCCGCTGTTGGTTTTTTTTCTCCGAGTTCTGGGCCGGGTACACATGAAGCTCTGACCCAGAGAGCTCCAGCTTCTCTTCCAGGTCACCTCGATATAAAGGGTGAAATTGAACAGAGACAGATGGAGGTCCCAGCTGGTCTTCCATATGTCTATTTGTCCTGTTCTTACCCACTCCTGGCTCCCTTCTTAACTGTCCATCTGGTTGACCTATAGCAACTTCAGGCTCAATGCTAGATGCAGAGCCAAGGGTACACACAGGCAGCTCCCTCGGCTAATACAAGTGCAAAGATAGGACTCCCTTCCCCCTTATCCTTACCCCTCACAGTGCTTCTGCAGTTTTGATCAACCCCTGATGGATATAGAATTATGTATTGATTACCTCCCAGAGACGTTAAAACTGACAGAACTTGGAATCTGTTGATTGAACAGAAGATCAAATGTTAACTGTATGTTGATTGAAGATGAGCAAGAAATAAAAATGCCCTGTGGAGATGCATAAAAATATATATTCTCTGCCCAGAACAACAAATCCTGGGTTGCACTGGCCCTTCTACTCTGACACTCCAATATCCTGCCTGTTCCTCAAACAGGAAGCGTCTTTACCAATGCTTAATCATTTATTGACTTGACAAATTACGTATATTTACCTCTCAGGTATGTCTGCCCCACACATTATACCCTGGCTGGACTCAGACACATAGTAGCTATGGTTCCAAAAATCTGCTTAGGCATTTCCTTCCTCCCAGCCTAGTCTATTTTTTTTTTTAATTTTTAAAAATCAGAGTATAGTTGTGTCAATTTCTGCTGTACAGCATAGTCACTCCGTAATATATATACACACACATTCTTTTTCTCATACTATCTTCAATCACGTTCCTCCCAAGAGATTGGATATAGTTCCCTTATGCTGTACAGCCTCCCATCCTAGTCTTGCCTTCCCCCTAATCTTCTTTCGTTTTTTTTTTTTTTTTTTTTTTTGGCCAGGCCCATGGCATGTAGAATTCCCCAGGCCAGAGATAAAACACATGTCATGGCTGTAACTAGAGCCAAAGCAGTAACAATGCCAGACCCTTAACCTACTGAGCCACCAGGGAACTCCCCTTTTGTTTTAACTTTATCCCTCAAATTTGAAACTTGTAACTCTGGGTTCTGAGACCCTGACTCAGATCCCTGAGGACCCCTAAATGTCCCATTCCTCTGTCTGCACCCTGGGATCTGGGTCCCCATCTGCCTAGGGACTCTGCCTTGACTTGGTTCTTCAGATCCTGGCATCTCCTGTGATCCTGGTGGGAGCCCACAGCCTCATCTCCCAGAGTCACTGGATGGTTATCACAGTGAGAAGGAAGTAGTTGGTATCCAGACCCCATATGCAGGACCCAACAGTCTGGAAGTGGAGTTAAGCCAGAGAGAGAAATACAATGTTAAATATCTGAAAAGTTTTGAGGAAAGCACATTCCATTCCACCCAACCCAAGGTAATCAGGGGAGTCCTCTTGGATGAGGTGACCTCTGTAGGACTGGTACAAATTTAGCATAACCCCAGCTATATTTCATAGTCCAAGAGCTGAGCTAGGAAGGTAGAAAGGGAAAAATGCTTAGACAATGGAGAAAGCCAGAGAATTGGAACATGGGTGTTGTGTAGACAAAAATCAATTAAATGAATAAAATAGTGAAGAGATAAAGGTAGGAAATACAGGCAAATCTCAATTTTCTGTTCTAAAAAGAACCAGGGAAAATATAACCACCAAACATATGCTTCCAGTATCACTTAAAACTTGTCTTTCATAAACTTCTGGCTGAGGTGAAAAATACCTGAACAGTGAAAGAGGAGAAAAATTAGGTGAATGTGAAATATTATTTGGTTGCCCCCCCAAAAGGTATGTATATACAGTGGAATATTACTCAGCCGTAAAAAAGAACAAAATAATGCCATTTGCAGCAAACTGGTTGCAACTAGAGATTCTCATACTAAGGTGAAGTTAGTCAAAAAGAGAAAGAGAAATACCACATGATGTCACTTACATGTGGAATCTGAAATATGGCACAAATGAACCTATCTATGGAACAGAAACAGACTCATGGACATAGAGAACAAACTTATGGTTGCCAAGGGGGTGGGCGAGGAAGTGGGATGGACTGGGAGTTTGGGGTTGGTAGATGCAAACTATTACATTTAGAATGGAGGAGTTCCCTTGTGGCTCATAGGGTTAAGAACCCAATTAGTATCCATGAGGATGTGGGTTCAATTCCTGGCCTCATTCAGTGTTAAAGATTCGGCATTGCTGCGAGCAGATGTGGCTCAGTTCTGGCACTGCTGTAGCTGTGGTATAAGCCAGCTGATTCAACTCTTAGCCTAGGAACTTCCATATGCACAGCGTGGCCCTAAAAAAGTAAAAAAGAAAAAAGAAAAAAAAAAAAGAATGGTTAAGCAATGAGGTTCTACTGTACAGCACATGGAAATATATCCAGTCTCTCAGGACAGACCATGATAGATGATAATATGAGAAAAAGAATGCATATGCATGTATGATTGGGTCACTATGCTGTACAGCAGAAATTGACATAACCCTTTAAATCAACTATACTCTAATAAAAATAAAATAAAATAAAACTTTTTTTAAAAAAAGAGCACACCATTTCCATGAGGATGAGACAAGTCCTGACTCTGAGGCTTTTGGCAATTCAGGGAAGCACACATTTCTTGACCAGCTGAGCTGGTAAACATAGGTTAAGAATGCATTTTTGAACATGATAAATAATACAAACAACTCTCTAGTAAAACACAGGGAGAAAATTGCTGAGGATATTTCTGTTTTCAAGAAATACTGCACTACCGCATCTTTCTGATAGCTTATGGCCTTGGATGTTTCTCTAATAACAAATTTTTTTTTTTGGGTCTTTTTGCCATTTCTTGGGCGGCTCCTGCGGCATATGGAGATTCCCAGGCTAGGGGTCGAATCGGAGCTGCCGACCTATGCCAGAGCCACATTAACACGGGATCCGAGCCGCGTCTGCAACCTACACCACAGCTCACGGCAACGCCAGATCCTTTAACCCACCGAGCAAGGCCAGGGACCGAACCTGCAACCTCATGGTTCCTAGTCGTATTCATTAACCACTGCACCATGACGGGAACTCCTAATAACAATTTTTTTAAAAATAATTTGAGAGGACATCAGCAAAATCACTGTACCCTCTAAAGAAATGTTTCAACTACCTTTCTGCAAGACAGGTGTGGTTCTCATAGGATTCTCCAGACAAGAGGATGAAATAAACCTGGGATATTTTGAAGCTTATCTAACCAGTGTTACTCTAGTTGATCTGTTTGGAATTAGTTTCACTGATCCTCACTATTTTAATAAACTCTGATTAGAAAATTTCTCACTCATGGTAATAAAACCGTTCCTCTCCGATTCAGCAGATTTGTTAAAGTCGAGATGAACTATGTCTAGACTTATGGCAGACCCATCCAAAGGACTGTGATCTACCCCAGGAGAGCAAAATTGTGAAGCTGTGTCATCATATTATTGAATGGAGCTAAGTGGTAGAAAACCTTAGAAAAGGAGGGAACATGGGAATACTTTTCATATAGAATCTGTTTTAAAGCTGGGATCCACACGGTGCAGTCTCAGAGTGATGTGGTGGTCAAAGAAATACAGCCCACTAAAGGTTATCATACTAAGTGAGTAAGCCAGAGAAAGACAAACAACATATAACACGTCTATGTGGAATCTGAAAAAAAAAGAGAGAGAGACAAACAAATGAACTTATTTACAAAACAGAAATAGACTCACAGACCTAGAAAACAAACTTACCAAAGGAGAAGGGGCCAGAGGGATAAATTAAGAGTTTGGGATTAACGTATATACGTTACTATATATAAAATAGATAACCAACAAGACCTACTGTATAGCACAGGGAACTATACTCAGTATTTTGTAATAAACTATAAGGGAAAAGAATCTGAAAAAGAATATATATTGTATATACTACATTGTATATATAACATACATATTATATATTGTGTGTCATTATTAAGTATATTAAGTATTATTAAGCATATTATTCTATATATAGTATATATTACATATTATGTATTATTACACATTATATAAAATATAAATATATGTGTGTGCGTGTATATACAAACTGAATGACAGTGCTGTACACCTGAAACTAACATAATATTGTAAATCAACTACACTTTCAATTTTTGTAAAAATTTTTAAATTAGATAAAACAGAAGAAAACAAATTTCATCTCCACACATTGGTTTGTTGATGGTGATGATGTGGCACAGACACCCTCAGACATGGCTGGTGGTTGTGTCTGTTAACACAACTTTTTTGGGGGAAACAATCCGCAATATGTATGGAGAGCATTAGCATATTCAAGCCTGTAATTCAACTCATAGAAACTAAAGCGAAGAACAGTTTTAAATGTACAAAAGGCATTACCATGGTACGTATTGTGGATTGATTAATACTAGTGACAATTATAAATAAAAAGAAATATGATTCATATATTTTATTAATCTCCTGATTGAAATATTATCCCTTTGTTAAAATGTGTTCCTTAAAAAAAAGTACAGTCCAAAAAAGAATTTCACAGACTCACATTCTTTTTTTTTTTTTTGTCTTTTTAGGGCCACACCTGTAGCATACGGAAGTTCCCAGGCTGGGGGTCTAATTGGAGCCACAGCAATGCAGGATCCTTAACCCACTGAGTGAGGCAAGGGATCGAACCTGCAACCTCATGGTTCCTAGTCGGATTTGTTTCCACTGCGCCATGACAGGAACTCCTAGACTCACATTCTTTAGGTGAGGGTCTGGAAACCAGGAAGGGATGGCCAATACATGGTGCAACGTTTATGAATTCTCCTTTCTTCTCTGCCCATTTCACTCACAGCTGCTGCATTTGTCCTGAAGCATCTCTTTCCACAATGTCCCCACACCTTTTCCCAAACCTAGCCCCGTACTTGCGTCTTTCCTGTCTTTGCTTTCTCTCCTTTTCTATCTCTTCAGTATGTTGATACAGTCTCCCTCCCAGGGATTAAAAAAGGAATAAAACCACTCCCTTTCTAGGCAGAGGATAGAGGGAGGAAATTGGGTGGGCCAGGCCAGCATCATTCTTTTGGTTATCTGGGAAAATGAGGAAGGCTACAGATATTCCCACATAACGATTTTATCCTGTTGAACACCCTCCCTGCCAGAGAGAGATAAGAGAACTTAATTTATCCTGCGATCAGGGTGGGGAACCCAATTCAGAGACACAAATGAAGCCAGGACCACACATTCAGAAAAAGCATATCCCTCAACCATCTTTGTTGGTTGATGTATTGTTTCTTTATTGTAAGAAAGTAAATATAAAATAAAATAAGACTAAATAGCTCATGCTTTGAAAATTAAGATGAGGCAACATAAAACTTGATTTAATAAATGCAACAGATAAAAATAACAACAATAGGGAGTTCCCGTCATGGCTCACTGGTTAACGAATCCAACTAGGAACCATGAGGTTGCAGGTTCGATCCCTGGCCTTGCTCAGTGGGCTAAGGATCTGGCATTGCTGTGAGCTGTGGTATAGGTCGCAGATGCAGCTCGGATCTGGCATTACTGTGGCTCAGGTGTAGGCCAGCGGCTACAGCTCTGATTAGGATTAGACCCCTAGCCTGGGAACCTCCATATGCCGCAGGAGCAGCCCTAGAAAAGGCAAAAAGACAAAAAAAAACAAAAAAAACAACCAACCATAAGTTAAAGTGCTACTGTGTATCCAATATCTCTTTTAACTTTAGCAGTGTGAATAATAGAGACAGAATGTTAGATCATTTGAAGGGGTTGGGGGTGGGTGTCAGATAGATCTATGTTCTCCCTCCCATCAAGGCTGCATCCTAACTCCAGCATGGGAAAACATCACAGAATTCACCCCTCATAAATCCCAGGGATGATGGCTGCCCTTAGAGCCACACCAACATTCTAAATGTCTATGAAGCCCATTTTATCCTTTTTTAAAGAAAAACTTTAAGTAGAATCTTATGATTGTACATACACTCTGGGACAGGATCTTACTTCCCTGACCCAGGCGTGGGCTGGGGTGGGTCGAAATCCCTTGAGGAATGAGAGCTGCCGAGCTCCACTGCTCAGCTTGGCAGGAGCGTGAAAACTGTCAGAGGAGAGAGGCCTGGTAGCACACTGGGGGTGGGAGCCCTTGAAAATTACTCGAAGCCAAAAAGGTGTGGAGAGAGAGAACAGCAGGGACCTAATAACCTGAAGTGGCATTTCTGGTGTGCATTCAGGCAGGTTTTTTTCCATCTGAGTTTGGGTAAAGGACTCCCTTACATAGAGCTCATACAACCCTCCGTGAACTGCTTAAGCCAGGGTGAGACACACAGCCTCTGGGAAAAAAACAAGATGCCCACTGCAACCTACGGCCCAAACAACTTAGCACAGTATCATGCTTTAGGGCCCACAGTTCTGCCCTGTAAATAAGGTGACAAGCCCTGCAATCTGAAGGTGACTTTACCTTCAAATCAACAAGGACTTCACCATCTCAGGAAAAGTCATAATGAGAAATAAGGTAGTTTTTGTCTACTCAAATGCTGTTATAACAAATTACCATAGACGAGGTGTCTCAAACAATAGAAACATTTATTTCTCACATTTCTAAAGGCTAGAAGTTGAAGATAAAGGTGGCGGCACGGTCACGTTCTGATGAGAACCCTCCTCCTGGTTCACGACCTCCTTTTCCCTCTGTCCTCACACCACAGAGAGAGAAAAAGAAGCAAGCTCCCTCAGGTCTTTTTTTTTATTTTTATTTTTTTATTTTTTAATTAATTAATTTTTTTATTTTTTTATTTATTAATTTTTTTTATTTTTTTGCCATTTCTTGGGCCACTCCTGAGGCATATGGAGGTTCCCAGGCTAGGGGTTCAAACGGAGCTCTAGCCATCGGCCTACACCAGAGCCAAGCAACGCGGGATACGAGCTGCATCTGCAACCTACATCGCAGCTCACGGCAACGCCAGATCCTTAACCCACTGAGCAAGGCCAGGGATGGAACCCGCCACCTCATGGTTCCTAGTCAGATTCGTTAACCATTGAGCCACGACGGGAACTCCAGGTCTTTTTTTAATATGGGCACTAATTACATTCATGAGGGCTCCACCCTCATAACCTAAACAACCCCCAAAGGCCCCACTACTTAATACCAATTACATTGGAGTTAGGATTTCAACATATGAATTTTGGAGGTACACAAATATTCAGTCCATCACACACACACAATTTACAGGTACATGATCTAAAATCACACAGTGTGGAGTTCCCGTCATGGCGCAGTGGTTAATGAATCCGACTAGGAACCATGAGGTTGCGGGTTCGGTCCCTGCCCTTGCTCAGTAGGTTAACGATCCGGCGTTGCCGTGAGCTGTGGTGTAGGTTGCAGACGCGGCTCGGATCCCGAGTTGCTGTGGCTCTGGCGTAGGTCGGTGGCTACAGCTCCGATTCAACCCCTAGCCTGGGAACCTCCATATGCCTCGGGGGCGGCCCAAGAAATAGCAACAACAACAACAACAACAACAACAACAAGACAAAAAAAATAAAAATAAAAATAAAAAAAATAAAATCACACAGTGTGAATCCTCTTCATAGTCAGCAATATTCTCGGGTCATCTATCTAAGCAGAGTTCTACATTAAGGTCCAGGTTTGGGGTTTTATTTTCTATTACAGAATTCTGCACTTTGCTAAAGAGGCATCATGGAAAAAAGGCAGCCCCAATGATACCACTATTTATTTATTTGAGGTAATAATACGCTTAGGGCTCAGAGCCTCAGTTTCCTCATCTGAATATTTGGGGATGATAAAACCCACCTTGTAGGATTTTCATGAATCCTAAATGAATGAATTACTCTATGAAAAGCAACTGGCCAGACGTGGTAACACACACAGTAGAATTAGGGAAAGGATTTGCTTGGTTCCAAAGGTGAAAAAACAAAGTTGGTGAGAAAGGCGGTGGCTGGTTGATAACGAGGCTTTGAGAGCCGCCTGCCTGCCTGCCAAGTTTGATTCTGAAATCTCAGGCCCTTGGAAGCTTCTATAAGGGGGCAAACAGTGACAATGCTGCACCTTGTAGGGTGGCATGCAAGGATGCTTGTAAAACTCTGCAAATCTATTAACAATTCCCTGCAGACCTCTTCACCAGGATCCTTCCCCACCCCACACCCATGAGCCTCTACACACCCAAGGAAACAAAGAAGCAATTCTAAAGCACAAAGGAGCTGCCCAGCTATTCCAGCAGTTTCGACCGCAGGGGAATGTGCATCCTGACAAGCTTGGCTGGAGCTCACTGGGAACCAGACTGCATCCACTGAGCAGGCAGAGAATGACTTGTCTCCAGCTTTGGCTAAACACATCGTCTTTCAAGGTTTTAAACATGCAGCTATTTACCTTGAAAACCCTCTTGTGTTCATTGCCTAGGTTGAGTAAAATAGGTCTACTTCAGTTTGTGTGAATTTAAATTTTTTTAGAAAGTTTTTTTTTTTTTTCCTTTTCAAGTTTCCTTTTTCTTTTCTCTTTTTCTTTTTGCTTTTTAGGGCCGCACCTGTGGCATATGGAAGTTCCCAGGCTAGGGGTCGAATCAGAGCTACAGCCACAGAGCCACAGCAATGGGGTATCTGAGCCATGTCTGCGACCTACACCACAGCTCATGTCAACGCCGGATCCTTAACCCACTGAGGGAGGCCAGGGATCAAACCCGCATCTTCATGGATACTAGTCAGATTTGTTTCTGCTACACCACAACAGGAACTCCATTTTGTGTTAATTTAAACTCTTAAGAAGACTTATCTAACCCATTTGAGGAAAACAGCTCATGATTTGTTGAGAAGAAAGCAAGAGAATCAGAGGCTACAGAACTGGGTCCCGGGCCACTCCTTCGAGGTGACCAGAAACAACCCAGGAACACTTTCTGGCCTCCCTGTCCTCGTCGGTAAAATGGACTGAGACATTTTTAAAGTTCCTTTCTGAGAATTACAAGACTTAGGGACAAATGAACGAAAGATCTACGGGTTTGACTGTCATCTGTGGTTTCTGCTCCTTGAAAGGAGTGGGGATTAGCTGCCATTGAGACCCAGGAATGCAATGCTTTGATTATTTTGGTGTCTGTTTTCATAGGCATTGAAGCTGAACCCACTGCCAGCCATGAGACCTGACCAGTCCTCTCCTCTCTTTTGAAAGGAAGCAGGCCTGGCTGTTATGTGACACCGCAGCGGCACAGGCCCCCCACCAGCCCCGCCACAGTTAAACTCCATCTTGATCTTCACTGGGTGTGTGGCCTTGGTTAACCACAAACCCACCTAAACGCCTCCCTGGCAGGCCCACTGAATGCCATTGCTTCTTAGCCAGCCACTAAGGGATGTGATTAGAAGAGTTACTTAAAATGTTAAGATGTTACAATCCGAAAGCCCTGGCTGTAACCCAACCAGACTCAAGGCAAGATGGGTGCCCAGCCATTTCACTCCAGAGGAAATCGAAGCGATCTGGTGCCCTTGGGGTGGCACGGCGAGAGAATGGTGAGTGAAACGCAAGCCTTTTGGGTAGTTACCTGAGGTTCTCTGAGCAGGTGGCAAAGGAAGAAAGCTTCTTTATTTAAAACAGCAATTAAAGTTCAGGAAGAGAAGGAAGGGTTGTTCTTAATTTTTCACGCTCTCCCTGACCCCAACCTTGGTCCCACAAATTGCCCAGGGTACCTACCAGCAGAAGTATATAGATACCTCTGGAAAGTTATGAATGATTTACAAGCTGGGTCAATAATTAAGTTGCTCTGGAATGTGTACAAGACAGAACCAAACTTAACTCTGTACATTCCAGGAGGAATGCCTCGAGGGCCGGCAATGGCTGGGAAAAAAAAAAAAAAAAAAGCAAAATCCACACAGATTTGAAATGCTTTGAGGTAGTAAAAGGAGTGGATTTGATGGAAAGGCTGATGAACAGAGGTGTTTCCCATCTTGGTCTGTGATGATGTGGGGCAAAGAAAACAAGGTTTACTGGCAAAAGTGCCCACATCTACAACTTCTGTTCTAGCTCTGCTCTGGGAGGCTGGGTGGGTCTGAGTGGGTCCTCTTCCTGGAGCTGGCTCAAAGTGCTCTTCAATAAAGATTTGAGTCACGGCAGATCCAGATCATTCCTAAGGGGAAAAACCATCCACATGTTTGTTTGGGGCAATGGAGTTTGTTTTAGAGCAGTCTATCTCTGCTGGATCCATGGGCGCTACAGCCCCAGGCGTCCACTCTAAATTAGGGGTCAAGAGTAAAACCCCCAAAAGGAGCCTTGTGTAGAGAAGTTCAGAGAAGTCAGCCAGATTTGGGGAGGCCTTTCAGTGGGGGCAGGGCTGGACCCAGGCCTCAAATGACAGGTGGGTGAGGAATGGAACACTTCAGGGACAGACTTAGCTTCTTTCATGTGGTCATTCCAGCCACAAGCCCCTGCTGAGCACTGCCTTGCCTGAGCCAGATACGGGACTGGGTGCTGGGGGTTTGCGAGTGAGAGAGAAGGCTAGTGCCTGTTAGGGGCTGAGTTGTGTCCCCTCAAATTCATAAGTTGAAGCCCTCAGCCCCAGTACCTTAGACTGTGACAGTATTTGGACACAGAACCCTCAAAGAGGGGATTGCATGAAAACAAGGCCCCTGGGTAGGTTCTAAGCCAATCTGAAAGGTGTCCTTATAAGCAAAGAAAACTGGATACACAAGGAGACAGCAGAGCTGCAGGTGCACAGAGAGAAGGCCACGTGAGGATACAGCAAGAAGGCACCATCTGCAAGCCGAGGACAACTTGGTCTTGGACTTCCAGCCTCCAGAACTGCGAGAAAACAATGTCTGTGGTGTAAGCCCACTAGTCTGTAGCACTTCGTCCCAGTAGCCCTGGCAGATTAACATAGTGCACCAACCCTCACGGGACTTGAGTTAGTTGAGAAAGATAGACAAGAAACAAAATTGCACAATCAGTACATTAATGACCGCTGTGCCAAGTACTAGGAAGGAGAGGACAAGGTGTTTTGAAAGCACCCCAAACACAAAATTGGAAAGGGGGCATCTGGAAGCCCAGCTTCAGAGAAGCAGGGAGCACAAGGAGGGATCTGAGTAGCTGCTGTGGCAGGGGGCGGGGGAGAGGGGAGGCCAACAAGCTGGGGACTTCAGAAAGCAGCAGAGCCCCCTGACAAGGGCAGAAAGATTCACCCGCCTCGTTCTCCCTCTCCAAGGCAGTGCAGCACTGTTCAGGCTTCCAAGTGGAGAAAGGGCACATGGAGTATGTGGAGGGGTTTTTCTTGCAGGCATGTGCTGAGGCCTCCAGCCCCAGGAAAAGGGCATGGGGAGGGGGGCTGAACCGAGGTGCAGCAGGCAGTGAGGCCAGAGGGAGAGGCTGCACATGGAAAGCACCCTGAAGAAGTGACGGGTCTTGGTGATTGATGGGAAACTCTTTTTTCTATCTTGCCCTGCAGTGGCCCATCAGTGACGCTACTCAGCTATAGGAAGGCCCTCCATGGACCCATCGGCTAGGTCACTGGTTGCCATGGCACCCAGCTTTGCATAAGGGGACTTAAAGACCAAATGGAGAGTTTACCTGCCGCCTTCCTTCTCCATCCCCTGGTGTGCACTGCTGAGACCCACAGTGCTGCATGATGGGGAGCGTCAGGACAGTGGCCCAAAGGCATTTATTTGATCGCAGCTTTGAGACTCAGTAAGAAAGTAATACCTGGATAACGGTCATAAAGTCATATTGCAGATTTCTCTCTGAGGGTCCTCCAACTTCTTGCAGCATTTTTGGCCGTTCACAGCCAGAGTGGGGTGGCAGTGAGGGGATATGGGTAGAAAAAAAAAAAAAGGTGTTGAAATAACTAAACGGCCCATACCTCCCCCTGAACAGACACTCTTGCCTGAATGACAGAAGCAGGCCAGCAGTTGCTTAGATCTGCTGGGAAGGAAGGGAAAATATGGAAATACTGGGGCCAACGTTCAGGAGTGCCTGCTGGCAGCCAAAGCCCATCAACTTGCAGAAACAGGCAGATGAAGAAAGCTGTACACAAGTGGATCCTGGGCTGTCAAGCTCTGCGTGAAGCTCATCACCGGTGTCAAGAAAAGAGGCCAAGCCCCTGGTCAGGAAACCACGGTTCTGTGAGCCAGACTTCACAGCTACAGGGAGCTGCCAAGACCAGAGCCCACTTCAAGGCACCCAGGAGAATGCCAGCCTCATCTGCCATCCGTCAGAGGCTGATGGTTAACTTAGAGACCAAATTAGAGGCACTTCTCTCTGTGAGACCCACATGTGAAGTACTAGGTCAAAGCTAACATAAGGACATGTGCATAAAACACAGGGCGAGAGAGTCCAGCAAAAAATCTTGACATGGCAGGTGACCCTATATGCATTCCCAGGATACCAGTGGAGGGTGGTGGAAGTGTTTTTGAAGAGCAGACCATTTAATAAACTACTTGCACATGGTTGGCAGAGTTTATTATTTTACTATGACTATTTAAAATCTCTTAGAACCACGGGGCTTCAAAATGCTCCATTTTGGAGTTCCCCTTGTGGCTCAGCAGGTTAAAATCCCAACTCTTATCCATGAGGACACAGGTTTGGTCCCTGGCCCTGCTGAGTGGGTTAAGGATCTGAGGTCACCATAGGTCACAGACACGGTTCAGATCTGTTGTTGTTGTGGCTGTGGCGTAGGCTGGTAGCTGCAGCTCTGATTCAACCCCTAGCCCAGGAACTTCCATATGCCGTGAGTGTGGCCCTAAAAAGAAGAAGAAGAAAGATGCTCCATTTTGCCCTGGCCAGAAAAACTGGTACGTGTTATTTGCAAGAAGTACAGTCTGAGGACTGGCCCCATTGGCACAACCCAGGGGCCTGATACAAATGGAGAATCTCAGACCCCAGCCCAGCCCTGAACAGAATCTGCATGTGATCAAAGTCTCTGAAAGCTTCACGTGCACATTAGAACTGTAAAAGCACTGCTTTAGAGCAAGTTAGGTGGAAAGAAGAGCTGAGACAGATTGCTAACTAAGTGCAGGCTGGCTCTAAACAAGGAGAAATGCTATCGCCAGCCCAGTGCCTGCTTCCACTCACTGGGCAGGAAAACTAGCAACAGCCCCTGGGCCACAGCAAGACGACGAAGACAGCGACAAAGAGGCAGAGGAAGAGGGCCTGGCTTCAGCTTCTCAACTTAAAGGACAACACAGGTTGTTGTCCTTCTACCCACTGTAAAAAAAAAAATTGCAAAAGCACATGTTCTCAGCCCTTCACCACAGAAGGCCAAAGCCCCTAGGAATACAGTTCATATAAAAGAAGCCTAAACAATGTAAAAGAGGGGGAGGAAAAAAAAAAAAAGATTTGTTTTTCCAAAGGATAATGGACCTTTTCTAAAAACTGGGCTCGGTGGTAGAGGCCACAGAAGTAATTTTCCTTTTGCTTCCTTTTCCAAAGAGGCCACCTCAGGACTGGCCAAGATAATCACTTTGCCTTCAGTCTAGTTGAGCAACAATTGTTCATGGTACCTGTGCTTCCAATCTGTGAGATCAGTGACAAAGGGATTGTTTTTTTCTTTTTCTTTTTCATGCACCCATGGCATATGGAAGTTCCCGGCACCAGGGACGGAATCCAAGCTGCACCTGCAACCTATACCACCACTGCGGTAGCACCAGATCCATTAACCCACTGCACCAGAGCAGGAACTCTGAGAAAGTGATTTTTTTATTTTCCTGTGCTGTTTTAGTTATCATGTGACCCTGGACAAGCCTTCTATTTCCTGAAATGGAGACCATCAACTATAAAATGCTGAGGGTTAATTACAATTGATTACTTGTTACCGAGTGGAAGCATAGAAGGACAGCTTAGCCTGGTCTAATAACAGGCACTATTCCTATGTTAGAGTCTAGGGGACTAAAGCTTTGAGAGGTATGGCCCAGTATCCTCCAGCTAGAAAGTGACAGAGCCCCTACCTGCTAGATGCCAGGACTGTCTCTCTCAAGAGCCCAGAGGATGGTTAAATCTGATACTATCATCTCAATGCCTAGAAGGTCTCTCAATGCTCACTCTCCCAATCCCTTCTACTCTGCCCTGTAATTGATGCTTCCACAGTTTAAGGTGAAATTACAAATGGACCAGATTTACAAAGGGTAACACATCACAGTTTCTGTTCGGAGAGTCGTCAATGTTGACATCATTTATCTTACTACCCTTCTGACTGCAAAAGTCATTATTGATATTTTGAACTGTGACCTGTCCAATCTTTGATCTCCTTTGCTTCTGAATCATTTGATTTTCCACCCCCACCCCCGGAAAAATCTAACTCTTCATGTCCACAAGAAAAATCCCCAAACAAGATGGTAAAACAAACATCCTATTGACTCTCAGACTGTAAAATAACTAAACATCTTCCCCTCTCTTCCCATCAACTCTTCCCCCTCCTCTCTGCTCTTTTCTTTCTTTAACGTAAATGAAATCGAGGTTTCAGCTCCTTTCCATCCGAAAGAGTAGGTATACCCTTAGCTCAAGTGAAACAGAGAAGGCTGAAACTGAAAAATTAAATAGATTTGAATTAAAACAACATTCTCTCAAATGATAGCATTGAAGAGAGTTCAGCAAAGGTTAGGAATGCAGAGAATGATGTATTTCCTGGTATCATCTGATTAGCTCTGCAGATCATTAGTGGAGAGGAGAGAATTGCTTAACAACAACCACATTCCTGGAGAGAAGCAGGAAGGGGAGAGCTGAAACTCCTGAGCAGTAGCCCCATTGGCTCACTGGCTTCTTTGACATCCTGGCTTCAGTGCCACGTGGGTGACCCTAGGGGCAGGACTTTTGACGTGTGGGTTTGGTGGCATTCAAACTCCTAGTACTCCTAGTTACCCTTAACTATGTATCACACCCTTTTGCTGGGGGAAATACTTGCTATCCTCATATCGGGAAGAGGGAAATAGCTGCACGCACACAGTCCTCATAACAATCCAATGTGGCGCCTGCTATTATTATTCCCATTTTGCAGATGAGGCAACTGAGGTCTAGACAGATTTAGTAACTTTCCCAAAGCAGTTCAATAATTACTGGAGCCAGAATTAAACCCAGGTCTCTCTGACCCCAGAGTCTGAGCTACAACAAGTAATATTTCTGCCTTATCTCACTTCCTCGTTTTAGATCTACATTTTCGCAATTGCAAGGTAGAAGAGAGAAGCAAAAATCATTACAACAAAAATGCCATGTGTGTTTCCAATAACACCTAGGCTTCCTTTTTTTTTTTTTTTTTAACCATTTGGCTAGTCAAGGAGCCAAGCAGGTACCATCAAAATAGATATTCAACAGGAGTTCCCATTGTGGCTCAGCGGAAACAAGTCTGACTAGCATCCATGAGGACACAGGGTCGATCCCTGGCCTCCCTCAGTGAGTTAAGGATCTGGCTTTGCATGAGCTGTGGTGGGGGTCGCAGATTTAGCTCAGATCTGATATTACTGTGGCTGTGGTGTAGGCCAGTGGCCACAGCTCCAATTCCACCCCTAGCCTAGGAACTTCCATATGCCATGGATTCGGCCCTAAAAAGACCAAAAAAAAAAAATTTTAACCAATTCTGGTTTCTATCTTTTCTCAGCCATGAACTACTTGTGAATAGTATTCATGATTTTTCCTTAAAAAAAAAAAAAAAAACTCTCCCAATATTGCCACGTTGTAAAAAAAAAAGATTGGCAGTTGCTGCATATTTAGTGTGGGCTATGTTAGTGCACAGACTGCCGCTCAACCCCTCCCACACCTTATCACACATTGTTAATCCGTCATACTTCTCTTCCCTAGTAAGGCTGAAAAGAACTTCAGAATCTTTCTCAACACAATGCTGTGGGCAACTACTAGCAAATCAACTAGGAGTGGCACTCAAGCCCACACAGTTTTGCTCTTTCTTATGCAAGTACATAGCCGGGTAACTCTCCTTGTCATATGAGCATTCACTACCCAAGTTTCAGTTGCAAGATTGCACAGAGAAAGCAAAAGTTATTATAAGACAAAAATATAAGATAAATGAACTGACCACTCTTCTATGTCAGGCCTCCTCAGCCACTCGCCTCCCCTTTCTATACAAGCCAATTCCCCTGAAGTAAGAGTGTGCCCATCAACAGATGATTGGATTAGGAAGATGTGGTATATATACACAATGGAATACTCCTCAGCCATAAAAAAGAACAAAATAATGCCATTTGCAGCAACCTAGAACGAACTAGAGACTCTCCTACTGAGTGAAGTAAATCATAAAGAGAAGACAAATACCATACGATATCACATACCTAGAATGTAATATACGGCACAAATGAACCTTTCCACAGACAAGAAAATCATGGACTTGGAGAATAGACTTGTGGTTTGCCAAGGCGGGGGGGGGGGGGGGGGGGGCATGGCTTGGGAGCTTGGGGTTAATAGATGCAGACTATTGCCTTTGGAATGGATTAGCAATGAGATCCTGCTGTGTAGCACTGGGAACTATGTCTGGTCACTTATGATGGAGCATGATAATGTGCGAAAATAGAATGTATACATGTATGTGTAACTGTGTCACCACGCTGTACGGTAGAAAAAATAAATAAATAAAAGGTTAAAAATTTTTAAATAAAAAATTAAAACATTATAAATACAGAAGAAAAAGAATGTTGTGCTCTTTGTCGGCTGTTCTACAAGTGTATATTCAAAATGCAACGAGATGGCAAATGCTGAGAAATATAAATTTTTTGTGACGTGGGTGGAAGTGATATTGGCAAACTGCTCACATCTGACACGTGACGCCATTAACAAATGAGAACCTGGGAAAACTATACCAGCTAACAATTGAAGAAGAGAAAATCAGAGGGTGATGACAAGCCAGGTGCTTCAAAAGAGCTCATTTAAATATCAAAGGATTGGGCTGAAGCTCTTGGAAACAGTGTTAAAGCCCTGGAATATTTTTGCCAAGAAAAAAAAAATGACCTTGTTTATGCATGTACTGTGAAAACCAAACATAAAGTGGAGGATTGTACCATACCTCTGCACAAGCCTGGCAGGAAACAATTCTGCTGAGAAAAAAAAAAATCAACACCACACTAATCATTGAATTCCTAATGAAGTATTTTTTGCCAGTAATGCTACACAAAATAAATCAAACCCAGTCTCACAACTTACATTAAGTTTGGAACTCAATATGAATTTGGAATTCACTGGGGGAATTTTGTTGTTGTTATTTTGTTTAAAAAGAAAGTTTTCAAGTCCAAACCTTTTTACAGATGAACTGGCTAAACATCACAGAGAGAATCAGTGGTTTGCTGAGGTCACACAGCAGTATAGAACCCAGACATAGTCCTAGAGATGCTGAGGATCCATTAATTCAACATTTCTCCCGGTCATGTCTCTGACCTGAGCCTAAACTCCTCAGTTCCCCAGAGGTGATAATGGGAGTGGTGAGGCCGGGTCTGATTCATTTGGTATAGCGTTACATGCAAATAAAACTTCATCAAGGAGTTTCCATTGTGCTCGGTGGGTTAAGGACCCGATGTAGTATCCAGGAGGGTGCAGGTTCAATCCCTGGCTTCACTCAGTGGGTTTAAGGATCCAGTGTTGCCACAAGCTGTAGAACTCAGCTGCAGCTCCAATTCGACCCCTAGCCTGGGAACTTCCATATGCCACACATGCAGCTGTCAGGAAAAGAAGAAAAAAGAAAGAAAATCTTCATCAAGATTTCAAAGAAAGGCACATGTCCCATCTCCTGCCCTGTCACATTTTTTGCCTGTCATATTTCCCAAGAGATAAGGTGTTTCTGGGTAGGTCCTTCCAAAAGCAGGTAAGTCAAAGATGCAAAATTCAAAGGGAATCTTCTGGGTGATGTACCCTGGGTAGTATGTTGAATGGTTAAGGCTACAGACATTGTGGCTACATCATATTAGCTGTGTGATCATGGGCAGGTGAACTAACCTCTCTGAGCCTCAGCTACTTTATCTGTAAAATGGAGATAACAATAGCCACCCCCAGTGTGGTTGTAGGATGTAGTAAGCAAATGCCTGCCAAGTACCCAGAGTAAGATTCAGTCAAAGATAGGTTTCTACCCATCCCATTACTTCCTTTCCCTTCCTATCTCTTCCTATCCCAATCTTGGTCCAGTTCTTTAGGAATGCTTCCTCGCCTGCTATAATGTTGGCAATTCAAGGTAGAAGCCTGTGATGCTGATTACAGTAGATAAAAGGCAAGGGACAGAAGGAGTTGGGTTGGGCTACCACTGACCCCACCGCCCATGAACCTTTGCAACCACCAGTGGCTGAGCCCTTCTGTTAAGCAAGTAGGATACTTTTCTTTTCTTTTCTTTTCTTTTTTTTTTTTTTTGTCTTTTTCCCTTTTCTAGGGCCGCTCCAGAGGAATATGGAGGTTCCCAGGCTAGGGGTTGAATCGGAGCTGTAGCCGCCAGCCTACACCACAGTCACAGCAACTCGGGATCCTAGCCACATCTGCAACCTACACCACAGCTCACAGCAACACCAGATCCTTAACCCACTGAGCAAGGCCAGGGATCGAACCTACAACCTCATAGTTTCTAGTCAGATTCATTAACCACTGTGCCACGACGGGAACTCCAAGTAGGATACTTTTCTTAAGCTCTACTACTGTCCAGGCTGTAGAATGGAGCCTCTCAAAAGTCTCGGGTCCCAAATTTCATTTCCGAATAGCCTGTGCTAAAACCAGCTCCCACAAATCCTGTCAGCATCACTTGAGGAGGATGCTAGAGCTAAGTTCCCTGGCCAGATGGTCACATGCCTCCCTCCAAAGCCAGAAAACCAGGCACCTGGGTGAAGCTGCATTACAAGGTGGCTATTCACCATCACAGGGAGGAGGTAGGCAAAGGGCAGGGGCCTGAGAGTGCTCACGGTTCTTTGCTATTGGCAAGGGGGAAGGGAGACACCAAGTTATAGCATTTCACTGGGACACTGGCATGGTCTCAGTCCCAGGACCCTGGTCTACATGCTTCACTTGGTCAACATCTATCAAGTGTCTATTTCATTATCTGCAATGGTCCATTGCAACATATGGTCCAGGGGCCCCTGGGGTGGGGGCCACAAAGTCAACACTATTTTCATAAGAATACTAAAATGTTGATAACGTCTTCAGAATTTTCTATGTATAGCGCCATGTAATCTACAAACAGTGAGTGTTTTACTTTTCCAATTTGGACTCCTTTTTATTTCTCTTTCTTGTCTGATTACTGTGGCTAGGACTTTCCACTGTATTGTTAAATAAAAGTAGTAAGAGTGGGCGTCATTTTCTTATTCCTGATCTAAGAGGCTCTAAGAATGTGTACTCTGCTGCTTTAGGATGGAATGCTCTATAAATATCAATTAAGTCTTTCTAGTCTAATGTGCCCTTAAAGCCAAAGTTTCCTTACTGATTTCTTGTCTGGATGATCTGTCCATTGATGTAAGTAAGGCTTTAAAGTCCCCTGCTTTTATTACGTTACTGTAAATTTCTTCCTTTATGTCTGTTAATATTTGCTTCATGCATTTAGGTGCTCCTGTGTTGGGGGCTACAAGGATATATAATACAGCACAAGAAGTATAACCAATATTTTGTAATAACTAAATGGAATGTAACTTTTAAAAAGTGTGAATCACTATGTAGTACACCCAAAACTTATATAATATTGTACAGCAACTATACCTCAGTTAAAAAAAAAATACTAAGATGGGTGTTCGCATTATGGCTCAGCAGTAAGGAACCCGAGTGGTATCCATGAAGACCCCATTCAGTGGGTTAAGGATCTGGTGTTGCCATGAGCTGTGGTGTAGGTCATAGATGCGGCTTGGATCTGGTGTGGCTGTGGCTGTGGCATAGGCCCACAGCTGCAGCTCCAATTCGACCTCTAGTCTGACCTGTGTGGCCCTAAAAAGACCCCCCAAAAAAGTACTAAGATGTTGCTTTTTCTTAAACTTATAACCTGTCACTAATGTACAGTGTTTTTCAGCAGCTACACAATGCTCAGACATCATCAGTACTCTGATGGATGATGGAATGTGTTTGTGTTTCCTCGTGTTTTCAAAACTTCTCAGCTTCAGTTTTTAACATGGTAAATATCAATAAAGTGAGCCTGCATCAACAAAAATTCTTTGGGATCAGCAATCATTTTTAAGACTATAATACACGGGTCCAAAGTGCAAATGCATAGACAGTGATAAGCAGCTCTTCCTTTCTACTCTGTTCTCTAATCCACAGTCCTCTCCCCAGAGACAGGCATGTCAGCATGTTCCTGTGATTACTTCCTGATGTGGTCAAAGCACATACAAGCATATGTGTGTCCCTGTGATTACCACACTAATAGCATAGCACTGTGCACCTGTTCTCATCTATCTCTCCAGTCATCTCGATGAAGGCTTCCCATCACCGAAGGTCTGTACCTTAATCTACTCACCCAGGCCCCTGTTGAAAGATGCCTGGGTTGGAGTTCTCACTGTGGGGCAATGGGATCAGCAGTGTTTCTGGAGTTCTAGGATAAGGTTCAATCCCCAGCCCAGATCCTTAACAGGTTAAGGATCCTATGTTGCTGTAGCTGCAGCATAGATTGAAACTGCAGCTGGGATCTGAACCCTAGCCCAGGAACTCCATAGGCCACAGGACAGCCAAAAAAGAAAAAAAAAAAAAAAGAAAGAAAGACACCTGGGTTGTCCCTTCCATCTTTTGCAACTTACAAGCAATGCTGAAATGACAATGCTTCTACAAATGTCCTCTCATATATGGGATAGGATATAATCCATATCCTGCAGAGTATTCTATCCTGGGAAGGTGTGTCATTTATTTAGTCAACTCACTAAACAAAACTGAAAATCATTTAAGTGATTTTCAATTGTTGTGTAACAAACAGTTCCATAATAAACATCTTTGTACCTGAATCTCTTTTATTTATTTATTTATTTATTTATTTATTTTTGCTTTTTAAGGCCGCACCCACAGCACATGGAAGTTCCCAGGCTAGGGGCCCAATGGGACTCCAGCTGCTGGCCTACACCACAGCCACAGCAACTCAGGATCCTAGCCGCTTCTGCAACCTACACCACAGCTCACGGCAATGCAGGATCCTTAACCCACTGAGCAAGGCCAGGGATCAAACCCGCACTCATGGTTCCTAGTCAGATTCATTTCTGATGTGCCATGACGGGAACTCCTGTACCTGAATCTCTTAAAATGACTCCTTACAAAGAAACTGCTAAGTCAAAATGTGTTTGTATTTTAAATTTTTGTCAATATTGTCTATTTTCTCTCCAAAGAGGTTGTCCCAACCTACCTGTCTCCCACGTGTGTTTGAATGCCTCTTTCCCTGCAGCCTCACCCAAAATGTTTGTTATAAAAGCTTTTTGATTTTCAACAATCTAATAGGTGAAAATTTTTATCTTATCGTTGCTTTAGTTAGCACTTAATTATTCAAGCCCTTGGCATCCTTTTTTTTTTTTTTTTTTTCTTTTTAGGCCACACTGCCATATGGAAGTTCCCAGGCTAGTGATCAAATTAGAGCTGCAGCTGTGACCAATGCCACAGCCACTGCAATGAAGAATCAGAGCTGCTCTGCGTCCTACACCACAGCTCAAGGCAATGCTGGATTCTTAACCCACTGAGTGAAGCCAGGGAGCAAACCCGCATCCTCATGGATACTAGTGGGGTTCTTAACCCACTTGGCCACAAACGGAACCGCTTAGCATTCTTTTTTATGTTTAGAAATCATTTGTATTTCTTTTGCCTGGCTCTAGCTGTTTTTCACCCATTTATCTATTGAGTTGTAGGTCCTTTTCTTACTGAACTATAAAACTTTCGAAATATACATTCAGTAAAGTAGTTCTTTGTCTCCTATGCATACATCTCAAATATTTCCCTAACTTTTTATTTATATTTTGAATTTCTTTTTCTTTTTTCTTTTCTTTTTTAGGGCCACACCTGCAGCATATGGAGGTTCCCAGGCTAGAGGTTGAGTCAGAGCTGCAGCTGCTGGTCTGCACCACAGCAATGCCAGATCCTTAATCCACTGAACGTTCTTAACCCTCGTGGATGCTAGTCAGGTTTATAACCCACTGAGCCACAATGGTAACTCCCTGTATTTTGAATTTCTTTATGGTAATTCTTTGCTATGCAGAAATTTAAATGTTTGATGCAGTCAAACTTTCTAGTCTTTTATGGTTTCTAGGTTCTGTGTCTTAGCCTCAGAAAGTCTGGCTTCAGTGTGAGATTATGAAATTTTAACATTATTCATTTCTAAGATGTTTATGATTTCACTTTCCTACACTTAAGCTTGTGATCCATCTGGGATGTATTGGGTAGAAGGGGTGTTCTGTGCCCTTCCTCCTGGGGCTCTGCATAAGGGCTCTCGGATACTGTTTGGCAGCCACATATAAAACTCCTCATGAAAACCCCATTTCAAAAATGAGCACAGTGCATGACGCAGTAAAAGCAAAACATACAACTTCATTCACAATTTTGAAGCAGAAACTTAAAGGCAAAGGAACTTGGAAATGTCATCAACAGAGGGGCAGCCAGATGTGATACAAAGCGCCCTGGATGAAAAGCCTCTTGTTCCAGCCATGGGCTTTGACATCTCCTCTCCTCCTCGTCTATAAAATACTGGGCTTGTTCTGGTAAAGCCAGAGTTTCCTTCTGCAGTAATGTTTGAGATTCCAGAACTGCCTTGGGGCCTCTTTCCAAGACTTTTTCTTACGTCCCACAGATTCCTTGGTGAAATTCCCCTGAACCTACTGCATGGTCTGAAGAAGCTTCCTTGCCTTGCCTTGTCCTGGAAGCCTCAGATCACACCTCTGGAAGGAAGCCCCTCCTTTGTGTTGTCATTATTTTCAAAAGCCTTTTCAAAAATTTCTCCTGAAATTAGCAGTCTCCCATCTTCCCAGGTCTTACTCTTTGAAAGAAATTAGGGTAGTTTCCCCGATGTTAACAAGTGTCTCGGTTCAGCTAAGATACTGGAGCTGAGAGACATGAGTATGTGTGGCCCCTGGAGAGCATTAGGAAATGCTGAGTCTAGCTCTTGATAAGGAAAGAAGGTGACTTCTAAGGGATCTTCCATGCAAGCTGCATGACCCAGCAAAAGGCGCAGAAGCCAGGTGACTGTCATTTCCACCCTGAAGCAAGTAAATCAGAAATTTCTCAAAGCAGTTATTTCATCAGAGGCATGAGAAAGATTACTGTTTTTCTTTTTTCTTTTCTTTTCTTTCTTTCTTTTTTTTTTTAGTAATTAGGATTGTTTTCTAGGCAGCCAGAAGTACACATTTCACATATGAGGCAGGCTGATGTTAGAAGCCCAGAGCCTTCCCTGAACCAGTCTAGCTAAGAGTTCATTTCAATGGTGGGCTGCACAGATACAGATGGGATTGTGAGGAGGAAAGGGGAACATTGAATACCACGAATTAAGAAAAAATGAAAAGAACTGAGCCTTCAAGGTTGAGAGGCCTTGGTATTGATCACTCAAGGTCACAGTCTCGTTGTCTGAGAAACTTCTAGATCCCACGTTTGTGAATATAAAGATTCAGCACTCAAAAACCTAAATGCTATTTGTACATATTGCAGAATAAAAGGCTTGGAAGGACTCATTTCCAATGGCAGCTGTGTCTCCCTTGGGGGCTGAGGATGGGGGCGGCAGGAGGTAAGGTGAATGGAAACTCACTTTTTACTTTACTGCTTCCATGTTTTTTGTTTTGTTTTTTTAAATAAGAGATATTTATTCCACTGAATGTTGCAAACACATTTTTTAAAGACCTAATTGAGATCATTGTGTTCCATGAAAGAAAGGGGTGCTGGGGCAAGGCAATAGAGAGGAGGCTTTGGCCAGACCTGATGAACTCCGATGCTCTAACCAGAGCTTCCAGTGTCAGCTGAAGCCACCCTGGGCATTTGTATCATCTGCTCATCTCCTCATCCATGGAGATGACCTGCAAATGAAGTTCCTTTGCTGACCTGCTTTTGGGGTTGAGGCATGAGTGGGAGATCAGAAGGGCAGCATGAAAGGTGGACCTAGTGGGCTGGACCAGGAGCCTGAAGGTGAGACAGTCAAGGTCAGCCATCAAGGTCAAAAATGGAAACAACACACCTTTGCTGGGATTCTCCTCCTCTGCCTTTGACTCTAGCACTCTCAAGGGAGACAACAAGGCAGGTCCTGAGCTTTCCAATATCTGGCAGGAGGAAAGTGAGGGGCAGCTGGGAGGGCTTCCTCTGCCAGAAGGCTGGAGAAGCTCAAAGGTGCAGCAGATTTCCTGCTAAGAGAAAGGGGAAATTGGTCTTGACTCCAGCCCTAACCTGGAGCACTGAGAGGAGCTCAAGGTGAAGAGAATAAGATAAATCTCTGATTCCAGGCCCCAGTGACTAGGTGACTGAGCTGTTTTCTCAGGGGGTCTGCTGTCTGGCTAACGGGTATTGATTTTTTTTTTCCCCCATTTAATAAATCTGTTTTCAAAGTCTCAGGTTAAAGTGTGCCCTCCATGTAATTTTTCACCTGGTGGAGGGACCAGGGTAGAAGGTTTTGGGATTTATGTGGTTTAAATCCCATGTAATTTATCTATGTCTTTCTCCCCCCCACCCCAATAAAAGTCACATCATCTTTGGACGTTTTCTGCATGTATATTTTGCTTGTACAAATACACAGACTTCTCCACTGGGTTAGACGTCCCTATGTTTCTACAGCCTTGACAACCACGCTCCTTGTCTAAGTTCATTTCTGATGCTTTCCTATGAATTCCACCATCTGTAACTTGATACCCAATCCCTCAGTATTGTTTTAAAGCTTGAATCCAAGGTGACCACCCTTCTAATTCAGCAGTTGGTTCTGAAACAGACTCTGGAGCGGGAGCATGTGGCTGCTGACCTCATCAGTGGCATCAGATTGGTGATGCTGACCATCCTTTGTCACAGGTTTGGGTGGTCTCCGATTTTTAGATAGTCTATGATATAAATTCATGGAGACCTTCCATGCAATGCCTATCTCTGACTTATGCCTCTTCCAGGAGGAAAACAAAAGTAAACTAGTGTTTCACGTCTGGCATCACCCTGGAAGAACCCTCACAGGCCTAGGGGACCCTGAAAACCAATGCTCTGACCAGGCAGATTCCTGGCCCAAGGAGGAAGGGACGGATTGAACCTAAAAGGCCTAATACTTGCTGCTCAGACCTATCCCTCTCTGCCAAGTTCCCAGGCCGCTTGTTGCTCTGCTTCTCTCCCGTCACACCCCTTATAAGCAACAATTTAACCAGAGGCAGACTTGAAAATTAACTACAAAATATCGGAATCAATACGGTCTTTAGCCCCCTACCCCAGCATCACTGCAGCATCTTAGCCTAGACAAATAGGTAATAAAGAATTTTTTTTTTGTGGCCCCCTTTGGCATCTCTCTCGGGAAAGCTGAGCTAATTAAACAATAAAAGTTACCAGCTGGTAGAGATCTTGGCTCTGTGCTTTGAAGCCGAGATAATAAGCCTTTTGAACAAACTGCAAGATAAGGGACAAGGGGAAAATTCAGCGGGAATTTTGCACAGATTCTTTCTTATCATATCATGACATGGTTTTCACATCAGATATTTTACAGCCCTTCAATCTGATTATGGTACAATTAGTCCCACTTCCAAACCTGATTAGCCACTCCGGTCTTGTTTCTTACAAAGATTAATTTTAGACTTTTCTCAATTAGGATGAAATGTCAACCAAAATGTAATACATGAAAAGTGTTATTAAAATTATCATAATAACAACTTATGCTCCCTCACATTAAAGCATGTCACACATTTGCCTACAATGTGTGGTTGAATCCCTTTTCTTCCCAAACTTAAAAGCAAGAGATACGGGAGCTGAATATGAATGAAACATGCTGTCAAGAGCTTTGCAAATGCTGCCCTAATTCATGCAAAATCAAATTTATCTCCACTGGATTAAGTTTAACTGATTCTGGGCCACACGGTTGCCAAAGATAGGGTGTTAAACGCCTTTAGGAAACAATAATGTAGGAAATATCCACTGGATTCTCACACTTTTCTATTTGAACAGTCAAATATAGGGCATTTGCCCTTTATGAATTAGCAATGAGATTGGATAGCACTGATTTTCCTTGGGAATTATATGAGATACTTTATTTTTAACCAGAAGCTTAAAAAGTGTGATGAAATCAATGCTTTAAATTTAAGTCCGCATAGGACCTCAAGAAAATGTTCTTATCAAAGGGACGAACAGGCTTGCAAAAATGAAGAGCAGATTGAGGAAATTCTGGCTAAATTTTTTTTTTTTTTGTCTTTTCTAGGGCTGCATCCACAGCATGTGGAGGTTCCCAGGCTAGGGGTCTAATCAGAGCTATAGCCACCAGCCTACACCAGAGCCACAGCAACGCGGGATCCGAGCCGAGTCTGCAACCTACACCACAGCTCACGGCAACGCCAGATCTTTAACCCGCTGAGCAAGGCCAGGGATTGAACCCGCAACCGCATGGTTCCTAGTTGGATTCATTAACCACTGAGCCATGACGGGAACTCCCTAAAATTCTTGATAGACAAGAGTGGCTGTTATTCCTCTTTGCCATGAAAGTCTGATGTCTGAATGATAGTTTAAGAAAAGAAAGGAAATAAGAAGCACAACTTCTATTTCTAGCCAGAAGCTAGAAGAAACCCTCAGTTGCTGGCACTGAAGCTAACCTTGGCATTTATATTCTGAACCAGTTCTGGGGATGAAATCGCAAAGGCAAGGCCTGGGTTTTAGCTGACATACAAATGAATTAGAAACATCTTCAATTTACATTTTTGGAAAATGAAGGCAAGTAACCAAGAAAAAAAATAAAACCATGCTTTATTCAACAACCTAGGAATGTAGATATAATAACTACTATTTCTAATATTTCAAGGGTTTTCAAACAATGTTTTTGAGAAAGAAAGGTAGGGGTGTGTGTCTGTCTGTCTGTGTCCGTGAGTGCACATGCATATGTGTGTGTGTGTGTGTGTGTGTGTGTGTGTGTGTGATCTTTCAGAAACAAAATTAGTGGAGTTCCCTGGTGGCATAGTGGTTAAGAATTCAGCGTTGTCACTGCTTTGGCTCAGGTTTGATCCCTGGCCTGGGAAATTCTACATGCTGTAAGCACAGCCCAAATGAAAAGCAAAAAACCAAATTTGGTATCCTACTACAATACAAATTTTACCATCAATATTCATTAAAGGGCTATCCCTGCAGGCCATGCTGTAAGAGGCTGCTCCTTCTTAACAAGGATGGATGCCAGCCACCACCACAATGGTGCAGGTATAAAAATGGTCTCTATGTTTCTCCTCACAGCACATAGGTTGAGAGGATGAAATGGGTAGAAGATTCAGCATCCAGGAACTTCCCGCTGTGGCTCAGCAGTACCAAGCTGGACTAGCATCTATGAGGATGTGGGTTCAATCCCTGGTCTCACTCAGTGGAGTAATGATCCAGCATCACCGTGAGTAGTGGTGTAGGTCACAGACTTGGTTCAGATCTGGCATTGCTGTGGCTGTGCCATAAGCTGGCAGCTACAGCTCCAATTTGACCCCTAGCCTGGGAACTTCCATATGTGAAGGGTGTGGCCCTAAAAAGAAAAAAAAAAAAAAAAAAGAGTCAGCATCCAAAGGTGGAAGGTGATACTGAGCCCATCATCTCATAATAGAGAGTCATCAGGTTTCCTCTGCTCAAGCAAGGCAAGTTCTAGTCCTGGGAGGAGGTGATGTGTTCAGGAACCCATGTGGCTGATATAGGAGGACCTGGACACACAGAGGCAAGCTTTCCTGCCTCTACTCTGAGCCTTAGAATCATGAATGGGGGAGAAAAGGCAACCATACTGGGCACCACTCACCAGGAGCTCAGCCAGCTGCTCTGCGAATATCACTCCCTGCAGCCCTATGGCAACCTTGGAAAGTGAGAACGTGTTCTGCTCATAACAAAACTGAGGTTCAGAGCCCAAAGTCACCAGCTAATAAGTGGCAGAGTCATGACTTAAATCCAGATCACTCCATCACTGAACTGCCCCATTATTCAATTCTGTATCACCAGAACCGGGATCCTTTGGTCTCCTGTTACACACAGGATGAAAAAGTAACTCCAAGTGTCTGCAGAGCCTCATTATCCAGCATGTTATCCACCCATTCATTCTAGAGCCACCAAGCACCTTCTGTGGCAGGTACTGTTCTAGATGCTGGCAGTGAACAAGGACAAAGGACAAAGCCCTTGGTTTGCCTTCAAGATAAAGAATAAACAAGTCAAATCAGAGGTGGAATGTCAGGTGCCAGGAAGGGTACACCTTATCAGAGAGGAAGGGTAAGGGGGCGGGGAATGGCAGGGGTGGGGCTGTGTATTAGCTTCCTGCTGCAGCTGTAACAAATGACTACAATGTTGATGGCGGAAAAGAACAGAAACTTACTTTCTCACGGTTCTGGAGGCCAGAAGTCCAACATCAGCCTTATCAGGAAGGACTTGCTCCCTCCAGAGGCTCTGTGGGCGGGTCCCTTTCTTGCCTTTCCAGCCTCTGCGGGCTGTCGGCGTTGCTCGTGGAGGCATCTGCCTCCATCTGCATGTGCGTGGCCTTCTCCCTGTCTGTCTCAAATCTCCCTCTGACTTTCTCTTATAGGGACACCTGTCATGGGATTTGGGGCCCACCCAAATAATCCTGGGTGATGTCCTGATCTCAAAATCCATAATTATATCTGCAAGGGCCCATTTTCCAAAAATGGTCACCTTCATGGGTTCTGGGTATTAGGATGAAGACATACCTTTGGGGAGGCCACCCTGCTTCCATTCCTCACGGGGTGGTGGGGAAAGCCCTTCCTGTGCAAAGGACATTTGAGCAGAAGGAAGCTGAATAAAGTGAGGGAGAGATGGGGCTCCCTGGGCACGTGATGGCAGGGAGAGGCAAGCCCACAGCCTGAGGTGGGAGAGTGCCAGGGTCTGAGTCATGGCAAGGAGGCTGTGTGGTTGGAGTCGTATGAACAATCAGTGGGTGACAGGAGGAGGTAAACTGTGATGAAGGGTCTGGTTGCCACATGTGACAGCAGACTTGTCTGAAGGGTACGAACTGTTTCCATCCTGTGACCCACAGGAGGCCAATGGGTCTAACAGTGGGTGAGATGAACACACAAGGACAGCTCACCACCACGTTTCTTCAAAAGAGTTCAAGAACTCTGGCAGAGTAAACTTTTATGATCAAAAGGTAAATGACAGTATATAAACTATATCCCTCCTATTTTATAAATTGACACCTCTGAAAGGATTTCTCTGATCTACATCACTGAGTTTAAGAATCTCTTTTTTATTTCCTTAGACCCCTGTCCATGGCAGTCCCACACCCATCGTGATGGGCTGTGATGGCTTAAGCTGCGGTGTCTCCCGGCCTGATCGCCACACTTCTTGAGAGCAGGAGATAATGCATCTTTATACCCCACACCTACACATGTCTGGCCTATAGAAGGCAAACAATGAATGCCTGTTGAATGAGTGAATGAGTAAATGAATAATGGAGCTCTCATTTCATTCATGCTTGAAACACCACCTGATCAGACTCCAAAGCAAGTTTTAGCCCTGAAGGGTTTATTTAACCTAGCAGTAAATGTAACTAAGAATATATTTATCCTCATACCTGGAGACAGTGAAATAAGAAACAGAGCTTTGCTTTCTTTTTCCTTCTTCTTTTTTGTTTCTTTTTTTTTCTTTTTTTGGTTTTTAAGGCCACACCCAAAGCATATGGAAGTTCTCAGGCTAGGGGTTGAATCAGAGCTGCAGCTGCCAGCCTACACCACAGCCAATGCAATGCAGGATCTGAGCTGCATCTGCAACCTACACTGCAGCTCATGGCAACACTGAATGAGGCCAGGGATCGAACCTGCACCTTCATGAATACTAGTCGGGTTTATAACCCACTAAGCCACAATGGGAGCTTTGCTTTCTATTAGCACAATTAGAGCACTTAGAGACCTTGGTTCTAGTTTTATCTTTGCCAAGAGCTGTGTGACCTCAGACAAATCACGTAACTTTTCTGGGCTCTGGGTCCTCACCAGCAATAAATCCCAGAGTCAGTGATCTCAGCCAGCTGTCCTCAGAAATCCAGAGCCTTTCTGGACATCCAAACTGAGCTTGAGAACCTCCTTCTCTGTGATTCTCACTGCCTAATAAACTCAATTGGTTCTGCTAAAGCTTGTTTCTCAAAATTCTCTGCTAAAATAACCCCCAAAGAAGAAAAGACTGAATGACTTACTACTTCAAGAGAGACTGGGGCTGCCCTCAGAGGCTAGAAACTTATTTAAATGTTTTTTAAGAAATATATTTTTAAATCTCTGTTGAATATTTAAAACTCATGTGAATTTGGTATCCTACTCCACAACATATCTGCTTGCTTAAAAAATAATGTATCTTTTCTGACGAAATTTCCAGCGTAACCATTACACAAAGGCTCCCTGGAAGACAGGATGGGCCCTTTCTTGTTTTTGTTTTAATAATTCAATGAATTTTATTATATTTATAGTTGTACAACCGTCATCACAACCTAATTTTAGACCATTCCCATCCCAAACCCCCATCCCACCCCACCCCCCAAACTGTCCCCTTTGGCCACCACAAGTTTTTCAAAGTCTGTGAGTCTGTTTCTGTTCTGCAAATAAGTTCATTTGTATCCTTTTTTTTAGGTTCCACATATAAGTGATAGCATATGACATTTGTCTCTCACTGAGGATGGCCCTTTCTTTATGTATGGGTTGCCTTTCAGGATATAAGGAATTTTAGGAATTAGAGAAAGATTGCATATCTGAGGCCTTGCAAGGTCCTAGCAAACACTCCCTCCGTCCTTTTGCCGGAAACGCCCTTGGGGCAGCTTGGTTTTGGCTCCACTCACCCCTCCAAGAATAACTGAGGTTTTGGGGGGGCGGTCAGGGAAGCTTTCCAGGAGCCTCTATATTCCTCCCATGGGGACAGCTGTCTCCTCTGGCACCTACAGTAGACCTCGTCCTGGGCATTCCTGGACCAGTACCCTGGGTTAGCCCTGGGTTTTCCCTCACTGCTATGGAAGTGAGTCTCCTTTTGCCCTGTTGTTTTTAGTCCTGACCCTAAAGCAAGCTTACTTTCATTTCCTTCACTTTTCACAAGGTTGGAAGCAAATGCTCTTCTCATTCACCTCTGAAACAGAGGTCCCTTCATTCTCACTGTTCCCCTTTTACTCTTTCTTCCTAGAAACCTCTTATCTCTTGCCATCTCCCTATATCTCCTCCAAGGATGAGAGACTGTTTTCACCTTTGAGCATTCACCAGGGGTCTCCACATCAGAGACCAGAGGCCTCGGGCCTTTTCCTGGGCAAAAGTCCCTAGAAGGGCCAACCTAGAGGAACCAGGTTTCTGGGGAAAGCCTAGAGACCCTAGGAAGTCCTTCCAGACAGTTCCTTCCACTGTTGCTGTAGTTATCAGAAATAATTTCTTTTGCACAGATCTGCATAAGACTCCGTCAAATCCTATTTTGAATTACAAATGAAGAGTGTTCCCATATACCTTAGCAAACGCACATGTTAAAAATGGCAAAGAGTAGAGTTGAGATAATCTGGAAATCTTGTGACAGTTTTGTGAACAATTTGTTAGTACAGGTTGGGGGGTGGGAGGTTAAATATCTGTTTGTGGGTTTGCCCCATTGACTGTAGAAGGCATTTCTGTAGGAAAATGCATTACTCGAAGATACATAATACTTTGCAAACCATAAGCAAGTGGAAAGTTGAAAGATACCTTGGTATCTTTAAAATGCAAATTTTATACAAATCATGCAAATCATAATGTTTTTATACCATGCCCTTCAAGTTATTTCTGGCATTTTACATTTTGCATAGTTCCTCTATTAAGCCTGACTTCTTGATTAGAAAGCAGAATGAGAGAAAAGGAGTCTATTAAGGTTGTAAGATTGAACAGCAAAAGTCCAGGATCCAAAAATTGGAGGAGAGTCATATTACTCCCCACTGAAAGAGTATGTAAATACCATTGTATCTGAGGTCTCAACCATGAATGGGTCAGCCTATAAAGGGTTCTGCTTAGGTTTGACTTTTCCCCTTGTGGTGCCTTTTGGGGGTCCTTGTGGAAATGGTGGAAGTGGGTCCTACCTGGTGACAAATTCAACACAACAGTGAGATCCACATGGTGCTGGATTCTACAACAGCACTGACTGGCACCATACTGCACCGTAGATATGACATGGGTTAAATAGCTATTTGTAGGTTTGCACCCATTGACTATGGAAGGCATTTCTGTAGGAAAATGCATTTCCAATTCCAAGTGTATTTAACCCATATTGAATTCAAATGGTTAATATTTGGTGGCACTATAAATATATAAAAATACAGACGCCATGCTAACAAATAGATATTATAGGAAGTTGAAAAAAAGATCTTCCTCAGAGTTCCCGTCATGGCGCAGTGGTTAACGAATCCGACTAGGAACCATGAGGTAGCGCGTTCGGTCCCTGCCCTTGCTCAGTGGGTTAACGATCCGGCGTTGCCGTGAGCTGTGGTGTAGGTTGCAGACGAGGCTCAGATCCCGCGTTGCTGTGGCTCTGGTGTAGGCCAGTGGCTAAAGCTCCGATTCGACCCCTAGCCTGGGAACCTCCATATGCCCGCGGGAGCGGCTCAAAGAAATAGCAAAAAGACAAAAAAAAAAGAAAAGACAAAAAAAAAGATCTTCCTCCTCTAATAATGAAGTTCTCCCTCTTTTTCTTTAAAGTCAAGTTTCTGGAAAGAGCGGGATTGCCTTGACCTCACTCAGCTGTCCACACAGTCAAGTTTCTCTCATCCAATTTCCTCACACAGCTCTGGTAGAAATCACCAAGACATCTGAAGCAGTTTTGAAGATATATCTACAAATTCTTTGCGATTTCTCCCCTAAAGGGGTGGAGTGTAATCCCCTCCTCTTGAGTATGGGCTGTACCTAGTGACCTACTTCAAGTGAAAAGAAAATGGCGCAAATGGTGGGTTATCACTTCCAAGATTAGGTTGTAAAAAGACCACAGTTTTGTCTTGCATCATGTGCTATGAAGAAAGCTAAGGACATACATGGAGACATTGTGGTTTTTGTTTCAGACCACCTCAACCAAGCAAATGCCAAATAAATCAAGTCAAATGAATTGTTTGGTTTCCCAGTGCATATAAAAGTTATGTTTACACTATACTGTAGCGTATTGTGTGAAGTAGCATTGTGTCTTTAAAAAGTAAACACCTTAATTAAAGAATACTTTATCGCTAAAAATTGCTAGCCATCATCTGAGCCTTCAGTGAATCATAATATTTATGCTGGTAGAGGGTGTTGCCTTGATGTTGATGGCCGCTGTCTGATCAGGGTGTTTACTGAAGGCCTGGGGTGGCTGTGGCAATTTGTTACAATAAGACAATAATGAAATTTGACTCATCAATTGATGATTTCTCTGTAGCATGCAATGCTGTTCAATGGCATTTTACTCATAGTAGAACGTCTTTCAAAACTGAAGTCAGTCCTCTCAAGCCCTGTCACAGCTTTATAAGCTAAGTTTATGTGATATTCTAAATCTTTTTTTGTTTGTTATTTCAACAATCCTCACGGCATCTTCACCAGGAGTAGATTCCATCTTAAGAAACCCCTTTCTTTGCTCATGCATAAGAAGCAACTCCTCCTCCACAAAATTTTTATCCTGAGAGCATATCATAGCATTTCAATTACATCTTCAGGCTCCACTTCTCATTCTAGTTCTCTTATTTCCACCACATCTGCACTTACTTCTTCCACTAAAGTCTTGAGTCCCTTAAGACATCCATGAAGTTTGGAATCAACTTCTTCCAAACTCCTGTTGATGTTGATATTTTGACCTCTCCCCATGAATCATGAATGTCTTTACTGGTATCTAGAATAGTGAACACTTTCCAGAAGGTTTTTAATTTACTTTTCCCAGATCCATCAGAGGAATAATTTTCTATGGCAGCTACAGACTTAAAAAATGTATTTCTGAGAGTTTCCTTCATGGCTCAGGGGTTAACAAATCCAACTAGGATCCATGAGGATGAGGGTTCAATCCCTGGCCTCACTCAGTGGGTTAAGGATCCTGCATTGTGGTGTAGGCTGTGGTGTAGGCTGGCAGCTGCAGCTCTGATTCAGCCCCTGGCCTGAGAACCTCCATATGTCACGGGTGTGGCCCTAAAAAGCAAATAATCAAAATTACTTTTTGATCTACAGGCTGAAGAATAAATGTTGCATTATCAGGTATGAAAACAACATGAATCTCATTGCACAGTACATCTCCAGCAGACCTCTTGGTTGACCAGATGTCAATGAGCAGTACTATTGGCAAGGAATCTTTTTTTTTTTTTTAAGAAACAAGTTTCAACAGTGGCGTAAAATATTCAGCAAACCATGTTGTAGATAGACGTGCTATTGTCCACACTTTGTTGTTCCATTTATAGAGCACAAGCAGAGTAGATTTAGCCTAATTCTTAAGGGCCACGGGATTTTTGAAGTAATAAAGTGAGCATTGCCTTCAACTTAAAGTCACCAGATGCATTAGCCCCTAACAAGAGAGTTAGCCTATCCTTTGAAGCTTTGAAGCCAGGCATTGACTTCTCCTCTCTAGCTATGAAAATCCTAGATGGCATCTTCCAACATAAGGCTGTTTTGTCTACATTGAAAAGCTGGTTTTTAGTGTAGCCACCTTCATTATATCCAAGCTAGAGCTTCTGGATAACTTGCTGCAGCTTCTACATCAGTGCTTGCTGCTTCACCTTATACTTTTATGTTCTAGAGACAGCTTCTTTGCTTAAAACTCATGATCCAACCTCCGCTACCTTCATACTTTTCTTCAGCAGCATCCTCATTTCTCCCAACCTTCATGGAATTGAAGAGAAATAAGGGCCATGCTTAGGATTAGATTTTGGCTTAAGGGAACGTTGTGGCTGGTTTGATCTTCTACCCAGACCACTACGACTTTCTCCATGTCAGCATTTATTTGCTTTCTTTATCATTTGTGTGTTCACTGATGCAGCATTTTTAATTTCCTTCAACAACTTTTCCTTTGCATTCATAACTTATAAACTGTTTGATTCAAGACGCCAAAGTCCTATCTCACCAATTTTTTTTTTTTAGGGCCGCACCCATGGCATGTGGAAGTTCCTAGGCTAAGGGTCAAATCGGTGCTACAGCTGCCAGCCTCCACCACAGTCACAACAACTCAGCATCTGAGCCTTGTCTTCGACCTACACTGCAGCTCATGGCAACACAAGATCCTTAACCCACTAAGCAAAGCCAGGGATTGAACCGGCACCCTCATGGACACTAGTCAGATTCGTGTCTGCTAAGCCCTATAAAACTAGGTATGCCTGTCTGTCCTGAGCAGTCCTTAGAGAAGCCCGTGGGGGGACTTGAAGCCTCCAGCCAAGAGCCATGTGAGTGGCCATCTTGGGAGTCAATCCAAGCCCAGTCAAACTTTAGAGACGACAGCCCTGACTGTCAACTTGACCACAAAGCCATGAGGGATCCTAAGCCAAAACCACCACCCAGCTAAGTCATTTCTGCATTCCTGACCTTCAGAAACTGTGTGACATATTAAATGTTTGTTATTTTAAATTACTAAATTTGGGGGTGACGACTTATGCAGTAATGGATAACTCAGTAATGATATCCAGCCAGTGAGTATATCAAAGATACAGTGGTGGATACCTATGCTTCTTATGGAACAAAACCATGACTGTGTTTTTAAACCTTTACTTGACTGAAGTTCTGCTGTATGTGACATTTCTTTTTCTTTTTCACATTCCCTTCCAGAATCATGAAGCCTCTGCCCCCTTATCTTCTGTATAATCCCACCTCTCATATCAACCTTTCTTGGCCTCTCCTCCCTGAGGTTCGAGTTCTATCTTACTGTTTTCTCACTTTACACACACTGCCTCATCCACCGAGATTTTGATTAACACTTATTCTCTTGAAGGCAGGTGACAACCTCTCAGGAGCAGATGAAGAACACATTATCTCATATAATTGGGTAAAAGGGGATACAGCTAGTGTAGCTCACAGAATTCCTACAAGATCTGCAAGCATTTGGCCCCAGGGACTAGAAACCAGGACTCAATACTACCAGGATATCTCTGGCCATTTCTTATCTCCCCTTCCTTGGGTGTGATTGTTTGTCACATTCTTTTTTTTTTTTTTTGTCTTTTTGCCTTTTCTAGGTTAGGGGTCTAATCAGAGCTGTAGACGCTGGCCTACGCCAGAGACCCAGCAACATAGGATCTGAGCTGCGTCTGCGACCTACACCACAGCTCATGGCAATGCCAGATCCTTAAGCCATTGAGCAAGGCCAGGGATCGAACCCACAACCTCAGAGTCGTTAACCACTGAACCATGATGGGAACTCCCACATTCTTTTTTAACTACAGATAGACCCTGTCTACAAGATGGAGAAGACAGCACCATATCTGTCAGTCCCACTGGGACCACACAGAATTAGTTTTGCAAAAGAGGGGACGACAGTAAGATAGAAATGTCCCATGTCAGAGTTCTTGTCATGGCTCAGCAGGAATGAACATGACTGGTTTCCATGAGAATGCGGGTTTGATCCCTGGCCTCACTCAGTGGGTTAAGAATCCCACATTCCCATGAGCTGAGGTGTAGGTGCAGACGTGGCTTGGATCCCGAGTTGCTGTGCCTGTGGCATAGGCCAGTAACTACAGCTCTCATTCAACTCTTAGCCCAGGAAATTCCATATGCTGAATGTGTAGGAAAAAAAAAAAAAAAAGTCATATGTTCCCCATGGTGGAGAATGGATGGATGACTCCATCACTGGCCTCATGCTATCTCCTGAACTCCAGACCTGGGCATCAGCTAGCTCCCAGACATCTCCAGTTGCATAAATGCTAAGCACTATGTTAGTTTGCGAGGAGTTCCATAACAAAGAATCAAAAACTGATTGCCTGTGAACAATGGAAGTTATTGTCTCACAGTTATGGAGGTCTCAAAGTAATCCGAAATCAAGCTGTTGACAGGGCCCTGCTCTGTCTGAAAGTGCTGGGGAAGAATCTGTTCCAGGTCCCTCTCCTAACTTCTGGTAGTTCCCTGGCTTATGGCTGGCATCACCCCAACCTCTGCCTTGTGTACAGGTCTGATTCTGTGTCCACATTTCCCCCTTCGTATAAGGCACCAGCCATACTGAATTAGGACCCATCCTCATGACCTCATCTTAACTTGACTACACCTGCAAAGATCTCATTTCCAAATAAGGTCACAGACTGATGGACTGTGGGTAGGACCTCAACATATGAATGTCAGAGGGACACAAGTTAACCCATAATGGACACTGTAAGAATTCCAATAGAGACTTCATTGTCTTTGCCTATTATTTTCTCCCTTCCTATTCCCTTAATTGGTTCCTTTCCTCATATGTGTTGTCTTCATTACAGATGTCACTAGATGCCCTGTCATCCGAACCAGAAACCTGGAAGTCATTTTAGTCTGATTTTTTTCTTTTCTCTTCAATCTTCATTAAGTCCTGCCGGGATCATACCAAAAATGTCTCCTAACCCCAGAGTGACATTCTTTAGCTCAGGTCCTTAATGCTTCCTATATGGATGTTACCAACACCTTCAAAGGGGTTTATTTACCTCTAGTTTAGCTCACTGTTCTGCCCACCCTACCCGCTCCCCTACCATCAATCCATCCAATACCCAGAAGCCTGTGAGATCTGTCAAAAATAGAAAGATTGTTTTCTACAGAAAAGAAACAAACTCATGAACATGGAGAAGAGACTTGTGGTTGCTGAGGGGGAGGCAGTCGGATGGACTGGAGTTTGGGGTTAGTAGATGCAAACTACTGCATTTGGAGTGGATGAGCAATGTGAGCTGCTATGTAGCACAGGGAACTCTTATCTAGTCGCTTGTGATGGAACATGATGGAGGATAATGTGAGAAAAAGAATGTAGGTATATGTATGACTGGGTCACTTTGCTGTACAGCAGAAATGGACAGAACATTGTAAATCAACTATAATAGAAAAAATTAAAATCTCATAAAAAAAATAGAAAGGTTGTTTTTAACCCCTTCGGAACATTTCCAGTAAGTCCCATAAATGAAATCAAAACACGAAAGTATTAGTAAAGCCCTCCACCCCAGGACCTGACACTGTGGTCCCTTCACAGTCTTGCCCTTGGCCATTCTTCTCTCTAACCTTCACCCAGACTGAAGTGGTTGCAGTTCCCCTGCAACCTGGCCTCTGCCCCTCCCCACCATATACCCATCCAAGGCCTCCTTATTCTTTAAGGCTCAAGGACTTCCTCTGGAAAGCCTACTTTCTTAGTCCGTTTTAGATGAGGTATAAAAAAAGCCATAGATGGGATGGCTTAAACAACAAATCTTTTATTTTTCTTTATTTATTTATCTACTTTGCTTTTTAGGACTGCACATGCAGCACGTAGAAGTTCCCAGGTCAATTCGGAGCTGCAGCTGCTGGCCTATGCCACAGCCACAGCCACAGCCACGCAGGATCTGGAACCCACTGAGCAAGACCAGAGATCGAAACTGCATCCTCATGGATACTAGTTAGGTTCTTAACCCAGTGAGCCACACAGGAATTCCCTAAACAACAAATCTTTATTTTTCACATTTCTGGAGACTTGGAAGTATTACACCAAGGAGCCAGCAGATCAATGTCTGGTAAGAGCCCACTTTCTGGTTTGTGGTGTGTAAAGAAAATCTAAATGGAGTCACATTGCTAAGAGAACTCTCTGAAATGGCCCCGGAAAGCCATTGAGGAAGAGTGACTTAATGCACGTCTCAGCCTGGATTCTGGATGCATCCTCACCTTTTGGCACATATTTTCCTAACAAAGTTATCCAGTACATCTGACAGAAACTCAAGACACTTAACAGACCCTTTCCCTAAAAGAGCTTGTCAGAGCCATCACTTAAGGACAGATACTTCCCTTCTGCGTCAGCTCACAACTTCATGGTTTTCGCCTTTGTAAACCCTAGCTCTTCCTCTTCCCCTTCCCTGGAACACTCTTGCCATTTTACCCAAATCTGTGTCTCCCAAACTGCAATTCTTTCTTTTCTTTTTTCCTTTTTTTTTTTTTTTTGTCTTTCTAGGGCCGCACCCTCGGCATATGGAGGTTCCTAGGCTAGGGGTCTAATCGAAGCTGTAGCCACTGGCCTATGTCACAACCACATCAACTCAGAATCTGAACTGTGTCTGCAACCTACACCACAGCTCATGGCAATGCCATATCCTTAAACCACTGGGCAAGGCCAGGGATCAAACCCGCATCCTCATGGGTACTAGTTGGGTTCTTAACATTGAGCCACGACAGGAACTCCTGAATTGCAATTCTCAGGACTCCAAATTTTAAATTTTAGGACACCCATCTAGTGTCTGACAATTGCTTCTTAGTGTGGGAAAACTCCCCATTCTTCATCAGAATTGGAGTTAGAATCCTTTTGGGCACTGATGCTGCTGGGCAGCAATAGGCGAGGTGCTCCACGCCAGCCAGGTGAGTCCTCACCAGCACCAGTGGGTGGACCCACTGGCAGAAGCCCTGACACGGGCTGGTGGGCAAGGATGACTCAACTCACATGGGGTTCCTGGACCTAGGCAGTGTCCTGGCTGAGGCTCTTTGCTAGATCGTTTCACCCAACTCTTCCCGGAAGGATCCCCCGCCCTCCTTAAGAGGCAACTAAAAATAAACCAGCTAAGTCCCAGTAACAGGAGGAGTTAGAATATTCAGTTCCTACCATGTGATGATAGCCTCTCTTTTGGCACATAAGCTGGGAAGGACAGGGACTGTGTGTTCAGCTTTATAGACCCAGCCCTAAAGACAGGGAGGGACACACAGAGAGTGACGATACCAGCAACTGCTATTTATTGAGCACTGTCCATGTGCCAGATACTGCTAGAAGCTTCATGTGTATTCCATCTATTCGTCTTCACAGTATTATGAAGTTAGAGCTATGACTACCCCCATGGCATAGATGGGGGTACTGCGGCACAGAGAGGTCAAGGAATTCACCCAAGATTGCACAAGTAAGAGGCAGACCAGGGATTTGGGAGTTCTCAGGCCAGAGACTGAACCCACACCACAGCAGCAACCTGAGCCACAGCAGTGACAATGCTGGATCCTTAACCAGCTGTGCCATAAGGGAACACCTCTCACTTCATCTAAGTACACACAAAGTCACTTTTAGGAAGGTCACCTCAAGGCTGGAGATCTTCACCCTCTAAAGCACCAAAAACACCCATGCCCACCAGAGGGCCCAATCCAGGCCCCATTCACTAGTGGGCAGGCACTAGAGCCAGGACCCCCAGGGCCCTGCAGCCAGATATCCTGGGACCCAGCTCTATCAGTGGGTAGGTAGAGGCCCTTTGCCAGGTACCAGAATCCTTGGCCCCACCCACCAGTGAGCCTGCTCTAGCCTTGGGAGCAGCTTTACCCACCAGCAGGTAGACACCACTGACAGGACAACCACATCCCCGAAGCCTGCAGATCCAGTCCACCCACCAGCAGGCCAGCACTAGCCCCAGGACTGGTGTGGCTCTAGTACCACCCATCAGCATGCCAACATCAGCTCTGAGACCCCTGCACCCCACAGCCAGACCCCAGGACCCAGCTCTGCCTATCCACCAGTGAGCCAGCTCTATCCCTGCCTCCAACCTCCACCACCACCCACGGTTCCACACTGAGCTGCCTTCCATGACCCAGCCCTGCCAACCAGCAGCAGGCAGCCCTGCATAAGCAGGATCTGGCAACCAAATGGACCAGGCACCAACCAAGCCTACCAGACAGTCCACAGTAGTCAGCCTGCTGCAGCAGAAGGACCCACACAGCCCACATAGGAGGCACCTCCATAGCTCTGGTGATAAGAGAAGGATGCACTTCTGGGACACATAGGACACAGACTGCTATGTGTAAAATAAATAAGCTACAAGGATATATAGTACAGCACAGGGGACAGACCCAGTACTTGATAGAACAATAAATGGAGTATAACTTTTAAAAATTGGGTGTCACTATGTTGTATACTTGAAACTTATTCATTGTAAGTCAACTATATCTCAATTAAAAAAGAGAGAGATAAGCTGCACTGGGGGGTAAATGAAGCCACTCAGAGAGAAAGTGTTTTTTACCTTTAAACTGCAAACCAAAAGCCATGAGGGCAAAGGTTTCCATGCACTTGGGTAACTTTGTGATGGAGGCCTTTCTCAAGGGGGCAACTATTAGGGGTTGAACTGCTTCTCCTCCCAAAAAGTTATGTTGAAGTCCTAACCCCTGGTATCTCAGAATGGGGCTTAATTTGGAAATAGGGACTTTACAGCTATAAGTAAGTTAAAATGAGGTTGTTAGGGTGGGCCCTTATGCACCATGACTAGAGTCCTTAGGAAAAGGGGAAATTTGGGAAATTCCCACTGTGGCTCAGTGGGTTAAGAACCCAACTACTGGAGTTCCCATCGTGGCGCAGTGGTTAACAAATCCGACTAGGAACCATGAGGTTGCGGGTTCAGTCCCTGCCCTTGCTCAGTGGGTTAATGATCCGGCATTGCCGTGAGCTGTGGTGTAGTTCACAGACGCGTCTTGGGGGATCCCGCGTTGCTGTGGCTCTGGCGTAGGCCAGCGGCTACAGTTCCGATTCAACCCCTAGCCTGGGAACCTCCGTATGCCGAGGGAGTGGCCCAAGAAATAGCAAAAAGGCAAAAAAAAAAAAAAAAAAAGAACCCAACTAGTGAGACGGGATCAAGACGGTGGAATAGAAGGACTGGAGCTCAACTTCTCTCCTAAAAACAACAAAATTCACAACCAAAGACTGAGCAATCTCCACCCAATGGACCGGAAACCCATACCCTACTCCAGAAGAAAAAGAAGAGGCCACATCAAGAGGTAGGAGGGGTGATTTCGTGATATAATCAACCCCATACCTCCTGGGTGGGAAGCTCCACAGACTGAAAACTAACTGGTTCACAGAGACTCACCTACAGGAGTGAGAGTTCTGAGCCCCACATCAAACCCTCACATGCTGGGATCTGGCACTGAGAGAAAGAGCCCCTGGAGCATCTGGCATTGAAGACCAGCAGGGCTTATCCACAGGAGCTCCACAGGACTGGGGGAAATGGAGACCCCATTCTTAAAAGGCACACACAGATTTCACATGCACTAGGTCCCAGGGCAGAGCGAGGTCTCCACAGGAACCTAGGTCAAACCTGACTGCAATTCTTGGAGGACATCCTGGGAAAACAGGGGTGAATGTGGCTTGTTGTGAGGGAAGGACATTGAAGGCAAAGCTCTCGGGAATATTCAGCAGCAGTGCCTTTCTCTGGAGGTGGCCATTTTGGGGAAATCTGGCCCCAGCTGCTGGGAAGCCCCAGGGCAAACAACAATCCAGGTGGGATCACAGCCCCACCCCTCAGTAAACAGGCTACCTAAAGAGCCTCAGGCACACAGCTGCCTCTAATCCCATCCAGAGACTAAGCCCCATCTACCAGAGGGATTAGAGTCAGCTCCACCCACCAGTGGGCAGGAATCAGCCCCTCCCAGCAGGAAGGCTACAACAAGCCCCCATACCAACTTCAGCCACAAGGGGGGCAGACACCAGAAGTAAGAGAGGCTACAGCTCTATTATCTACAAAAAGGTCACCACACCAAAAACCTATAAAAATGAAAAGACAGAGAACTATAACTCAGATGAGGGAGAAAGGAAAAACCCCAGAAAATCAGCTAAACAATGAGGAGATTCTCAGCCTCCAGGAAAAAGACTTTAGACTGTTGATGCTGAAGATGATGCAAGACATTGGAAATAAACTGGAGGCAAAGATGGATAACTTACAGGAAACACTGAGCAAAGAGATATAAGATATAAAACTTAAGAAGAGATGCAAAATACAATAACGAAAATAAAAAATTCACTAGAGGCAGCTAACAGCAGAACATAGGAGGCGGAAGAACGAATAAGCGAGGTGGAGGACAGATTAGAAGAAATTACGGATGCAGAACAGAAAAGAGAAAAAAAATTGAAAACAAATGAAGAGAGTCTCAGAGAACTCTGGGACAACATTAAACACACCAACATCCGTATTATAGTGGTGCCAGAAGGAGAAGAGAGAGAGAAGGGGACAGAAAACAATATTCCAAGAGATAATAGCCGAAAACTTCCCTAACATGGGAAAGGAACCACTCACTCAAATCCAGGAAGCACAACGAGTACCATATAAAATAAACCCAAGGAGGAATACACTGAGACACATATTAATCAAACTGACCAAAATTAAAGACAAAGAGAAAATCTTGAAAGCAGCTAGGGAAAAGAAACAAGTAACATACAAGGGAACCCCAATAAGGTTATCGGCAAATTTTTCAGCAGAAACGCTGCAGGCCAGAAGGGAGTGGCATGATATACTTAACGTGATGAAAGGAAAAAACCTCCAACCAAGATTACTCTACCCAGCAAGGCTCTCATTCAGATTTGAAGGAGAAATAAAAACCTTCTCAAATAAGCAAAAGCTGAGAGAATTCAGCAACACTAAACCAGCCTTACAACAAATACTAAAGGAACTTCTCTAGGCAGGAAAGAAAAGACAGCAACAGGAAACAAAAATTCCACAAATGACAAGGCTCACCAGTAAAGGTATATATACAGTAAAGATACGAAATCATCCATGCACAATTATACCATCAAAATCAGAAATCATGAGAAGAGGTGGGTACAAATGCGGGACACTGGAGATGCACTTGCAATTAAGAGAACAACAACTTAAAACAATCTCATATACATATAGATTCTTACATCAAAACTTCAGAATAACTGCAAACCAAAAATCTACAATTGATACACAAACAAGGAATCTCTGGAGAAGAAATATATCTCATAGTAAATAAGTGCATAATCCACCATGAAGGGGGTCATTTGACATCATTCTTGGAATGCTGAAGTCTTACATCTGATTCTGATTTCCTCTCCATCAAAGAATTTATGATAATTATAACTAAACAATGCCACTGTACAATTAAATAATACAGTTCTACAATTGTATTATTAATAACCATTTCTCTTCATGGTACAATGTAAGGTCTATAATGTCTTGTTTATCACATCACCTAGAATGGTGTAATGCCTATATTGAAGAATCAATAAGATATAACAAATTGTGAGGACATATTTATATAGTTACATTGTTTTTTAACCAATTTATGCATTTTATATTTTACTTATTTTCAGAGGGTGTATTATTTTTGTTATTCTTACAAGTTAAGTTATTCTTTTTATTATGCTATATAAGATATTTAATGGTATAAAAGGCTTTCTTCTTTATAAATTTTAGTTGCATAATATACACAATTTTAATATAATGCTAATTTTTAAAGAAAAATTGAAATGTAATAGATAAAACTAAGTAGTAAAGATGAAAGCCATAAAAAAAATGGGATAAAGTATAGAATAAATTTCCTATTTGTCTCAGCATATTTTCCATTCCACTTCTCCAGTGGGAGTCACTTAATCTGTTTCTTAAGATCCATGATATAAGAATCTGTGTGAATGTAATTGTGTTTAAATGTATGTATTTTATTCTGTTAAAAAAAAAGAGTAATTATACATTTATGTTAAGTATTCAGAAAAAAAAAAAAAAAGAACCCAACTAGTATCCATGAGGATGCGAGTTCGACCCCTGGCCTCACTCAGTGGGTTAAGGATCCAACATTGCTGCAATCTGGGGCATAGGTCACAGACGCAGCTTGAATCTGGTATTGCTGTGGACGTGGTGCAGGCCAGCAGCTGCAGCTCCTATTGAACCTATAGCCCAGGAACTTCCATATGCCATGAGTGTGCCCTAAAAGGCAAAAAAAAGGAAAAGGGGGGGAGGGAATTTGAACACAGAGACAGGTGCACACACAGGGGGAAGACAATGTGAAGGTGAGGGCGGAGATCAGGTGATGTAGCCACAAGCCAAGAAACACCAAAGCCTGCCAGCCAGCCTGCCACCAGAGGCCAGGTGAAAGCCTGCAACAGGTTGTCCCCCTCAGGCCTCAAAGGAACCAGCCCTGTTGGCACCTTTGTCTCACTCCTTGCCTCCAGAATTGTGAGTTAATAAATTTCTGTTATTGAACCCCCAGCACTCCCTCAAGTTCATGGTGTTTCTTTGTTACCACAGCCTGGCAAACTCACACAGTCAATTTTCGTAGATGTTCCTGGGTGTTTGGGAGTCAGAGTGACATAGATGGTACATGATTTTCCTGGGAGTCTCAAGCGAGGCCAGCACAGAAATGAAAAGCAGGGAAAGTAGGATCAATAGTGTAAGTCACAGTGGGCAGAAGGGGGCGTTGCATGATCTCAGGATTGAGCTACCATCTTGAAAGATGGATAAGATTAGGGCTAGCAGAGAGGGGAGGAGGTTAGGAGGAGGGTCCAGGGTGAGCAAGGGTTTGGAGGGCAGGTGTGCACTGGTGGTGAGAGAATGAGAAGCAGACAGTATGACTTAAAGGCAGAGGGTTGGAAGAGAAGAATGTGGGTAGCAATGACATAAAAATGAAAGTCTGAATATGGCCTGATTCCACATGTCGGAGATCAACAGAGAGGACGTATGAAGAGCATTTACTCATTAAACCCATGTTCTCGAATGCTTAGTGTGTTTGCCATCTATACCAAGGGTGGGCGTAATTCATAAAAATCCCAAGACAAGCTAAATGCTGAGACTTCAGCCAGCCTTCATCCTTGATGACAATAGCAGTCAATTTGACTTTGCAGTTTTCTGCCAACTTTTAGTTTCACTGAGTGATTTTTTTTTTTTAAAGAGTCCTAGTACCAAACTGCCCCAAATACGCCGAATATGGAAACAAGATTTTTATTAAGGGATCCCAGAAACCTGCATAACAATTCCTCATGTTCTGCATTTCTTTTCTATACTTCTCTCTAATTTTATAAACATTCAAGCACTAAGCATACAGAGTTACCATGGCTAGTGCTATGAGTTAGAGAATTTTGAGAGGGAGTCTGTTTTCTCACTAAAGCCTTCCTGAAGTCTTCCTTCTGGTAAAGATAACCAGGAATGAAACCCAGGCCTCAAAAAAGATATTTTAAAAAAAAATTAATGGATTTCAACCTCAGGTTGGAGGTTTATTAAAGGTCTTCTTATGTACTCTTTAATCTTTCTATTATCACCATCTGTTATATTCAGTTCTTATGACTACCCAGTCAGTTACACTGCGAATTTAAGTCATATTTACTTTAGCTTTAGTCAATATTTGACATTTTTAGCAAATGTTATACTAGTGTACTGCTTAAACATTTATTAAGCAGTTAATATTGAGTCTTTACTTCATATAGTATTTATCTTTGAACAGACCAGGAACAGCACAGATAATCATAGAACTCAGAGCTGCTTTAGGCAGCTTGATCAAAAGTCAGTCTGCATACTTGGAAATGCGTGTGGCCAAAGCCATTCAACAGAGAGAAACCAGCCTGGAGTTTCCACTGTGGCGCAGTGAGTTAAGAATATGACTGCAGCGGCTCAGGTTGCTGGCAATGCACCGGGCCAGAGATCTCCAGCACTGCCACAGCCACAGGGTAGGTCACAGCTGCAGCTTCAGTCCCTGGCCTGGACACTTCTATATGCCACGGGTACAGCCATAAAAAGAGAGAGAGAGAGAAACCAGTCTGGTTAAGAACCAGGAAGCCCATTTATGAGTGGTTCTGCCAAGTCCAACCCTCGTTGAAAGAAACCAGTCTGTCTTAAATTAAAATTGCAAATTAACTTTTAATTAATCTTGAAGCATAATTAATCTTGAAGTCAGTACCCGCACAGCAATCCCATACCTTTTTTTTTGTCTTTTTTTGAGCCGCTCCCGCGGCATATGGAGGTTCCCAGGCTAGGGGTCCAATTGGAGCTCTAGCCACCAGCCTACACCAGAGCCACAGCAACTCGGGATCCAAGCTGCGTCTGCAACCCACACCACAGCTCACGGCAACACCGGATCCTTAACCCACTGAGCAAGGTCAGGGATCGAACCAGCAACCTCATGGTTCCTAGTCGGATTCGTCAACCACTGAGCCACGATGGGAACTCCCAGCAATCCCATACCTTGAACAATTCCTATTGTTCTACGTTTCTTTTCCATCAGGTAAAATTCTGAAAACACAGTATTTCTTCCTCTAATAGCCAAAGTGAGTCAGCCTCTGTATGATCAAAGCAAACTGGTAGACAATGGGGATGGAAAGGTAAGACTTCTTTGACACCAATAAGTGCTTTGAGTCCCACCAAGAAGGAGAGCAAAGACCACCCTCTCTAGAGAACAGCCTATGGTTCTGGAACCCAAGCTCATTTGTCCTGCAAATATTTATGAAGCATCTCCTATGTGCTACTTTGCATACTACACACTGTGCCAGGGGCTGAGGCTATGATGATGAACAAAACAGATCAGGTTTCTGCTACCTTGAGGAGAGACAGAAACTAGGAAAATAAACAAGAAAAAATTCAGATGTTGACCATTTCAGGCAATTTTAAATAGGATAATTTGGTGCAAAGTTGACAGGTGTCTCCTCTGGACTGAGCATCGAAGAAGATCCCTCTGAGGTGGTGACAGCTAAGTCTGAAAGAAGAGAAGGATTCAGCCATGGGAAAAGCAGAGAGAGGAGGCTGCCCAGAGGAAGTCATAGTCATGCAAAGGCCCTGAGGCAGGAGGAGTATGGCAGCTTCTGGGAATAGAAAGAAATTCAACTTTTCCCCACAAATGTTCACAATGATCACTTACTATTTTAGAAAAAGAAAAAAACGTTATTTTAGAAAAAAGAAGTTAATATCCTTTAGCATTTGTGGATATCAATGTAAATGAAATTCTGCATGAAGAAAATCCTTTTGGGCACACTGATATTCATAGCAGCATCATTAATAATAGTGAAAAAATAGAAACAACCTAAAAGTCCAAACTTAGCTGAGCAGTTACATAAATTACAGCATATCCATTTGTTGGGGATTATATAAAGTTTTAAGAACTTGGAGATAAGGCTAAATGAAAACAATCAGAATATAAAGTTGATACCCTATGTAGAAGCTATAAGGGGAAAAAGGAAATATTAAAACGTTTTAAAATTGAGTTTGGAGGTAGAATTAACTTTCTATCTATTCTCTATTCTCCAAATGTCTTTTAATAAACATGAATTAATTTTATGATTTTTTAAAAAAAAAAAACCCTTGAAGCGTTCCTGTCACGTCTCAGTAGATTAAGGACCAAACATTGTGAGGATGCGGGTTCAATCCCTGGCCTTGCTCAGTGAGTTAAGGATCTGGCATGACTGAGAGCTGAGGCAGAGATGTGGCTCAGATCTGGTGTTTCCATGGCTGTGGTGTAGATCTCAGCTATAGCTCTCATTCAGCCCCTAGTCTGGGAATTTCTATATGTTGCCAGTGTGGCCACAAACAGAAAACAACAACAACAACAACAACAAAACCTTGAGGCTTTAAATAATATAGTCCTTTTTCTCTTCTCTTCTTTGGCTCCCCCAGAATGTCTATCTCCCTTCCCATCCTCCACCCTAGGTTTTACTCAGAAGCGAATGCATGACACAGCTTATTCTACCTCATTGCAGTAGACAGACATATCTGTGGATACGAATACGTGTGAATGACTCTATAAACACCAATGAACCCCATACTATGTAGATCAGGGGCTATGACTGCTGACTTATAATGGGCGGTGCCATCAGCCCAGAGACTACGCTGAGTAATTCATACCTGGATAATACATGAAAAGAAAAACGTGGGCTGTGGTAGAAGGATGGAAAAGATTTCGACATCCTGGAAGAAGAGGAACTTCCCCCCCCCCCTCCGTGGGGAGGGGCACCAAAGAGAGGGGAGATAAGAATTAGTCATGAAGCCTGTGGGAGGGTGGCTGTGGGTCTGGAATTCAGAATCATAAGGAAACTAGGGTTTAGATGGTGTCACAGATCTGACTCTAAGAGAAAAGAGAGCTCTGCAAACAGGTAATTAGTTGGGGTTGTGGGTTGAATTGTGCACTCCCGCAAAATAAATTGATGTCCCAATCCCCATATCGGTGTGTATGAGCTCATTTGGAAACAGTCTTTGCAGATACAGTTAGTTAAGATCGTACTGGATTAGGGTGGGCCCTTAATTTAGTACAACTGGTGTCCTTCTAAGAAGAGGAAATTTTGGACACAGTGGGCAGGAGACCCCCATGGTACGATGGAGGCAGAGATGGGGGTGAGGCATCCACAAGGAACACCCAGGATTGCTGGCATCACAAGAAGCCAAGAAAAAGTTATGGGAAGGATTGTCCCCTTAAGCCTTCGGGAGGGAGCAGGACCCTGCTGACAACTTAACTTCAGATTTCTAAGCTCCAGGACTGCGTGAGGATGCATTTCTGCTGTTTTAAGCCACCAAGTTTGTGAAACTTTTTTTTTTTTTTAATTTTATGGCCACACCCGAGGCATATGGAAGTTCCCAGGCCAGGGATGGAATCCAAGACACAGCTGCCACCTATGCCACAGCTGCAGCAACACTGGATCCTTTAACCCACTGCACTGGGCCATGGATTGAACCTGTGCCTCCACAGCAACCTGAGCCACTGCAGTCAGATTCTTAACACACTGTACCACAGTGGGAACTCCAGTTTGTGAAACTTTTTATGGCAGCCTTAGGAAACAGATACAACTGGGAGAGTGCTCTCCAGAACTACATGTCAAAGGAGGCAGGAAGCAGGACCAGGCAGTGGGAGACTTGAACTTGTGCAGTTGTCAAAGTGGCCTTGGCCCCTGGGGAAACTCTGGAGTTGGGAACACCCTGCAAATGGAGGCAAAGGCCTTTTGGGCCTCCAGCATCCAGCTGTCATTGGACTGAGGCTCCCCGAACACCCCTCGCCCCTGAAGGAGTGAAAAACTTGGATGAGGTGATTTCCTTCCACTGAGGGCAACTTTCTGGAGAGGAGACTCAGCTGTGAGCCATCAGCTTCCAACACTACCACCTGCTGGGGGTCTGGGGCAGTGAGAGTCTCTGGACAGAAGGGAGAGCTGGGCGGGTCCACAGGGCCCATTACTGGTGGCCATTTTGTCTGAGCTTGGGAAGGGCTGGGGGTCTGAGACAAGGGTCTGTTTCTTTAGGGACCAGCTGACTCTGGAGAGAGAATGGAAGGTGGGGGGGAGATGGAACAGAAAACACAGGCAGGGCTCTGAGAGCTTAAAGAGGCTTGGGATCTTGGTCTGAGCCCACAACCCAATGGCCAACTCCCAAAAGCGAGGAGCAAGTCTCCATAGGGACCCTGCCCCTGGAAGCTGGAGAAGTCCTTCCTCATTGTCAGCTGAGATCAGCCTTCCTGTGACTCAGCTTTTCCACCTTGCCAAACCAAGCCCTTTTCACTGTCACCTACTTATTCCCAGCAGACAAAAGATAAGCTGGGTTTAGCTTTTTATAGTTGACCATTCAACTCTTTCCAACCACACGCCTTCCCTCCCACCCACTTTCCCAGGTGGCTGCTGAGGTTCATTGTTTGGGGGTCCGTGTCTCCCTTCCTCCATCAGGCAGCTCTTCAAATAGTACAAGACCTTCTGCATGTCCTCCCTAAATCTTCTTCCTAGGCCAAATACCCCTACCTCCCAGACTCAGTAAAGGCCTGTCCAGCTATGCAATTCAATTACGCTAGGGCATTCCACGATCTTTTTTATATGATCATGTTTTGAACACTCATTCAATCATTCTATATTTATTAAGCATCAATTTGGGGGCAGGCACGTCACTGGGTTCAGGGACACAACAATAAACAAGGAAACTCCTGCTCCAGGAGTCTATACGCTAAAGAAGAAAAGATAAGGACAAAGCTCTCTGCCACAATAAGCACAACCAACAGCAGTTGAGGGCAGAAAGGAAGAGCCCAGGACGGGTAGAGGTGTACTGCCCAAGCTCAGACTCAACCTCCAGCACACACTAGCAGGGTGTCTGAATTACTCTTGACCTTAGTTCATGCATTCATCAGAAGGATAAATACAATGCCTGCCTCGTAGCCCTGTCCCGAGGGATGAAGTAGGTTCTTACATGTGATGATCTTAAAACAACACCTGCCACATACCAGGGGTTTAATGAAAGTGACCCATGATTATTGCCATTATTTTTACTGTGAAATTAAATATTCTGTCAGAAAGAGAGACGTCAAGGATGACATTCAAGGTTCTGCCTGATCCACTGAGTGGAAGGTAGGAACGCTCACTGAGACAGGAACAGAGTAAGAGGGGCAGGCCTGGGAGACAGTGTTGAGCTCATTTTTGTACATCTTAAGTTTGAGGGAATGATAGGACATTCAAAATCAGTTGTCCAGGTGTTCCTGTTATGACTCAGCAGTAACGAACCCAACTAGTATCCATGAGGAGAAAGATGGATTTGCAAAGAGTGTGGGGAGTTCCCACTGTGGCACAGCAGAAACGAATCCAACTAGGTACTACGAGGTTGTGGGTTCGATCACTGGCCTTGCTCAGGGGGTTAAAGATCAGGTGTTGCTGTGAGCTGTGGTGTAGGTCACAGATGCAGCTCAGCTCTGATGTTGCTGTGGCTGTGGTGTAGGCTGGTGGCTACAGCTCCAACTGGACCCCTAGCCTGGGAACTTCCAAAGGCTGCCAGTGCAGCCCTAAAAAGACAACAAAGAAAAGAAAAAGAAAAAAACGACATCAATTGTCTGGAAGACAGTAGATATAAGTTTCTGGAGCTCAGGGATAGCCATGGCTTAGAGTTGGAAATTTTTCATAACCTCTTAGCCTCTTAACCACCCTTTTTGGAACACTCTCCACATTCTCAAGCCCTAGAAACAAGGTATTCAGAGCTGAGGACAGCCCTTCGGATATGGCCAGACCAGCCAAAGGCACATACATGGGTGCCTAGGAGTAAAGGGCAGCTCTCACACACGGTCAGAGACAGCAAGCCCCTCCTTTTGTCAGCCCTGCACTGGGTGCTAGGCCCACGAAGATCAGTAGCTCACACTCCTGCTCTTGAAGGGGTCACTGCCCGTAAGTTAGTCGTTGCCAAAGTGGCTACAGAGCTCTGTCCCTAAGGAAAGAAAAAAAAGAGCTCTGTGGTTTGTTTTTTTTGGTGTTTTTTTTTTATCTCAATTTAATTTCCAATAAGAGACCCCATCCTACTGGGTGGCAGAAACAATTTCAGACAACGTGGGTTTTCCTTGCCCTGTCCCTGAGGTTGTGTCTGCCTAGGTTCCAGCCAGTCTCCAGGGGCATTTGGAAGGCGGTCTTAGAACGCTGCTGTCACCTGTGTGTACTTTTAGCCACTGAGATGAGCCAATGAGCTTCAATGGTTCTCAGTTACAGGTCCACAAAGCACCTGCTGAGCCGTCCTTTTGTTCCTCTCCTCCCACGGGTCAACTAAGGTCTAAGACTCTCTCTCCCTCCCTCCATCCTCACCTCCTTCTCTCCATCCTGTGCCCCCCCCCCATGCCCCCGCCCCATCTCCTCACGTCCACCTGAGGTGGTCACGGGCAAATCCTGAGGGGCCAGCTGAGGTGCCATCCAGCTGACACACCACAGAGCCATTCCTACCACAGGTCCAGGGAGGCACAGGCTGCAAGGGGGCCACTTATCAGAGACCCACACTGCCTGTCCATGCATCAATTCTCTCCAAAACAGGGCCCCCAAATAAAAGGAATGCTGCAAAATAAAAACATTCTATTTCTGGGAGTTCCCATCATGGCTCAGCAGAAATAAAATCTGACTAACATCCATGAGGACACAGATTCGATCCCTAGCCTTGTTCAGTGGGTTCAGGATCTGGCGTTGCCATGAGCTATGATATAGGTCACAGACCAGGCTGGGATCCTGAGTTGCTGTGACTATGGTGTAGGCCAGTGGCTACAGCTCCGATTAGACCCCTAGCCTGGGAATCTCCATATGCCACCAGTGCAGCCCTAGAAAGACCCCCAAAAAAATTCTATTTCCAAGATTTATCACACCTTCCAGTTCACCCCATCTCTGCCCCCTTGAAGCCGGGTGGATCCACTGACAAAGCCTGACTCCGCCTTTTCAATTTCTTTTTGATTTTTGAATCTTTTTGATTCTCATGTTCTTAACCGGATGTTCTCTCCCCATTGCCAGACTCCTGGCTCCATTATTTTTCTTCCATTCTGATTAGAACTTGACTCAGTCAACCTCCCTCCAGCTGAGTGGGCTTTACCACCTCCTGTGTCTCCTGAAGTTTGAAGCAGGAGAGGGAGGTGATCAAAACCAGAAGCAGGTAGGAAGATCAGAGAAGGTTGGCTGTAGTCTAGGCAAGATGATGGAGGCCTAACCTGAGACAGGCCTGTGGGTGTTCAATTCCCCTCCCTTTGGGGATCCCAAGGCCACTCTAGGTAACTGGCTAGCAGGTATAGGGCCACAATCAAGGCTGAGAGGTCAGGAGAATCAGAAAAGCAGGATCAAGAGGGATTCTGAAAGCAGAATAACGATGCTGCTGGTAGCTTTGGGGGAGATCCTCCAGCAGGCCTGCAAGGTGTAACAATTACTTTGAAAGGGTTGGCATGGGACAGTCAGGGGAATGGAGATGATGAAAAAGAGATTTATCTACAGAATCTAGCAACCAACTGGTGTGGCGAGCAAAGAACCTGACAAACCCCAATTTTCCATTGTAGGAGAGGAAAAAAAGACTTTTCTACCCTCTATGATCAGTTCTTTGTTCGATGACTGGGACCTGCAAATTAAACTGACAAAAGACTAGATTCATAGGAGACAAGGCCTGTCAGTTTCATTCAATGTTAACATTTTAATTTTTGTTATGTGCCCAGGAGGCTTTCCTAGTTAAGAATTCAAGACTCAAAGATGCAGTTAGAACCAGGGGCTTATATACCCTTTAACCAAGAAAAAGGACAAATATGTGAAGCAGTGACAAGACAAAGAAAAAGGGGGTTCTAGGCATTGTAAATTGTGGGGAGGTAATTACATGGGGGAAACTAGTGATAGAGAAGGGTTATTTTAGTAAGGTTTATTTGTGCAGACCCATCACAGTGACAACCATCTAGCTCTAGTGATAAGAGTTGTTCTCAGAGTTCCTGTCGTGGCACAGTGGTTAATGAATCCGACTAGGAACCATGAGGTTGCGGGTTTGATCCCTGGCCTTGTTCAGTGGGTTGAGGATCCGGCGTTGCCGTGAGCTATTATGGTGTAGGTTGCAGACATGGCTCAGATCCCACGTTGCTGTGGCTCTGGTGTAGGCCAGCGGCTACAGCTCCCATTAGACCCCTAGCCGGGGAACCTCCATATGCTGCAGAAGTGGCCCTACAAATGGCAAAAAAAAAAAAAAAAAAAAAAGTTTTTCTCCCCCTGGTATGGGAGAAGAGAGGGTGAACACCTGCACAAAGGGAAATTTTCATCCTGTGTCTAGACAGAAAGCAGGAGGGCAGAGAGCTCATTCTGCATTTGCTGCTTCTCAACTGCCTTCGGCTCAAAACAATTCTTATACTACCGTGGCATGTTCTGATTCCCTTCAATAGTCAGGTCCAGGTGGGTAGGGGAGTGGGAGGGACATGCCTGAGTTGCTGGCCTGGAGCTGGGATAGGACACGGTGATATTCACTAGTGCAGAAGAGAGAGGAAGCAGAAGTTAGGAACAGAGAGAGGGTGAGCTCAGAACAGGTGTAGTGTGAGAGGCAAGGTGGGGAGGGAGAGTTGGGATTGTGGGAAGCAGTGCTTGAGAGCGTGATGCTGGAGGGGCCCCCGGGGAGCAGCTCAGAGTAAAGGCAAGTCCCAGAATGTGGTCATGATGTTGAAGGAGCCAAAACTCCTTAGAAACAAATAGGCCCAGGACCTGAGGGCTGCGGGTGTTGAAGGGTTGTTCACATGGATGCAGGCGCCGACCAGGGCATGAGGCCACCTTTGCTGACAGGGCTGCTTCACCTGTCTGTAACCACACAGCATATCGGCCATCCCTCCCAGCCTCTGTCATCTGGATAATCTGCAAACGCTCCTTGTACATTATCCTTCAAGTTGTGGATAGAAATACTAAATAGGCCTGAGCCAAATACAGACCTTGAACGTGCTTGGGGAGCTCCAAATGTGCTTTGATGAAGGATTTTGTTTTATACAGTGAGGAAGAAATGTCAGGATAAGGTTCTGTGTATTCAGCTGCCTAATAGCTCACCTCCACTTACTCACCCATGACAGCTTGATCATAAGGCACCACAGAGAGAGAAGAGTGAGCTATTTATCTTGGGGCTTATTTCCTGGATTTTCTCAGGTATGGGTAAGGCATATCTTTGGGAATCTATGGAGCTCCGGTCCCCTAGATAATAAAAGGCCATCCTTCTCTCAATAAGATATATGCAAAAGGCAAAAAAGCTCTTGGGCTTTCCAGAAGTGATGCATTTTCCACTGCACCTGAACCTGATAAACTCAAATTTCATATGCAAGTCTAGGATGAGAAGGGGGTTGGGAAAGGGCAGGGGGGCAGAAGGAGGGGAAGCTGCTGGGCAGGAACCGCCTGGAATGAAGACAAATTGAGTCATGGGAGCTAGCCTGTCACCAAGGTCAGGCCTTTCTTAGCTCTGGGAAGTGGGCAGGTCACCGAATTCCAGTTTCCTTCCCCTAAGTGGAGATCACGTTGGTTCACTATGCCCAGTTTAGTAGGTTAGCCTGGGAATAAAGGTGAAACAATGGATGATAAATGGCTTGGTAAACTCCAGGCCATTGTGCATTGTTTTTATTAGGAAGAACCACTGGGCCTGCATTTCAAACATTCAGCAGGTCTTTGTTGCTGTTAATTCTTTGCCCATCGCTCTGCATAATCCTCTCCATCAGCAGGATCCTTTGAAAACCATGGGTTGTCTGAAGAACTGATTGATTCTGGTTGCAGAGAAAGGCTTTTCCTGCCATTCTAACCAAAACCCAGGCTGGAACATCGATGCAAAAATCCTCAACAAAATACTAGCAAACCGCATCCAACAATACATTAAAAGGATTATACATCATGATCAAGTGGGATTTATCTCAGGGATGCAAGAGTTCTTCAATATCCACAAATCCATCAGTGCGATACACCACAGTAACAAACTGAAGAATAAAAACCATATGATCCTCTCAATAGATGCGGAAAAAGCCTTTGACAAAATCCAACACCCATTTCTGATCAAAACCCTTCAGAAAGTGGGCATAACAGGAACCTACCTCAACATGATAAAGGCCATATATGACAAACCCACAGCGAACATCATTCTCAATTGTGAAAAGCTGAAAGAATTTCCACTGAGATCAGGAACAAGACAAGGATGTCCACTCTCTCCACTACTCTTCAACATAGTTCTGGAAGAACTAGCCACAGCAATCTGAAAAGTAAAAGAAATAAAAGGAATCCAAATTGGAAAGGAAGAAGTAAAATTATCCCTATTTGCAGATGACATGATCCTATACCTAGGGAATTCTAAAGACTCTACCAGAAAGTTGTTAGAGCGCATCCACAAATTTGGCAAAGTCGCAGGATACAAAATCAATACACAGAAATCGACGGCATTTCTATATACTAACAATGAAAGAGCAGAAAAGGAGATTAGGGAAGCAATCCCGTTTACCATCGCATCCAAAAGAATAAAATACCTAGGAGTTAACCTACCTAAAGAAACAAAAGAACTGTACTCTGAAAACTACAAGCCACGATGAAAGAAATCAAAGATGACAAAAATAGATGGAAAGATATACCATGCTCATGGATTGGAAGAGTTAATATATTATCGAAATGACTTTGCTACCCAAGGGAATCTACAGATTCAATGCAATCCCTATCAAAGTACCAAGGACATTTTTCACAGCACTCGAACAAAATATTTTAAAGTTTGTTTGGAAGCACAAAAGACCCAGAATAGCCAAAGACATCCTGAAAAAGAAAAATGGAGCTGGAGGAATCAGGCTCCCGGACTTCGGATTATACTACAAAGCAACAGTCATCAAAACCACATGGTACTGGCACAAAGACAGACATATAGATTAGTGGAAGAGGATAGAAAGCCCAGAATTAAACCCACGCACCTACAGCCAGCTAATCTATGACAAAGGAGACAAGGATATACAATGGAGAAAGGACAGCTTGTTCAATAAGTGGTGCTGGGAAAAATGGACAGCCACATGGAAAAGAATGAAATTAGAACACTCCCTAACACCATACACAAAAATAAACTCCAAATGGATTAAAGACCTAGATATAAGACCAGACACTATCAAACTCCTAGAGGAAAACATAGGCCAAACACTCTCTGACATAAACAACAGCAACAGCTTCTCAGATCCACCTCTCAGAGTATTGACAACAAAAACAGAAATAAACAAATGGGGCCTACTCAAACTTCAAAGTTTCTGCACAGCAAAAGAAACCCTAAACAACACAAAAAGACAACCCACAGAATGGGAGAAAATCTTTGCAAGTGAATCAACTGACAAGGGATTAATCTCCAAAATTTATAAACACCTTCTGCAGCTCCATACCAAAAAAACAAACAAGCCTATCAAAAAATGGGCAGAAGATCTAAACAGATAGTTCTCCAAAGAAGACATACAGATGGCCAAGAAACACAGGAAAAGATGTTCAACATTGCTCATTATCAGAGAGATGCAAATCAAAACCATTCTGAGGTACCACCTTACACCAGCCAGAATTGCCATCATCCAAAAGTCTACAAACAATAAGTGCTGGAGAGGGTGTGGAGAAAAAGGAACCCTATGACACTGTTGGTGGGATTGTAAATTGGTGCAACCACTGTGGAAAACGGTATGGAGATTCCTCAGAAAACTAAACATAGAACTACCATTTGATCCAGCAATCCCACTCCTGGGCATCTATCCAGAAAAAACCATGACTCGCAAAGACACATGTACTCTGATGTTCATTGTAGCATCATTTACAATAACCAAGACATGGAAACAACCTAAATGTCCATCAACAGAGGAGTAGATCCAGAAGATGTGGTACATATACACAATGGAATATTACTCAGCCATTAAAATGAAGGAAATACCAGCATTTTTTGCAACACGAATGGACCTAGAAACTACCATGCTAAGTGAAGTCAGCCGTACAATGAGACACCAACATCAAATGCTGTCACTGGCATGTGGAATCTGAACAAAGGACAGACTGAACTTCTTTTCGGAACAGATGCTGACTCACAGACATTGAAAAACTTATGGTCTCCGGAGGAGACAGTTTGGGGGGTGGGGGGATGTGCCTGGGCCGTGGGATGGAAATCCTGTGAAATCAGATTGTTATGATCATTATACAACTACAGATATGATAAATTCATTTGAGTAATAAAAGAATTAAAAATAAATATAAATAAATAAAAATTCCAAAAAATTAAAAAAAAATATTTGCACAGATTTCCCATTGTAGCTCAGTGGGTTAAGAACCTGACCGAGGGTCCATGAGGATTAAGAAAAAAAAAAAAAAAAACCCAGGCTGCCTCTAGGCCCATCTCAGCACCAAGTGGCAGGAGGGCTGGGGACTGAATGTAAAACATCTTAAAAAGTAATTTTCAATTCCCAAAGGCAGGGCAGGAGGGAAGGAGGGTGAAGCCTTAAAAGGAAGAATTACCCTCCATCCTTGAATCTTCATTAGGCAACCCTCTCACCAAGGCCTGTCATACTTACTTGCATTTTTCATTCTCATGTGGATAATTTTCAGATGCTCCTCTCCACCCCTAACCTAAACCACCCAGCAGCTCAGCTTTGCAGGTGCATCAGAGGAAGTGCTGTGAATACTTAGATGGGTTTTTGGTTTTTTTTTTTTCCGATGACACTTAATTTTCCAGGTCAGGGCTGCCTCTGCCCTGGAGCTAAGTCTGTGTGTGTCAGACTCAGGACTCAGCAAGAGGAGCGATAAAGATCTGCACACTTCCCCCTCCTACTCTCCTTCAGCTCCTGAGTAGGGCTTGCTCACCCAGCGGAGCTGTGTGCTGGCAGAAGCTGGAGTCCCTGGGTGGGCAGTTGGCACCAGGCTATGACCCACACCCTCCCCTCTCTCCCCATAATAACCATTGCTCCACAAGTTTGAGTCCACAGGCAGGTAAGTGGTTCATAAATTGTTCAGGAAAGGGTAGCTGTTAAGATTACTAATAGCATGTGATGGGCTGTGGGGCATTCAAAGGAAATATGACCCAACTCGCCTAGGAGACAGTTAAGATCTATCCATCTAGGTAAATGGTGTTTCTTAGGTTCTAATATGGAAACTTAAATCTGGCAAGACCTGGGGAAAACCAAGGTCTAGTCCTCTGCCTTTCAGCAGGAAGAATACCTTTAGTTTGCATATGACGCCCTTAAGGTTTAGATAGGTTGAGTAATTTTTTCAAGGTCACATATTTGTGAGTTCCTATTGTGGCCCAGTGGTAATGAACCTGACTATTATCCAGGAAGATGCAGGTTCAATCCCTGGCCTCACTCAGTGGGTTAAGGATCCGGTGTTGCCATGAGCTGCAGTGTAGGTTGCAAACAGACTCGGATCTTGCATTGCTGGTTGTGTGTAGGCCGGCAGCTGCAGCTCTGATTCGACCCCTAGCCTGGGAACTTTCACATGCTGCAGGTGGCCCTAAAAAGCAAAAAAAAAAAAAAAAAAAAAAAAAAAAGTCACATATTTGGCTGGGGCTAGACCAGGTCCTTCCCCTGGCCTTTCGGTTCTCCTTAAGACAACGTTCACGTGCTTTCTTCAGAAAGTAGCACTTGCCTTCTGAAAGTGTCAAGTATAAAGCTGTGAAAATTGATCATGCCACTGTTTTTTACTCCCTTCAGATATTTGGGTCATCGCACACCAAGGCTAATTAAAGCCCCAGAGCTGGACAGAGGCTGAAGCAGACACCCTCCAGCCTGAGCAAGATACATGCACCTTTCAGAGGGAGGGAAGAAAATGCAACAAACAACATAACAGCCCCAGGACAACAGAGGAAAGATCTTGAAGGTATTGGCAGCACGTTTAAAAAAAACAAAAAAAAATGTGGCAAGGTGGGAAATGGAAGAAACAGGATGTGGCCTCAAGGAATGTAAGTCCAGAGACATGCTGATTAAGATGTGTGGGTAGTTGCACGAAATCCATTTAAAAGAAACACCAGATCAGGTTAGACTCCACCGCTACAAGACATCAGAGAACACGAAGTTCCTTCCTTCCTTCCTTTTGGTCTCTGTGGCTCTCTCTCTCTCTCTCTCTCTCTCTCTCTCTCTCTCTCTCTCACACACACACACACACACACACACAGAGAGAGAAGTGGGGTAAATATTGTGAATGCAGCACAAACCACCACATCAAAGCATATAATCATCTATTTCAAGGTTGCTGCAACTCCAGGACTTGAAACGGTTTATTTGAAGAGCTTTTCAAATGCTATGGGCTACAAAAGCCTCTGGACTTTTCTATTTCTTGCCTTTAAAGTCAGTTGAAAAGTCCTTTCTTCTTCTCCTACCTCCCTGAGATGGAAGTCTGTGATACCATTAGTAGTTTGAAGACAACAAACAATAGAGTGCTGTTCAGCAGACCAGTAACTTAAATCCACTGGCCTGGACCACTGGTGGTGAAAAATACCAGCTCCAGGATCTGCCTTTGTGGTGGCTCAGAAAAATCAGACCCATCGTGCCATACTTCTCTTGACCCTCTAAGGGCATGCTTCTCCTCACACTCTTTTCCTTTTTTTTTTGTTTTTTTTTTTTTTTTTTTTGCTCTTTAGGGCCACACTTGCAGTACATGGAAGTTCCCAAGCTAGGGGTCCAATCAGAGCTGTAGCCGCTGGCCTACACCAGAGCCACAGCAACGCAGGATCCAAGCTGCATCTGCAACCTACACCACCGCTCAGGGCAACTCAGGATCTTTAACCCATGGAGCAAGGCCTGGGATCGAACCCACAACCTTGTAGTTAGTTCCTAGTTGGATTCGTTCCTGCTGCACCACAACGGGAACTCCCCACACTCTTTTCAAATCCATCCTTCACTTTTCTTCTAATTAGCAGACTTTCTTCTAAAACAGTTTTAGGTTTACAGAAAATCTGAGCCAAAAGTCCAGAGGTCCCATCTATCTCCTCCCCCTTTCCCAGCTTCCTTATTACTAACCTCTTGCATGAGTGTGTGTTGGTTACAGTTGATGAGCTAATATTATGTGATTATTAACTAAAGTCCACAGTCTACATTAGGGTTCACTCTCTATGTTGTATATTCTCTGGGTTTGGACAAATGTGTAATATCATGTACTCACTGTTACAGTATCACGCAGAGTAGTTTCACGGCCCTAAAAAGCCCCTGTGTTCTCCCTAGTCATCACTTCCTCCCCCCAACCCTAGCCAACCACTGATTTCTTTATTCTCTCTATAATTTTACCTTTTCCGAAATGTTACATGGTTGGAATCACACAGAATGTAGACTTTTCAGATTGGCTTCTTCACTTAGTAATACACATTTAAGGTTCACCCAAGTCTTTTCACAGCTTGATAGCTCATTTCTTTTTAGCAGTGAATGATATTCTATTGTCTGCATGTCTCACAGTTTACGTATCCACCTGCAGAAGGACATCTTGGTTGCGTTCAAGTTTTGGCAATTATGAATAAAGCTGCCGTAAACATCCATGAGTCATTTTTTGTGTGTGTGGACATAATTTTTTAACTACTTTGGCTAAATACCAAGGAACATAACTGCTAGATCATGTGGTAAGAGTATATTTAGTTTTGGAAGAAACTTCCAAGCTGTCTTCCAAAGTGGCTGCACCATTTTGCATTTCCACCAGCGATGAGTGAGAGTTGCTACACGTCCTTGCCAGCATTTGGTATTATCAGTGTTTGGGATTTTAACCATACTTTTAGGTGTGTAGTGGTATCTCATTTTAATATGCAACTCCCCAATGATATATCATGAGCATTTCCACATGCTCATTTGCCATCCGTACATCTTCTTCGGGGAGGTGTCTGTTCACATCTTTTACCCAGTTTTCAATTGTTTGTTTCCTTATGGCTGAATTTTAAGAGTTCTTTATATATTTGGAATACCAATCGTTCATCAGATGTGTCTATTGCAAATATTTTCTCCCCACTTATATAGCTTGTCTTTTCATTCTCTTAAATATCCATCTGTATTTCTAAGTCAATGTGTTTTCTATCCTTTTCCTCCTTGTTTCCGTGGCCAAATCTTCTCTGATTGTCTGAAAACTGGAGAAAAGGAAGTTTCTGTATCAAAACTCTCAAGGTCCTAGGAAGGAAGCCAAACAAACCCAAGAATTCTAAAACAACCTGACAAACTGAGTCCTAAGGAGGATCCACTCCTGGCAGTGACAGCTCCGGGCCCTGCCTCCACAGAGCCTAGGATGGAGCTTCATAAAAGAATCTGGATGGTGCTTGCAGATTTTTCTTAACTTGCAGGGAGAGAGAGAGACAGCTCCAAGCCCTGTGATACATGCAGTAGTTCTCCCACCTTTCCCAGGGTCAGGGAGAGCCATGGCTGGTGAGCACACCACCAGCTGGCCCTCATCAGCGCATGAACCCTGCGTGCAAAAAGAATTAATAAATCAAATCTAAGAGAGTTAAAAGGGGATATGGTTACATCTTACCAATAAGCTCATTACTTTCCATGTTGGCTCAGCTCTGGACTATATCAAAGAAGTTGATGGCATTACCTCAGGCAGCCCAGACCACCAGAAGGGCTGGGGCGGGCAGGATGGTGCATGCACATGAGCATGAGCATTCAGAAAGTACTCTAAATAACAGAGGCCCAGGAAAGGGTGATTCCAAAGGGAAGTCTGAAATCTCTCTTCTAGACTTTACAGTCTCACATTTGCCCTGATTACTTGTGGAAACAGGAGGAACTTGTTGGGTAGGTTTTACCTTTTTTTTTTTTTTTTTTTTTAACCATTGCCAAACATAGGTCCCAGGGCTTGCATTTGATCACTTATTCTCTGGCCTTTTCTAGGCTCTCTTGATTAGGGGCCATGGAATGGGAAAAAATAACCCTTTTCTAGTTTAACCAGAGGCACCTGTAAAATCAGTTGCAATGGATCCAGTCTCACTGGGCCATGGGATTGGGCAAAGAAAGGCCAAGAATATTCACCTGAAAGGTGACCTGTCCCCCATGAACATAATTCAAAATAAAAATAAAATTGAACTATAAAGTAAATGTTGGAGTGTTAAAAATATTCTATTCCTTATGATGATGATATTAACACTTTTTTTTTCAGGGCCGAACCCAAGGCATATGGCAGTTCCGAGGCTGGGGTGATGCCAGAAAGATGTTACTGGAATGCAGGTTCTTGTTCATGCAACTGAACGATGAACCTTGCAAACACAGGTAGCAAGCAAGCAAAGTCTTTATTATAGGAAACCAAACAGCTCCCAGAATAGCTGGGAGGGGAGAGAAGAGTCCCCCTCTCTACCATAGGGGTTTTTTTTATCCCTTAAAGATGGGGGTTACCAACAGTGAGTCCAGAAAGATGTGGTTTTCTCCCATTGGCCTTGCCCAGTTACCTATATCAGTCCTTGTCCAATAAGAGTCTTAAGGGTTGGAAATGTCCCATAAGTCTCATGGTTTCTTTGCCCTTCTCTTCCCATAGACTGAGTCACAGTGGGTTAGAGATTAATGTCCATCTGGGCGTAGGTACACTCCACAGTAAATAAGTCCCGTGGGGATGTTACTCCCTGGAGGCCTTAAGGCACAAATGTTAATCAATAGCCATATCAAAAAATGCACGGAAGCCCATGTTCATACATCGACTACCTGAATTATTATTCTGCCTCAATGAGTCGAATTGCCAGCTTACACCACAGCCACAGCAACACCAGATCCAAGCCACATCTGCGACCTATACTGCAGCTCACAGCAATGCTAGATCCTTAATCCACTGAGTGAAGCCAGGGATGAAACCCACATCCTCATGGATATCAGTTATATTCTTAACCCTCTGAGCCACAACAGAGACTCACCCAAGGATACCAACACTTTTTCATTCATATATCAAATAATACATCCTTTCCAAAATCTCTTTTTCTCTCTGCTGCCGCTCCTGGTGACCTCAAGATTGGCTGTGGAACTAACTTGAATGATCCCACATGAAAGGAGCCCTGGGTTCCACTGGACATGTACCCCAAACCCACACATGACTCAGCCTAGCCCTAGGGTCATCAGAGTGTTGAGGAATGTCGCTTATTGACAGATATCATTCTTTCGTAGCTATTTTTCCATGGTCCACCCTTCCTTTTCTATTGCAAACTAGAGCAACACAGTATGGTGACATGGTATTTAATATGGTGGAGGATGAGGAAGGAAGGGTATCTCAAACCCACCACAGGGTTTTCTTGGCTTGCTACTAAACACCGCTTCCAGGTACCTGACAAGTCAGTAAAAATAAAACATTTGTATCTACCGATTAACAATCAATGCTATTGAATTAATAATCAATGCTACTTGTTCTGGCCTCTCTGCCATTTGGTCAGTAAAATGCGAACTTTTAAGAAGATCCATGTGGGGACACTTTCAGGATCGGGAAATATTCATTTTCTACTCAACCTTGAAACTGTGGTTTCCCTTTTCTGGCAGGATTTAACCTTTACATTGCTCTTCAAACTGATCTGGCTACTGTCTTCCCCTTCCTTCTCTTATCACAATTCTCCCTGTGAGGGCTGACAATTCCTTATCTTGGGAGCCATGAGTCACCCACACTCCAGGCCCCTCAGCCAGCCCAGAGAGAGCAAAGCATGGCTCTCTCTTCCTGCAGAGAATTTGAATGGAAAATGCCGCCCATATTAGTACAGGAGTAGGTTATTCAAAGACAGGTGGGCATTTCCTTCCCTAGAGATGCTTTCAGAAATAATTCCCCAGCCTGACAAACAGGTTGGCTCAGGTACTGCTCTGCCTAAATTCAGAGCCAGACAAATGAGGAGACTTCCTTCTGCCTCACAGATCATTTACCGGCAATTAGGGACAATTCTGATTAAAGTGAGAATGCAAAGTGACTCCCCTATCACAGAAGTCCCATCCCACATCACCGCCCTCAAGGAAAAACCCTTCAGCTTGCTCTTCCCAAGGTTATAGAATATATTCATGACCACCAGTGGCTTCATTGAAGGGATTGACTCTACCCCAAATACAGGGCAAAATAATCAGACTTAGCATACGATGAAGAATCTCATTTCACTTTTATCAACGTGCTTACTAAAATTCTGATTGTTGTGACAAAGTAATTACGTAGTGGAGGAATTATTTATTACAGCTGACATTCTAATAAAGCAGCAGCAGGGGGCTAATCCACCATTATTGGGTAAAGAATTACAAGTTAGAGCAAAATTATAAATAAATGTCTCACTGCTCTTACATAGTTTGGATATTCTGAAATTAATGGCTAGGACCTGGCACTGCAATTCATTTTCATATAACACCCAGTGTAGAATGAGGTAAATGGTACAGACAGGTGGCTCTAGGACTTAGAGTCTGAGGCACCAGACCATGGAGCCCAGACTTATCTCTTAGCTCACTTCCTCCAAATCTTCTGGACTGTAACTAAATGATGCAAAAGTGTCCACCACACACCTGTGCCTAGAGGATAAAAGGGTTCTTTTCCAGGCTGAGGGATTTCAGGGAATGCCAAAAAAAGGTAAATTCCACCCTTAAAACCAGGGCTAGCTAATCACTGCAGCAAAGATGAGAATTGGAGCATCCATTCTAAAGGAAATTTACCTTTTCTTTTTTTTGGTCTTTTGGCCTTTTCTAGGGCTGCTCCTGTGGCATATGGAGGTTCCCAGGCTAAGGGTCTAATCAGAGCTGTAGCCACCAGCCTACATCCACAGCCACAGCAACGTGGGATCCTTAACCCACTGAGCAAGGCCAGGGATCGAACCCACAACTCTATGGTTCCTAGACAGATTCGCTAACCACTGAGCCATGACAGGAACTCCAGAAAATTTACCTTTTCTAGAACAGAGACAATGTTTCCGAACCAACCACCCATGCCATCATGAGCTCGAAATTTGTTTTGTGTAAAATGTAATTTCTGTATAAAATGTTGACTTTTTTTACGTGTTTTCACACAGTTTCAGGAGCTGTTCAAGTGTTTCTAGGATTATTTTCAACAGTCTTTTTTGCTGTCCCCTTGTACCGCATCAAAGCAGCTAAAACTCTGTATTTAATTTTAAGAAAGCATTCTAAAATGCCCAAGTTCTTAAACCCAAAGGAGAACAAGGCAAAGCTAAGTCCTCCACAAACAGTAACAGAAATGATCTCATTAAGCATCGCTGTCCAAACACGTCTGCTCTTCAAACAGACCAGGTACTGAAAGATTGAATAGAGGTGCTGGTTTCTATTTTATCTCCACCTAAAGGTTTCTCTCTTGAGCTGAAACTGAAGCTTATGTTCTTCACAGAGTTCACTTGTTTTAGAAGGAAAGAAAAACATTCCAAAGAAATTACTCTAAAAACTAAAAATTGTGGTTTAAATAAAGCTATCGCTTTTGGTCAGAGCCTGAAATACAAAATCAGCAACACAAAAAGACTCTTTAAATGTTCACACTGATTTTCTTAATTTTGGTTTCCCTTCTGTACCCTTTCCACCTCCCTCCACCCTTCCCCCATCATTTGGGGCAACACAAGCACTCTCTGTTCACAGCAGTTGTTTAAGGGAAAACAAACCTTTATGTCACTTAACCCATTAGGAGTTAGTTAGAATTTGTGTAAGTGATTCAATGCAACAAATATTTTTGTGCATCTACCAGGTGCTTAATATACATGAGTGAAATAAACAATCATGAAGAACCTCTACCCGGAGTTCCCTTTGTGGCTCAGTGGTTAATGAACCCGACTAGGATCCATGAGGATGTGGTTCCATCCCTGGCCTCACTCGGTGGGTTAAGGATCCTGAGTTGCCATGAGCTGTGGTATAGGTCACAGATGCAGCTTGGATCCTGTATTGCTGTGGCCGTGGTGTAGACTGGCAGCTACAGCTCCGATTCGACCCCTAGCCTGAGAACTTCCATGTGCTGTGGGTGCGGGCTTCAAAGAGAAAGAAAGAAAAAAAAAGAACCTCTACCTTTGAGGAGCATACGTTCCAATGGGGGAGACAAACAATAGACATTATACACAGTAAACTATTCAGTATCTTTAAAGGTATTGAATAGAATGGACAGGGTAGGCATCAGTGAGAAGGTGAGAGAGTGGTAGACATCACATTGCAGGGAAGAGTTTTCTAGGCTGAGGAAAGAGCTGGAGTGGATGCTGGGAGGCTGGAGCCAAGCCAGAATATCCAACGACCTAGTGAATGTCCAGTGTGGCTGGAGAAGGGTGAGCAAGGGTGGCAAGAGAGAAGCTCAGAGAGGATGAGGGAGAGTACGTTGGAGAAGGATGGCAGAATGCCCCATCCCAAAATATGCCTCTTCAGCATGAGGATTATTTTGAGTTGATTATTTTGAGAAACAGCAGACACAGGAGAAGTTCAGAAAACAGAGGAGAAGTTTCCCTTACGTTAGGAAAATTTACATTTACAAAGAAAATTTCCATGTATGTCTCCCTCTCTGTACCAGGAAGAGAAGGTTCACTAAATCACAAAAGACTCTTGTCAGTGGAGAAGGCACCACTTAAAACTGCACCACAAATCTTACCCTGGTTACCAGCTTTCCCTGGTAACTTCCTCATTAAATAGCCTGCCCACATCTTTGTCATCAGGTGAAGATTTATATAAGCTGGAGTTCTAAGCCACTTTAGGGAGTTCCTCATTTTTCCCTGGTTGTCTCCCATGGATTCAGGAAGTATACATGTTGATAAACTTTTGTTCGTCTCCCTCTTGTTAATCTGTTTTTTGATACAGGGGCCTTAGCTGAACACAAAGAAAGGCTGAAGGAAAATTATTTCTCTTCCTGTACATAAGGTTCCCAGTGTCTCCTTCTCAAAGACTTTTTGCTAAGACAGTCTTAGGAAGGTGACACATCTCACAGCAGAGCCTTGAGCCCTGGAGTGCTTGTGCCATATCTTCGAACACCAGAAGGTGAAGCAGGGTTTAATTTTTCTAACGTGCCTAAGTCATGCTGAAAATCTCCATTTATTGGTGTCTTTAGTCCTTAACATTTAACTTGGAAATGCTTTCCAGCGGTAGCTCTTTTTATTTGATAAAAAGATCTTCATCTTGGAATTTCTTGCCCTCAGATGAATACTGTAAACTTTACCTTTCTGCTGGCTACAAAATTGTTGGCTCTTAAAAATGGCATTTGCTTTTGGTTCAGACATAAAACTTTCTTCTCCAGGCATATTTTCATCACAATTGTGAAATTTACCAACTAAAACATTTTCTCTCTTTCCAATTCTCAGTCTCCAGTGCTCCACCTTCCACTCCCATTCTTATCCTCAGACCGATTTTCCATGCCATCTTAAAAGGGCAATTATCTCCCCATTATTTAGAGGTGGGTTATCCATCTTCATGGCTCATTTATACCCTTTGCTCATTACCTTCCTTTCCTGTTTTAGTCATTTCAAATTACCCTTACTAGAGAAAAGCTGGAGATAATATTTTATAAAACACATTACCTACATATGATAGAGGCAATGCCATTATATCACCAAATCTCATTTTATTATTATTGGGCATTTTAGAAGCTACATTTTTCACTACCTTTTTGTTCTTTGGGGCCACGTGACTCTGTATTGGCCAGTGGGGAATGGATGGAAGTGACATATATCACTCTCAGGTCTGAACATTAGCAATATACTACATAGTCCTACAACCTCTCTCCCCTTTCTTCAATAATCTTGGAGGCCACACATTGAGGCTGCATCACAAGATGGTCATGTAGGAATCTCAGTGTTTTTAGAAGAAGAAGAATCCCCACTGACTCACATCTGAATCCACTTTGGTTGTGTTAAGCCACTGAAGCTATGGAATTTCAGGGATTATTTCTATAGCACAATCCAGAGTGTTCATTACCATATTCCACTTTATTTAATTTGGGGGTGGGGGAGGGTTTGTTTGTTTTTTGTATTTTTACGGCCACACCCACGGCATATGGAGGTTCCCAGGCTAGGGGTCGAATCAGAGCTATAGCCACTGGCCTAGGCCACAGCCATAGCAATGCCAGATCCAAGCCACATCTGCAACCTACAACACAGCTCATGGCAACACCAGATCCTTAACCTACTGAGCGAGGCCAGGAAACAAACGTGCATCCTTATAGATACTAGTCAGATTTGTCCTGCTGAGCCACAACAGGAACTCGCATCTTATTTAATTCTTATTTCACTCTCCCATCTGCCCAAAAAACATTTCATAGATGGGGAAACCAGCATTCAGTGAAGCCTATGGTCTCACTTAGCTAACACAGCTAGTAAATGAGGCAGCCAGCCTTGGTCCTCTCTACACCAGAACTTCTCTGTTCCTGGGGTTCTCAGTGTACACTTGCTATTCTTAGTCATGTAGATAAGGGGAAAAAAATCTTGTTCCCTCTACCCTACAAGGATCTCTGGGTGGGGCCCTGAAAATTAGACTGACAAAAGACACACTAACAAAAGGGAGAAAAAAAACACAGAAGTTTATTAACATCTGTGCTGTGCATAAAAACAGGAGCACTCAAAGATGAGTAACTCAAAGAGGTGGCTAGAACTTGGCAAAAGAGCAAAAAGAAAAAAAAGTAGAGATGTAGCAAGACAAAGGAAAAGGGCTTTGAGTTTCTAGGGCAGCAGATTGTAAGAAGGCAAATATGTGGGGAAACTAATGGAAGACGAGGGTCAGTTAATCAAGTTTTTACGCAGATTCCTCTGATGCCATCTCTGGGCTAATGAGGGTCTAGAGTTGTCTTAGAGTTGTGGTTAGCTTTTGTCCTTCCTGATAGAGGGGAGGGGGGCAATTTTACAAATAGATGTCCTGCTTTGGGGTAAATAGAGAGAGGACAGAGAGTTTTTCTTGTTATCTGTTTTCTCTCAATTGTCTTTGGCACAAAACAATCTTTATTTCAAAGTACTTTTGGGTGGCATATTCTGCTACTTTTCAGTAGTGGTCTACAACTCGTTGGGTCATTCACCTCAAAGTATCCTACTTAATCTCTTCAGAATGGTCATTTGTTCCCAACCACCACCACTCTATTAGTCTGCAAGGTGAGGCAGGACACACTGCCGCTGTGGCCTACTGGGGAATGACAGACTTCTCTGATGTTGAGGGGATACAACCAAAATAGCCACCAGTTTCATATTTCCAACAAATAAGGCAAAACAACAAAAAGCTATGTATCACATAGTCACCAAAGTAAAAGTCACCAGGTGCTGTAAAAAGAACTAAAGCAAATCATCATAATTCAGGCTTCTGCTGTGTTGTGTGGATCCTGTACACCACTTATTCATTTTGCAGCCACACTGCCACCTCCCAAAAGACATAGCAAACATACTTCTACATTTATGGGCAGGTGTGTCTATTCCTAGACTTTAGCAATAACTCTGCCAGTGTCCTTTTATCTGGTGTTTCCTCTCTGTGTCAATGGCACCACCATCTACCCAGTCATCAAAGCCAGGAATCTGAGTGTCATCCCCCAAGGAGTTCCCATTGTGCTGCAGTGGAAATGCAATGGACTAGGAACAATGAGTGTCATCCCCTGAGTCCTTCACCCAACATCAAGGCCAATCATTCTTCCTCCAAAATAGTCCTCATCCCTGACTTCTATTCATCTTCAATGTCACCTCATCTCTTACCTGAATTAATGGAGTAGTCTCATAACTAGTCTCCCAGCTTCCATGTGAAATCTCCATTAGCCCAATCACTTTGGCAAAAGTGATCTTAAAACAGAAATCTGATAATTCCATCCCTCTACCAAAGTTTTTTTAAATAATTTCTTACTGCACTTAAAACAGAATCCAAACTCCACTCTATGGCCACCAAGATTCTGCAGGACCTGGGTCCTGCCTATTTCTCTGGCCTCATCTCACAGAGTTCTCCCAACTCTCCACTGCCAAGACCAGCTCAGCAGGATGGGGCTGAAGAACAGGTGCTGTGGAACTTAAGGAAAGAAAGTTAACATAAAACAAGACACAGAGACATTTATCTTAAGTAAAGGTGGGAACCGGGGGACTCAAGGTCTCAGGGACCAAGAGCCCTGCCTCAAGAAACCACACTGCTTTTATTGTGCTCTTGAGGATTATGTCAAGCGAAAAGGGGGTTGTAGGTGCAGGATATAGGGTTTTTTTTATTATTTTAAAAGTCACTTAGCTGGTAGATGGTTAAACTTTTACTCTAAACTTTAGGCATTTAAGAATCATTAGCATTTGAGTTAGTTATCTATGCATAGCATTTCAGAGAATCCTCACTGTGCTTCTGCAAAAGGCATGCTTAGTTGTGGCAACCCTGGGTGTCTAGGTTTGCACCTTGGTTCTCTTTTCTAATGCATATTATGCTAACGACCACTGACAAACCACTTGGCCATGAGGTTCCTCTTTCTCTTATTCTTTAGAGGACATATCATGCTTGTGCAAATGGCGTGCCAATCTGCACAGGTCCAGCTTGCCTAGACCATTGTATTATGTCCTCATTCAGCTAACCCTGCGAATAACCCATGCCTTTAGGTCTTTGTTCTTAAACTTAAGTCATTTACCATCACCGTGACTGTTTCTCAAGCAGGAAGATGGGACAAAGTAAGGAAGGACAAGATGGAGTTTTCAGCAAAGAGGCTAAGAAAATACTATAAAAACATGTCTCACAACACTCCACCCTCTAATCACCGTCCTTCCAACAGCTCCATCTCACCTCTGCCTTGGGATTCGATCTTGCTTCTGCCTGGAATGCTTTGCCTTGGCTCCCTACTAGTCTGGCTTCTTCTCATTCCCCAGGTTGATGGTTAGACATCACCTCTCCAGAGAGGCCATCCTGACCACCTACATGAAGACGGTCCCTCCCCCATTATTCACTATTATGACAAATCATCTCTCCAGAAAGCTCATCACAGTCTGCAGTGATCTCATCCATCTTGTGTTTACTTTCCTGTCTTCCCCACGAGAACACTGTGTTCATAAAAGTAAAATAATAGCTAACAATTTCTTTGTGCCAAGCACTGTCTTAAGTGCTTTATATATGCAAGCATAGCCTGCCAAATATCTCCCCAAAACAACACCTTTTGTTTTGTAATACCGAAACTTCATAGAATGTACGTATCTCCCAATGGAGTTTGTTTGTTTTAAGCTGATAGAAAATTTTGTATTTACGGCTCCAAAAGTTCACTATATTTTAGCGCAACAACATGGAGGAAAGTTTTCCAGTTACTGTCCAAATTCAAGTGGTAGAACAGCAGGAATAATCATAAACATTTGGAAAAGCACAGCAAGTATCCAGGGAGGGAAAGTAGTCTTTGGATGTTGCTGATGCTTCCAGTGACCTCAGAGTATCAGTGAGTCATGCTTTGTCACTGGCTCTGGTCCTGAATGCATTTACCAGTGCTTTTCTATATGGAGCCCTTTTTTTTTTTTTTTTTTTTGCCCAGAGCTGTACAATGAGTACCAGAAAAGTTGAGAAAGTTTGAAGAGAATGGCAGATAAGTAATGAATGAAAACTGTCCTCCCAATGGAACAGATGTTACTGTACATCAAACAACTGTGTCAGTTTTCTGGTGATCCGTGTTTTAGCCATTTTGGACTCTAATATGACCATTGTTACTAATATTCAGGTGTGTCAAGGAGAAGAAAACTTTTTCTCTACTCTCTTAGGTCTGCTCTTGGAGACCTGCAAATTAACCTGACAAACGACAGATTAGTAAGAGAAAAAGACAGATTTTTATTCATGTGCATGTGTGGGAGTTCACAGAAAAACGTGATTCTAGGAGGTGGTTAGAATAGTTTATATACCATCTTCATGGGAGATGGAGACGAGCAGAAAGGCACTTCTGGGAGAACAAAGGGCTTCTTAGAAGAAGGGGAGAAAGAGCATTTATACAAACACCATCTTTGAAAAATAAATGTGCCCTTGGGAGAGGAGAGAGAGGGGATGACAGTTTGTGACAATGTTTCTCTGGGTGAGGTACAACTTGACTTCTCATCTGTAAGAAGAGAAAATTAGGGTTGCTCTAGGGAAGGTATTTATGACAAATGAAAGTAGGTAAGAGAGTTCAGGACCTCAGATGCCTTCGCTTAAAATAATTCTTATGCCAAAGTGACAAATTTTGGGGTGACCTACCCTGAGCCCTTCAAGATGTATTAATGTATCTTAGTTATGCTTTAGGAAACTGGTTGGGGGTTGGAGGTTGATATGTAATATATTACAATTTTTCCCTTTTTAAATAATGTGAAGAAGTTCCCATCGTGGCTCAGCGGTTAACAAATCTGACTAGCATCCATGAGGACACAGGTTCAATCCCTGGCCTTGCTCAGTGGGTTAAGGATCCACCGTTGTCGCGAGCTGTGGTGTAGGTCACAGATGCGGCTCAGACCCTGCATTGCTGTGGCTGTGGTGTAGACTGGCAGCTACAGCTCCAATTTTACCCCTAGCCTGGGACTCTCCATAGGCCGCGAGTTTGGCCCTAAAAAGCAAAAAAATAAAATAAAAAATTTAGAAATTTTCAAAAAATAAAATAATGTGAAATAAAACCCAGTTAGCATCTGCACACAGAAAATCTAATTTTCAGAGGCAAATGACTGATACTGAGATATCGGTATGAACTCATTTCAAGCAAAAATCGCGACAGGTATTTTTATTCACCTTCCCTTTCTGTGAGGCATCTAAAAACGAAGTTACATGCCCAAGATTCTAATAGAAGTAAGTATATCCTGGACCTGAACCCAATAACACTGAATCCAAATTCTGTTTTCTTATACTTTTTTTTTTCTTTTTTGGCCACCCCACAGTATATGAGTTCCCAGGCCAGGGGTCAGATCTGAGCCACAGTTGCAGCCTAAGCCAGGTCCTTACCCACTATACCGGGCCAGAGATCGAACCTGCAACCCAGCACTCCCAAGATGCCACCAATCCCATTTCACCACAGCAGGAACTCTTCTTACTATCACAGAGGCTACTAGGGCCTCTCCCAAGGGAAGGTCCATGTGCATCCAGGGTACCGTCTATCTCAATGCCTGACAAGGCTCAGCCCTTAGGAGATGATTAAGTACTTGTCCCAGATGAATGAATTTATAGATTGAAGGCAACCAGAATGGGTCATCCCAGAATATGCCTCTTTGACATAAAAATTATTTTGGGGTGAAGGCATTTAAGCAGGAGCAAACACAGGAAAAGTTCTCTCTACCCTCCTTCTGAAGGCAGGATATACATTCTTCTCTGAAGACAGGCCCTTATCAGATGGCATCAGAGGAATCTGCCAACAAACCTCATTCCATTAGTATTCTCCCATATATTTACCTTCCCACAGTTTGCCACCCTTAGAAGTCTAAAACCATTTTCTTCTGTCCAGTCATTTCCCTACAAAGTTATTGTTCTTTGCTGAAGATGCTCCATAAACCAGGGTTCTGAGCTGACTCCTTGAGTTATTCTTTCCTTGGGTTTCAACCATAGACAAGTTATACATGCTAATAAGCTTCTGTTTGTTTTTCTCTTGTTCATCTGCCTTGGCCAAGAATTTTGAAGGGTTAGAGGGACAAGAATTTTTTCCTCCCTTACAGATTAATAAATGCATAGATTAAAACATGCTAATTAAATTTTGCCATACTAACTGGCCTGTAATCTTCAAAACTGTTCCTGAGGAACTCTTCTAGATTGAAGAAAACCAGAGGTGGGACAACTAAATGCAATGGGTGATCCTGGATGGAAACTTATTTTGCTCTAAAGGATGCTATTAGGGCAACTGGTACAATATGAATGGGGACGGTAGATTAGAGGTTAATGATTCATGGGACTGATCGGAAGCTCCCGTTGTGCTCAGCAGTAATGAACCCAACTAGTAGCCATGAGGATGCAGGTTCAATCCCTGGTCTCACTCAGTGGTTTAAGGATCTATTGTTGCTGTGGCTGTGGTGTGGACTGGCAGTTGCAGTTCCAATTCAACCCCTAGCCTGGAAACTTCCATATGCCACAGGTGTAGCCCTAAAAAGCCAAAAAAAAAAAAAAAAAAGATTCATGGGACTGCTAACCCACTTGAATGATACAAAAGTGACTTCCAGGTGGAAACATATAAGCTACAACCAACGCAGAAAGAACCCTAATCTGAGCTCCTCTTATCTGACTAGATGCATGGCTTTATGAGAGTCAGCTGCCACAGCTCTCCAAAGAGATTTCCATTCAGAGGTCTGAGCTTGGGCACCAGGACATTCCAAAAGACTGTGTCAACAAGACTCACCCACCACCTTCCATCCTTTGAAGTCCTGATCACCCTTCCCCCTTATAAGCTCATATATAAATCCCTACCTCTAGCTGTTGCCTCTTTTTTGGAAGGGCCATGCCCTCAGCATGTGGAAGTTCCCGGGCCAGGGATCAAACCCGCCTGTGGCACAGCCATGGCAACCCTGGATCCTCAACCCACTGTCCTACTCAGGAATTCCTTCCTCAAGTTGCTTCTTCATCTGAAAGCTCCCACATAAATAAACTTATCCTGTTAATCTGTCTATCATTAGATAGTTTAAAAATGCCCCCTGCCATTCAAATACAAAATGGCCAAAGATAATTTTCCTCCCAATATGATCTATCTCTGTTAAGTTTCTGATTTCGATGGCTGTAATGTGATTATGTCGGAAAGTGTCCCTGTTTGCAGATATGGCTCGCATCGGGCTGGCTGTGGTATAGGCCGGCATCTACAGCTCCAATTTAACCCCTAGCCTAGGAAGCTCCATATGCCACAAGTGTGGCCCTAAAAAGACAAAAAAAAAAAAGAAAGAAAGAAAGAAAGAAAAGAAAAAAAAGAAGGTGTCCCCGTTTGTCAGGAGGAAAATTGGCTTCTATGAACACTTTGGCCGTGATATCTACAGGAGTTGTTTTTAAGTTAAGAGATGAATACAGTTTGTACTCTCTTACAGGGGAGATGGGAAAGTTGAAAGGCAGCAGGAGTATGACAGAGATCAAGGCCAGAACCACACCTATCAACACAGGTCAGAGGAACCCAGGAAACTTCCTCCACACTCAGACCCCTGAAGGCCATGTGCTCGGGGCACCCGTGGTAAATGAATCAGGAGCCGAGCAAAGGTGAGAACTTTGAGTGATTCCTACTCTTATGCTCGTGTGACTGCCTCAGCCCCCATGGCAGGCCATTGCCATCACTCTGGGCACACTCTCTAGAGCCCACCTGGGTTCCTGAGTGAGACCGAGGGCGACCAGGGCTGAGCAAGTGGGTTCAAAACACGCCACCCCAAAATATGTCAATTTGACATGTTGATTGTTTTGATCTAAAGGCACTTGAAAAACAAGTATAAGGAAATTCCTCTGACTTATCCTTTTCTTCCTGAGGACAGAAGATAAAACACCTATATGAAACATGCCCTCCCTAAATTTGGACAAAAAGAACACCCTTCCCCCCCGCCCCTCTTTTTTCCACCCCAGCAGCATATGGAGTTCTTGGGCCAGGGATCGGATCCAAGCCACAGTTGCTACCTATGCCATAGCTGTGGCAACACGGGATCCTCAACCCACTGTGCCTGGCTGGGGATCGAACCTGCATCCCAGCAAACCTGTATCCAGCTCTCCAGAGACAGCAGGAACTCCGAAAAGAACATTTTTTTTTTGTCTTTTTCTCCTTTTTAGGGCCGCATCCAGGCTAGGGGTCTAATCAGAGCTATAACTGGCGACCTACACCACAGCTCAGGGCAATGCCGGATCCTTAACCCACTGAGCAAGGCCAGGGATCGAACCCGCAACCTCATGGTTCCTAGTCGGATTCGTTAACCACTGAGCCACGACGGGAACTCCAAAAAGAACATTCTTATCACCAGACATGGGGAGTGGAGAGAGACCAAGAAGCACTGGTACAAGGAAATCTTATTAAACTAACCCTTATCTTCCTTTAGTCTCTGCTTATTATTTCTCATAATTACTACTCTTTGCTGTACCTGCTATATAAACACTTAGGCCTAGCTGCTTTGGGATCTTCACCTCCCTGTGAAGGGCCCCACATACATACAAAAATAAAATGCATGTGCTTTTCTCCTGTTCATCTGCCTTAGGTCAAATGAATCCTCAGGCCCAGCTGGAGTTGCTAAGATGGTAAAGGAAAAGTTTTGCCTCCTCAACAAACCCTAATAAAGTCCACGAGGGGCAGGGAGCAGGGGAGAGGATGGCTTTGAAAATAATGGCCCCCACGACAGAATTTGCCTTTTCTGTCTCAGCAGCTTTGCTATCCCACACTCCTACGTGGGTTCTCCGCACCATGGACGGACAGAGGAAGGCACTGCACTGACCACATTTGAAACTGTCTGTTCCTCATGACCAGTGACGTCATGTGAGGAACAGCTTCAGTTCTTGGCTCTCTGATTCCCTGCTGCCACCGAGATAAATGCTACCAGTCTCGGGGATTTATTTTCATTCACTTCTGTACATTAATTGGATGCAAAGACATCGTTTGCCCCTCCCCCACACCTGTGTTCTTCCAGGGCTTCCCTCTGGGCCTGGGTACCTTCCCACAGATTAGCTGGGGTGCTCTTGGTTGCATCACACTTGCAAGGCCCAGTGGAGCTTCTCCTTTCTCCTTCACCTCCAGTACCAGCCATAACTGCCTCTGTTTATGTTCTGTTTGTTGAGGCTCATTTTAGGCTTTATTTTCACTGTGTGGAGGCATTTATTACTGATTTGACCCAGTTACTGTGCCCATTTCATTCTATTGCTTCACTTTCTTATTTGGATAAATCTTTCCAAATCTTAAGAAGGCATTTTAGAGAGCAGACTGGTTCCCGAGGTCTTACACTTCAGACTGAAGAATTTTATTTAAAATGAGCATGATTGTAAAAAGGAAAAAAAAAAAAAAAAACTCCCAATGAAAGCTAGGCATGGAAAAATTTTCAGAAGAAAATGCATCCAAATGTGTTTTCTTTTTAATTTTCTAGATGAGTTTATATAATAGTCATAATGGGGAAATGCAATTACTTTGTTAAATAAATTGAACACAGACATTTTCTTTAAAAAAAAAAAAAAAACTTAGACGTATCTTTGGATCAAGGTGAAGAAAGGATAGCTCCGGTTTAACAATACTTTTTCAAAAAAAAAAATAGCCATAAGGAATATTTCTCTGATGCAAATCTTATTTCTAGCTGACTCTTGCTATAAAATTAATGATATGGTTGCACTAAAAAATATCTTCTCACTAAAATGAGGTTTTAGTTTTAAAAGTCAAATAAGAAAGAATAATCTCAGGAGTGGTCATATCACACTTTTAAAACTTGTAGATGTACTCGAAACAATGACTAACGTAATTTCTATTAACAAGGGACTCACTTATTCCTCCATCCATTCGTTCAACGAATCATCCAATTCCGGAGCCCCCCGAGGTCTTGGGGAAGCAGCGGTTAAGGAGAAAAGCCCATGTGCACTCTGAAGCTAGTGGCTGGTAAGGAATACAGCTCTGAAGCGGCCATCAGAAATAAGTACACTGGGGTCACAGAATTCGGAGAGTAGAGAGGGGGGCAGCTGGGAGAAGTCATTTGGATGATGTCCTGAGGAATTTACTTCAAATTTCCTAGCATCAAGATGTTTTTCAAGATGCAAATCCCTGAATGAGTCGTATTGCATCACTCCTTGGCAGGGGTGGGAGTGGAGACACTGCCCCAACTTTGGATGAAGCCCTTCCATCACAACCCCCCCAACTGGATATTGACAATATCTGTCCCCCTGACACCCCAAGAGCTGTATGTCCAATTCACGTAGTCATCTTGGTGTCTGGCTCAGGGCCTGGCCCTGATAATACATTTAATAAATGCCAAGTGAACACTTTGCTGATACATAACAGGACTGTATGTCCTTGCCTTCTATCAGGGAACAGGGGACTCACTCTACAAATCTAAGCAATGATGGATTTAGGAGGAGCATTACTCATTACCGGTGGAGAGTGGAGGTGGGGAAGCTTAACATGAGTATTTGTTAAGTGCAAATGTGTAAAATAGGTTCACATCTATATAACCTTGTGAGGGCTTCTCCTGATCTTGTGGCTCAGATGGCCAGATGCGGAGACCGCCTCACCAGGCCAAGGGCCACCATGCACCCACATGAGCACGTGGGGAAGGATAACATGCATTAATTAACACCGGTGGATTTGCCAACTTGTCTGCTCCCTTAATCTGCCAGTGAGGATCCCAGCACCTCTGGTTCAATGGGATCCAACTGTACCCCAGCCTCTGAGGACAGGCCACCCCTGCCACAATTTCATCCTGGACATTGTGGGGTGGAGAAGCCAAAGAAGGAGAAAAAGAATGTGTGAGGAAGGAAAAACCCATCTTTCTTCTGCCTAAGTTCTCCGGCCAGAGCCTTGGACATCAGACTGACAAAAGGCAGATTAACAAGAGATAACAAAAACAGAATTTTATGAACATATGCTTCATGCACACCCTGGGAACACTCGGTGATGAGTAACGCAAAGCTGTGGTGAGAACTTGGGCTTATATAGCATCTTACCAAAAGTACAAGACATTTTAGAGAAGTGACAAGACAAAGGGAAAGAACCTTAGTTTTTAGGCAAATTGTGGGAAGGCAAACATAGGCGGAAAGTAACGATAAGGAGGCCTGGTATGAACAAGGTTTGTTATGGAGTTTCCTTTGGTGCCATCTCTGGGTTGATAAAGCTCTAGAGTTGTGTCTGGAGATTAACTTCTGTCCTTCCTGTTAGAAAGGGGAGGGGGACATCTTACCAAATAGGAAGTGGCCAGAGAACTTTGCTTTTTTTTGTTTTTTTGTTTTTTTAGTGAAAGGCACATGGAGGTTCCCAGGCTAGGGGTCGAATCCGAGCTACAGCGGCTGGCCTATGCCAAAGCCACAGCAAGGCCAGATCTGAGCCACGTCTGTCACCTGCACCACAGCTAGCAGCAACGCCAGATCCTTAACCCACTGAGCGAGAGCAGGGATCAAACCTACGTCCTCATGGATACTGGTCGGATTCATTTCCCCTGTGCCATGACGAGAACTCCAGAGACCTTTCCTTATACCTACTTCTTCACAACTGCCAGCAGCTCAAAATAATTTTTTATGTGCTTGGTGCGGCGTAGTCTGCTACCCTTCAAGTTCAGAGAGATTTAGTCAGTCTATAAACTGAAGAAACTCCAGAGCTGGAAGCCAACACACTGAGGGTGAAAAGCAAAGGCATTTGGAGGGAATGCAGTGGCCAAGAGGCATCTGAGAGTCTGGATTACAGCAGTTTGCGGAGAAAAGGAGAGGGGCATGCAAAGGCTGCTGGGGGTTATGACTTGGATCTTCTTTAGTGTCCTTGAAGAGGCCAGAATAAAGAAAATAATTTCTTGTTTACCTAGCCACCTACCCTAGTCCATTCAGGCTGTTATAACAAAATACTAATAATAGGTATGTTTTTTGTAAATCAACTATAATAAATTTTTAATTTAAAAAAAAGGCGGGGAGTTCCCGTCGTGGCGCAGTGGTTAATGAATCTGACTAGGAACCATGAGGTGGCGGGTTCGGTCCCTGCCCTTGCTCAGTGGGTTAACAATCCGGCGTTGCCATGAGCTGTGGTGTAGGTTGCAGACACGGCTCGGATCCCACGTTGCTGTGGCTCTGGCGTAGGCCGGTGGCTATAGCTCCGATTCAACCCCTAGCCTGGGAACCTCCATATGCCGCGGGAGCGGCCCAAGAAATAGCAACAAAAACAACAACAAAAAAAAGACAAAAAAAGACAAAAAATAAAAAATAAATAAATAAAAATTAAAAAAAGGCGGCTTATCAACAGCTGAAATGTTTTGCTCCTGGTTCTGGAGGCTAGAAGTCAGAGACCAGGGTGCCCACATGGTCAGGTGAGGGCCCACTTCAGACCCCAGATCCCAGAGCAGATCTTGCTATATCCCGACACGCAGAAGGGACCAGGGAGGTGACATGTCTTTTATAACAGCGTTAATCGCATTCATGAGGGTTCAAGCCTCATGACTAAGCTAAGCACCTCGGAAAGGCCTCACCTCCTAACACAATCACTTTGGGGGAGTTTAGATTTCAACACATGGGAGTTCCTGTCATGGCTCAGCGGAAACAAATCTTACTAGCATCCATGAGGACACAGGTTCGATCCCTGGTCTCACTCAGTGGGTTAAGGATATGGCCTTGCCGTGAACTGTGGTATAGGTTGCAGACACTGCTCGGATCCTACGTTGCTGTGCCTGTGGTATAGGCCGGCGGCTACAGTTCCAATTCAACCCCTAGCCTCAGAACCTTCATATGCTGCGGTGTGGCCCTAAAAAGACAAAAAAAAAAAAAAAAAGGACAAGATTTCAACACATGAATTTGAGGGGATGCAAACATTCAGATCATAGCACCATATATCTCTTTACTTTGCTTCTGAGGACAGAAGTTTTTTTGTTTGTTTGTTTTGTTTTTGTGTTTTAAGGCCGTACCTGCGGCATATGGAAGGTCCCAGGCTAGGGGTTGAATTGGAGCTGTAGCTGCCACCCTACACTTTGCCACACCAATGCTCAGATCCAAATGGTGGATCTGAACAGCTCATCTCTGACCTACACCACAGCTCACAGATCCTTAACCCACTGAGCAAGGCCAGGGATCGAACCTGCATCCTCATGGATACCAGCCAGGTTTGTTACCTGCTGAGCCATGACAGGAACTCCCAGATCTTATTTAAATATGACACCTTTCCAGGACTGAGTGGTGAGGTCCTGGGGTACCTAAGCACCTCTACTTGATTCTGATGAGAACCAAGGAGCATCTCACACCATCATGTCCAGCCCAGAATTTTTTCTTTTTTTTTGTCTTTTTTTGCTATTTCTTGGGCCACTCCCGCAGCATATGGAGGTTCCCAGGCTAGGGGTCTAATCGGAGCTGTAGCCACTGGCCTACTCCAGAGCCACAGCAACGCGGGATCCGAGCCGCGTCTGCAACCTACACCACAGCTCATGGCAACGCCGGATCGTTAACCCACTGAGCAAGGGCAGGGACCGAACCCGAAACCTCATGGTTCCTAGTCAGATTTGTTAACCACTGCGCCACGACGGGAACTCCCCAGCCCAGAATTCTTGATCCTCCACAGTCTGCTCTCCCCACAGCCCACTCCTTCTCAGCTGATGGCAACTCCATCCTTCCAGAGACTCAGGTCAAGCCCTCAGGCTCCTCCATGACTCCTATCCTCTCATTCAGCAGGCGAGTCTCGTGGCACTACCTCCCAAACACCTCCAGCCACCATGGCTCCTCCCAGTTTGGGCATCCATCACCTTACGTTACAGCAGGGGGCCTCCCAACTGGTGTCCCTGCCTCAGCCCTCCCCTTCCTACCATCTGTCTCAGCAGAGCAGCCAAGATGATCTTGAGGCACCTTCTGAGAAGGTACAAAATAATTCTGCTCATTTGGTTTGAGCTGCAATGGTTTTCCTTTCCTGGAAGATAAAAGTCAAAGTCCTTGCAAAGGCGGAGAAGGATGTGTTCTGCCCAACACACCTCACCCCATGACTCTCCTCTCTTTGGATAACAGCCCTGCAGCCAAGACAGCCTCCTCGCTCTTCTGCACACTCACTGGGCACGCTCCAGCTTGGGGACTTAGGAACTCTGGCTGCTCTCTCTGCTGAAACACTGGCCCCAACAGCCACCAAGACTAACTTTCTCTCCTCCTTCAAATTGTTGCTCAGATGTCACCTTCTAGTGAGACCTACGCCTTTAAAAAACTGCGACTCTGCCCTGAGCCCCACAGTCCTGATCCCCTTACCCTGCTTTATGGGTTTTAGCATTTATCACTTTATCTGTGATGCTGTTAGCCTGACCAGATTGTAAAGGCCACGAGTCCATGAGGATAGATGTCTTTGTTTTGATCCCTACTGTATCCTTATAACCCAGTATAGTGACTAACGCAGAACCAGCTATTCAATGAGTTTTTGCTGAATGAATGAATGAATGAATGAATGGATGGATGGAATCAGTGTACACCAACAAGCAATCAAGGATGGCTTTTAGAGGGGACTTCTCTGTGCCAGGTGCAGCCCTCGTGAGCTGAGGAGTGAGAAGCTAGCCTTGCCCCTGTTGACAGATAACGACTGAGGTTCAGAGTCAAGTTCCAGGGACCCAGCCGTCTGGCACAGAAACTTTTATCTTCATGATTAATCTGCTTTGCTGTGGGATAAAGGCAAGGACATTAATGTTGACACAATTCAAAGGCAACTTCTGAGCTTTCTAGGCTCCATTTTGTTCAGTGGCTGGGCACGCTACAGGCCCAAGGTGGAGGCAGCTGGATGGTTTCAACTAACATCTTGGGTTTGTATGATACACTCATATATAGATACTTGTGATAAATTCCATTCAGGAGGTGCAAATAGCTGACCAATTGGTTTCAAATACAGTATCTGGGAGCCTTAAGCAAAGTGGAAAGTGAAGCCAGAAGGACTCTCACAGGTGTCTTCATTTTTTTCCGAGAGAAATGTTTACCCCTCTTCATTAAGATAAGAACAACCAATGTTTGTCCCCTTCATTGAGGACCAAACAGGAGAAAAAGCATCTACCGCTGCAGTCACAGGGTCTCACCAGCGAACTGAAACCTAGCCCTGCAAATCAGTTCCGTGAGAACTATGAAAAAGATGTATCGATGAGCCCTGGGCTGGGGTAGGGAAGGTGGTACTATACACATACATAGGAAAATTGCGGAGTTCCCATCGTGGCACAGTGGTTAACGAATCCGACTAGGAACCATGAGGTTGCAGGTTTGATCCCTGGCCTTGCTCAGTGGGTTAAGGATCTGGCGTTGCCGTGAGCTATGGTGTGGGTGGCAGACACTGCTCAGATCCCACGTTGCTATGGCTGTGGTGTAGGCCGGCGGCTACAGCTCTGGTTATTCCCCTAGCCTGGGAACCTCCATGTGCCTCGGGAAGCAGACCTAGAAAAAGCAAAAAAGACCAAAAAAAAATTTGCTCTTTTTCAAGACAGTCAAGCGTATGGGTTGAATTGTGTGCCCCCCAAATTCGTATGTTGAAGTGCTAACCCCCACTGTCTCAGAGTGTAAACATCTGGAGACAGAGTCTTCAGAGAGATGATAGGGTTAAAATGAAGTCACTAGGGTGGGCCCTAATCCAGTATGACTGGTGTCCTTATAAAAGGGTAGATCTGGACATAGACACGCACAGAGGGATGAGGCTGTGAGTGATATAGGGAGAAGGGGGCCACCCATGAGACAAGGAGAAAGGCTTTGAACAGATCCTCCCTCACAGCCCTCAGAAGGAACCAACCCTGCCAGCACCTTGATCTCAGACTTGCAGCCTCCAGAATGCCGTGATGATATATTTTCTTTCTTTCTTTTTTTTTTTTTTTGTCTTTTTAGGGCCGCACCTGTGGCATATGGAGGTTCCCAGGCTAGGGGTCTAATTGGAGCTACAGCTGCCAGCCTATGCCAGAGCCACAGCAACACCAGATCTGGGCTGCGTCTGCGACCTACACCACAACTCACAGCAGCGCCGGATCCTTAACCCACTGAGCAAGGCCGGGAATCAAACCCTCAACCTCATGGTTCCTAGTCGGATTCGTTTCCCCTGTGCCATGACAGGAACTCCAAGATGATATATTTCTGTTGTGGAAGCCAGCCAGCCTAGCAGCCCAACACAAGAAATGCCATTTCAACGTGTAGTTAATATAATAATCTGATAATCCTACCTCTTCTTACTTTGCTGAAATTTTTTTCCTTTTCTTTTTTTAAGGGGCCACACCTGCAGCATATAGAAGTTCCTGGGCTATGATTTGAATTGGAGCTGCAGCTGCAGGTTTACACCACAGCTTGCAGCAACACTGGATCTTTGACCCACTGAGTGAGGCCAGGGATCAAACCTGCATCCTCATGGACACTATGTTGGGTTCTTAACCCACTGAGCCACAGTAGGAACTCCTTTATTTTACTTTTTAATTTTTTTGACTGCAGCCACAGCACGAGGAAGTTCCCGGGCCAGGGACTGAACCTGCACCACTGCTGTGATAATCCCGGATCCTCAGCTGCTAGGCCACCAGGGAACTCCTTTGCTGAAACTTTAAAACTTGTTATGACCTGGTCATTCAAGTTATGTAGCACTGGGCAATGGGTACCCCCAGATCACCCATATGTATTTCGGTGTTTGTATGCTACAAAAAGCCATCACTTCACCAGAAAAGATTGTGTTACCTTTGGTTGCCTTTACCTGCCTTCCATTTCTCACCCATCCAGGGTCTTCACTGGAAACTTGAAAAACTTTTCTTTCTTTCCCAAGTGCCAACACCTCCAGCCCTTCCCCACAAGGCAACTATTCAGTCTCTCTCCAAGAACATGCCTGGCTAGTGATTCCTTTTGGCAAAACCTGATTACTCCTTTTCTCTATTCTCTCTGAACCATCAATTCATGCCTTTTGGGTGGGCCTTCCACAGCCCATTCCACAGCAGATTTATTGCCCACTCCATCTTCCTTTTGCACGATTTAATCTGCTGTATTTTAATTGGGTAATAAAACTCTGTGTGCCACCCAGCAGAATTCCAGAGCAAGCAATCACCAGGGACATTCTCTCAGCAGCCAATTTCTAATTATTTATTCAGGCCCCGAGCCTAATTCCACCCCTGAGTGCAGTGGCTCTGAGCTGCTGCATACCCCATCTGCAGAGGGGGTGGGGGCAGGGCGGGCAACACTGGGGATCCCCTATGAGCACATCCTGGACTGACAACTGCCTCTGAGTCAAGATGGCCTCAGTAATGGGCGAGGCCTCAGTCCTGGGCAAGGCCTCAGTCCTGGGCGAGGCCTCAGCTCTGCTGTCCCAGCAAATGGGAGGATGGCTCTGGGGCTCTGCTTTGTCAGCACCCCCACCCCCACACCCCTCACTGCTCAGGAATGAGACTGCCCCGAGCTGGGAGGAATTGTCTCCAACACTTAGGGAAAAACAGGACCAGTCAGTTCATGGTGTCACCCTGTTAGCACAACAGGATAGCCATCAAGAAGCCAACTGTCATGGAATAAATTCCATATGAAGGAAAACACTGAAAGGCAGCATAATAGGCACACTAAAATATGACCATAGGGGTTTGGGACATGTCACTCCCAAACATATGGCTTTGTTCAAGTACCACACTGTGGTACATTGATTATGTTGAACTGAAGGCACTTGAAAAAGCAAATGCAGAGAGAGGCTTCCTCTGAACTCCCTTTATCTGCCTAAAAAGAGATCCTCCATAAGGAATTCAGAGGCCTTAGAGACCCTGCCCCCGACCCCACCTGGATGAAGGGAGGGGTCTCCTCAACCAGGGAAAGACTGACTCATCACAGGAGGGGAAACTAGATCTGAAGGGCAGCCGAACTCTCACGAACTGTCATAACTCCCTTCCGAGAGCCCATCTGTCTTTCCTAAAAATCATTTCTTTTCCCTAGGAAGCCTCCACTCTGTCTCCCCCCTGCCCTATGGAAACAAGCTTTCAGGAGTTCCCACCCATGGAGCAAGGTGATGCACTGCCTCTTGGGAGCACTAGAAAGTAGGTTCAGTCCCCCACACAGTGGGTTACGAATCCAGCGTTGGCACAGCTGCGACCTAGGTAGCAACTGCGGCTTGGATCTGATCCCTGGCAGGGGATCTTCATGTGCCGCAGGGAGGCCAAAAAAAAAGAGAAAAGATGGTGTTCGATTCCAAATTCTAAGCCACTTCCGGGAGTTCCTTACTTTTCTCTTGGGTGTCTCCCAGGCATACTTGAGGTATACCTGTTAATAAACTTCTGTTTGTCCTTCTCTGGTTAATCTGTCTTTTATTATAGGAATTCAGAAAGGTCAAGAGAAAATTGTTTTTCCTCCTCTACAAGATCAATATGAATATAAATTTATGAAAATATCAGAAAAGGGAGTTCCCGTCGTGGCGCAGTGGTTAATGAATCTGACTAGGAACCATGAGGTTGCGGGTTCGGTCCCTGCCCTTGCTCAGTGGGTTAACGATCCGGCGTTGCCGTGAGTTGTGGTGTAGGTTGCAGACGTGGCTCTTATCCCGCATTGCTGTGGCTCTGGCATAGGCCGGTGGCTTCAGCTCCGATTCAACCCCTAGCCTGGGAACCTCCATATGCCGCAGGAGCGGCCCAAAGAAATAGCAAAAAGACAAAAAAACATATATATATATATATCAGAGAAGAACACAGAAGAATTTTTTTAGAACTCCAAAACAGAACAGGTCTTTCTAACCATGGCACAAAATCCAAAAACCTTAAAGATGGGGATTTTGACTCTGAAAAAATTGCAATTTTTTAAAACTTGCATCCTCTCCCCAAAAAAATTATAAGCAAAATCAGAAGACAAATGACAGATTGGGGAAGATACTTACAACTTATATTACCCTAATATAGATTAAAAAAACAAAATTCGACTGACTCTATTTTAAAGATCATGTTGGTTTTATTCACACACTAGGCATCATCTGGTCTAGCGGATAGAAAAGAGCTCCAAGGAGCTGTACAAAATGCGAGGTTTTTATAGGCAGAAAGAAGCAGGAACAGGGAAGTTACTAGCAAGGAGTGGCTTGTTTGTGGCAAGGTGACCTTCATTTCAGGGACAGCAAGGGTCTAGCAGGATGATTACCTCACCAGTGCTGACCAGGTAATTCCAGACTGACTGGTTTAAGATTCCACTCCTGGGAGAGTTTGAAACTTTAATTAAGTTAGGCATTAATTCTCGATTTGGTGACGTGGGGCTTGGCAAATGTGACTTCATTTGGCGGCCTGTTGTCTCTTTTTTAACGTATATAAACACGCCCTCTACAAATCAGGAAGAAATATCAACAGCCCAGTAGAACAAGTTGCAAATGTCTAGGCAGAGAGTTTACGGAAGGAAAATAATGAGTACCTCTTAAATGTTTTTTAAATGCCCATTACCAAAGAAATGAAAATGAGGATTATAATGAAATATTATTTTTCACTTATCAGACCAGCAAAAACAAAATCTCATAGGTTGTTGGTGGGATTATAAAGTAGTTCAATTTCTATGAAGGGCAATTAAGCAGCATCTCTCCAGATTACCAATATATGTACCCTTCAACCCTAAGAATTTATTTTCCAGATACGCTCACACATAGAAAGCAACACACTATACAGGGGCTGTTTATGAGACATTGTCTGTAATAGCCCAGGGTTGAAACCACCTAATTGTTTATCAAAAAGGAGCTGATTTCATCAACTGTGGTAAGTCCACGCAATATCATATATCAAATATATCATATATATATAAAAGAACAGAGTTCTTAGTGAATCAATATGGGAAAATTATGTAGAAAAATACAAATATACATACTGTATCTGGGTGTAAATTTGGCTGTCATGTATGTAAAAAAAGGTGAGGGGGAATAAAAATGTCTATATGACTGAGTCATGAAAACACTATGAGTATAAAAAAGAAAGAACAATGCTGATATGTTGAGGAGGATGGGAACTAAGTGAAGAGGGCTAAGTTGGCAAAGAGTCTTTTATTTTATAGGTTTTATTATTTTTTTTTTTTTGTCTTTTTGCTATTTCTTTGGGCCGCTCCAGTGGGATCCGAGCCTCATCTGCAACCTACACCACAGCTCACAGCAACACCGGATCGTTAACCCACTGAGCAAGGGCAGGGACCGAACCCGCAACCTCATGGTTCCTAGTCAGATTCATTAACCACTGTGCCACGACGGGAATTCCTATAGGTTTTTTTTATAATTTTACTGTTTGAAATGTGTGAATGTTTTACCTATACAAAAAAACTTAATTAAAAAAAGAGATCTGGAGTTCCCATTATGGCTCAGTGGGTTAAGGACCTGACATTGTTTCTATGAGGATGCAGATTCAATTCCTAGCCCCACTCAATGGGTTAAAGATCCAGTGATGCTGCAAGCTCCAGCAGATGTGGCTCAGATCTGGCATTGCTGCAGCTGTGGTATAGGCCTCAGCTGCAGCTCCTATTCAACTCCTGGCCTGGGAACTTCCATATACCACAAGTGCTGCAGTTAAAAAAATAAATAAATAAAAATTTTAAAAAATTAGGAGTTCCCGTCATGGCTCAGCAGTTAGAGAACCTGACTAGCATCCATGAGTACGCAGGTTCACTCCCTGGTCTTCTTCAGTGGGTCAGGCATCCAGTGTTGCTGTGAGCTGTGGTGTAGATCACAGACGTGGCTCAGATCCCACGTAGCTGTGGTTGTGGTTTAGGCTGGTGCCTCAGGTCTGATTGCACCCCTAGCCTGGGAACCTCCATATGCTGTGGGTAAGGCCCTAAAAAGACAAAAAAAAATTTTTTTTAATTAAAATATCAAAATCCACCCAGAGGCAGGGAGAGGAAAGGAATAGGGGAGGAGAAATGACCCCGATTAGACACAATGTGGTTTCCAAACTGAAAAAATCCTCCATGCCCTCCTTTCAGAATTCATCATAGTGATAACAGCACTGGGAGGTGGGAGGGGAAGCAGAAGGGGACGAAGGTAGACTTGCCTGACCTCATCCATGCAGTTCTGCTTTTGACATTGTTGTCATATGAAACTGTACATACACCATTGTGTTTCTAAATGTAAAAATGTTCCTCTGCTAAATGTAAACAACCCCGTTTTATCATTTCTTTGCAATTAAAAACACATCAAGAGCCTAAAAGAAAGGAAGACCCCCAGCATCATCCTGAGAGAGCCTGTCCACTGAGTTTTTGCTGCATCTCCTTTCTTTTCATCTTAACCGCCCCCCACCGCAATCTTGGCTACTGGATGGCAACCAACCATATTGGGGGCCAACAAAGCCTACCAGACCACCCACGGTAGTCAGCTTGCCACAACAGAAGGACACACACAGCCCTCATAGGGGGCACCCTAGAGCATAGAGGAAGTGTGCTGCTGGGGTATAAAGGACCTATAGAACATTTCCTACAAAGGTTACTTCTCCAGGTCAGAAAACATAATGGACCTACCAGATACAGAGAAACAAATGCTGCAAGTTAGACAAAATGAGGCAACATAGGAACAAGTTAAAAAGCAAAAGAAGAAATAAGTAAAGTGCATATAGGCAATCTGCCCAAGAAACAGTTAAGGAAAACGATTATAAAGATGATCAAAGGACTCAGAAGAAGAATGAATGCACAGAGCAAGTTGGAAGTTTTTAACACTGAGTTAGAAAATATAAAGAACAACCAAGCAGATGGGGACTACATTAACTAAAATGAAAAACCCACTAGTAGACTAAATGAGGAACAGAAAAAAACAAAAAGGAATGAAAAGAAATGAAGACAGTTTAAGAGACCTTGGGGGTACCATCAAGCACTCTAAAGCTTGTAGAAGGAGAAGAGAGAGAAAGGGGCTAGGAACATAGTTGAAGAGATAATAGCTGAAAACATCCCAAACCTGGAAAGAAAACAAATATCCAAGTCCAGGATCCACAGGGAGTCCCAAAGAGGAACACACCAAGACACACTGTAATTTATATGAGAGGAAAAAAGAATATTAAAAGCAGTGAGGGAAAAGCAACAAATAACACACAAGAGAACATCCGTAAGCCTATCAGCTGACTTTTCAGCAGAAGCTTTGCAGGCCAGAAGGGAATAACATCATGTATTTAAAGTAATAGAAGGCAAAAAAACTACATCCAGGAATACTCTACCCAGCAAAGCTCTCATTCAGATTTGATGCAGAGATCAAAAGTTCTACAGTCGAGCCAAAGCTAAAAGAATTCAGCACCACCAAACTAGCTTTACAAGAAATGTTAAAGGGATTTCTCTAAGCAAAAAATAAAGAGCCACATCTAGAAACATGAAAATTATGAAAGGAAAAACTCATCAATAAAAGCAAATATACAATAAAATTAGTAAATCATTAAATCATCCACGCACAAAGCTAGTAGAAAGATTAAGAGAGAGAAGTAGTAAAATCATCTATAACCTTAATAAGCAATTAATGGAAACACAAAACAATTAGATATAAAATAAGATGTCAAAAGAGTAAATGTGAATGGAGGGGAGTACAGATGCAAGGTTTTTAAAAACATTTGAAATTAAGAGATCAGCAATTTAAAACAATCACACGCACATACATAGGTAGCTATATATAAATTTCTTTTTTTTTTGTCTTTTTGCCTTTTCTAGGGCTGCTCTCGTGGCATATGGGGTTCCCAGGCTAGGGGTTGAATCGGAGCTGTAGCCGCCAGCCTATGCCAGAGCCACAGCAACGCAGGATCTGAGCCACGTCTGAAACCTACACCACAGCTCATGGCAATGCCAGATCCTTAACCCACTGATCAAGGCCGGGAATCAAACCCGCAACCTCATGGTTCCTAGTTGGATTTGTTAACCACTGCGCCACAACAGGAACTCCTATATATAAATTTCATGGTAACCACAAGCCAAAAATCTATAATAGATATACACACAAAAAAGAGAAAGAAATCCAAATATAACACTAAACATAATCATCAGATCCCAAGAGAAGAGAATAAAAGAAGGAAGGAACAAAAACATGGTGTAAATAATGCTGCTATGAATAATTGGGGTGCATATATTTTTTGAATTAGTGTTTTCATTTTCTTTGGATACATACCCAAGAATGGAATTGCTGGATCATATGGTAGTTCTATTTTTAGTTTTTGAGGAACCTCCATACTGTTTTACTGCACCAATTTACTTTCCCATCAACAGTGTACAGGGTTTCCTTTTCTCCACATACTAGCCAACATTTGCTATTTGTGGGGTTTTTTGATGATAGCCATTCTGACAGGTGTAAGATGTTATCTCATTCTGGTTTTGATCTGCATTTCTCTGTTGATTAATGACATTGAGCATCTTTTCATGTGCCTGTTGGCTAGCTGTATATCTTTGGGAAAATGTCTATTCAGGTCTTCTGCCCATTTATTAATTGGGTTTTTTTCATATCAATTATATGAGCTATTTGTATATTTTGGATATTAATCCCCTATCAGTCATATCACTTGCAAATATTTTCTTCCATTCATTAAGTTGTCTTTTCATTTTGTTGATGGTTTGTTTTGCTATGCAAAAGCTTTTAAGTTTAATTAGGTCCCATTTGTTTATTTTTGCTCAGGAGACAGATCCAAAAAAAATTTTGCTGTGATTTATGTCAAAGAGTGTTCTGTCCATGTTTTCCTCTAGGACTTTTATGGCTTTCAGTTTACATATAGGTCTTTAAAGCATTTTGAATTTTATTTTTGTACATGGTGTTAGACATGTTCTAATTTTACTCTTTTACATGTAATGTAGCTGTCTGGTTTTTCCAGCACCACTTATTGAAAACACTGCCTTTTCTACATTGTGTATTCTTATCTCTTTTCATAGTGTGTGTGTGTCTGTACATAAGTGTGTGGGTCTATTTTGGGGTTCTCTATTCTGTTCCATTGATCTATGTGTCTATTTTGTGCCAATATCATACTCTTTTGCTTGTTGTAACTTTGTAGTATAGTCTGAAGTCAGGGAGCATGATGCCTCCAATTCTGTTCTTCCTTCTTAAGATTGCTTTCGCTATTTGGGGTCTTTTGTGATTCCACATAAATTTTAAAATTATTTGTTTTACTCTTTTGAAAAAAGCCATTGGTAATTTGATAGAGATTGCATTGAATCTGTAGATTACCTCGGGTTGGAAGGTCATTTTAATGATATTATTCTTCCAATCCAAAAACACAGCATATCTTTCCTTCTCTCTGTGTAATTTTTAATTTCCTTCATCAGTGTCTTATAGTTTTCCAAGTACAGGTCACTTACCTCCTTAAGTAGGTTTATTCCTAGGTATTTTATTCTTTTTGATGTGATTGTAATTTCTCTGAGAGTTTTTTGTTAGTGTATGGAAATGCAATCAATTTCTATATATTAATTTTGTGTCCTGCAACTTTATCAAATTAATTGATGAGCTCTGGTAGTTTTTTGCATTTGTCTTGCTTATACTAAGGATTTTTGCATCTATATTTATCTGTGACATTGGGCTGTAATTTTCTTTTTTGGTGATATCTTTGTCTACTTTTGGGTATCAGGGTGATGCTGGCCTCATAGAATGTGTTGGGAAGTGTTACTTCCTCTGCAATTTTTGGGAATAGTTTGAGAAGGTTAGGTGTTAACTTTTTTCTAAATGTTTGGCAGAAGACAGCTATGAAGCCATCTGGTCCTGGACTTTTGTTGTTGAGAATTATTTTATTATTTATTCAATTTCACTACTGGTAATTTGCCTGTTCATATTTTGAATTTCATCCTGGTTCAGTCTTGAGAAATTGTACATTTCTAGGAGTTTGCCCATTTCTTCTACATTTTTCCAGGTAGTCCATTTTATTGGCATATAGGATCCTTTGTATTTCTGTGGTGTTCATTGTAACTTCTTTTTTATTTCTGATTTTATTGTTTTGGGCCCTCTACTTTTTTTTGATGAGTCTGGCTAATTGATTTTGTTTATCTTTTCAAAGAACCAGCTCTTAGCCCCATCAATCTTTCTTTATTGTTTTCTTGGTCTCTATTTCATTCATTTATGCTCTGATCTTTATGATTTCTTTCCTTCTACTAACTTTGAGGTTTTTTTTTTTTTTCCCTAGTTCTTTCAGGTGAAAGGTTGGGTTGTGATTTTTCTTGTTTTCTAAGGTAAGTTTGTAAAGCTATAAAATTCCCTCTTAGAACTGCTTCTGCTGTGTCTCACAGGTTTTGAATCATTGTTTTTTTCATTTTTATTTGTCTCCAGGTATTTTGTTTTCCTATTTGATTTCTTCAATTATTCATTGGTTGTTTAGTAGGATATTGTTTAGTTTCTAAATGTTTGTGTTTTTTTGCAGTTTTCTTTTTCTTATGGTTGAATTCTAGTCTCATAGTGTATGGTCAGAAAAGATGCTTGATGAAATTTCAATTTTCTTAAATTTACCTAGGCTTGGTTTGTGACCTAGTGTGTGATCTATCCTGGAGAATGTTCCATGTGCATTTGTAAAGAATGTATATTCTGCTCCTTTGAAATGAAATTTCTATATATATTCATTAAGTCCATCTGGTCTAATGTGTCATTTAAGGCTACTGTTTCCTGCCTGATTTTTCTGTCTGGATGATCTGTCCATTGATATAAATGGGTATTAAAGTCCCCTACCATTATTGTGATAATGTCAATTTATCCCTTTATGTCTGTCAATATTTGCTCTATGTATTTAGGTGCTCCTATGTTGAGTACATGTATATTTACAATTGTTATATCTTCTTCTTGGATTGACCCCTTGACCATTATATAATGTTTCTTTCTTTGTCCTTTGTAACAGTCTTTGTTTTAAAGTGTATTTTGTCTGATACAACTGTAACTACCCTGGCTTTCTACCATCTCACCTTCAGTCTATATGTGTCTTTATATCTGAAGAGAGTTTCTTGTAGGTATTGTAGGCATCAAACATGCAGGTCTCATTTTTGTCTCTTTACTGGAGCATTTTGTCTACATTTAAAATAATTATTGATATGGAGTTCCCGTGGTGGCACAGTGGTTAACGAATCCGACTAGGAACCATGAGGTTGCGGGTTCAGTCCCTGCCCTTGCTCAGTGGGTTGCCATGAGCTGTGGTGTAGGTTGCAGACGTGGCTCGGATCCCGTGTTGCTGTGGCTCTGGCATAGGCCGGTGGCTACAGCTCCGATTCAACCCCTAGCCTGGGAACCTCCATATGCCGCGGGAGCGGCCCAAGAAATAGCAAAGAGACAAAAAAATAATAATAATAATTGTTATTATTATTATTATTGATATGTATGTTCTTATTGTCATCTTGTTAAGTGTCCATCAACAGATGAATGGATAAGAAGATGTGAGACACACACACACACACACACACACACACACAGTGGATTACTACTCAGCCATAAAAAAGAAAATAAAGTTTTGCCATATGCAACAACATAGATGGACTTGGAAGGTATTACATTTAGTAAAATAAGTTAGACAAACTCTGTATGCTATCACTTTTATGTGGAATTTAAAAAAAATTAGTGAATATAACAAAAAAGAAACAGACTAACAGATACAGAGAACAAGCTAGTGGTTACCGGTGGGAAAAAGGAAGGGCTCAATAGGGGAAGGGGATTAAGAGGTACAAACTACTATTTATAAAATAAGTAAGTTACAAGGATATATTTACAGCACTGGGAATATAGCCAATATTTTATAATAACTATAAATGGAGTATAAACTTTAAAATTATGAATCACTATGTTGTACACCTGAAATGTATGTAACATTATAAATCAACTATATCTCAATTAAAAGAAAAACCTCCCTCCCAAGCATTCACTCTAACCAAATTTTACTTGGACACAAATATGAGATGGGGCACTCATGGGTGTCTCACCTTCAGTACTACACTCTCCCCAGGAGGGCTCTAGTCCCTCTAGCGCCGTATTAGAGGAGTAAATAAAGGCAAGATGCTGCTGTTCCAAGGTACATGTGCTCTTTCTTAGTAATTCGATAAACACTAAACATTTATTGAAGAACTGAAGAGAAGATATCTTAATATAATAGGAATCTTACCACAGGGTTTCTCTGAGGCAAAGCCTCCATTTTGGGTTCAGTTTGGTCATTATTGAAAGGCAAGGGAAGGGAATTTGGGGAGGAAAAGGAATTGGGTGTCTTTAAAAAACAAAACATAGCATGAAAAAAGAACAGTGAAGTCGGAATTCCCCTGGGAAATTCACTTCCACTGGCAATATTATATACTGTTTATTTAAAGTGTCACACAACACTATGATTATACAGGAACTGATAGGAAAGATTTAGTGTTCCAGAGATGGAATACTCAAGGGCAAACCTAAGATTACATGCAGAATAATTATTTCAGAAAGACTATCTGCTTTTTGGGGGTGGAGTCATTGGTCATATATCTTTGAAAGCCTGGGATAAAAACTTCTGCTTTATGGAGTTCCCATTGTGGCTCATTGGTTAACGAATCTGACTAGGAACCACGAGGTTGCAGGTTTGATCCCTGGCCTTGCTCAGTGGGTTAAAGATCCAGTGTTGCCGTGAGCTGTGGTGTGGGTTGCAGACGCAGCTGGGATCCCCTGTTGCTGTGGCTCTGGCATAGGCCGGCGGCTACAGCTCTGATTCAACCCCTAGCCTGGGAACCTCCATATGTCGCGAGAATGGCCCAAGAAATGACCAAAAAAATTAAATTAAATTAAATTAAAAATTAAAAAAAAAAAAGGGAGTTCCTGACATGGCGCAGTGGTTAACGAATCCAAGCAGGAACCATGAGGTTGCGGGTTCGATCCCTGCCCTTGCTCAGTGGGTTAAGGATCCGGTGTTGCCATGAACTGTGGTGTAGGTCGCAGACGCAGCTCGGATCCTGCGTTGCTGTGGCTCTGACATAGGCTGGCAGCTACAGCTCCGATTAGACCCCTAGCCTGGGAAACTCCATATGCCGCCGGAGCGGCCCAAGCAATGGCAAAAAGACAAAAAAACAAACAAACCAAAAAAAAAAAAAAACTTCTTCTTTAAAGTCACTTTTGAAGCATGATTTTATTAGAAGGAGCCATATCCAGGTACAGATTGGTTTGGGGAGGAGGGTCCAGGCCAAAGAAGAGGAATTGAACAAACTCCAGGAAAGGGGGCAGGAACCAGAAACCATGCCACTCCATCCATGGCCCTGAATTCTTGACAAAAGAGGGCTTCTATATAAATTCACACCAAGGCCCCCAGCCCAACAACGGAGGCATCATCCTCCCCACCTACCCCTCTGTCCTGCCTTAGCACCTTTGCCAGGTTCTGGCTCTGCTGCATCACTGACGATGGAGCTTCCTGGGGCCATCACAACACACCATTATGTTGCACCTAGACACATAGCCTTGATTCTGGGGGAGGCAAAGATATTTATAAGAGGAGGTACAGGATACAAGAAGATACTCAGTGAGGTTCATTCCTATACAAGCAGTTCAAGTCCTGAAGCCTTGATAAAAGCAGAAGACTGCGAAGATGGGAAGAACACACTGTATGGCACTTAGTATCCTCATGGGCCTCTTCAATAGAAGAGCAGCTTTTAATGGGGCTAAGTTTGCCTAACAGGGAAGAGAGTTATAAAGTGTCACATGGGGGATGAAAAGGCTTAACAGAGAGCAAAAGAAACTCAGATGCCAAAAGAAGTCAGAAAGCATAGGGCAGGGCCAGAAAGACCTTGGAAACTTTCTGGAACCTTAGTCATTTTCTCATGTTTGCTTCTCCTATTATTTTTCTATTATGCTTCCTGGTAACACTTTGAAAGCCCTTAAAGCAAAAAGGGTCTCTGTGTTTGTTTTCAGAGCAACATTTTTTCATGGGGTGGTGCTGCCAGAGAGGAAGACAACGTGGAGGAACAAGTGAGTGGGGCAGATGGCCTTCATGGGAAGGAGGAGGGCACAGCAGCTTGGACAGTGGGGTGTCCCAGAAACTTCATAATTAAGGTTTCTTTAAAGTTTTTATGTTCATGTCATTGTGCATTTGGGGTTTGTTTGTTTATAACCTACTTGGTTCCATAAAATATTTAAGTGGCTCGTAGGTTGTAAGAAATGTATGGAATAAATCACGGACTGAGAGAAGAGACTTGTGGTTGCCAAGGGGGAGGGAGAGGGAGTGGGATGGACTGGGAATTTGGGGTTAATAGATGCAAACTATTGCCTTTGGAATGGATAAGCAATGAGATCCTGCTGTATGGCACTGTGAACTTTATGTGGTCACTTATGATGGAGCATGATAATGTGAGAAGAAAGAATCTATGTATGTATGTGTGACTGGGTCACCTTGCTGTATAGTAGAAAATTGACAGAACATTGTAAACCAGCTATCGTGGAAAAAAATTTTAAAATCATTAATAAAAATAAAAGATAATTTAAAAAAAGAAATGTATGAAATAAGATATAAAGTCAGAGGCAAGACAATGTAAATTTTTAAGAGGTCATGGGTGGGAGAACATTAGAATACATGTCCATATAAGGTCCTACTCAGCTACTTAATGGCAGGCTAGGATCTGTCTCTGAGTTTCCAGGCACCTGAAGAACAGGAAATCAGATGGGTTACCTGATTCTCATTATCCATGAGAAGACAATCAAACAATTACAGAGGTAATGTTCTTATGGTTCTTAGCTCTAAAAGATAATTCCATTATGGTACTTCATAGAGTAGTAGAGGAGAGCCATGACAAGAACACTTCTGCATTATCATCAGGAGAAAGATTCACGGAGCTGTCTCTAACATATGCTAAAAGGATGACTCCAAAGCAAAACTTAAGGTAGCATTTTGGTGGAAACCCTGCCCTGTCACTTCTCAGAAAGTAGCAGAACTAGATTTAGAATCAGGTCATATGATGTTAACTCCTTTTTGCATTTCACTACCCTTCGGCTCCCTATTTCCTCCTCTTTCAGTCTCAATTTAAACTTCACTTTTTGAAAAAGACCTTCTCTGACCCTAGGCCGGGCTAGGCTCCTGGATTTTCCCTTCCTCACAACACATTCTTTGTTTTCACTTTTTTGGTGTCTATCTTGGCAATGGACTGAAAGCTCTGTTAAATTACAGAAATTTGTTTGTTTGACCCATTCCCTACCTTATAGCATCCCTTCACCCTCAGGTCTGCTGCTAATTGGCAAGTGTTTTCAGCATTTTCTCATATTCTCTAGGGAGACATATTGATTGGCTCAGCTCATCATGTCAGGTCATTGTTTGCTGGTCAGCCTATGGATTTTCTTCCTACCCTGGTCTAATCAGCTGTGGTGAGGGTGGGGAAAAAAAAGATCATAAGATATAAAGGGGTTTAATATCAGGCAGAATCCATGAAATATCTCAACTCCAGGAGTACACACAAATGAATGACTGATCTGTCCAGAAGTGCCATTGTTTCTTCAAGTTGGGTAATGATGACAATTTCATAAAGGAGTATTTTAGAGGAGGATGGCAGATGTCACCAACAGAGAATATACTAGTTTCCTACTTTCAGAATTTGTGTAATACGACTGTGATGGTTAATTTTATGTGTCATCCAGACTGGGCCATAGGGTGCCCAGATATTTGATTAAACATTATTCTGGGTGTATCTGTAAAAGCTTCTAGCTGAGATTAGCATTGGAATTGATGGACTGAGTAAAGCAGATGGCCCTCCCCAAGGTGGGTGGGCCTCATCCAATTCATTGAGGCCTGAAAAGAACAAAAGAGCAAGAAAAGAAACAAAAGAGTAAGAAAGAATTCACTCTCTTGCCCCTGCTGTCTTTGAGCTGGGACATGTCTCCTTCTGCCTTCAGACTAGACTTAAACTATCCCCTTGGGTCTCCTGGGTCTCCAGCAGGCAGACCTTGAGACTTCTCAGCCTCCATAATTGTGTGAACCATCCTTCATAATACAGATGTATAAACTCATATGCAAGCATCCTATTTGGTTCTGTTTCTCAGGAGAATCCTGACTAATACAATGACTCAACTGTACAAAAATCAAATCATTATGAACAAGACCAAGTGAGAGTAGATTTCATTCCAGACTTTGTGATTCTTCTTGCAGAGCTATGGGATTCAGTTCTGCTATATTATCTTATCTTACACCCTCATTTTCAGACAGGTAGGAAACAAGAAACTGGAGAGGTCTGAGTGATTTGCACATTCATCCTCATTTCTCCCACTGGTCATAAATCCATCCCCTCAAATTCCCACAGCATAAAATCCTCATCACACTTAATCCTCTTCAGCCCAAAGAGAACTGCATGAACCATACCTAAAATAGAGTCTCATTTTCTTTCCTCTGTTTAATTACTCACTTCATTTAGTTTTATTTTCCACTTTCTCACTGGGCAAAGACAACTGCATATTTGGGTGAATTAGTCTAAGGTCTAATAATAAAGGACAAATGTTTCTCTTTGACATTTATTAGCATTATGAAAATTCCCAAATGTGAACCTTGAGCCACTAATACTTACTTCTTGTTACAAACAAACTCAGATGTTTTCTTTCATTAAGTGGCTAGGATGATCCCTCTTTCCTCCCAAAATGTTTCCCGTTGGTTTTTCTATTTAAGCCATTGCTAGGAGAGGCAGATGCCAGTGTCAAAAGGAGGCAGTTGGTCTTGGGAATTTGCTTAGAATAAGAAGGTGGTCTGCGTGATTCCAGAGAAGCTCCCTTGCATTACCCTCAGCTATTACAAGTTGTACATCTGCACCTCTTTCTTCCAGAATGTCCTTTCTCATCAATCTAGATTCATAGCTGGATTTCAGTCCATGGCCCTGCTCTAGAAATTTGAAAGTGCCTCCTGGGGTTTTTCCTTAATGGATCACTTTCCCTGATGGGGACTATTAATGGTTATTCTTTCCAGCTAAGTTTCGATAACCACATGAAAGCAATGTCAATGAGATTGTGAAAATACTTATTTTCAAAGGCCACATAAACTAATTCATCAAGCACATCAGACCTAGCTCTGCCCCGATGAAGGAGTGGAAAGATTCCATTTTCTCATCCTACAAGAGTTAAACAAAAACTCTGAGGCCACATGTGGTCATGTAGAACAGTTGACCATTTTCTTTCCATTCCTCTTTTTTTTCCCCCCTGATATCTGCTCACATCTACTTCAAATGTGGACTTGTCCTATTATGTGTAAAATAAGGAAAAACTAAGAGTAATACTCTGCTCTCACCAATCTAATGTGGTCTGGTGGATTTTGCACCCTCACAGGAATATAAAAGCATAAATCTTACCACTCGAAACTGGTTTTCTGGCGGAGTCTACACAACTAATGACATTTAACATATTGTAGCTTACCTGGGTAGTGAGGAAATAGCCTTAGCTTCTGAAATGATTATGAATTAAAGTTTATCTAATGTGTCAGATGCTTTCAATAGCTGTTCATTTCCCACTGCTTGTGTTAGCTGTTAGTTCCTAAATATGATCCAGACATGACTGGTAGCAATTAACAAAACCTGCTGAGCACTTTGTACTTTTCATGTCATCCTTTATCCCAGGGTAGTCCCAGGAAAGCACAGGGCAGTTCCTAGAGATTAGCAGATCTACTGTCCCCACTTTACAGAGGTGCTATGGAGTTCTGAAGGAAGCTTAATATTGAATAATCAAGTGTGATAAATATCTGTGCAGAGCCTTACCATTTTCTTGTATCTAATCCTCACAAAAATCCCATGAAGTATCTAAGATACTTCCTATGATCATGTTGGCAAAGGCCAACCTACTAGAACAAAGAGACTTACAATACAGTGGCTTAAAGGGCAAAACAGCATATTTCTCATTCATATAAGACTATTGAGGTGAATAATGCTGCAGTTCTGCTCCACACAGTCATTCAGAGGTTCTGGTTCCTTTCATCATGTAGTTCTGCCACTGCCTCAGGCATGTTTATAGTCAGAGCTGAGGAGTCAAAGATTCATCCACGGCAGAAATGGGAAGATGGCACAAATGATGTACATCCACTATTTTGAGACCTAGGCTCAGAGCAACACACATACATCCCTTTTGCTCACATTCCATTGAAAAAGAACCCAGTTATGTGGCCATCTTGACTGTCAGGAGGCTGGAAAATGTAGGATAATGTACCCGGGAAGAAGACAATAATGGATTTTAGTGGGTGACTAACGATTTCCACCTTCCCATTCTCATTTTACAGATGAGGAAACTGAAACTCAGAAACTAATACAGGAGTTCCCGTCGTGGCGCAGTGGTTAACGAATCCGACTGGGAACCATGAGGTTGCAGGTTCGATCCCTGCCCTTGCTCAGTGGGTTACCGATCTGGCGTTGCCGTGAGCTGTGGTGTAGGTTGCAGACGCGGCTGGGATCCCGCGTTGCTGTGGCTCTGGCGTAGGCCAGTGGCTACAGCTCCGATTAGACCCCTAGCCTGGGAACCTCCATATGCCACGGGAGCGGTCCAAGAAATAGCAAAAAGACAAAAAAAAAAAGAAAGAAAGAAAGAAACTAATACAGATTAAACTTCTGCTCCTAATACAGAATTAAGTCATGAAGTAATTCACTTGCAAAATGTTATATAATTTCAAACGATAATTATACCCCCCTAAAAAAGAGCATGGTTAATGTACTAGTGTTCTCCAAAGAAGCAGAACCAACAAAATGTTTATATAGAGAGAGAATTATAGAAATACAGATCACTGTAACAAGGAACTAGAAACTATAAAGAGGAACCAATCACAATTAGACGACTCAATTGCCAAGATAAAAACTGAGCTAAAAGTAATGCATAGCTGATGAAATAACACAAAAGAATAAGTGATCTGGAAGATAGAATAATGGAAGTCACCCAATCAGAACAGCAAACAGAAAGATAAATTTATTAAAAAAAATGAAAGCAACATATGAGTTCTATGGAATAATATTAAAAAGCATGCCAACCTACACATAATAGGGATTTCAGGGAGTTCCCATTGTGGCACAGCAGAAACGAATTCAACTAGGAACCATGAGATTTTGGATTCAATCCCTGGCCTCACTCAGTGGGTTAGGGATCTGGCGTTGCCATGAGCTGTGGTGTAGGTCTCAGACGCGGCTCAGATCTGGCATTGCTGTGGCTGTGACGTAGGCCAGCAGCTGTAGCTCTGATTCAATCCCTAGCCTGGAACCTCCACAAGTGTGGCCCTAAAAAGCAAATTAAAAAAAAAAAAAGTGATCCCAGAAGGAAAACAAAGAAAATGGGGTAAAAAAAATATATTTGAATAAATTATGGCTGAAAACTTCTCAAATCTAAAAAAGGAAACAGGAGTTCCCATCATGGCTCAGTGGTTACAAACCCCTCTAGGAACCATGAGAACTCGGGTTCGGTCCATGGCCTCACTCAGTGGGTTAAGGATCTGACCTGGCATTGCCTTGAGCTGAGGTGAAGGTCGAAGATGTGGCTCAGATCCCACATTGCTGTGGCTGTGGTGTAGGCTGGCAGCTACAGCTCAGATTTGACCCCTAGCCTGGGAACCTCCATATGCCACAGATGCAGCCCTGAAAAGACAAAAAATAAAAACAAAAACAAAAAACCTGTCACAATTAAGATGGTAAAATGTAAAGAGCGGATTCTAAAGGCAGCAAGAGAAAAACAAGGAGTCAGTTATAAGGGATCCCCCATAAGGCTATCAGCTGACATCTCTATAGAAACTTTGCAGGTCAGAAGAGAATAGCAAGATACATTCAAAGTCCTGAAAGAGAGATTATAAGAAATTGGCTCACATGATTATGGAAGCTGGCAGGCCCCAAATCTGCAGAGTAGGCTGGCAGGCTGGAGACCCAGGGAAGAGCTGACGTTGCAGTTCAATTCCATTGGTGGCCAACCAGCAGAATTCCTTCTTGCTCAGGGGAGGTCAGTCTCTGCGCTAGTAAGGCCTTCAACTGATTAGATGAGGTTCCCCCACATTATGAAGGGCAATCTACTTTACTCAGAGGCCACCAATTTCAATATTAATCTTATCCCCCAAACACCCTCACAATAAAGTCCAGAATAATGTCTGACTAAATATCTGGGCATCATAGGATTCACCATCACCCCTCAAAATCTCTTTTACCCCCCGACTACATAAAATGCACCTGGTGTCTAATTGCAAGTCTGCCCGGGACTTTAACCTCTCTGATCATCAGTTTATTCCTCAGCATCAGCAGAGGAAAGCACGCTGAGAGCACAGTAGAAAGTAACAATACATGTAACTATGTGAAGCTGTTAAAACCACAGACCACTCACTCTTTTTTTCAGGAGGCCTAAGGATAAAACTTTAAAAAAAGGAAAAAGGAAAGACATGGGAGCAGAAAAAGGTAGGTGGGGGAGGCGTTACTGAGCACCCATTTGCTATACCTCAGTCATCTTTCCTAATGCTCCCTATAAGAGTGCTGTGTTGCATCTAAGCATTAGTCTCATCAAAAATTTACTGTTTGGTACTGTATTAGATGCTGTATCCAGCTAAGGTGTGAACATCAGCTAAAGCAGCCTTCCAATTAGAGTGCCTGAAAGCATTAGCTACCAGGTGTTTCACCAGCCGAATAAATAGGGATGATTTGGAAAATCAATGTCACGAACTTCTAACCATTTCCTAAAAACTTACTTTCCATCTGCACCTTGCATGGTGTCCTGCAAAGGAATGCACTGTGGTATGTTCTGTTCTGACAGCAAAATGCTGGAATTTTTATCCCCTTCCCATACTAGACTTCCTTTAGCTTGATGTGAATATTGACCTGACTTTGGGGTTGGGCCCTGCTCCTGACCTGGCTTGACTCACCTCCCACCCCATCCCCAAAAGTCCTTGGCTCTCCTTCCATCATTGTCACTTTCTTTGACATCTTCAAACAAGTTTCAAAAGTGCATGAATCTCTGGGCTTTTTTCAAAGAATCTTACCATGCATGATAAAATGTATAGCGTTCACATCACCCTTTTTCTTTTAATAATAGAATCTCAGAATTGGAGTAAAGTGACTACATTTTTACCCTTTCAACAGCTGTTGTACCTCATGCGTTTGAACAAGCCTCAAGAGGGAGAGCTCACTGCCTCCCAAGGCAGTTCCAGTCCTTTTTCACATCACACTAATCAAAGTACCTGATGACTAGAGTCCCTGTCATGGCTCAGCAGTAACGACCCTGACTACTATCCATAAGGATTCAGGTTCCATCCCTGGCCCCGCTCAGTGGGTTGAGGATCCAGCATTGCCATGAGATGCAGTGTAGGTCGCACACATGGCTTGGATCTGGCTTGGCTGTGACTGTGGTATAGGCTGCAGCTGCAGTTCCAATTCTACGCCTAGCCTAGGAACTTTCATATGTGGCTATTTTTTTTTTTAATGTATCTTATGATTAGTTAGGAAACATACAGAAAGACAGTTTATCCTTCTAGTTAATCATCTTTCTAACATGGAGTAGAATATCTTTTTCAAGATTTACTAAATACTTACAGATTTTATTAGTGGCATGCCCCAAATACTATAATATCTGTATCTATGATTTTAAAACTGATAACATGCTGGATAGTACAGAGAACTCTACCCAATACTCCATGATAATCTATGTGGAAAGAGAATCCAAAAGAGAATGATGTGCGCACACGTATAACTGAATCACTTTGTGGTACAGCAGAAATTATCACAACCTTGTAAATCAACGATACTTAATAAAGCTTTAAAAATGAAAAAAAAATGATAACAAATTTTGTGTCTGTGTGTGTGTCTATATAAGGCCAAGTTATTTGGGGGAGTCTTATTGACTTTATATTTTGCATGTTAGCAATGGTGTCAAGTGGTTTAAAACGCAAAAAGCATAAAAAGGCATACAGTGAAAAGTCTCCCTTTTACCTCTCTCCTCTATTCATCCTATGCTTTCCACCTCCTCTCAAACAGGGAGCCACTGTTACCAGTTTCTTGTGTATCTTTCCAGAGACTTTTTATGCAAGCAGTTACAAGTATGCATTCTGTCTCCTTTTGTACAATTGGAAGCAGACCATATCCCCTGTTCTTCAGTATCCTTTTTTTCTAATAACATATGTCAATTCTGTCCACATCAGAATATAAAGAGTTTTTTGCTTCTTTACAGCTCTGTAGTATTCTATGGTATGGATATGCCATAACAGATTTAGCCAGTCCCCCACTGGTGAACATGAGGTCATTTCCTTTTTTTGCTGTTATAAGAAGTACCATAATTGTATGGACATCATTTTTCATATGCCCAGTGATGTTGGTAGGCTAACGTCTTTAAAATAAATTGCTCTCTTAAAAAAGATATGCATTTCAGGAGTTCCCATCATGGCGCAGTGGTTAACGAATCCGACTAGGAACCATGAGGTTGCAGGTTCGATCCCTGGCCTTGCTCAGTGGGTTAAGGACCCGGCGTTGCCATGAGCTGTGGTGTAGGTCACAGACGAGGCTCAGATCCCACGTTGCTGTGGCTGTGGCGTAGGCCAGTAGCTACAGCTCCGATTTGACCCCAGCCTGGGAACCTCCATATGCCGCAGAAGCAGCCCTAGAAAAGGCAAAAAGACAAAAAAAAAAAAGGATATGCATTTCACATTTTGATAGGTATTGCCAAACTGCCATCCATAGATGTTGCACCAGTTTATATTCCACCAACAATATAAAGAGTGCCTTGCCAACCCAATATTTTATCAAATATCTGGTAATTTGCCTATCTGGTATGTAAAAGATTGTGTGTAAGTTATAAGGTAAATTTGTATATCTCCTATTATGGATCATGTGGAATATTTCTTTAAAAATATTTAACAACGCTTTGTGTTTGCTTTTCTGTGTATTCTAGTCATAGCATTTCCCTGACTTCCTATTGGGTGGTTGTTTTCTTTTCTCATTAATTTGTAGAGATCATTATGTAGGGAGGTTATCTCATTGCATGTGACATGAGTTGCAAATATTTTTTCAGCCTGTTGTTTGTCTTATGACTTAGCCAATAGTAATTTTTCTACAAACATTTTAATGTAGTTGAATCTATCATTTTAAAATAATTTTATATAATAGTTAGAAAGGGTCTTCACTGTTTTGAGGTTAAAATAATTTTCCCATATTCTTTTCTATATTGTTATTGTTCGTGTTTTAACATTAAATCTTTGATCTTTTTAAAGAAATATGAGTATGGAGATCTACTTATTGTCTTTCAGATAACCACCCTATTGTCCCAAACACTTATGATGACTCTCTCATATTGAAACTATTGTACCATAGAGAAGGGACAGAGAAACTATAATCTGTGGCTCCAAACTGGCCAACAGCTTGTTTTGTAAACACAATGTTCTGGGAACACAGCTGCAGCCATCCACCTCTGTATCGTCTGTGGCTGCTTTTGTACCACGATGGCAGGTGAGCAGTGGCAACCAAGTCTGCATGGCCCACAGAGCCAAAATAATTAGCTTTTCTGGCCCTTTACAGAAAAATTTTGCCAAGTCTTGATAGAGAAGCAGAAGAGGAGAAGGAGGAAGAAGGGGATGCAAAAAGGAGAAAGCGAAGATATTCTGAAAATAAATCTAATTTTTTTGGCATAAACTGTGCAGAGGAAAAATATTCATTAGGAGGAAAAAAAATGGACTGAGATTGTGGCTTAGCTTCCTCTTTTATAGTCTTCTCCCTTGGTAGAAAGCGAGGAGCTTGAGTTCAGTGGTATGTTATACTACAGTATATGTTATACTATATAAATAATGTTATATATACTTTGCTTCACAAAGACCCACATATCTCTCATCATTTTTTCTCCAGACAAGGCCAGGAGTCGCTGCAGAGGCTCCAGGTCTTGTTCGCAGATTTAATGAGGTGTGAATGGTTTCAGGGGATCCTTTGGAATATGAAAAGCTGGGGATCTTTTTTGGCACCTCTCTTTGGAATTATGCACCACCCCTCTCAAATCTCCTTCTTTCTCCTAGGATGAACAAGAACCCTCTCTAAACTGGCTTTTATTTTATTTTTTTAAATGTGTTGTACAGGACCCAAAGGATTTTCCCCCAGAAAGTATAGTGTTTCTCTCTTGTAAATAAATACTTTTTAAAAAAGGAATTTCTACTCCAGTGTCTCAGTGTGTTATGCTGGCTTTTTAATGCTCTAGATGATTCCCCTCCTTATCTTAGACACCATGGTTTTCCATAAGTTACTCACTAATCCCATTAGGCCCTTCCCAGTCATCCTAAGCATAGTTCACCCTCTTCTGAAGCAGCTATGATGTACCAATTATTAAAAATCAGACCAAAGTGCTTGAGAAGAGAGGCAGTAACAAGTATAGGATTAAGTTCCTTTTATTCGGGAGCTATAATTATGGTGATGAACTCTGAAATGCTTCAAAAATATTTAATTTACTTTATATTATCATTATTTCAGCTTTATGTCCAGTTCTACACTCTAAAATTGAAGAAGCACATGAAAAATTTAGAGTGTCTACACATTGTAATATTAGAAATAAACATTGTGTGTGAAGAACATTTATATTTTCAAAGCACATTTACAAACCTCATTCTATTTGATTCTCAGAACAATCAAACAGGTGTGGCTATGTCTATTTCATAGATGAGGAAACTGAGTCATGGTTGATTTATTGCATTTTTGTTAAGTTTATTTTTTTATTAATTTTTTAAATCCTTTTTTAGGGCCACACCATGATATATGGTAGTTCCCAGGCTAGGGGTCAAATCAGAGCTGCAGCTGCCAGCCTATACCACAGCTTTTAAGCCAGATCCTTAACCCACTAAGCAAGGCCAGGGATTGACCATGCATCCTTATGGATAATAGCCAGGTTTGTTACCACTGAACCACAGTGGGAACTCCTACATTTATTTTCTAAATACAGTTAAGACATTTGCATCACTCAAAACTCAAGAGCCATATAAAGGTAGATAGTGAATAACCCCCCTCCACTCAGCTACCCTTTTTCTCCTCCTGTAGGCAATTGTTTGTTTTGTATATATTCTCTTAGAGATTTTGTATGCTATACAAAGCACATAGAGCTACACATGGTTTTCCTTTTTACATAAATATCAATATATACATTGTTCTGAATCTAGCTCTTTTTCATTTAGTGATATAATCTAGAGATATGTCATATCAGTATAAACTTCCTCCTTCTTATAATTTCACAGTATTTGTTTATATGAATTTGCAATGTATTTAAAAATCTTACATCAATGTACTTTTTAGGTTGCTTTCAATCTTTGCTTTTAATTTTTTTAATTAAAAACTGAATAATATCATACGTTGTCTTTATCACTAACTTTTGCCATTTTTATTATTATGTGTCTTGGTGTGGGTCTATTTGGGTTCAATTTGTTTGGGGCCCTCTGTGCTTCCCATATCTTGAAAGTATTTGTCTTTCTTTTTCTGACTTATCTTCACTCAGTATGAGGGTCTCTAGTCAGAAAGAGAAAGACAAATACCATATGATATCACTCATATCTGGTATCTAATATACAGCACAAATGAACCTTTCCATAGAAAAGAAAATCATGGACTTGGAGAATAGACTTGTGGTTGCCCGGGGGGAGGGGAGGGAGTGGGATGGATTGGGAGCTTGGGGTTAATGGATGCAAACTACTGCTTTTGAAATGGATTAACAATGAGATCCTGCTGTGTAGCACTGACAACTATGTCTAGATACTTACAACAGAGCATGACAATGGGAGAAAAAAGTATGTATACATGTAACTGGGTCCCCATGTTGTACAGTGGGGAAAAAAATTGTGTTGGGGAAATAACAATAAAAAAATTTTAATAAAATAAATAAATCTAAAAAAATAAAAACTGAGTAATTTTTATGCACAGGTCATTTACATGTGTGCAAATGTATCTGTTGGAGAATTTGTTAGAAATGTTAAATCAAAAAATATATGACTTTGGAGTTCCCATTGTGGCACAGCAGAAACGAATCCAACTAGGAAACATGAGGTTGCAGGTTTAATCCCTGGCCTCACTCAGTAGGTTAAGGATCTGGCATTGCCATGAGCTGTGGTGTAGGTCACAGACACAGCTTGGATCTGGAGTTGCTGTGGCTGGCATAGGCTGGCAGCTGTAGCTCCAATTAGAACACTAGCCTGGGAACCTCCATATGCCATGAGTGAAGCCCTAAAAAAAAAAAAGAAAAAAAGGAAAAAAAAGGAAAGAAAATACATGCCTATAAATTTTGAGAAGCATTGTGAAATTTTCCTTCATGGGATTAGAGATTTTAGATGATTTAGCCAAGACTGCAGAGCTAATTTTTAATGGGTTTAGAGTTAAAACAAATGTTTACTAACCAGAAAAATAGGAGCTGTAATGAATGGTACATTTGGGGGAACACTAACTTCTTGTGAAATACAATTAATTGGTGCATCTGCAAGAAAAGAGAGGGAGGAGTTGCCTCTCTTGCTTACTCCATCTTTCTCCACTGTCTTTGGTGTACTTGGTCCCTGAACCAGAGCGCCAAGCGATGAACTAACCTCAGCAAGCTTAGGTGGGCTTACCTCCTATCAGCCTGGTCAGCTAGTCTCATAGAAAACTGAGATGTAGGCTTGTATGCCTGTACTTAAAAGCTGAAGAAAGCAAAGTCCTTTACCTCAAAAAGTACAATACTAAGAAGAGAAAGGGAATGAGTTAAACCCTTCTTCAAAGGTGCTCCTCTCCTGCAAGGTGGACCTCACTACAAGGCTTGGTTTGTGGGTCGCTGTCCATGGTGCTGACAGCGTCCCTATGGGCTAAGGCAGTGTTGCTTTTCCTATGCCTGCGGCACTACAGTTTTTTACAAACTTAAACCCTGGGCTGGAGAGGAAGGAGGCAATCAAGGGAAACAAAAGGCAAAAAGTCCAGGGGCTGTTTGGGCAGACTGTTTGTGAGGCTGGATGGAGAAGGAAAAGAGATTGGGATATGATTGGGTATTGTTTACAAATCATCATAGATACTAAAAGATAATTCTGCCCCTTTGTGATTATGGTGGTGGGGAGACACATATAATAAGCACCTTGCCTTATGCTTTCAATTATTTTATGCATATAGGCCCTGAGGACTTGATGAAAAGTAAGGTTATAGAAAGAACAGCAGAGAATGCTATCATGTTGAATTTCTTGAGTGGACAATTTTAGAAATAAGATGGATTGCCATCTGCCTGAGCTGATTTAACTATAATCCTGCCAAAGACTGGGAATAGATTGGAAAAACTCCTGAGGACCTCACAATATTTTAAGTTATGACTTCAATGAAAACATTCATCCCATACAGGCTCTTTACCTTTGCTTGAGCTTCAGGGCAGCCTGGATTTAAACTGAAATAACATCACAAGTTATACTGATTATTTTTGTCTTATCTAAAGTCAGTTGCCTTCAAGTGTTGTTTTGATACACACAAGAAGTTAATAACTCTCTCAACCTGTCAGATCTTTCCCTAGTAGCATAAAAATATAATACAGAATGTGAATTCAATAAATCCTATTCATTCCTCATTGCGACCCTAGAATTGAACAATCTTCCATCCACATGATTAAGTCTGAAAAATACTTATGTGTTGGTGCAAAAAAAAAAAAAAAGAAACCCTTAGATATATATGAAGTGTAAGTATAAAAATATAATTGTTTCTGGAGTTCCCATCATGGCGCACTGGTTAACAAATCTAACTAGGAACTATGAGGTTATGGGTTCAGTCCCTGGCCTTGCTCAGTGGATTAAGGATCCAGCATTGCTATGAGCTGTGATGTAGATTACAGACGAGGCTTAAATTCCGCATTGCTGTGGCTCTGGTGTAGGCCGGTGGCTACAGCTCTGATTCAACCCCTAGCCTGGGAACCTCCAAATGCTGTGGGAGCAGCCCTAGAAATGGCATAAAGACAAAAATAAATAAATAAATAAATAAATAAATAAATAAATAAAGATATAATTGTTTCATTTCTATTTTTTTTCATTTTCTAAATGCTAAATTTTCAAATTGGAGGAAATATATAATTTGGAGAGTTAAGCCGAAGATTCCATAAATGCTAAAATTTATTTCCAAATATTTTAATGGTTTCACTGGCAATGCAGTTGGCTTTGCATGCTTGGCTATGATTATAATCATTGCTGCTACAGGGACACACAGCTTTCAAGCTGTCTAGGCTTAGAGGGCCCTTGCAAGCAACATTCACATGGCAGGTCACTAAACAGAGTCTCCAGGGGTTTCTACTCATGTATCTGTCTCCACACAGGGTCAGATTTCCCCACAGACCACCAGGAAAGGAAACTATTTTTCCCAAGTGTTCTATGATTCTGCCTGTGGGCATTGACTCTTCTAACCCTTCCCCTATTCCAAGTTTAGAGACTGCCTTCAAGTTCTATATCAAATTTCTCTATGCCGAGGCTGTGACTCAACTCTAATCTAAAATCCATTTGAGAAAAGAAAATATTTAAGGGAAAGAGTACCCTCCTTTCTTCTGGATCATAAATTCTCCACATTTGCTTTTCCTCACAAACAGCTAACACAATGATCATCTCTTATTTGGGGGAGGTCTTTTTAGGGTCCCAGGCATATGGAAATTCCCAGGCTAGGGGTCAAATCAGCACAGCTGCTGGCCTATGCCACAGCCACACCAGATCCTCAACCCACTGAGTGAGGCCAGGGATTAAACCTGCATCCTCATGGATACTAGTCAGATTCATTACTGCTGAGCCACAGCAGGAAGTCCAATGGTCATCTCTTACCACACTAATGATTCTCTGAGAAGGTGTAGATGAGAAAGTGTAGGAGGGCATGTCCTTTTCTGCTCCACCCAGAGACAGAGGCTTATCAAAATGGGGTGGGGGGAAGTTGGGTGATTAACCTTATACAGCGCCCCACAATTTTTTATTTTTTTGTCTTTTTAAGGCCACACCTTCAGCACATGGAAGTTCCCAGGCTAGGGGTGAACTGGAGCTACAGCTGCCAGCCTACGCCACGGCCAAAGAAACTTGGGATAGGATCCAAGCCTCGTCTGCAAACTACACCACAGCTCATGGCAATGCTAGATCCTTAACCCACTGAGTGAGGCTAGGGGTCGAACCCGCATCCTCAGGGATCCTAATGGGTTTTTTAACTGCTGAGCCACAAAGGGAACTCCCCCACATTTTTGATATGGCTTCTTGGGTGGTTAGCTTCTATGTGTAATGACATGGGCCCTATGAATCAACTAAGGAATAAAAACACACGTCCTTGGGTTGGGGGAGGGGAATTCTACGGCCACAGTAAACTAAAAAACAAAAATGAAAGATTGTATTTTTGGTAGCTATAAAGTTGCAACTATTCAGAGAATGAAACAATGAAAAAGAGTGCTCCAAGAAGGCCTTCTTGAAGTGAAAATATAAATTAAGTATCACTTGATGCTTATTTCCATTTTTAAGTGTTTTTTAAATACAAAGTTTAAAGATAGAAACAGTTTAAAGAAGAATAATAAAACGAACATTCTTAGGACAGTAAACCCGGCATAAGAAACAGAACATTTCTAACTCCTTGGAAGCTTTGTGAGTAACTCTCTTCAAGAGTACACCTTGCCCTCCAAGGGTTACTATGATCTGCATTTTGTAATAATAATTCTCCCACTGTTCTTAATAGTTTAATCACATATGGTTTCATTTTGCCTCTTTAAAAGTTTGTCTCATATTTTTTTCAGCTTAATTTCATGTTTATGGGATTCATCTCTAATGTCGTATGTAACTATAGTTTGTTTCCATTGCTATGCAACATTCCAGTGTATGAATAAAACGCTTGATTCTTTTTCTTCAGGAACATAGTGGCTATTTTCAGGTATTTTCTTTCCTACTTTTTTTTTTTTTTGGACTTGCCCAACAACGCCAGATCTTTAACCCACTTCCCCACAAGAGAACTCAACACATCAAATTTAGGATCAAGTTTTCAAGTTCCTTTTGGGGGGGGGAAATGAAGCCTACTAGGATTGGGATTAAAATGGCATTGAAACTATAGATCGATGTCTATATGAACTGACATCTTTATACTATAGAACATTGTTATCTATGAACATAGTATATTTTTCCCTTCATTTAGATCTTCTTCAACATCTTTCAGGAAAATTTTATGACATGGCACATGAAGACTTCTATGTATTCCCTACCCTTTATTTGTTAGTGCTATGTTAAATGCCTTTTCATGCTCTATTTTCTAACTCTTGCTGGAGATAACAACAGCAGTATTGATGACGATGACAACAATCACTAACATGTATTACCTGTTCACTATGTGCCAGACACAGGTACATGCGCTATGCTTATTAGACTCCCTGCTCTGCCACCCTGAGGTGTTAAGCAACATGCCCAACATCACACAGCTACTAACTTGATGAAGCCCAGACTGGAGAAAGGAAATCCAGCTCCAGCGCACTTGCACTTAACCATGATGCTCTGTTCCATGTATTCTTGGTATTAGTTTCCTGAACCTGCAAGAACCAGTTACCACAAATGAAATAAAATGAATTTATTCTCTTATGATTTTGTAGGTTAGAAATACAAAATCCAGTGGAGCCAAGCTCCCCCCTTCAGAGACTCTAAGAATTGTTCCTTGCCCCTTCCAGTGTCTGGTGTCTGCCCCAGCATTTTTGGGCTTGCTGCTGCATCACTCCAGTCTCTGCCTCCATCTTCACATCTTCTTCTCCTCTCTGTATCTACTCTGCCTCTCCTTCCCTCTTGTCATCAGATTTAGGGTCCACTCAGATAATCCAGATAAACTTCTCCATTCAAAATCCTTAACTCAATCACTTTTTTTTTTTTTTTGCCATAGAAGGTAATATTCTCTTTTTTACTCTATCAGGTAGTATATATAGGCTCTGAGGATTAGGATGTGGACATATCATTTGGGAACCACTATTCAGCCTACTACAACTCTACAGAAAAGCAACTCATGCTTATATTATATATACATTCAAAAACCCAGCTGTATTTTCTGACCAATTCTAACAAATATCTGTCAAGTCTTTTGAATATTCTTTCTAGACAATCACATCATCTCTGATATCCAAATCTAGGTGGGTTTTTTTTGTTTTTTGAGGTTCCATGTTGTGTAGTACATGCACCCTGTTGTGACTGTCATCACAAATGACAACAATATTTTCTGTGTGTTCACTAGGTAAAAGACATGGAACTGGGTGATATGGGAATCAAAGGGATGAATGAGACAGAGCCATTGCCCTTGCAAAAGTATAACTGAGACGTGGCTTGTATACATGAAAAACAGAACCATTAAACAAAATGGAACAAGGTTACAATTACCTTTGCAGGGTCAAACTTCATTTAAAATAATTGCTTTTCTTTTGTCCCTAATACGTGGGCAGACTGCATCACCTTAGGTGAGGTGTTCCATAATTACCCACCTTTTTTTCCCCCCTTGTTTTGGACAAGTGGGAAATGCCCAGGCAATGGTCTGAGTCATGAACATAATGCTATTAGAAGTAAATGAAAAAGGAAAACAAAGCAGGAGAAGCTTGGAGCAGAATGGCTATGGCTCACTCTTCTCTCCAGTTGATAGGACTTCCTGGCTCCCCCGTAAAGCAGAGATTACCATGGCCACAAAAGACTCTGAAACCTTGCCCAGAAACCAACTGCCAGATTGGGAATTCTGAAGGAAGATAGCACAAATGAATAACACATTATTTTCTTCTCTAAGAGCAACAGGTTATAAAAAGGAATTTTAAAAAATTACAATCATGAAGTTTGGATTCAGGAAACAGTTTTAGCTTGTCATTCAGCTGCTTACAGACAATTTTGAAAACTTAAATTTAGCTAATCCATAACATAGGTTACTATTAAAATTTTTAAGTGGTTTATAAAATAGGATATATTAAAAAATCTGTTTTTGTAAAAAAAAAAAGAAAGAAAGAAAGAAAGGGTTTTTTTAAAAAAAAATAGAAAAGACTAGCAACTCTAATTATTCCTAAGTATGGTAATTTTAGTTCATTTTATTTTCATCTTGGATATAGGAATAGGGATGAAGGAAGACATTAGACTATTTTGAAATAAAGCCCATAGAACTACTTAACTTTTTAAAATGTTATTTGTCAGGAATTCCCATTGTGGTGCAGCGGAAACGAATCAGACTAGGACCATGAGGTTGTGGGTTCAATCCCTGCCCTTGCTCAGTGGGTTAAGGATCCGGCGTTGCCATGAGCTGTGGTGTAGGTCATAGACACAGCTAGGATCTGGCGTTGCTGTGACTGGAGCGTAGGCTGGCAGCTGTAGCTCCGATTCAACCCCTAGGCTGGGAATCTCCATAAGCTGCGGTACAGCCCTAAAAAGGACAAAAGACAAAAATTAATAAAAGTTATTTGTCAAAAATAAAAAATGATATCTTTAATTAGAAATTTTAACATAGCTTTTGAAACAAAAAAGTGCTGATATCCAGTAAGCAGTCAGTAAATGACTGCTAATGTTATCACGTAGTAAGAATGGTCTTCAAAAGGAAATCAGGATTACATTGCTTCTGAAGCTCTTGCAAAATCAAGCCTTGATCTAACCAAATTGTTGACAAAAGGATGATATGGGCATGGGAGCTACAAAAGCAGAGCTCACAGAGCAGGAATGTGGTAGCCAGTATTAAAAGCATACTGACCGTGGCCAGAGATCCTGCAGAGAGAAAGAGAACAGGATGCTACTTGCTGGCAATGTGTGCCGTTTGAGGAACAAAGTTCACCAAGCATCACCGGGACCACCTCCCTGACTTTTGATTCCTTCATCCTTTGCTCATCACACAACATTCTGATAAATCATCTGTCTTCTGACTAGCATAAGTACAACTGCTGTGGTGACTAAAGGTTTATTTCCTTTATTGTAAGCTAACTGGTTTTCACAGTGGCCTTGGACAAGTGTGTCTGATGTCCCCGTGAGATGATGAGCAAAGTGTGTAGTGAAGAAAGTGAGCCTGGAACATAGGGGCCCAAGAATGTACCATCTCCCTGGGAGGCTCCTTCTGAGCAGCCAGCCAGCCTCTCTATATTCATGGCTCTCTTTAATGCCAACCACAGTATTCCCACAATATTCCCAGCAAGAGTGCATATGACCCAAAATATTTACTCAGGACCACAGCCAAACTTTTGCTCATTGATGAATGCATACACTGTTTATGGTCTTTGTTGGCCCTACTTATCCTCTCCCCTTCTCTGGGAACTGACTGTACTCCCAAACCAGAGGTGGGCATGTGAGCTGGGCTGGGCGAAACACAGAGTACTCTGTGGTCAGTGATCCTGCCAGGGATAGGAACATGACCCAAGATAGACCCATCAGAGTCCTGCCCCAGGATTGTATCCAGCTGGACTTCCTTTGCAAATCAAAATATAGGATTAAGCCATACATTCAAGCAGCCAGAAGACTGTTTGTAGCATTGGCCCAGGAGAAAAATAGCTGACTGACCTTGGGCAAGTCACTTAAACTCTGTTGGAAAAAAGTTCCTTCTATCAAGTAAGAACTCCAATCAAGGCCATCTGGAACGTTCTGAATTAGGAGATGAGAGCTGTTATGTAGACATTGACCAAGACAATTTGTCAAGCTGTCTTCTACCATGGATTTAGTCTGATGATTCCTTCTCAATCCAACAACTGGGCTCTCCCAGGAACCCAGCTGCAACTGGAGTCCCAACACAAAATAAATCACAACACTTGCTGAGCAGTTTCTTAATTTTTGAGATTGGATGAGATGCGTTTACCACTGTGTTCTCAAAATTCTGGTTGGAGACCAAAGAAACTGAACTGAACTGGCAAGCTCTTATCCAAAGGCAACCCCCACTCCATGTTGGGTCTCCAGCCTCAGTTATGAAGGTTTGCCAAAAACTGGAGTCACATGTACCATAGAATACTACTTGGCAAAAAAAAAGGGAACAAACTATTGGTACATGCAACAACTTGGACAAATCTCCAGAGAATTATGCTCAGAAAAAGAAAAAAAAAACATAAATGCCAATGTGCTACATACAGTATGATTCTATTTGTGTAACATTTGAAATAACAAGATTTTAGTAATGAGTTGATTTACAGCATTGTGTCAGTTCCTGCTATACAGTATACTGACCCAGTTATACATACATATATATATACATACACATTCTTCTTCTCATACTATCTTCCATCTGAAACTACATGATCTCAATAAAAATTTCAATTAGATAAAAAAAGTTTGATGGTGTAGGGGGTTAAAAGGAACAAATCACTATATAAAAATAAATAAGTTACAGGATATATTGTACAGTGCAGGAAATACAGACAGTATTTTATAACTTTAAAGAGCATATAATCCATAATAATATTTAATCACATTGTTGTACACCTGAAACTAATATTGTAAATCAACTATACTTCAATGACTCTTTTAAAGAGAGGTTTGTTTTCACACCTCCAGAATGAGGCAGGTGAAGCCTTTTCCTAATAATCTGAAGAAAGAATTCTTTTTTTTTTTTTTTTTTTTGCTATTTCTTTGGGCTGCTCCCGCGGCATATGGAGATTCCCAGGCTAGGGGTCGAATCAGAGCTGTAGCCACTGGCCTACGCCAGAGCCACAGCAACGCGGGATCCGAGCCGCGTCTGCAACCTACACCACAGCTCACGGCAACGCCGGATCGTTAACCCACTGAGCAAGGGCAGGGACCGAACCCAAAACGTCATGGTTCCTAGTCAGATTCGTTAACTACTGCGCCACGACAGGAACTCCTGAAGAAAGAATTCTTAACATGAGTCCTCACTTATCCAGATCAGCTTTGTTCCCTGTTTGCATTGACCCTGAAATCACAAAGAGGCAAACAAACTAGTTGTCCCAATTCCTGTCTTACATGGTTTAATATTGGTCAGAAATATTTAGACCTCATTTTCATAAATAGTAAAAAAATATTCACAGATTTAAAAGGCAATGTTTTATGAGACAACATACACTACTTTCCAAATTAAGATGGAGAATAGTATATAGTAAAATTTTAAACAATCCTGAAACAAACCTCAATCACAAGAGATTCATCAAAATAGTCCTTTAGTAGGACATACAGGGAACATTATATTAAACTCATCCCAAATACACAAAATTAGGAAGACAAAAAGGAAAAAATGGCACAAGCACAAAGGAAATTAAAAATATTCGTAGGTATGTATGCACCCCTATGTCCATACCCACACACAAATGGAATATTACTCAGGCATAAAAAACAATGAAATAATGCCAATTGCAGCAACATGGATGGACCTAGAGATTATCATACCAAGTATGACAGCAAGTGAAGTGGAAAAAAAAGACAAATATCATAAATCACTTATATGTGTCACCTAATTTTTAAAATGATACAAAAGAACTCATTTGTAAAACAGAAACAGATTTTCAAATCAAACTTATGTTACCAAAGGGGAAAATATTGGCGGGGGGGGGGGAATAAACTGGGAGGATAGGATAAACACATATAAATACTATATATAAAATAGATAACAACGACCTATTGTATAGCACAGAGATGTATACTTAATGACCTGTAATAACATATGCAGGAAAAAAGAATGGATATATGTACAACTGATTCGCTTTGCTGTACACCTGAAACTAATACAACACTGTAAGTCAACTATACGCCAAAAAATTTTTTTGAAAAAATTATAGGTACGCACCCCTATGTTTATAGCAGCATTATTCACAATAGCTAAGACATGAAAACAACCTAAATGTCCATCAGAAGATGAATGGACAAGGAAGATGTGGTATATATATACAATGGAATATTATTCAGCATAAAAAAGAATAAGTTTAATACCATTTGCAGCAACAGGGATGAACCTAGAAATTATCATACTAAGTGAACTAAGTCAGAGAAAGACAAATACCATATCATATCACATATGAGTAGAATCTAAAATATAACACGAGTGAACTTATGGTTACCAAGGGGAAGAGGGGTAGGTGGGGATGGATTTGGAGTTTGGGATTAGCTGATGCAAACTATTATATATAAGGTCCTACGTATAGCACAGAAAACTATATTCAATATCCTGTGATAAACCATAATGGAAAAGAATATGAAAAAATGTACATATATATATGTATGTATAACTAAATCACTTTGCTATACAGAATTAACACATCACAGTAAATCAACTATACTTCAATCAAATTTAAAAATATATATTCGTAGGTGGATGTTTCATGTAACATTACTAATATATGTAAAACCTGAAGGCACTAAGAATTTTCTAGGAATATATGAATCAGTGAAATTTATTCCAATGAATAATGGTGGAATGAATGGCGAATCTTGACAAGGCATTTTAAAGAGTTCCAAGTTTACTTGATTTCGCGTGTGAATTCCTTGATATCATCAAGAAGATAATTCTTCTCTGTGCTATTTGAACCATTCCAGAGATAGTAAAAGAATTCAAGCTTTCCAAATATTTTTGACAGCCAGCCGAAAACAAAGAGAAAAAAACTACAAGTCGATCACAAAACACCCTAAGTACAAATTATTGATGAAAACATCTTATATAAAACATTACTAAGTAGAATACAGCATTAGATTAACAATATAGTATACCAAACCAAGTAGAGTTCATTTGAAAAATGTAATGATTTTTTGTTTGTTTTGTTTTGTCTTTTCGACTTTTTGCCTTTTCTAGGGCCACTCCCGTGGCATGTGGAGGTTCCCAGGGTAGGGGTCGAATTGGAGCTGTCAACACCGGCTTACACCACAGTCACAGCAATGGGGGATCCAAGCCGATTCTGCAACCTACACCACAGCTCACGGCAACACCGGATCCTTAATCCACTGAGCAAGGCCAGGGATGGAAACCACAACCTCATGGTTCCTAGTTGGATTCGTTAACCACTGTGCCACACTCCTGTAATGACGTTTTTAAAAAGAAAAAAAAGTGCAAAGATGGTTTAACGTATGAACTCTATTGACAAAACCCATCATCATAATTTTTAACGGTGAAAATCACATCATCTCAAGAGATACCAAAAATGCATTTCAAAAAAAATTCCAGGAGTTCCCATTGTGGTTCAGCAGGTTATGAACCCACCTAGTATCCCTAAGGATACAGGTTTGATCCCTGGCCTTACTCAGTGGATTAAGTATGGCATTGCCTTTAGCTGTGATGTAGGTTGCAGATGTGGATCAGATGTGGCATTGCTGTGGCTGTGATGTAGCTCTAATTTGACCCAGCCTGGGAAATTTCATATGCCAGGGGTGAGGCAGTGAAAAGAAAAAAACAAAAGAAAAAAATTCCACTTCAGGAGTTCCCATCGTGGCTTAGTAGAAACAAATCTAATAATCCATGAGGACACAGGTTCCATCCATGGCCTCACTCAGTGGGTTAAGGATCCGGCAGTGCCATGAGCTCTGGTGTAGGTCGCAGATGCAACTCAGATCTGGTGTTGCTGTGGCTGTGGTGTAGGCCAGCGGCTACAGCTCCTATTCGACCCCTAGCCTGGGAACCTCCATGTGCCATGGGTGTGGTCCTAAAAAACAAAAAAAGACCCCCAAAATTTTCTCAAAATACCTCAAAAAGCTGAATTTTTTTAACACTAAACTTTCTTACACGTTGATCATTCCAGTGTAAAAAATAAATAACAAAAAGATTCTGTTCACAATGGAAAAAGTAATTTGCACATGAGTTAATTTTGCTTATTTCTAAGTGTTAAAATGCATAAAACAGTTATAAATAAGTAAAATAAGTCATGTGCAAATGAAATAAGAAAACTATAAACGACCAAGGAATACTGAAGAAAATATAAGTAAATTAAGAGAAATGGCTTGCTACACTGGTGTACTATTTTTGTCACCCTTGTTATCATCGTTACTGTCCTTGCCCATCCCCCTTCCCTCCAACATCCAGCCCTTGGTCTCTGGAACAGCTACTGATGTCCTATCTCTGGGCGTCCTGCCCCACAGTGGTCGAACTGTCATCCAGGTGTCCTGCCTCTTCCCAGACAAGGGGTGGACCAGCTACCCACCGAGGATCATTGAATCCTCTCTCAGAATCTGAAATTTGAGCAAACTATCTCAAAGCTGGGAAGCTGGTGGAGCTGAGGAATGGGAATGGAGTTGTATTTGGCTGGTTCCAAATCCCTGAAACTGCTCTGCTTTTTGTCATCCCCTAATCTACTCTTCAACAGTCCTTCACATCTGTGAGCTACTCCAAACCCTTTTAGGAATTCCTTTATTTTACCTTTTTTCTTTAAGTCAGCTAAAATCTGTTTTTGCTTTTTTTTTCCCAACCAGAGAACCGTAATTGAATCAGGTAGAAAAACATACCATTAAAAAGGTGTCAATTACCTCCAAATTAATCTATAATTCAATACAATACACACCCAAACCATAACAGAAATGGAACAAACTCATCTTAAATTTCATCTTGTAAAGTGGTACTCAACTTTGGCTACCCATTAGAATCATCTGGGGAGATTTTACAACTCTCTGCTCCCAGGCTGCAGCGCAGAGCAATTAAACCAGGACCTCTGAGAATAGAGCAAAATGTTTATTAGAGCTTCCTGAGTGACTATGGTGTGTTACCAAGACGGAAAATTACTTCTCTAGAAGAATGAACATGTAGGGCTAGCAAGAAATGTCTGGGGAAAAAGAAGAAAAAAGCAGGCTTGTCCTATCAGCAATTGAAATATATTATAAAGCTATAGAAATTAAAACATTGTAGGAGTTCCCTTGTGATGCAGCAGGTTAAGGATCTGGCATTGTCACTGTAGCAGCTCAGGTCAGTGCTGTGGCATAGGTATGATCCATATTTTTTGGCACAGTCAAAATACAAAAACAAAAAAAGCAGTACTGTAGTACTAGCACAAGGCTTGAAAGACAAATCAACAGAACAAGATACATACTTCAAAAAAGATTCAGGTCTATACAATTTAAAATAAACTAAAGATGGCACTTAAAAATCAGTGGGGAAAAGAGGAACTAATCTGTAAATAATATTGGGATAACTAGCTAACCATTTAGGAGAAAAGCCATTAAAATTCTAGATGAATCAAATGTTAAAATGTGAAAATTACAACTATAAAAATATGTTGCTTTTGCCTATGCAGCATATATTCATCCTTACCTTGGTAACAGAACCCCAGTTTTCCTTGGGAAATTACTGAGCACTTTTCAATCCATTTGATTGAGAGTTATAGTAAAAAGATGAAAAGATATTAACTCTCACTAGAAACTAAATAATATAATAAAAGCAATGAGATAGCACTTACTGGTCATCATGTTGGCAAAATAAAACGTTTTTATTGGTAATATCTGGTCTTGTTTAGTGGGTAGGGATTAGAAACTCTCAGAGTATAAATAGCAGCAAACACTGCAAATGTATATACCTTTAATCCAGTACTTCAATTTTTGGTAATATAAGCTTACAGTCAACTACAATCTCAAAGATGTACAAAGATTTTATTGATCATTTTTTTGTTTTCATAATGTCTTTCAAGAGGATAATATATCTATACATGTGTTGACATTAAATATTTCCATGACTCTTTCACACTCATTAGAACCACTATTATTAAAACATGCAGACACATAAACACACACAAACTAGGGCTGGCAAGGAGAAGTTGGAACATTTGGATACTGTTGATGAGAATATAAAATGATGCAGCCACTATTGAGAACAATGCAGTGATTTCTCAAAAAATTAAATATAGAATTCCCATATGAGCCGGCATTTCCACTTCCACTTTGGGTATATACCTAAATGAAAGCAGGAATTCCAACAAATATTTGTATACCATGTTCACAGCAGTATTATTTACAATGGTCAAAAGATAGAAGCAACTCTGGAGTTCCCGTTGCAGCTCAGTGGTTAACAAATTCAACTAGAAACCATGAGGTTGCAAGTTTGATCCCTGGCCTTGCTCAGTGGGTTAAGGATCCGGCATTGCCATGAACTGTGGTATAGGCCGCAGACACGGCTCGGATCCCGTGTTGCTGTGGCTCTGGCGTAGGCCTGCAGCTACAGCTCCAATTCGACCCCTAGCCTGGGAACCTCCATATGCCACAGGTGCGGCCCTAGAAAAAGACATTTAAAAAAAAAAAAAAAAAAAAGATAGAAGCAACTCGAGTAGCCATCAATAAATAGATAAGCAAAATGTGGTCTACACATACAATGGAATACTATTCAGTCTTTGTACTATATAGCACAAAGAATGATATTCAATATCTTGCAATAACCTATAGTAGAAAAGAATTTGAAGAATTTATTTATATAAATAACTGAATCACCTTGTTTCACACCTGAAACTAACCCAACAACACAATATTGTAAGTCAGCTGTATACTTCAACAAAATAAAATTAAAGCAGGGAATTTGCACAGGCAGCAGAAGAGAAAGTTAGAATGCAGAACAAGAAAGACAGGATATATCATTGCCAACTTTGCAGTTGGAAGGGGCCCCATGAGAAGGATTATAAGTACTATTTAGGAGCTGAGGGTGACCCCTTCATGGCAGGAAGTAAGGAAACAGGGACCTCAGTCTTACAGCCACTGGAACTGAGTTCTGCTAACAACCTGGTGGTGTTTGGAAGCAGATTCCTCCCTGGAGCCTCTAGACAAGATCTCAGCTTTTCAATACCTTAATTTAGTCTTGTTGGGCCCCTAAGCAGAAAACCCAGAAGAGCCCATCAGGATTTCTGAGAGGTATTTATTAGCAGTTTGGTATGTGTGTGTGCGCGCACACGCTCACGGCTATGGGTTTTTTTAATGGCTGTAACTGAGGCATACAGAAGTTTCCCAGCCAGGTAATGAATCCGAGTCAGATCCTTCAACCCACTGTGGTGGGCTGGGGATGGAACCCATACCACTGTAGCTATCCAAGCCACCGCATTCAGATTCTTAACCCATTGCACCATAGCAGGAACTCGGTGGAATTTTTAAGTCCCTGAACATATGGATATTTGTTACATAGCAATAGAAAACTAATAAAGCAGGATAAATGCTTAGTTCTTTGTTTTTAACTGCCAGTTCTCAGCATTTAGGGACAAAAAATTGTTTAATAAATAAATAAAAAGGATATTCTGACACATCTACAACATAGATAAACCTTGAGGACCTTATGCTAAATGAAATAAGCCAATCACAAAGGACAAATAGTAAATGATTCCACTTATATGAGGCCCCTAGAATAGTCAAATTCACAGAGACAGAAAGTAGAATGGTGGTTGCTGGGGGCTACAGGAGTGGGGAGGTATTTTTTAATAGACAGAGCTTCAGTTTTGCAAGATGAAAAAAAAGTTCTGGAGATGGATGACAGTGATGGCTGCAGAACAATGTAAATGCACTTACTGCCACAGAACTGTACGTTTTTAAATGCTTAAGATGGTAAGTTTTATGTTATGTATATTTCTCCACAATAAGAGTTTTTTCTGTGGAAAAAAAGAAGTTTTTATTTATTTTGATTTTCCTTAAGATTTGTCTGTATCATTATCGCCTGGGAAACTTGCTTTTATGATGAGTCATTCAAGAATGACTCTGAAACACAAATTTCGAGAACAGGCAGCAAAGTTTCCTAGATGTCATTCTTCACGGTTGCTTTTGTAGTTTGTAATAATCCATCATTTCTATTTGTAGTCATTGTTTATAAAGTAGGAAGAATCTCTTTTTAAAAAGAGAGCTCTATCTCCTAGAGTAATAAATTAAATAAATAAATAAATAAATGGGACCTAATGAAACTTAAAAGTCTTTTTATCTTTCCTTTTTGCACAACAAAGGAAAACATAAAAAGACAACCTACAGAATGGGAGAAAATCTTTGCAAACAGAGCAACTGGCAAAGAACTAATCTCCCAAATATACAAACTCATGCAGCTCAGTATCAAAAATAAAAAACCAATCCAATCAAAAAATAGACATTTTAGGCAAAAGGCCTAAATAGACATTTCTCTAAAGAAGACATACAGATGGCAAAAAATAAAAGCGGGAGTTCCCATTTTGGCACTGTGGAAACAAACCCTACTAGTATCCAGGAGGATGTAGGTTTGATTCCTGGCCTCTCTCAGTGTGTTGGAGATCCAGCATTGCTGTGGCTATGGCTATGGCCAGCAGCTGTAACTCTGATTCAACCCCTAGCCTGGGAACTTCAGTAAGCAAAAAGCAAAAACAAAAACAAAAGCAAAAACAAAACAAAGAAAGGAAGATGCTCAACATGGCTAATTATAAGAGAAATTCCAATCAAAACCACAATGAGGTAACACCTCACACCAGTCAAAATGGCCATCATCAAAAAGTCTACAAACAACTATTACATTTAGAATGGATAAACAATGAGGTCCTGCTATAGCACAGGGAACTATAGCCAATATCTCAGGATAGAACATGATGAAAGATAATATAAGAAAAGAAATGTATATATGTGTATGACTGGGTTACTTTGTTGTACAGCAGAAATTGGCACAACATTGTAAATCAGCTATAATTTTTAAAAGGAGGAAGTCTACAACAATAAATGCCAGAGGGTATGGAGAAAAGGGAACCCTCCTGGGCATACATCTAGAGATAACCATAATTCAAAAGATAAATGCACCCCAATGTTCACTGAAGCAGTATTTACAACAGCCAAGAGATGGAAGCAATCTAAACATCCACTGACAGATAAATGGATAAAGAAGATGTATATTTATGCAATGGAATATTATTCAGCCATAAAAAGAATGAGATAATGGCACTTGCAGTAACCTGGATGGACCTAGACACCATCACACTAAGTGAAATAAGTCAGACAAAGAAAGACAAATACCACATAATATCACTTATGTGCAGAATCTTTTTAAAAATGATACAAACAAACTTATATACAAAACAGAAATAGACCCACAGACATAGAAAACAAACTTATGATTACCAAGGAGGAAGGGGGGGTGAAATAAATTAGCAGTTGGGGATTAATATATACACACTACTATATATAAAATAGATAACCAACAAGGACATACTGTATAGTACAGGGAACTCGGTATTTTACAATGACCTATAAAGAGAAAAGAATCCGAAAAAAGTAGATATATGTGTATGTATAACTGAATCACTTTGCTGTATACCTGAAACTAACACAACATTGTAGATCAACTATATTGCAATGAATAAATAAATCAGAGAGAGAGAGAAAGAGCAGAACCCTTAAGAACATCAAAGAGGATCCTCAAACAGGGTCAATCACAAATGCAATCATGGAAAATCAGGCGGTGACATCATATTTTATGTTACCAGTCACTTCTTTGTGGGGTAATTTTCCATACTGAAATTTTGTTTCACATTTTCTCAGCATCTCTATTTCACTCCCAGAAGCTCATAAGGATTCTAGTGGCCCAATCATGCATGCCAGCAACCTAAAATCTGAGAGGATTCACTTGGCTAGCCAAGAACCCTCAGCTAGAGGCGACCTGGTTTCTTTTTCAGGGCTGGAACAAATCAATGAAAATATTTCTACTCAAAATAGACACTGCAATCTACAAGAAATCCAGTTCCTTTTCTTTTAAAATAAGAACGCAAGCAGAAATATGGATTGGGACTTTGGGATGTCTTACACTGTGGTTTAAGGAAGGAGCTGCAGCACATATAAAACAAAGTCTTCACTGGCACTAGACTGCATGACAAATATTTCATTTAAAAACTTCATCTAGTGCAGCTGCTTAGTATAGAGCATGATCAGGATAGAAGAGAAATAATACCAACCTCTTGTCAGAAAATCAAAACACTAAGCCATCTGATGGCAGATAAATAACTTCTCTTAATGTGTCTTTAAATATGTACTGAGGTTTATAGACAAAAAGTGCCATTGTGAATACAGGATAAGACCTTATGTAATCTGATGCAAGGAACTAGCTGACCAATGAAGGCCTCCATTAGCAACCAAACTCCTCAAAATTGTTCAAACGGAACAAAAAGAACAGAAAAAGCCTTGGAAGTCAAACGAGTTATGACTGTCTGCTTCTCTTTCAATATAAAGTCACTCTTCTTAGAGACTTCACACCATCTGTTTCTGAGGTTTATTTAGACTAGCTTTAGTGATTTTATGCCTAAAGTGCATAAAGTGTTTTCACTCTATTTGACAAGAGACTTCTTGAGTAAATGAAAGGAGCATGAAACCTTCATATTTCTAAGATTTTAAAATTATTTTCAAATAAAACACAAAAATGCAAAATCACAAAAATGCTATTAAAGTCTACCCACTCTATTTTTTTTTTTTTGGCCACATCCATGGCATGCAAAATTTCCCAGGCCAGGGATCGAACTTGTGCCATTGCAGTAACCAGAGCCACAGCAGTGACTATGCCAGATCCTTAACCTGCTAAGGCACAAGGAAACTCCTACCTGCCTTCATTCTTTGTGTGTGTGTGTGTGTGTGTGTGTGTGTGTGTGGTGTGTGTGTCTTTTTTGCCATTTCTTGGGCCACTCCCGCAGCATGTGGAGGTTCCCAGGCCAGGGGTCCAATCGGAGCTGTAGCCACCGGCCTACGCAAGAGCCACAGCAACGTGGGATCCGAGCCGCATCTGCAACCTACACCACAGCTCATGGCAACGCTGGATCCTTAACCCACTGAGCAAGGGCAGGGACCAAACCCGCAACCTCATGGTTCCTAGTTGGATTCGTTAACCACTGCGCCACGACAGGAACTCCTGCCTTCATTCGTATAAGTGACTATAAATTATGTATTCCAGTCATCCCACTGTCCATGAGCATGCATTTAGAACTGAAGCGGTACCCTAAATTTAATAAGTGCCAATTCTTGCTAAGAAACCTCAGAAATCCATTCAACAGCAATCTGGGGGCTCAGTGAAGGCAATGCCAATAAATCAATTGACTAAATCAGTTCTCACTATCTAGTAGAGCTGAAAATGAGAAGACCCCCCCACCATGACCCAGCAGCCATGACTAGGCATATACTCTGAAAAATAAATGTACAAGACATGTAACAGAATGTTCATGCAATACTATCTGTAGTAGCATAATTGGGGAAAACCTAAAAGATCATCAAAAGGAAATTAGATGCATAAATTGTGATGTAATTGTATAACAGAGTTAAACTAAAACAAAGTTAAGGGAGTTCCCATTGTGGATTAGCAGTTAACAAACCCAACTAGTATCCATGAGAAGGCAAAATCCATCCCTGGCCTAGCTCAGTGGGTTAAGGATCCAGCATTGCCATGACCTGTAGTGTAGCTTGCAGATGTGGCTCGGATTCCTAGTTTCTTTGGCTGTGGCGTAGGCTGGCAGCTGTAGCTCCCATTCGACTCCTAGCCTGGGAACCTCCCTATGCTGCGGGTGTGGCCCTAAAAGGCCATAAAAAAAAAAAAAAAAAAAAGATAAAACAGATAATTACTACATGTACTAACTTTACTCTTAAAAACACAAATTTTTTTTTTTTTTTTTTGCTTTTAAGGGCCACACCCTCGGCATAGGGAGGTTCCCAGGCTAGGGATCTAATCAAAGCTACAGCTGCCAGCCTATGCCAGAGCCACAGCAATGCCAGATCCAAGCCACATCTGTGACCTACATATCTCAAGGCAACCCACTGAACAAGGCCAGGAATCAAACCTGCAACCTCATGGTTCATAGTCGGATTCATTTCCGCTGCACCATGACAGGAACTCCTAAAAACACAATTTTAGCAGAAATAGCAATACCAAATATTTCATTCAGTATAATACTGTTTATGTAAACTTTATTTTTTTTATTATTTTTTATTTTTTTGCCTTTTCTAGGGCCGCTCCCACAGCATATGGAGGTTCCCAGGCCAGGGGTCGAATCGGAGCTGTAGCCACCGGCCTGCGCCAGAGCCACAGCAATGCCAGATCCGAGCTGCATCTGCGACCTACACCACAGCTCACGGCAAGGCTGGATCCTTAACCCACTGAGCAAGGCCAGGGATCGAACCTGCAACCCCATGGTTCCTAGTTGGAACCGTTAACCACTGTGCCATGACGGGAACTCCTAGACTTTAAAGAAAACAAAATGGTAAAAATTTAGCAATGACGTAAGTGTCCATAAAGAGGGGATTGGATAAGTCAAAACAATATGTTTGTTTATTTATTTATTTATTTTTGTCTTTTTGCCATTTCTTTGGCCGCTCCCTCGGCATAAGGAGGTTCCCAGGCTAGGGGTCAAATCGGAGCTGTAGCTGCCATCCAGAGCCACAGCAACAAGGGATCCAAGCCGTGTCTGCAACCTACACCACAGCTCACAGCAATGCTTAACCCACTGAGCAAGGGCAGGGATCCAACCCACAACCTCAATGTTCCTAGTCGGATTCGTTAACCACTGTCATGACGGGAATCCAAAACAATATGTTTAGACAATGAAAGGCATCACTATTTTTTAAATGATGGTGTGAAACTCTATTGATTGACGCTGAAAAAAAGTCAATGATATTTTGCCAAATTTGCTAAATTACATAAAAATTAAATTCTTATGCATCCATGCATTTAAAATGTTAACTGGCTATTTCTGGATGGCAGAATAATTGGTAGGCTTTATTTTCTTCATTATACTTTTCTGCATTTTTTGAAAAAAAAAATTTTGCAATTAGTAGTACTACTTTTATAATCAGAAAAAAATTTCTTACTACAAAAAAGAACAAAAATACATTGTAGCAGATTTTATTTCCAAAGATGGCTGCAGCATATCTCATGCCACATGCTTTTATTACACTAAGACTTTGACACAGCTCCATGGAAATGTAGGAAGGAGGCTCTCTTCCTGCTCCTCGGATATGGGCCAGCCATTGTGACTTGCTTCTAACGAATACGATGCAGTCAAAGTAACTGCTGTACCTCCAAAGGTAGGTCTTAAAAGATGATACAGCTTATGCCTGGTTCATTCTCTTACTCCCCCTTTTCTCTCTCCACTTACCCTTAGAACCCAGCCACTATATCGTCATTTAGCCCAGACCCCATGAAGAGGTTTCACAGAGATGTTCTGGCCAACAGCCCAGCTAGGGCCTCAGCTAAGAGGCAGCATCAACCACCAGACATGCAAGTGGACCAGCCTTCAAAAAATTCTATTTCCAGGCTTTGGGTCCTCCAGCCGAGGCCCTAGACCCCTCTGAGCCTCGCCTGGAATCTGTGAACATAATAAATAGTTGTTTTGTGCCACTGTATTTTGGAGTAACTTGCTGCACAGTCTTAGAAACTGGAACACACACACCACACACATGTGATAAGAAAAATCAATTGACTAAAATAATCAGTCCTCACTATCTGCTAGAGCTGAAAGTAAGCATATCCCCATGACCTAGCAACTCCATTTCTAGGTATAATTTCTGAAAAATAAATGCACAATGAAACATGGACTAGGATGTTCATTTCAACATTGTTTGTAGTAGGATAATTGGGGGGGGGGACAGAAAGTCCATCAGCAGGAAATTAGATATATAAATTGTGATGCAATTGTATAAGACTCATAGAAGTTAAAATAAAGAAATTATTCTATGTTCTAACTTAGCATAGATTGGGTACATATCAAATTCTTTATAATTTGTCCTAGGTGCATGGGAGGAAAATGGGACCAGAGAGAGGATCCCATGGGACTTTTAAAGGCATTTTTATCACTTTTTTTGCCTTTTTAAAATTTTTAATTTTTTGCTTTTTATGGCCATACTTGCGACATATGGAAGTTCCCAGAGTAGGGGTCAAATCAGAGCTGTAGCTGCTGTCCTACTCCACAGTAACGTGAGATTGGAGCCGCGTCTGCAACCTACACCACAGCTGATGGCAACACTGGATCCTGGGGATCCAGGGATCGAACCCACATCCTCATGGATACTAGTCAGTTCTTAAACTGTTGAGCCACAATGGGAACTCCTTAAAGGCATTTTTAAAGGGCAAGGGGTAAAATAATAATAAAATAAACTTATTAAAACGTTGATCTGAAGTATGACAAAATGCTAACACTCATTTATTCTGATTATGAAAATTCAGGTTATTATAACTGCCTATGTACTTTTCTATATTCACTTTCTCCCCACCACAGTAAAGGTAAATCTAGTATTTAAATGTTGGGTTCCTTATTTTCTGGGTTTCTTTGCTTGGAAACCATAAATTTCCTTACTAAAAATACCTTCAGGAGTTCCCATTGTAGCTCAATGGTAACGAACCCAACTAGTATCCATGACGACAAGAGTTCAGTCCCTGGCCCCACTCAGTGGGTTAAGGATCTGGCATTGCCATGAGCTGTGGTGTAGATGCAGACGCAGCTCAGATCTGGCATTGCTGTGGCTGCAGCTCTGCTTCAGGCCCTGGCCTGGGAACTTCCATATGCCACAGGTGTGGCCCTAATCCAAAAAAAAAAAAAAGACCTTCACATAAAATTAATCACTTTCACATCCAACTTAAAATCCTTGACTATTTTCTCAATAATTTGAAACGGGTTTTGTTTGGATAGGAAACTTATTTTAAGAAGTCAAGTTATAGGAATTCCTGTCGCGGCGCAGTGGTTAACAAATCCAACTAGGAAACATGGGGTTGCAGGTTCGATCCCTGGCCTTGCTCAGTGGGTTAAGGATCCAGCCTTGCCGTGAGCTGTGGTGTATGTCACAGACGCGGCTTGGATCTGGTATTGCTGTGGTTGCGGTGTAGGCTGGTGGCTACAGCTCCGATTGGACCCCTAGCCTGGGAACCTCCATATGCCGTGGGAGCGGCCCCAGAAAAAGCAAAAGGTCAAAAAAAAAATTAATTAAATAAATTTTTTAAAAAAAGAAGTCAAGGTATAAACTGATGCTCTGATTATTTAGGTGAAGGTGAAAACCTTTCTGGACAATAATAAATCAGATTAACTTAAAAACAATTATGCTACAACTACTCCATGATAAATTGAAAGCCTACTTCTTGGATCCATGATCTGTATGAGGAGCCAGTGAGTTTGAGGACAGACTATTCCACTGTAGATTTTGTATATATCATATTGGGAAGAAAGCTGCCAGGAGTTCCATGAGGTACTTTATCATACACCCAGTCTAACTCCAGGCAGGAACCAGTCATGGGCAACCCTAAGTCACTGTGGCTCCGTAGAGACTCAGAGGCTCATTGCAAGCCTCTCCTCAAACATGGCCTTCATTCAGGACCATTAGAGACAGCCTACAAACTAAGTGATGGACCAGATAGGACACTGTGACACTGTGAGAGGGTAAACTAGGATGTCTCAGAGGAGCCCCTGACTTTTTTCCCTAACTTTGATCTTCAGGGTAAGCCAAATGCACATTCCCTATAACAGGCAGGGCCCTGAAAACAGCTGGTATACCAAATGGATTTAACTAAAGCAAACTGAATGAAGTTACTTGCAAAAATGTTGGCAGGGTTAAGGGGCCCAAGGAAGGAAGGTGAAGCACAGTCCAGCAATAACGAACTATCTAAAGAACAGAAAAAAACTCAGACATAGAGAACAGACGTGTGGTTGCCAAGGAGGCGGATGGGGGTGGGATGGATGGGAATTTGGGGGCTTGTAGACGAAAACTATTACATTTAGAATGGATAAGTTATGAAGTTCTGCTATAGCACAGTGAACTATATCTAATCTCCTGACATAGAACGTGATGGAAGATAGTATGAGAAAAAGACTGTATGTATCTGTATGACTGGGTCACTTCGCTGTACAACAGAAATTGACAGAACATTGTAAGTCAACTATAATAGGAAAAAATAAAAATATTTAAAAATGGGCAGAAGAGGAGTTCCCATCATGGCATAGTGGAGATGAATCTGACTAGGAACCATGAAGTTGTGGGTTCGATCCCTGGCCTCACTCAGTGGGTTAAGGATCCGGTGTTGCTGTGAACTGTGGTGTAGGTCGCAGATGCAGCTCGGATCTGGCATTGCTGTGGCTGTGACAGGCTGGCAGCAATAGCTCCAATTCGACCCCTAGCCTGGGAACCTCCATAGGCCGTGGGTGTGGCCTTAAAAGAGACAAAAAGACAAAAACAAAAAATAAAAAAAAATTAAAATGGGCAGAAGATTTCAATAGGCATTTTTCATTTTTTTTTTTTGGTCTTTTTTTTTTTGTCATTTCTTGGGCCTCTCCCACAGCATATGGAGGTTCCCAGGCTAGGGGTCGAATCGGAGCTGTAGCCGCTGGCCTACGCCAGCGGCTACAGCAATGTGGGATCCAAGCCACGTCTGTGACCTACACAACAGCTCATGGCAATGCCGGATCCTTAACCCACTGAGCAAGGCCAGGGATTGAACCCACAACCTCATGGTTCCTAGTCAGATTCGTTAACCACTGAGCCACGACAGGAACTCCTCAATAGGCATTTTTCTGATGAAGACATATCATTGGCCAACAGGTACATGGAAAGATGCTCAATATCACTAATCCTCAGAGAACATCAAATCAAAACCACAATGACAAAAAAAACAAAGCTGCAGCTGAGGCCTATGCCACAGCCACAGCTGCAAAAACCACAATGACATGCCACTTTACACTCGTTAGAATGGCTATTATTTAAAAAGACAAGAAATAACAAGTGTTGGAGAGGATGTGGAGAAAGGGGAAGACGTGTACACTGTTGATGAGAGTGTAAATTGCTGTAGTCACTATGGCAAACAATATACGGGTTACTCAAAAACTAAAAATAGAACTTTCATATGATCCAGTAATTCCACTTCTGGGTATGTATCTGAACAAACCAAAATGACTAATTCAAAAAGATATATGCACCCCAATGTTCATTGCAGCATTATTTTTTTTTTGTCTTTTTGTTGTTGTTATTGTTGTTGTTGTTGCTATTTCTTGGGCCGCACCCACGGCATATGGAGGTTCCCAGGCTAGGGGTTGAATCGGAGCTGTAGCCACCGGCCTACGCCGGAGCCACAGCAACGAGGGATCCGAGCCGCGTCTGCAACCTACACCACAGCCCATGGCAACGCCGGATCGTTAACCCACTGAGCAAGGGCAGGGACCGAACCCGCAACCTCATGGTTCCTAGTCGGATTCGTTAACCACTGCGCCACGACGGGAACTCCCTTTTTTTTTTTTTTTTTTCATTGCAGCATTATTTACAATAGCTGAGATATGGAAACAACCTAAGCGTCCACCAATAAATAAATGAATAAAGAAAAATTGAAAAAGAAAAAAAAAGGAAAATTGGTGTGTGTGGGGGGGTGTACCTATATATATACAATGGAATATTCTTCAAATACAGAAAACAGTGAAGTAATGCCCTTTGCAACAACATGGACCTGGAGAATATTATTCAAGGTGAAATAAGTCAGAGAAAGACAAATACAATATGCTCTCACTTTTTTTTCCTGGTTACACCCATGGCATGCAGTTCCTGGGCCAAGGATTGAACCTGCACCACAGCAGTGACCCAAGCCACAGCAGTGATAACAATGGATCTTAACTGCTAGACCAACAGGGAACTCCCTGATCTCACTTTTAATTTGGAATCTTAGGAGTTCCCATTGTGGCGCAGCGGAAACGAATCTAACTTGGAACCATGAGGTTGCGGGTTCAATCTCTGGCCTTGCTCAGTGGGTTAAGGATCCAGCACTGCTGTGAGCTGTGGTGTAGGTCGCAGATGCAGCTTGGATCTGGCGTTGCTGTGGCTCTGGCGTAGGCTGGTGACTATAGCTCCGATTCGACCCCTAGCCTGGGAACCTCCCTATGCTGCTGGCGTGGCCCTAAAAGGACAAAAGACAAAAAAAAAGAAAGCTCATAGATACAGAGAAGGGATAGGTGGATCCCAGAGGCAGAGTGGGGTGAGGGGCAAGCAAAATGGCTGGAGGGAGTCAAAAAGTACAAACTTCTACTTACAAAATAAATAACTCATGGGGATGTGACGTACAGCACTGTGACCATAGTGAATAAACTGCATTGCATATTTCAAAGTTGCTAAGAGAATACATCTTAAAAATTCGCATCACAAGAAAAAAAATTCTGTTTTTTGGGCGACAGCAACTGGACCTGTTGGGGTGATCACAATTCAAGTATCGAATCATGTACACCTGAAACCAGCACGATGCTGTAGGTCAACTACATGCCAATTTAGAGAAGAATGCTTATTGTTTCATTGTTTGTAATAGCACTAAATCTGTGTGTCTACATGTCTATACATATATATAAATACATTTGAAAACCATTTAAATATCCATCAGTAAGAGAACAGTTGAAAACATCATCTTCAGGGGTCTCCTGTTTCAGAAATCACCAAACATTCACTCATACACCCTGGCAACTTAGGAGACAATTGACCCCTCAGGGTCTAGAAGAAGACATGGCTGGCGCAGAATAGGTATTCAACCAATATCTGATCAATACTATCCATTATCAAGAGATGCTGATTTTCTTTCCTAAATATCTCTCAAATCCATCCATGTCCCTCCTGCTCTATTGCTAGGAGTGGGATCTTTCTTCCTCACCTGGATTATAGAACTCTCCTATTTTGGTGACTCTGTGCCTAGTCTGGCCACTTGCTAATCTATTCTCAGCTGCAACCGGGCCTCTTTCCAAAATAAAGATCTGATGTCAGCCCACCCCCAACCATTCAATGACTCCAATGCTGTTAGTCCGCTGGGGCTGCCATAACAAAATACCACAGACTGTGTGGCTTCAACAACAGAAATTAATTTTCTCACAGTTCTGGAGGCTAGAATTTCAAAAGCAACTTGTTGGCAAGGTGGATCTCTTCGGAGCCCTCTCCCTTTGGCTTGTAGATGGTGCTCTGACCTCACATGGTCTCCCCTCTGTGGATGTCTGTGTCCAAATCTCTTCTTGTAAGGACATTAGTCAGGTTGAATTAGAGCCTACCCTCTATAACTTCATTTTCCCTGAATTACCTCTTTAAAGGCATTCTCTCCAGATAGAGTCACATCCTGAGGTACTAGGGTTAGGATTTCAACATATGAATTTGAGGAGGACACCATTCAGCCTCCAACACCATTGCTCTTAGGATAAAGCCAAAGATGTGTCCATGATTGTGCTGGAGATCTTGGGTTTGCCTCTCCTGGTCCACTTTCACTTGGCTTCTCCCTGTCTGCTGGGTTCCTGGAGGCTGACCTCTATGGACAGCATCAAGGGCTCCGGTGTTCTCTGGCTTCCAGGAGGGTTTGGCAACTGGGAGGGACCCATAAGAGATCTAATGTGTAGGCGGGTGAAGCTGAGGTGCCTCTCCCCGCCTTTCTCTCTGCCTGGTCACCTCAGGGTGATGGCTGTGTCCCTCCACTGAAAAGCCACAGTCTCTGTCAGGCAGCCCTCTCCACACAGGGACCAACTGGGTTCCAGCTATTGCTGCTTCAAGCTTTGGTCCTTAAGGGCTCCCTACTAGTACCCGAGGGGATCACGTTCATCCCCATAGCCACCCCCCTTTGTCTTTTTAGGGCTGCACCTACACATATGGAGGTTCCCAGGCTAGGGGTCTAATCAGAGCTGTAGCTGCCAGCCACAGCCACAGCCACACCGGATCTGAGCCACATCTTCAACCTACACCCCAGCTCATAGCAACTCTTGATCCTTAACCCACTGAGCGAGGCCAGGGATCAAACCTGAAACCTCATGGTTACTAATTGGATTTGTTTCCTCTGAGTCACTATGGGAATTCCCCACTGGGCTTTACTAAACCCTGCCTACAGCTTTGTAAGTAGTATCTTCACTCAAGTGTCTTCAAATTACCCAATTGGATGTGTCATCTGCTTCCTGCCATGACCCTTGCAACACTCTATACCCTCGCCTTGCACTCCTCTCCTTCTCAATCTCTCTGCCACAACCACTCCAGCCTTTTATTCATTCTTCAGATAGACCCATCCCTTTGAAATATTAACAAGCATTCAGCCCTGTTGTTTATTTTTTTTAATGGCCATGCCCACAGCATATGAAAGTTCCCAGGCCTATGCCCCAGCTGCGGCAATGCTGGATCCTTAACCCACTGAGCCATAATGGGAACTCCCACCCCCCTTTTTTTTTTCCAACTATTTAGAATTACATAAAAAATGGATGTAACACCTTGTCTTAGATCAAGCTTCCAGGGAAGGAGATGCTAAGAGGAGATCTGTGTGGAGGAGGTTTTAGGAGGAATGTCGCAGGATTCAACACCTGTGAGGGAGGAGGGAAGCAGGACTGGGCAGAAGGAGCTGGGCTGTGATGTCTAGAAACAAAGCCCTTACCCGGCTCCATGGGAGCTGGAGCTGGGCTGGCCCTCCAGAGCTGACTGGGACTGAGGCAAAGAGGCTGGGCCTTTGGACCACCACACCCATCATCATCATCATCAGAAGTAAGCTGCCCAGGAGAAGGGGTGTAACCTTAGGTGAGGCAACTTCCATCAGCCAAGGGAGGACCTAGGAAGAGAATCTGCTGTGAGCATCAGCAGTCAACACCCTCGGAAGTGAGGAAATGAATTGCTGGGTAGTGAAGGGAGGGTCTAGGTGTCAGACCGCAAGAAATCCTGCTCCTCAGAGTTCATTTAAAGGAAGTAGAGCTTTTCAGTGACTATGAAGCTGGAGAAATCCCAGCCAGGTGAGGATATGGGATCTCATTGCCCTGCAAGCCCTTCCACCCCGCCCCACTGAAGCCCCTGAATAAAATGGTTTGATCCCCCCCCCCCTTAAAGGAAATAAAGAGCTAAGCAAAGAGCTATATACAAAGATGTTATTAAACCATTATTTATTTATAATTGGGAGAACACTGGATGCAATCTAAATATCCAATGACAGGAAATGAATTAAATATAGTACATCCAAAGAATATAATACTATGTAACTATTTAAAAACAATGTCATGGGAGTTCCTGTTGGGGCCCAGCACTAACAAACCCAACTAGTATCCAGGAGGACACGGGTTCAATCCCTGCCCTCACTCAGTGAGTTAAGGATCCAGCATTGCTGTAAGTTATGGTGTAGGTGGCAAATGTGACTTGGATCTGGCATTGCTATGGCTATAGTGTAGGCCAGCAGCTGCAGCTCTGATTGGACCCCTAGTCTGGGAACTTCCATAAGCAAAGGGTGCAGCCCTAAAAAAATAAAAATAAATAGTGTTGCAGAAACATAAATCATGTGATATATAATACAAATGAACTTATTTGCAGAACAAAAACAAATTCACAGACTTTTTAAGATAAATTATGTCTCCTATTTATTTATTTATTTTTGTCTTTTAGGGCTGCACCCTTACCATATGGAGGTTCCCAGGCTAAGGTGTTCAAATTGGAGCTATAGCTACTGGTCTACACCACAGCCACAGCAACACCAGATCCGAGCCACGTTTGTGACCTACACCACAGCTGATGGCAACGCCAGATCCTTAACCCACTGATCAAGGCCAGGGATTGAACCTGCATCCTCATGGATCCTAGTCAGTTTCCTTTTCCCTGAGCCATGACAGGAACTCCAGACTCACAGACTTTTAAAACAAACTAATGGTTACCAATGGGGACAGGTTGGGGGAGGGACAGATTAGGGGTTTAGAACTGGTATATGCACACTGAGGTATATAGCATGTCTGGCCAACAGAGACCTGCTGTATAGCACAGGGAACTCTACCCAATATTCTGTGATAATCTATATGGGAAAAGAATCTGAAAAAGAATGGATGTGTGTATATGTATAACTGAATCACTTTGTTCCGTAGCAGAAATCATCACAATATTGGGAGTTCTCTTTTGGCCTAGTGGGTTGAGGCTCCTGTGTTCTCACCACTGTGGCTCTGGATACTGCTGTGTGATATAGGTTCAATCCCTGGCCCAGGAATTCCCACATACTTCCTATGTGGCCAAAAAGAAAAAACAAAAAATGAGAGAACCTGAAATAAATGTTGCAACTCCCATTTAAAAAAAAAAAAAGTAAAAGAAATTATCACAATATTGTAAAACAACCATACTTCCAAAAACTTAAATAAAATTTTAAAATAAATAAAATAAAAAGCATGTTGCAGAAATGATCATGTGATATATAATTAAGTTGAAAGTCAGGTTATAAGACAACTTTGTTGAAGTATATATGTTTGTGTGTATAAAATCTGTATAAATGCACCAGGGTGGGAGAAGACTGCAAGAATATCCGTCGAAATGCCAATTGCTGGGTGGTAGAATTATAAATGACTTATACTTTCTTCTTTGTACTTTTTCATATTTTGAGCAATGAACTTGTTGCTTAATCACAAAGAAACAATAAGTGTGGAGATTAAAAAAGTTATTTTGGTTATTTTGACTTGTTTTGCCCTGGAATTTTTTTCTTTTTTTTTTTTTTTTTTAGGGCTGCACCAGTGGCATATGGAGGTTCCCAGACTAGGGGTCAGTTTGGAGCTGTAGCCGCCAGCCTACACCACAGCCACAGCAACACCAGATGCGAGCTGCATCTGCAACCTACACCACAGCTCGTGGACAACACCAGATCCTTAACCACTGAGCAAGGCCAGAGATCAAACTTGCATCCTCATGGATGCTAGTCAGATTCATTTCCTCTGAGCCACAACAGGCTCTCCATGCCCTGGAATTTTTTAATTAACATTTGTATGTAAACCCCAAAAGGGAAACAGATCCCCATGGCTGTACTCTACTCAGATGGATTGAGGGGGACAGGAGGGAGGCAGCGAGGAAAGGGCTGTGAGACACAATCTGCTCAGTTCTCCCCTTCACCATCCCCCCAACATATGACCTTGTTGGATTCCCTCACACTCTGCTTGAAAACCACAGACCTCTGTGGCCAGCATCACCTATTCATTTGACACCCAGTGTAGACACACCGTGGCTGCTCTTCAGCCCTGAGCATGATCCTTTATGTTCGTGACACCATGTCAACTTTACTATATGTATAGGTGTAAAAACATATCCATTTGATCTTAAACAGCAAATGGCAAGGCTTTACTCCTTGATCCTCTCATAGAAGGTGACCCCAAATGCTCAGAGAAGCAATGATGGTGCAGCAGCTAAGAGCAAGGAGCCATGTGAAGTGGGTCCAAACACCAGTCTACTATGGGGTGACCTTGGGCAAGCTACCGAACATCTTTCTGTTTGGGTTTCCTCACCTGTAAAAAGATGATGATGCTCATATCACTGACCACACAGAAATATGTTAAGCATTGAATGAGCAGATATATGTAAAATCATCTAGGGTAGTGACCTGTACATGCCACTTGCCATTATTTTCTGCTCAATCCATATCAAAAATCCAACTACAAAAGATAATATCCATGAAGAATGTTGACCATACATTCCTCTAAATATTCAGTTTCTTATAAATATTCAATTGCAGAGGTGCATATTTGGTTAAAGTGTTTTGACGGCTGATAAAATTATTCTGGCTAAATTATGCTTTGCTATGTCCCTTGATGAAAATGGTAAGAAACAGACAAACATAAGAAACTTGCTCTTGGAGTTCCCGTCGGGGCTCAGTGGTTAACAAATCTGACTAGGAACCATGAGGTTGCGGGTTCGATCTCTGGCCCCGATCGGTGGGTTAAGGATCAGGCATTGCCGTGAGCTTTGGTGTAGGTTGCAGACACGGCTCAGATCTCGCGATGCTGTGGCTCCGGCGTAGGCTGGTGGCAAAAAAAAAAAAGAAACTTGCTCTCATTACAAAGACAGTTGCCAATGGTACTGACCACATTCACCTGGAAGCCCCCTCATAACAACCCACACTAAAAGCTTTGTACCTGGGTCCTTCAGGCAATTTAGCTTGTTTCAAATCATGGTGCCTTCCTTCCATTGGCTACAGGAGCTACTCAGGATGCTGTGACAAGCATTCTCGAATCCGGTCCATGAATTTACGGTTTTCTTCTACCCTTATTTATTCTCTACCTCAAATACTTCATCATCTATTTTTAACTTGGTGTATAATGCATGTTTCTAAAAGCTGACTCCAAAAATTTTTTAATTGGAATAAGACAGAATTCATAAGTAAATAATAAGTAAATACAAAACCAAATGCCTACAAATAAACACAGTGTTAATGATGAGGCTACAGAAGGAAATTATGTTTCCTCACTGCATTCACACCCAAGTCCCAACAAGGGTTGTGTCACTGGTCACATTGCACAAGCCCCATGAAACAGCTCAAAGTTGTTGCAATCTCATTAAAGATGAACAGCAACTACCATTTAGACTGCGCTAATCATATCATCAAGAGAATCCTTTGCCAAGTCTTCAGAGAACGCAGCAGGGTACAAAATGACAACCAAGTGACAGAACAAATGAGGATGATGTTTGCCCAGTATCTCCTAGAGTAATAAGGATGATTTACATTCATTTTCATAGACTCAGCATGGAGCTCTGAGCCAAATTTTTCGTGGATAGGAGAGCAAGCTCACAAAAGCTCACTGGAAAAAGTTCTGAATCACGGAATTTTTTAGGTTGGATGGAATCAATATTTTTAAACTGGAAAATGTCTCCAAAAAGTTCAGTCCTCTTAAAGCCCAGAGAGGTTTCCAGGGGGCATGGAGAAAGATTTCAGACCCAGGACTGGATCTGCTTAGAATGCAGGCTCAGGTACTAGACCCAGAGGACTCTAGCATGAATCTATGTGTCCTCTCTGAGTGGGATAAAGATCCAAAGCAATGGACTAGAGGAAAGTGACCTTACCTTTCTCCAAGCACAGCCTTGATGTAAGCACGTTAGTCACAGTGATTTGAAGCCAGGTACCAGGACCATGTCTGACTCTCCAGCCCCTGCCAGGCAGACAGTCTAAGAAAATAGAGCTGCCCGAATCCCCTCTCAGGTCTGTGCTTTGCAATTTGGCTTCACTTTAGAATCATCTGGGGAGCTTTTTAAATCTAGTGATGACAGAGCTCCACCCCCAATTAAGTCAGAATCTTCTAGATAGCAAATGTGGTAGACATCACCTTTTTAAAGAACTTCCCAAGTGATTCTGATATGCAATCAGAGTCGAGGACCATTGCTGGAGATAAGCAGGGTGCCTATCTGATGAAAACTGAGCAGCCGCAAGAGACTAGCCTCTTTAGCAATAGTCCTAACCACTTCTTATACTTCCTCCCAAGACTTAATGTAGTATCAGAGGTCTGCCCTCCCCTCCCCCTGCTACTTTGCTACTCAGCCATCACTGATGGCTGTTTTACTAACTCAGTATCAACTGAGCACCTACCCTCAGTCACACATCAGGAATCCAGGAATGAAATATGACCCAGTTCCTGCCTTGAAGCACAGACAGGTCAACGCAATGTCCATACATCATAAAAAAGAACACTAGGAGTTCCTGTTGTGGCTCAGTAGAAACACACCCGAGTAGTATCCATGAGGATATGGGTTCAATCTCTGGCCCTGCTCAGGGGGTTAGGAACTGGCATTGCTGTGGCTGTGGTGTAGAGCAGTAGCTATAGCTCCTATTTGACACCTAGCTGGGGAACTTCCATATGGTGCACCTGTGGCCTAAAAAAAAAAAAAAAAAAAAAAATGCTGACCAGTGTTTATCAAGTACTAACAATGTACCAGACTCTTCTCTTTTTTCTTTTTGAAGTTTTATTGAAGTATATTTGATTTAAAAAATTGTGATCATTTCTGCTGTACATCAAAGTGATTCAGTTGTACATACACACTCAATCCACTATCTTTCAGACTCTTTATTTATTGACTGATTTTTTTTTCTTTTCAGGACTGCTCCTGCAGCACATGGAAGTTGTTAGGCTAAGGGCCAAATCTGAGCTGCAGCTGCTGGCCTATACCACAGCCACAGCAACACCAGATCCTAGCCGTATCTGCAAGCTACACTGCAGCTTGCAGCAACACTAGATCCTTAACCCACTGAGGGAGGCCAGGGATCAAACCTGTGTCCTCATGGATACCAATCAAGTTCTTAACCTGTTGAGCCACAGTAGTAAATCCTCTTTCAGTTTCTTTTCCCACATAAATTACCACAGAATATTGGGTACCAGACCCTTCTAAAACTTTGTGTAACTCATTTAATTCTTCCAACAGCCTTATGAGATAGGTACCATTATTATCAAGTCTATTAACAGATAAAACTTGCGAACCATAGAGAATTTATGTAAGTGCCTAAGCTCCTTTTGCTCCTCAGAGCTGGGCTGGGAGTCAAACTGAGGCAGACTGGCTCTAGCAGCCATGCCTTTAGCTGTTACGCTGAGTTAGATGCATGGATGTGTTCAAAGCCAGAGGCATGGAAAGACACTGTCAATTCAGAGAATGGTGAAAAATCCAGTGGGGCTAAAAATGAGGCTGAAAAGTCAGGCTGGGGCCAGACAATGAAAAGTGCTAAGGAAACCCAAAAACTACTTAAACTGATCAACAAATTCAGCAAAGTAGCAGGATGTAAGATAAACATTCAGAAATCAGTCATATTTCTGTATACTAGCAATGAAATATTAGAAAAGGAATACAAAAATAAAATATCTTTTAAAATTGCATCCAAAAAAATCAAATACCTGGGAATAAACCTGACTAAGTAGGTGAAAGACTTATATGCTGAGAACAATAAAGCATTCACCAAGGAAATTGAAGAGGATTCAAAGAAATGGAAAGATAGTCCATGTTCCTGGATTGGGAAAATCAATATTGTAAAAATGGCCATGCTACCCAAAGCAATCTACAGATTCAGTGCAATCCCTGTCAAATTACTCATGACATTTTTCACAGAACTAGAACAAATAATTCAAAAAAATTTATCTGGAACAACAAAAGACCCAGAATTGCCAAAGCAATCCTGAGGGAAAAAAACCAAGCAGGAGGCATAACTCTCCCAGACTTCAAGCAATATTACGAAGCCACAGTCATCAAGACAGTGTGGTACTGGTACCAAAACAGACAGACAGACCAATGGAACAGAATAGAGAACCCAGAAATAAACCCAGACACCTACGGCCAATTAATCTTTGACAAAGTTGGCAAGAATATAAAATGGGAAAAAGACAGTCTTTTCAGCAAGTATTGCTGGGAAACCTGGACAGCTGCATGCAAACCAATGAAACTAGAACACACCCTCACACCATGCACACATATAAACTCAAAATGGCTTAAAGACTTAAATGTAAGGCAAGACACCATCAAAATTCTAGAAGAGAACACAGGCAAAACATTCTCTGACATCAACCTTACAAATGTTTTCTCAGGTGAGGCTCCCAAAGCAACAGAAATAAAAGCAAAAATAAACCAATGGGACCTACTCAAACTGACAAGATTTTGCACAGCAAAGGAAACCATTAAAAAAAAAAAAAAGACAACTTACTTACAGAATGGGAGAAAATAGTTTCAAATGATGCAACTGACAAGGGTTTAATCTCTAAAATATACAAACAACTTATACAATTCAACAGCAAAAAAAGCCAATAACCCAATTGAAAAATGGGCAAAAGACCTGAGTAGACATTTCTCCAAAGAGGACATACAGATGGTCAACAAGCACATGAAAAAAATGCTCAACATCACTGATCATTAGAGAAATGCAAATCAAAACTACTATGAGGTACACTTCATATCAGTCAGAATGGCCATCATTAATAAGTCCACAAATAACAAATGCTGGTGAGGGTGTGGAGAAAAGGGAGTCCTCTTACACCGTTGGTGGGAATGTAAATTGGTACAACCACTATGGAAAACAGTATGGAGGTACCTTAGAAATCTATACATAGAACTACCATATGACCCAGCAATCCCACTCTTGGGCATATACCCAGACAAAACTTTCCTTGAAAAAGACACATGCACCCGCATGTTCATTGCAGCACTATTCACAATAGCCAAGACATGGAAACAACCTAAATGTCCATTGACAGATGAATGGATTAAGAAGATGTGGTATATATGCACAATGGAATACTACTCAGCCATAAAAAGAACAAAATAATGCTATTTGCAGCAACATGGATGGAACAGAGGCTCTCATACTAAGTGAAGTCAGTCAGAAAGATAAAGACAAATACCATATGAAACCATTTATATCTGGAATCTAATATATGGCACAAATAAACCTTTACACAGAAAACAAAATGATGGACATGGAGAACAGATTTGTGGTTGCCAAGAGGGACAGGGAGGGAGTGGGCAGGACTGGGAGTTTGTGGTTACTAGTTGCAAACTATTGCCTTTGGAATAGATAAGCAATGGGAGGGAGTGGGCAGGACTGGGAGTTTGTGGTTACTAGTTGCAAACTATTGCCTTTGGAATAGATAAGCAATGGGATCCTGCTATGTCTGGTCACTTGTGATGGAGCATGATAATGTGAGAAAAAAGAATGTATACATGTATGTGTAACTGAAACACCTTGCTGTACAGTAAAAAATTGACAGAAGACTGTAAACCAGCTGTAAAGGAAAAAATAAAAATCATTATAAAAAATAATAAAAATAACAAATTTTATAAGATGAAAAAAATTTTTAAAGCACTAAGGGCTGTGAATGGGGGTTTCTATTCCGTCTTCTATCAGCAAAGTTTAGCCTGCCAAATTTTTAAAGTGAGGATCAAAATGATTAGATCTACATTTCAGAGAATAGCCACAGGGTAGAAAGACTAAAGGCGGAGAGGCAGAACTTTGACAAAAGACTCAAGTCCAAGGAAGGCATGGGGAAGGGGGAGAGAGGCAGGACACCTAGACATTTCTGACTTGGAATTGACAGGATTTTGTGGCTGGTGGAAGATGAGGACAGAAGAGGAGGGAGGCTCCCAGGCGTGTGATGAGAGAGACTTGGCAGGTTGGTGCTCTGAACAGAAAAGCAGTGGGTCTGTGGAGGTCAGGTAATGAGTTCAGTTTTGGACACATTAGGTTTCTGCCAACCTTAGCATCTGGCAGTTGCTGAGACAGTTAAACCACCTCAGACTCTCTGGGCTCACAGAGAGAATTCTTTGCAAAATCAGAAATATGAAAACCTCCTGAAGTTTCTTAGAAATTCATTTGATTTTAAATTTAGATATAATTTGAAGAGAAACTGAGAAGCAAATCATGATGGTGATTGTGCTGTTACAAAAAGTGCCGTCCTACCAAAATTAGAGAAAATACTCTCTTTATACTAAGGAAGAAATCCAAAAACAATCAAGCTAACCCCAAATAAGGTCTATGAGAAACCAAAAGCACATACTTTTCAGCTACCTAAATATTTGAGTTCTATTTTAAAGACATTGGCATTGGGTGTATGCATTTGGGATATGTTTAGTTTTAAACAGATTTTTCTCATCTTGACCTTATGTCATAGTGCTTCAGCTATCTGCTTTTCTCCAAACTGTTTGCTTCTATCTACTAAGGCTAAACTTAGTTCAAAAGACACCCATACAATAACTAATTATTATTTAATTTAGCCGGAAATTATATGACTAGTATTTCGGCACAAATATTTAAAGCACATGCCAAAATAGAATTTTGAGCATTTTTTCTAATAAATAAAACAGTTCACATTTGTTTAAAACCATTTCACAAAAAAAGTGGAAATATGAGTTATATTTCCTTCTCCATGAGCATTGATGATTACTTTTAAAAAGATATACACAAGTTTTTGGTTGCTTTTCTATACATTTATATTAAGCCAAGGGTTGGTATTGATGGTCAGTTTTAAGATTTCAGAGTAAAGCCCTGCAATCCTCTGCAGGTAGCACCTCTTTACTGAGAAATAGGCTTTGGCTTGTTATCGGGCTTTAGTAAAGACTGAATGCTTAACCATGGGCCTCCATGTAACCTGAGCTGCCCATCAGGACCCAAATGTGGTCTAACCACCAACCCATAGAGTTGAGTGTGCAATGCACCACTCCATTGTCAAATGAAGGTGGCATGTATGATACTGGGCTTGAGCAGGTCCTAAAGATACATACGAGTAAGTTACAACAGAATGTGGCCCAAACGTCCATGGGCCATATTCCTGCTACACAACCATCTCTCTCCCAGCCTGTACCAACGCCTTCACAGGGAGTTCCCTATGACCAGCTGACCGAGGAAGAGAAAACTTGGACCTTGTTTACAAAAGATGCTGCACAATATTCAGGCAACACCCCAAAATAGACAGCTCCAGCTCTACAGTGCCCTGCTGGGACATCCCTGAAGGGCAAGCAAAAAGGGAAAGGCTCCTGATGGGCAGAATTACAAGCAAGATACTTGGTTGTTTCTTTTGCTTGGAAGGAGAAAAGGCCAGAGTTATAAGTCTATACCAGCTCAAGGTCTGTGCTCAACAGTTTGGCTGGATGGACATGGAAAGAATGTGATTGGAAAACTGGTGACAAGGCAGGCCAAGAAAGAGGTATATGTATCCACCTCTCTGAATGGGAAAAGAATATGAAGCTATTTGTGTCCCATGTGACTGCTCACTAAAAGGTAATCTCACAAAGGAGGACTTTAATAATCGAGTGGATAAGATGGCCTGTTCTGTGGTTTCCAGCCAGCTTCTTTCCCTGACCATCCCTATCATCACCCAATGGCCTCATGAATAAAGTGGCCATGGGGGCAGGGGTGGGGATTAGGCATGGTCCCAGTAGCATCGGCTTGTATTAAAGCTGATCTGGCTACAGCCACTGCTAAGTACCCAATCTGCTGCAGCAGGGACCAACACCAAGTTTCCTGTATGGCTCCTTTCATTGGGGTAATCATCTGGGTGGAATATTGACTACATGGGACCACATCCATCATAGAAGGGACAGCATTCTTACAGGAATAAACACTTATTCTGGACATGGATTTGCCTTCCCTGCATGCAATACTTCTACCAAACTACCATCATGGGAAGTTCCTGTTGTGGCGCAGTGGTTAACAAATCTGACTAGGAACCATGAGGTTGCCGTTCGGTCCCTGGCCTTGCTCAGTGGGTTAAGGATCCAGCGCTGCCGTGAACTGTGGTGTAGGTTGCAGATGCAGCTGGGATCCCTCAATGCTGTGGCTCTGGCGTAGGCTGGTGGCTACAGCTCCAATTCGACCCCTAGCCTGGGAACCTCCATATGCCACAGGAGCGGCCCTAGAAAAGGCAAAAAGACAAAAAATAGTAATAATAATAAATAATAAATAGTAAATAAATTTTAAAAACTACCATCATGGACTTAGAGAATATCTTATTGACCATCACAGGGATTCACACACTGCTTCTCTCAAAGAACTCCACCAATGATGTATGGCAATGGGCCCAGGGCCATGGAATTCACAGGTCTTACCATGTCCCCCACTCCCCTGAGGCAACTTGATGGAACAGCTTTATGAAAACTCAAGTTACAGCTCTAGCCAGATGGCAATATTTTTACAGGACTAGAGTATTGAACTCTAGGAGGGTATCTGCTCCAAATACGATACTGTTGCTCCCACAGCTAGAATTCAAGGGTCCAGGAGGCAAAGGGGAACCATAGGCGTGGGATTCCTCACCATCACCCTAATAAGTGATCCACTACCAAAATTTTTACTTCTTGCCCCTGAAACCATATGTTCTGCCAGCCTGGAGATATCAGTTCCAAAAGGAGAAATGTTTCCACCAGGAGCCACAGAAACAGTTTCACCAAACTGGCCACCCAACCACTTTGAGCTCCCCCAGGCCTATTAATCAACACAGCAGGGAGTTCCTGTACTGGCCGGAGTGACTGATCCTGACCACGAAGGGGAAAGGGGATTGCCACTAACCAGTGGCAGTCAAAGATGAGGATGTCTGGAATATAGAACCTCTGTTAGGGCATCCTTAATACTACTGTGTCATATGATTGAAGTCAGTAGAAAACTACAACCAAATTCAGGCAAAGCTTTGGGTCAGCCCTCAGGCTAAGCACCATGACCAACAGAGGTGCTTGCTGAGGGCAAAGGAAATACGGACTGGATAGCAGAAGAGGTAATATAAATACCAGCTATACATGTGACTGCTTGCTGAAATGAGGACTGAAAATAGTTGCATTTCTTCCTTATGTTTGTATATACATAAAGCAAATATCTGTTTTCTTCCTTCTTATTCCGTTATCATCTACACAATATGTACTGATAGTGGTTAACCTCACATTATTTACCTTGTGGGATATCAAGAACAGTGAACACAACCCAAAGTTTGCATTCTCTTCCAGGGAAGGATTGGTGTTTTGGGTTGTGTGCAGGATAGTTCTATCACATTAGACAAAAGTACCACCTTGTTATTGTCTTTATTTGGAGATTGCATATGACTCAGAAATGAATATGGGTGCTAAGCTGACAAGAGTTCCCATCATGGCTCACAGTAACAAACCCAACTAGTATCCATGAGGACTTGGGTTCAATCCCTGGCCCCACTCAGTGGGTTAAGGATCTGGTGTTGCCAAGAGCCGTGGTGTAGGTCGCAGATGTGGCTCAGATCTGGCATTGCTGTGGCTGTGGCATAGGCTGGCAGCTGTACCTCAGGTTCAACCCCTAGCCTGGGAACTTCCAAATGCCACAGGTACAACCATAACAAGTTTTTTAAAAAAAGAGGTCAAATATGTAATGATGAGCTCATTCGCCAACTTGGCCAATCCCAATTAGTCAACCAAATACAAGCAAGGTTTTGCTGTGAAGTATCTTGAAAATGTTATTAAATGTCTACAATCACTGGCTTTCAACAGACTGTCCTAATCTGGGTGGGCTTGATTCCATCAGCTGAACAGAACTGATTCCTTGATGAAGAAATGCCACCTGCGGGTGCAACGTCCGCTTGCTTCCAAATTCCAGCCTTTTTCTGCCTAGAGCTAGTGGAGGAATATACTTGGAAGAGTCAAAGAAAAGAACTCAGGAATACAGATGGAAATGCCAATTTAGGGAATCAAAGCGACTTGTGGTCCTTTGTGTAGATATGAAAACAGTAAGAGTGATTAAACAGACTGAAGGATATAGGGGATGTGCGGTTTCCTCTACCAGGAATATTCTTCCAGATCCTCCATAACTCAAGCTCAAAAGTACAAAACCATCCATAACCACTCAACCATGGCCATGACACTTGCCATCCTGGTGTGTTTTCCTCACAGCACTACTTGACAACATACTGCCTATTTGTGATTATATACATACTCTTTTTCTCAACTATAGTAAAAGACCTTGTCCAGCATGTTCAGCATTCAATCAAATCTTCAGTATTGGGACACTTGGCTGGCATTCAAGTTGCTAAGTACAGGTGCCCCTTAAAGGCTTAATGATGTCCACTTTCAGATGAATTCTTTTCACCAAGCTTCACTGCAATGTTCTGTTTAATGGGAAACTAGTGAGATATATTCTTCATGGTTTATAGGACCATGATAACTCGGTGTTCCTTGCGTTGGAAAGACTTAAAATTCAATGGATTGCTCTTTCAGCCATTTTTTATTTACAGTTTGTGTTTAATGCAAATCAATTCCATAACATGAGAAGTTACTATGAATCAAAGCATAAATACACAAACACAATATACAATCCAAAAGAGATGTACAGCATTCAGGTATGAAACAAGAGGGAATGTTCATTCACACACACAGTAGCTTGAGATCTGTTGGATGTGGCTGTTCCAGTGTAGGTTTCTAAAGATCCGGGCGGGGGAGGGGGGAGGGAAATGACTTTGGTTATCAAGACTACTGTGGCCATATTCAATTCTGGAACATCTAAGCATCAGTGTGTGACCATGCGAACAAAAGACTTTAGGGAGTGTCTAGTTTTAAAAAGGTTTCTCTGCATCGAGGCAGTCGTGAAAAGATTTACTTTCCAAAATCAAGTCCACTTTAGGCTTAGGACCAGGTTCTAACTATCTAAAAATATTGACTGTTAACAGAAAGTGTTCCAAATGTGGCTATTCTGATTCAATTTTTTTAAAAAAAGTATTTACAGAGAAGAGTATAAAAGTTTTTCTGAATTTAATATAAGCAAGCTTCCAGTCTTCACTTTCCAAATATTTGATTTACAGTTCGGCTCATTCACATGATTGCCTTTTTAATTTCAAAATTTGTCAAATTTACCTTCAAAACAGATCACTTTTTTTTAAACTTTAAAAAGTACTCAACATATGCAGGAATAAAAAGCATTTTGAAATTAGTTGAGATCAATGTACTACTCTTGGTTATCATTTAGTTAAATGAATCTAGTGCTCTTATTGAATAAGAATAATTGATAAGTATATAAGCCAAATGTACTCATTATGCTTGGATTTAGGGTCATTCCAATCCATCATTGCCCTGGCACGTTGCTACATAAACAGTCAAACACAATGTCAAACTCAAAGCCCCAGAGGAAAGAGTTCAGTTCCCAAGAGAACAGTGAGAGCTTATCATAAAATTATCTTGAGTACATAGGTATTAAATAAGTACTGCTGAAAACAGTATACTCGGGATGTACAGTAACACTTGGAAGTTCCTCCTAATGTATGTATAAGTAGAATCATGAAAACTTTCTGTATTACCTAATTATTTTATGGTCTTATAAATTTAATGAACCAAATGAAAACTGAATCTCTGTTCCACATCACATTCTTTCTAAGATAAAAATCTATTCTCATTTTCAAGGTAGAGTTTTATGGGTCCATACTTCTTAAGCCACATTTAAGCAAATCATCTCAACTAATTTTGGAGGTTGTTGCTCTTCATCTTGTACAGGAAACTCCAGCAGATTTAATAATGGCATTCATCAGCTAGTCAAACCCTTCACATGCTCTTCAAACCAATTAAATTTGGGATCCTCGACATTCTCTGTCAGTAAAATTAGGTGTGGGATTAGCAGATTCATTGAATGAAGATTCTTTTTTTTTTTTTTTCCTTGTCACACTGGATGTCTAGATGCCATTTGATTTGGGTTTAGAATATGGGGAAGAATAGATGTTTCTTGGCCTGAGTCTCTTAACAGTAGAGATGTAGAAGGGAGACCGAGAGCACGAAGAGACTGGCTGTGGACTGCAGAGCACCGTCACTTGCCTTGGTGGTGGCATTCGCTGGATTGGGGGCGGCCGAAGTACTGTGGGTGGAGTTACTTGAAACTGTTACAAGAGTTGTTTGATTTGAATAAACCTAAAACATATAAAAAGTTACACCGATTAACAGTTGTGCCCACATATACTTAATATGCAATTTAAATGATATATTCTTAGATTGCTCTTTTCCCGTTGTTCCCTTACCCACATCATTTCATTCTGAATTTTTACTTAATCCCACCAAGATCCTTCTCTTTAGTTTTAAAACCAACTACCTAGAGATACCTAGCAACAGCAGCCAAAGATTAGCAAACAAAAACATTCTTTAATAAGTAAGAATATGACTTTGTCCTTAACTCTTTACAAAGTAATAAGGAACTAAATTTCCAGTTTCTGTGGTATATTGATTTACTGGCATTGAACAAAGGTTTCCTCTATCTTCCAAGACAGGGAAGATTTTAAAGTTACACAAATAATTTGGATTTTTAAACATGGTAATTTGAGACACACAGTATGAGAACTAAGTCAGTATGATAACTATCCTGGATTTGCTCGGTAACTTTCGCATACTTGTTTAATACAGCTTTGCCTTTAACTTAAGGGGCCCTGGGTATCTTAGCTGCTCCCTTGAAATCTTGAAATAATATATAACCCTTCTTGAAAACAGCCACAATATTTGTTTTAAGCTGAAAAATATAACAAGTTCCTGCCTTAAGGCAAAATGATTTCACCCAAAGCGCCATGAAGTCGGTGACTTCACAACAGACAAGAGGATTTGGTGTTGAGTTTGGTGTTGAGTATTCACCAGCCACAGTCTTCCTGCCTGGTCACCAAGCCCAGTGCTATGGCCAAGGACCGAGGTCCCCTCAGTGTCCCACAGCCTGAGAGGCATCATTCACCACACTATTTTCACCACTGTATTTTTCAAATCGCGGAATGCACAGTCTATCGGGGGCACGTGCTAATCTCTCCTTTGTCATGGAACAAAGGCAGATGGGAGATTTCAGCTCTCACTGCAAGAGGGTTTACATGGGCTTCTGATTACAGGCGGGACAGAGGACGTGGCACCAGGCAAGCCTGAGCCACACATATATTTATTTGGCTGCCTATCAATCCGAAGATAAAATCATTCTATCTTTTGTTGTAAACGCATAAGGTAAACCCAGCTCTTTTTGTTGTTAAAACCCATAAGGGCATTAAGCAAACACTGACTAAAAAATTTACAATCCTATCTAAAATAGGCGAATTTTTAAAATCTCAATCAAGTCAAACATATTTATTGGGCACCTACGGTATCATTCAGCTTGTGCTTCCAGAGAAAGCACTCCCACTAAAAGGAAAGCATTAATGATATAGGAAGTAATTTAAAACAGAGCTCGCTGTTTGGGAACAAGACCTGGTTTGGGATCCCTGAAGGTAATCTGTTCTTATTCAACAAAGCTTCGATGCATCAGGTGACTTTTTTAATTAAGCCCACTGCATCAACAGAAGATGATCAATAGGATCAAAAGATCCTCTAAACCAGAGCAAAAAAATAATTTAATATATTAAATTGACATTAAACATTTTCCCTACCAAACTAGATTTATTCGCTTAATTAAACCCTCTTAAAAAAACTGGGGGGTGGGGGGTAAATCTGGTTGAAAACGAGACGGCCGCGCCCCTCCTCCACCGAGAAATCGTGGAAGGCTCGGGAGCGCAGCCGACCCGCAAGACAATAGGGTACAGTTACCCCGCCCGGGGAAGGGAGCAGAGGAGCGCTCCACTCTCAGGCTGAGCTCCCAGGTGAGCCCGGCGGCTGGGCGGCTGGGCGGCTGGGGACTAAGGACCTGGCGCACTCTTCTTTTCGGAGGAAATGCTCAGGAGACAGTCCTCAGAAAGTCCCAACCGAAGGCTAAGGAGAGCCCCCGCTAGGGCACCCTTGCCCTCCACTTCAAGCCAGAGCTGCCGGAGACAAATGCCTCTTCTGGCCCTCCCGGCGCCCCCAGCGTGGGTGTTCCAGGTTCAGCCCCTAGACTCCCTTGTGGCCACCGCGCAGCCACCCGTGGGGCAGCGCAGGCAAGGTCGGTTCCCGGGACAGAAGATCGGGGGAGGGGGCGGCGGGACGGGGACAAAGCCTGGCGGGGACTCGGGGCAGAAACGTCCCACCCGCCGCCTGCCCAGAGCAAGCCAATCTGGCTACCACGAGGTTCCGAGTAACAAGAGATAGACCTATTAACGTTGCTCCCGGAGAGCGCAGGGTCATAAGGTCCCTGCCCAGGTTTCAACCTCGAACCACGCAGGACTGGGGTGGGTTAATAGAGCCAGATAGCTGAGGCTTCCCTGGCATCCACGAACCAGCTGAGTGGAGGATGGGAGAGAGCGGCCCCCCTCCCCCCCGCCAAGGGGATCGTCCCCTCTCTTTGTGTAATGCGCTGGGGACGCGAAGACACTCGTACAGAGAAGCGGGGCGCTCATGGGATCCAAGGAAGACCTTCCCTAAGGGCCTGAGGTCTCCAGGCGCTCCAGAGGTGGGGAGCTCACATTCTCTTCCCAGCTAACGCCTCGGACTTCTCAAAGGGGACGGTGGGCGACAGGCTGCCTGGGAAGGGCTGCGCGGAACCTGGGGTGGGGCATGGTTTTCCTAGCCCACGCATGGAGCCGCATTGTTCCCGGGGCCGAGTAAAAGGTGGGGGCAGCCTCCAGAGAGTGAAAAGTGGGCTCCACATTGCCCTCTCCCACCCCCACCTCGGATCAGGTTATACTAGATTCTGCATCCGCGTCTGTGTCCGCGGCCCGAGATAGGGACGCCGGCTGGTCGCGTGGGAGCGGCCTTACCGCCCCACCGCCCTCCCGACCTCGGGTGCGGACCCCAAACCCCGCTGGGCCCCGGGGCCTCACCTGCGTAGGTAAGAGCAGTGCCAGAAGCAGCAGCCACAGTCCGAGTCTGGCCACCATCGCTCTGCCCATGTCCGCTCCGTCGGTGCGCGGTGCGTCTCACTGGATGCAGGGTGCGTGCGTAGAAGACCGCTGGCTCTTATCAAGCGCAGGCAAGGTGGGGAGCGCGGCCGGCGGGCGGGACCTTATATACCGGGACAGCCACAATAGCCGTGACGTGGCGCTGCCCGCCCACCCGCGCTCCCCTCCTCCGCCATCTACCCCCGCGCGCGCCTGCTGGCCGCCTCCCCGCCTCCGTGCCTCCCGGCCCCCTCCTTGCTCCCCGCGCCCTCTCCCTGAGCGGGCTTGGGGACCCCGGCGTGCAAGTGGGCGGCCGGCGCCTCTGGCTCCCCGCGGGATGCTTTATGTTTCCCCGGGCGGGCAGCGTGCAGGCTGGCACAGGCGCCCAGCGACTCCCACACGGGACCCGGGGCGAACTCGCGAGCCACACACGCCGCTCCTGGGGCCCGGCCCAAGTTTCCTTTGTTTCCCCGGACCTGCCATCTTACCCCCCAAAAGGAAAGTCTGAGCCTCCCGCGCCGCGGACAGCCTCCAGCCGCCGCTCTGACTGCGGGGCGGGCCCCGGAGCGCTCTCGACTCGGGTTTTCTCACATCCCCGCCCCAGAGGAAGGGGAACTGTGCGGGCTTTGTGTGTGTCCCGGACCTAGCGACGAGAACCAGGGGCGCCGCCACGCGCGTGCCCTTCCCAGGCTGGTCCGCTGGGCTCGCAGGCAGCGCCCGCGCTCCGAGCAGTTTGTGCTCGGCCCCGCTCCCGCCCCTTTCCCCAGCCATTTGCTTTGTTTTTGGAGCTCCTCGTGTTCGCCTGGCTGTGGGAGCCCAATGAGGCATCCCAGGGCTGCATCCTCTTGAGAGTCGAGGAGACGCGCGCCGGGCGCGGACCCGCTGCCCGGACACTGGCGACGACTGAGTTTCGGCCCCTGGCCCACCAACCTGGTGCCGCCGCCGGCGGGCGCGGGACCAGAAGACATCCTCCCCCCCCAAAGAGTGATTCCCCCCCAGTCCTAAAGGGTCCTTGGGGGGAATCACTCTTCTAGGGTGGGGGGGCTGTTTTCTGGCCCCCCGCCCACCCTTCCTTTGCGGCTTTGCTCCCGGGACATACCCAGAGAGCGGAAATCTCCCTGGTGGTCCCACTAGAATTCGTTGCTCCACTGGAATTCCTGGGGACGCACTTCTTTGGTCTCCGTTCCAATGCACTTGCTCGTTTTGTGTTTAAAGAGCAAAAGCTTTCGGGATAAACCTTTTACTTTAACACAGCTGCCATTAGGCAATGTAACAAACTGGCGCAGATAGGACATTAGTCATCATTCTGCAGCCTTGAGTGGAATATATTTTCCAACCATCCTATTGTGAAAACTTTTAAGCATACGGCGAAAGTGTAAACTACTTTACTCACGGAAGATTTTTGGTTTAATTTGTGATTGTAGGACTTAATCTTTTCTAAAGTTTGCCAAAGGGTTTGCCGTCTTTAAAGCAAACAGCGACCAAATATAGTAAGGCTGTAAATTTGTTTAAATTTTACTTTTGCAGAAGAACCTGGTTAAACAAGGTTTGCTTTATGGAAGCAGAACGGTACTGGAATCCACAATAGTCGGTCTGTGACATGGGCCTGTGTGCCTTACTGGTCAGCCACTTTAACTCAGTAACTTTCCATGTGTAGTATGTACTTGGGGACACAGGAATTTCTGTCCTGCACCAGAGGACTTTCCTGTTTAACAGTGTTATCACATTGTATGGAAATAACTTGTCCTTTTCCAGGGCGTGAACAGGCTGTGGCCCAGAAGTGCTTAATTCCAAAGCATGACCCACAGAAGGTTCTCCAGTAGCTGCTTGTTGAACTAAGTGGTGGTATTCATACGATACATCATTTTTGTTCTTTTTCTTTTTTTTTCTTTTGGGGGGATGAGGGCGCGAGGGGGGTAAGTCCTTAGCATGTGAAAGTTCCTGTGCCAGGGCCACAGATCAGACCTGCAGCATAGCAGTGACCCAAGCCACTGCAGGGACAATGCCAGATCCTTAATCTGCTGTGCCACAAGAGAACTCCTTTCATCTTTTTTTTTTTTTTTCCTATTCCTTTTACTTTCCTCCTTCCCCATCCTTCTCTTTGTTATTAATTTGAAGAGATGAGCTAATGGGGTGGTTAAGAATAAACTCTAGAGCCATACTGCCTCAGTCCAAATCCTTGTTGTGCTACTTTCCCTTGAAGCAAAAAGCCTCAGTTTCAAAGTTCCCATCATGGCTTGTCTGTAATGAACCCGACTAGTATCCATGAGGATTCGGGTTCCATCTCTGCCCTTGCTTGGTGGGTTAGGGGATCCGGCGTTGTCATGAGCTGTGGTATAGGTCACAGATGTGGATAGGATCCTGCACTGCTGTGGCTGTGGTGTAGGCCGGCAGCTGCAGCTCTGATTCGACCCCTAGCCTGGAAACTTTCATATGCCTCGAGTATGGCCCTAAAAAGGCCAAAAAAATAAAAAAATAAAATAAAATTTTAAAAAAGCCTCAGTTTCTTCATCTGTAAAATAGAGATAACAGAGCCATTATTAATTAATTAGTAAGAGCTATTATATATAAAGTGTTAGAGCCGTACCTGCCTTACATTGAGAGCTGTT